>NC_081362.1:56571962-57192445 GCF_030684315.1 Stegostoma tigrinum
TTCTCATCTAAACCAGGAACAATGTTAGAGGCGTCTATGATTCAACAAGGAAGTAGTCATTAAGCTATGCCACCTCTAGTAGGATGTAGCGCTGTGTAAAAGGGCAAGGATGTCACTGCCATAGTGAAGAACACCTTTGTGTTGAACTTACGTGGGAACAGATCTTTGCAAGTGGAGCAGGTGATGGGCCAGCTTTTCCTGGCTTGCTGTTCACTGCTGCACTGAAAAGGACAGAAGCTCTGTATGACAGAAGAGCAATCTACAAATCCTTCTTTCTTATGAGAAAGAAGCAAGAACAGTGGACACGTGGTTTTGTCAGTGTAGCAAGTACCAATAATGCAAAGTGCCATCTGCTGGCCCCATACGTAAATGAGAACAGTGACTGGAACTGCAAGGGCTACCATACCATCAACATGCAGTTAATGTGTGACTATATCTCTGTCTGCTATCCTGGTTTCAGCTCTAATGTCTTCCGACATTTCTGGGATCTTTGAGCCATGCAAATGATCCAGAGACAGTGTTTTGGGGACTAGGGATATCTCTGTGCAGATGGCATAAGACTCTGCCATGCAACTGCAGTGGTGTTGCAACAATTCTGATAGTCTGCTGGAAGACACCATGCTGGCTGATAGGAGAATGTATATACATTTTTGTGTTGAGATTCATAGTTAGGATAGCAGCAATCTTTCATGACCTTTTCATTGTAGCACTGAGATCTTGTGCTTGTGCTGTAATGGAAACTGAAACCAGTCACTATTGGGCACACTGCATTATGGCTAGGCCCATTGATAGATGACCACCACTTCAGTGTTGGAAAGGATGGATTCAAAGCTCAGTGTAAAACCTTCTACCAAGTTAGAGTTCAGTCACTCCATGCTCCTTGATAGAAACAAGATTGTTAGCAGGCTTGTGAAGCACCAGGTTTCTAAATCAGCTATCAGTTGAGAGCTTTGAAGGAATTGGCATAAAGGAGAGGACTTCAAAGCTCTCAACTATCAGAATTTAGCAGAATTCATCTGTAGCATAGTCTTTTGGCACATGCTGCATCATTTTCCCCAGTTCGTTCATGAGGGGTGGCTTAAACCATACAAATCCTGACTCAACTACACTATAGGGTTGGGTCGGCGGGGAGGTGGTGGCCCAAAGGTATTACCAGTAGACTATTAACACAGAAACTCAGCTAATGTTCTGGAAATCTAGGTTTGAATCTTACCACAGCAGATTGTGGAATTTAAATTTAAAAAAACCTGGTCGCCTATCCAGCCGATGATTATGAAACCTTTGATTGTCAGAAAAATCCGTTTGGGTTCACTAATGTCCTTTTGGGGAAAGACTTCTGCCATCCTCACCTGGTCTGGCCTTTATGTGACTCCAGAGCCACATTCTTGACTGCCTTCTGAAATGGCCAAACAAGCCACTCAGTTTATCAGCTACTACAAAGTCTGTTTCAAAGAAATGGAACTAGACTGTCAATCTGGCATTGACCTGGGCACCAGAAAACATAACAGTAGTAAAAGCCCTGTTGCCCCTGCAAAGTGCTCCTTAGTAACAGCTGGGAGCTAATGCCAAAATTGGGGGAGCTGTCACAGATTAATAAATCAACAGCCTGGCATTGTCTTTAAGGTATGACTATTCAACACCACCACCATCATCATGCTTGTATATGTCATGTCCCACAACAGGACAGACACAAAGATGGCAGCACAGTTGTATACAGCCTGGAGAAAGTTGCCTTGGGTGACCTCAGTATTGACGATGGACCCCACAGTGTCTCATGGCTTCAGCTTAAGCGTGGGCAAGAAAATCTATTAATTACCCCATACCATCCTACTTCAACTCGTGAATCAGTATCCCTCTATATTGAATACACTAAGAGGGTGGCCCATGCACAAAATATACTCTGGGCTGGGAATTTCACTGTCTACAGATCCAGTTGGTCGGCTCCTAAGGGACATGACTGCTATACTGGGTCTGTGGGAAGTGGTGAGAGAGCCAATAAGAGAGAAACCTACTTGACCTCCTTACCAATTTTCTGGTTGCAGATGCATCTGTCAATGCCCAAATCAGGCAGAGTGACCACCGCACAGTCCTTGTGGAGATGAAGTTGTACCTTCACACTGGCAACACCCTCATCATGTTTTGTGGCACTGTTACCATGCTAAATGGATTCATGAGATGCTGTGGGCTATTAACAGCAAAATTTTTAGCTCGTTCACAATCTGCAACCTCATAGCCCAGCTTATGCCCCACTCGACCATTACCATCAAGCTAGGGGATCAACCCTGGTTTAAAGGAGCATGCAGGAGGACATGACAGGAGTAGAACTAGGCAAGAAATGGTTGGAGGCATTGGATATTGTGAAATCCTGGAATTCCCTCTCTCGGGGCATTGTGAGTCAACCTGCAGCATATGGACTATAGCAGCTCATGAGGGTATCTTCTTGAGGGCATCTACAGACAGGCCTTAAATGATGGCCAGTGAGCGATGCCCATGTCCTACAAGTGAATAAAATAGTTGTAACTTGAGCTGGTGGCTGCAGTTGTCAGTGCTTAGAGTCATAGAGAGATACAGCACGGAAGCAGATCCTTTGGTCTATGCCGACTAGATTTCCTAAATAAATCCAGTTCCATTTGGGCCATATCCCTCTTAAATCCTTCCTATTCATGTACCCACCTAGATGCCTTTTAAATGTTGTAGTTGTACCAGCTCCAATGCTTTTTCTGGAAGCTCATTCCATATACGCACCACCCTCTGTGTGGAAAAAGTTGTCCCTTAGGTCCCTTTTAAATCTTTCTCCTATCAACTTAAACCAGTGCCCTCTAATTTTGGACTCACCCAGCCAGGAGAAAAGACCTTAGCTATTCACTCTATCCATGCCCCTCATGATTTTATAAACCTCTATAAGGTCACCCCTCAGCCTCCAATATGCCAGGGAAAATAGCCCCAGCCTATTCAGCTTCTCCCCTATAGTTCAAACACTTCCACCAGGCGACATCTTTGTAAATTTTTTATGAATCCTTTCAAGTTTCCCAAGATTTTTCCTGTAGCAGGGAGACTAGAATTGAATGCAGTATTCTGATAGTAGCCTAACCAATGTCCTGTATAGCTGCAACATAACCTCCCAAATCTAAACTTGATGCACTGACCATTAAATGCGAGCATACCAAATGTCTTCTTCACTATACAATGTACGTGATACTCCACTTTCAAGAAACTGAGCCTGCCATCCAAGGTCTGTTTGTTCAGAAGCGCTCCTCAGTTATACACTATTTAGTATATAAGTCCTGCCCTGGTTCGCCTTTCCAAAGCACCTTACATTTATCTAAATTAAACTCTATCTGCCACTCCTGGTCCATTGGCCATTTGATTGATATCCGATTGTACTCTGAGGTAACTTTCTTCGCTGTCCACTACGCCTTCAATTTTGATGCCATCCATAAACATACCTCTTATGCTCATGTATAAATCATTTAAATACATGATGAAAAGCAGTGGACCCAGCACCAATCTTTGTGGCACACCACTGGCCACGTCCCTCTAGTCTGAAAAGCAACCCTCCACCACCACCCTCTTCTAACTTTGAGCCAATTCTGTATCCAAGTGGCTCGTTCTCTCTGTATTCCATGTCATCTAACCTTGCTAACCAGTCTACCATGAGGAACCTTGTCGAAGGCCTTACTGAAATCCATATGGATCATGTCCACCACTCTGCCCTCATCAATCCTCTTCCTCACTTCCTTTAAAAAAAATTAATCCAAGTTATTTAGATATGACTTCCCATGCACAAAGCCATGTTGACTATCTCTAGTCAGTCTTTGCTTTCCTAAAAATGTGTAAATCCTGTCCACTGCATTCACTACAACAACTTGCCCTCCACTGATGTCAGGTTTACCGGTCTATAATTCCTTGGCATTTCCGAAACACCTTTCTTAAATAGTGGCACCACATTAGCCAATCTCCAGTCCTCTGGCACCTCACCTGTGGCTGTCGATGATACGTGTATCTGAGCAAGGGGCCCAGCAATCACTTCCCTAGCTTCCCACAGATTTCCAGGGTATACCTGATCAGATCCCAGAGATTTGTCCACTTTTTTGCACCTTAAGCCATCTAGCACCACCACCTCTGTAATATGGACGTTTTTCACTATTGTCACTATATTTATTTCCACACATCCTATATCTTCCATATCCTTCTCAGTAAACACTGATGCAAAATACCCATTTTAGTATCTCCCCCCCACTCTCCTGTGGCTCTACACATAGGTGGCTCTGCTGATCTTTCAGGGGCTCTGTTCTTCTCCTAGTTACCCTTTTGTCCTTGATGTATTTGTAGAATCCCTTTGGATTGTCCTTAACCCCATTTGCCAAAGCTATCTCATTTCCCTTCTTTTCCCCTCCTGATTTCACTCTTAAGTGTACTCCTACTGCCTTTATAGCCTTCTAAGGATTCGCCTGATCTCTGCTGTCTATACTCATCATATGCTTCCTCCTTTTTCTTGACCGTAACCTCAATTTCTCTAGTCATCCAGCATTCCCTCTACTTACCAGCCTTCCCTGTTATTCTAACAGGGACGTAATCTCTCTGGACTGTAGTTTTCTCAATTTCGAAGGCTTTCCAGCCATCCTTTTACCCGCTCTGAAGGGAATTCATCCATCTCCAATTTAGATTTTAGATCTGGTCTACCCTTTTCCATCCCAATTTTAAACTAATAGAATTATGGTCACTGGCCCCAAAGTGCTCTCCCACTGACACCTCAGTCACCTGCTCTGCCTTATTTTCCAAGATTAGGTCATGTTTTGCACCTTCTCTAGTAGGCACATCACATATTGAATCAAAAAATTTTCTTGTAAACACTTAACAAATTACTCTCCACCCAAATCCTTAACAGTAAGACTGGGACAGCCAATTTTGGAAAGTTAAAATCCCCTAACATAATCACTACTATTATTGACTGATAACTGTTTCTCAATTTCCCATTGACTATTGTACAAACCTAATGGCAGTCACCCCTTTCCTGTTTCTCAGTTCCACCCGAATAACTTCCCTGGATGTATTCCCAGGAATATCCTTCCAAAGTACAGCTGTTGCCCTCTGATAAACCTGTAACAGCTCTTACCCTTTCTCCTGTAGCCACAGTAAGTGGCCAGATGGCTGTTCTCTAGTATCTGAAAGAATAAATGCTGTAGGGCTGAGCATGGAGATGAGTTGCAAGGCATAAAGTCTATGCTGAAACCATGTCCAACTTACGTCACTTCCTGCCAGATAGCAGATTAAGGTGGCAGACAATCTGAAAGGAACGAATAAGACAGGAAAGCACCATCATCTTGAATGTTCCTTGATGCTGAGTTCTACCATATCCATCCCAGTAATGCAGAGCACAGCTTCCTTGAGCAGGCTCATGTGATGCAGGCATTCCTCTATGGTTCCTCTAATCTCTCCCATTGAGATTTCCTACCTTGTTCCCTTTCTCTTACAATGTCTGGGATTGTTTCAATGATACGCCTGCCATGGCTGAATTGCTAGACTATTTAGAAGCAATCAGAGATGGGTGAAAGCTCTCGAAAGGTGTGTGCATTGTAAATGGAATATCTGACTGTTAGCCTTGAATCCAAACTGCGAGAGATTTCTGACTGGCAAGTGAAGACATGGGTGCAATGAGCAGTGAGAGAAGTTAAAACTTTAGTAGGTAAGAGATGTGCTTTGAAGGTGCATTTACTAATCTTGATCACCCATGTGAGGTCGTTGAAATTCTTATGATGTAATCATGAGAACATATGCAACTTCAGGAATTGAGCGATCTGGCCAACTACTCCTGTTCCTTTCTCAGGGTTTATTCTCAGTGCCTCGTGAACTCCTGTGAAAACATTTCCTGTCACCTTCATTTGACATCCTTTAATCATGCCTCCGGCACCCTGTTGGAAAACCAAAGAGACCCCTCTCATCTTTGTGGTTCCATTTAGGGTGCTTTTACTTGCAGCCAAGTTCTGCACAGTCAACAGTAAATTCTTATTATAAATGCAACGTATGTTAGTCACATACACAGCTTGGGTCATTGAACATTCAACCAGCAAGCAGCATGCATTGTGTTTGTTGAATTCTGTAATCATTCAGATAAGGAGGCACCATAAAATTTGTATATTGCCTGCCTATATGTGACATGGGCCAATCACAAATGAAGACACTAGAAACCCAAGATAGAAGCTATGGCTTAACACCCCACTGCCCATCTTGAATGGTAGACATGATGACGGGTGGCATCATCAAGTGAACACCACCTACCACCAGATTTGTGGAAACGTCAGTCCTAGACGTTTACACCTCCTTTGTGTTAGTAAACCATTACAACTCTCGGTTTTGTGAACATGTACCTCTGAAAATCAGATTACTCTATTTCTCAATGTTGTTCATCACTTCTCACACTTACATGCACTAAATTGCATCTACTATCAGTCTTTCCATTTAATATCTTTGTCTATATTCTACTATCCTCCTTATTATTAGTGTCAAATTTTATTTCTTCTGAAAGCTTCTAAATTAATCTCTGTACTCCAAATGAAGTATTTTTATATTTAACAAGAAAACGAGTAGTCCTTGTGTTGATTGCTAGGGGATCTCACCACATACCTACATTAGAAAACATACGCTCAACTTTTTCCTTCAGTCTGTTTTTGGAATATTGTATTATATATGGTATTGAGTATTATAGTTCTAGCAGCCATATTAACCAGAGATGAAATCAACTTCGAATTATACAAACACATCATTGTGGCAAACATTAATTTTGTGTTTATGGTTGATATTTACATTTTAAAAATGTAATGTGTTCACACTTATGATTATTCCAGTACAAAAATCCATTGGCACAGCTCTAGACTGGATTTAGAAAATGTTGATAAATCCTTGAACTCTGGTAACTCAATACCCATATATTGAAAGATTGTTTCTAATTATTACTCAGTCATCTTTGTTATTCAGTTTTAATGATGGGCAAGACTGGGGTGACGAAAAAGAGACGGAGTCAAAATTTAGGATCTCATGCAATATTTTCCTATCTGAAAAGTGGGACTACTGGAAATAAGTTTTTTTTGCCTTTATTTTAAGACATTAAGTTATTGCCCTTAGATTCATATTTTTGAGATCCTTCCCTAGAACATAGGACAGTACAGCACAATACAGGCCCTTCGGCCCATGATGTGCCAAACTTTTACCCTAATCCTAAGGTCCATCTAACCTTCACCCCTACCTTTATACTGTCATCCATATGCCTATCTAATAGCCACTTAAATGCCTCTAATGAGGCCAACTCCACTACCATTTCCGGCAATGCATTCCACTCCTCGATCACTCTCTAAAGAACCTACCTCTGACATTTCCCCTATATCTACCTCCACTCACTTTAAAACTATGCCCCCTTGTAATAGCTACCTCCACCCTAGGAAGAAGTCTCTGGCTGTCCGCTCTTTTTATACCTCTGATCATTTTGTACACCTCTATCAAGTTACCTGTCATCCTTTGTCGTTCTAAAAAGAAAAGCCCTAGCGCGCTCAACCTTTCCTAGTAAGAGGCATTCCAGGCAACATCCTGGTAAATCTCCTCTGCATCTTTTTCAAGGCTTCCACATCTTTCCTGTAATGAGGCGACCAGAACTGGACACAGTATTCCAGATGTGGCTGACCCAGGGTTTTGTGTAGCTGGAGCATAACTTCCATGGCTGTTGAACGCAATCCCTCTATTAATGAAAGCTAACACACCATACACCACCTTAACATCTCTATCCACCTGGGTGGCAGCTTTCAAGGAACTGTGGACATGAACCCCAAGATCCCTCTGCTTCTCCACACTGCCACAAATCTTTCTGTTAACCTTGTATTCTGCTTTCAAGTTTGTCCTTCCAAAATGAATCCCCTTCAGAGTTGGATTCTTTTTCAATCTGACAAACTCTTGTGTTTAATTGTTATTAAAACATGTTCAGAAGAACATTTTCCTGAAATCAGTTTCAACGTTTAAATATGTAATGCAATGTTATGAATTTTTATTTGAATAGTGAACTCCAGTAGAGTTGGCAAATAATCACCCTGAGCCATTTAACTTTTCTGCACAACATTTAAGGTATTGGTTGCTATGGCAGTGTAAAGCAATTATTCTGACTTATGAATCATAAGGTTTCTCAGGCCAGCATGTTCGTATCTTAGGAAGTGTTCCACTTAGGAGAGGAAAAGTACAACACCAAGCTGCAATGGCTGCTTCTTTGAGAGAATTGCAAACGAACGTGGGAGATTGAGGGACTCATTGTCCCAGCTCATAAGATTGCCCTTGAGTTATTAGTTGTTGAGAAGCTCTTGCTATTTTAAGTTGGCTTGCATGTTAATCTTCTTTTCTAATGATTCCAGTGTCCATCTAGGATTTAAACATACGATTCATCATTTGTGAGCTCTGACCTAAGTTTTTGACAAGTTGTTCAACCGTTGTCTTTTTCTTGCCTGACACCTTTGTTATTGAGTAATCCATTCTCCCATTGGAAAGAGGACAATGGCAGAGTTTCTAAATGAGGAAGAAATTTATTTTCCCACAATCAAGAGATGCTAAGGATGTAGTAACCCACCTCCCCCATTCAACATCCTTAAAACTCCTCCCTTTTTTAAACATTTCTTCCAAATCGTTGGATATGTCATCAGCTCCATGTTAAATTCTGTTGCAGATCCTCTACTTGAATCCCTGTAATCTGGATACTGCCATTCCCAAAGCTATAAAACAAATGTTCGTAACCAAATTCATAAGAGGCATATTCTTGTAGCTATAACTACAATGTATCTTTTTGTCCTTCTTGATTTATGCAACGTTTAACATTGGATTACTAAATCCTCCTCCAGTATATCTCCTCATTGCCCTACCGGTTGAACTGCCCCCGTTTTCACTTTAGTTTGTGGATACTTTTAATTACCTAGATCCTCCAAATGGAGTGAGTTTCCCATGTGTATTCTGATGACTGCCTCATCACTGATCTTTTGAATCCATTTCAGTGATAATGGGAACTGCAGATGCTGGAGAATCCAAGATAATAAAATGTGAGGCTGGATGAACACAGCAGGCCCAGCAGCATCTCAGGAGCACAAAAGCTGACGTTTCGGGCCTAGACCCTCCTTCAGAGAGGGGGATGGGGTGAGGGTTCTGGAATAAATAGGGAGAGAGGGGGAGCTGGACTGAAGATGGAGAGAAAAGAAGATAGGCGGAGAGGAGATGATAGGTGGGGAGGTAGGGAGGGGATAGGTCAGTCCAGGGAAGACGGACAGGTCAAGGAGGTGGGATCAGGTTAGTAGGTAGGAGATGGAGGTGCGGCTTGGGGTGGGAGGAAGGGATGGGTGAGAGGAAGAACAGGTTAGGGAGGCAGAGACAGGCTGGACTGGTTTTGGGATGCAGTGGGTGGAGGGGAAGAGCTGGGCTGGTTGTGTGGTGCAGTTGGGGGAGGGGACGAACTGAGCTGGTTTTGGGATGCGGTAGGGGAAGGAGAAGGGGGGAAGAGGATCCCCCTCGTTCTCTCACACCACCGCACAAACCTCCAGATACAATGCATCATTCTCCAACACTTCCACCATCTACAATCCGACCCCACCACCCAAGACATTTTTCCATCCCCACCCTTGTCTGCTTTCCGGAGAGACCACTCTCTCCGTGACTCCCTTGTTCGCTCCACACTGCCCTCCAACCCCACCACGCCCGGCACCTTCCCCTGCAACCGCAGGAAATGCTACACTTGCCCCCACACCACCTCCCTCACCCCTATCCCAGGCCCCAAGATGACTTTCCATATTAAGCAGAGGTTCACCTGCACATCTGCCAATGTGGTATACTGTATCCATTGTACCCGGTGTGGCTTCCTCTACATTGGGGAAACCAAGGGGAGGCTTGGGGACCACTTTGCAGAACACCTCCGCTCGGTTCGCAATAAACAACTGCACCTCCCAGTCGCGAACCATTTCCACACCCCCTCCCATTCTTTAGATGACATGTCCATCATGGGCCTCCTGCAGTGCCACAATGATGCCACCCAAAGGTTGCAGGAACAGCAACTCATATTCCGCTTGGGAACCCTGCAGCCCAATGGTATCAATGTGGACTTCACCAGCTTCAAAATCTCCCCTTCCCCCACCACGCCCCAAAACCAGCCCAGTTCGTTCCCTCCCCCCACTGCACCACACAACCAGCCCGGCTCTTCCCCTCCACCCACTGCATCCCAAAACCAGTCCAGCCTGTCTCTGCCTCCCTAACCTGTTCTTCCTTTCACCCATCCCTTCCTCCCACCCCAAGCCGCACCTCCATCTCCTACCTGCTAACCTCATCCCGCCTCCTCGACCTGTCCATCTTCCCTGGACTGACCTATCCCCTCCCTACCTCCCCACCTATACTCTCCTCTCCACCTATCTTCTTTTCTCTCCATCTTCGGTCCGCCTCCCCCTCTCTCCCTATTTATTCCAGAACCCTCACCCCATCCCCCTCTCTGATGAAGGGTCTAGGCCCGAAACGTCAGCTTTTGTGCTCCTGAGATGCTGCTGGGCCTGCTGTGTTCATCCAGCCTCTCATTTTATTATTTTGAATCCATCTGTTGCCTTTGATTTAATCTGATACCAGCCTGATCTAGGATTATAGCCAAGATTTGGAAGTCCAAAGGTATTGTTTTCAGCTGTTACCTTTATACTTCACGCCACACCATCAATTCATTCCTTGCCCTAATTCAGGCCAGAATCTTTAACAATGAGGTTATTGGTGGCAGAGCTAGAAGCACTTGGCACCTCATTCATAAGCAGGATACCTGGTTGTGCATGATAATCATGATGTTGTGAAGTGCAGTAGATCATGCAGCAGAAGATACAGGAGGACAATGACCCTACCATTACCTTTTGATTGAAAGCTCCAGCTCCCCCACTTCAGGAAGCAGAGTGGAGGGCATGCCCCATCTGCATCAATGGTGCGAAGGTGGAGATGGTCGAGAGCTGGGAGTGATGATCACCATCAATCTGTCCTGGTCTGCCCACAATGGCGCAACAGTCAAGAAAGCACAACATCATATCCACTGCCTCAGGAGGCTAAGGAAATTTGACATGCCCAACAAGGACCCTTACCAATTTTTTTTATAGATGTACCATAGAAAGTATCCTATCCAGTTGCATCACAGCGTGGTATGGCAACTGCTGTTTCCAAGATTGCAAGAAGCCACTTTGAGCCATGAACACAGCGCAGTCCATAATGCAAACCAGCCTTCCTTCCAATGACTCGATCTATATTTCCTGCCGCCATGAAAAGCAAGAGACGAAACACCCCTCCCAGACCAGTTACACACTCTTCCACTGGGCAGAAAATAAAGAAGTTTAACTACACAAGTGAATAGATTCAAGAACAGCTTCTTTCATGTTGTTATCCATCTCTTGAACGGACACACCAAATGTTAATGTTAATGTCTCTCTCTCTCTCTCTCTCTCTCTCTCTCTCTCTCTCTCTCTCTCTCTCTCTCTCTCTCTCTCTCTCTCTCTCTCTCTCTCCATCTTCTCGGTGATAGTAACATTATATTCTGTGCTCTGTTCTACTACCCTGATGTGCTTTGTATGGTACGATCTCCCTGTAGTCCATGCAGAACAACACTTTGCACTGTATCTCAGTATGTGACAACAATAAGTCAGTCAACAAAATTGTATTTTAAAGGCAGCTACACAGACACATTCCCTGTAAGCCAATAGTGTCACCCTTGCTTGCTGAGGAATTTTTGGGAACTACAGTGGTCACCCCCTTCTCTCTGCCTGCCACTGGATTCCTGGAACTACTGCCACCTTCTCTCTAACCAGGAACTAAATCGCTAGAACTGTAAGCTGTCATGCTGCTTCCTTGATCAATTACCTTTTTGACTTTTTTCATTCTTCACTTTTGACCCTTGCTCCATCACCTTAACCTGTTTTGTGTTCTTACCTATTACTATTTACCTAAACATCCTTTATCATCCTTGACCTTATAAACATTGATCTCTCTGCAATTATGCTTGACCTAGCATCTTTCGAAATTGACTTTCCATATATAGTGCCGCAGCGTCCATCTAACCGTAGTGACAAGTCTTCAAACTGTCACCCTTTTCCCACACTGCCTCCCTCCCTCAGTAAGCTATGCCCCATTTCCCTTTCACGTCCACAACCAGATCTCACTTATCAATGCTCCCTATCCAATAGTTGTAAAAACAAATTCCCCAACAAGACACTACTGCATCATTGCTGCATGCCCTGTTTAAGTGCAAGTTTTCTATTTGCTGATTACACAATTGGAAAAGTACACTTAATTCTGGAGAGGTTAAAGTCTTGCAGTGCATTGGCAGAGTCCCTCTGGGCCCGAGAGTCCTGGTTCAAGTCCCACCTGCCCCAGACCATGTCATAGCACGTCGGATTAAGTTAATTTTTGTTAAAAAGGAACAATTCTGACAAGATTGGCATTTAAGTAATAACATGCAAATGTATTAAAATACGTTCAGCAGAAGCACTGGCAATTGAATGCTGTAGTTTCATCCTGCCGTTAGGTGGAATAATTTTGGTCTCCCGCACAATTAAGTGCCCCACCTGCCATGTGTTCCATTCTTGAGAAAATTTCTCAGATTCTGCTGTCACAGTCTGCACCATATAATATGCATGCTGTTTGGGAGCAATTTTAGTTTCCATGAAAATATCTTCTCCATTTCAAGGACTACCTGCTCCAGCCCTACCCAAGTTAATCTAGTACTGAGACCCTCCTTCGCGCCCTTGGCCTGTCTAGGTATGATCATTTCCTCTGTGCTCTTCTGCTCAGCTTCCCATCCTCCACTCTCTCTGTAGTCTTCAGCTAAAACAAACTCTGCTGCTGATATCACACATCTATTTTCCTCAATGCCTTAAATTTAAATTTTTGTTCCTTGACTACTTCTAATATTTCTCCTGGCACAGCATCTTTTGATCCTTGTCTGTCTATACAGAGCTTGTTTGTTTTTCCAATTTTATTATACTAAATACAGGATTTGGATAACGTGTTAGTTGTTGTGCAATATTTCTTTGGGGTAGTTTGAAGATACTCACCCAGATATTTTGAATAATGAAAGTGTTTCCTTTAAGCATCATTTAACTGCCACACCACCTGTGCAATTTCCTGTACAATGATGCCGTCAAAAGACAACTATTACAATCAGAAGCTGTTTGCTCCATGTAACCATTTCAAAACTGCTGTTCAGTTCAAAATGGGCTAGTGATGTTTTATAGCTTCATTGGGCACATTGCTGAGTTGCAGAGAATGACAGATAAAAACCTTTTAATGTTTTAGCAGCATGTACATGTTTTACTTCCTTCATCCCAAACTCAATATTAATTATCTGCACTTTTGAAGAAGTCTCATTTTGGTAAATGGACTTGGGTGCTTGTTGGGGAAGTAATGATTTGTGCATAGACTGACACTGATTAACTGAATCTGCATGTTTTTGAATAATTATGACGAGTGGAAGATGTACGAATTTAAATTGGCTATTTGGAATGCCGCTTTTTAGTTGTTCTGACATTAGAATTTAAAGAAATTGCTGATCTTGTTGAATGAATGCAAGTCAAACAAAATGTGCTTTCCTGATCGACAAGTATTAAACACACAAAGAAAGTATGAAATATTAAATGTAGCAGATTTAGCAAATTGTACAATTGCCAAATTTAGAAACATCAAAGATATTTTTCACTTGTACTATATTGTGGAAATGAATAAGACTTCCCTAATGATCTTCCCGATGTTGATTTGTTCTGTCAGAGCTTTTCTAATCTTTTCTCATTCACTGACATGCACGCTGTCACCCCACTTCCACCACAATATCTCCTCCCCCTCCCTCCTACACACTCTTAACTTAGGGCATAGACTGTACAGCACAGGGACGGCCTTTCGGCCCAATGTGTTGTGCCGATCATGACATCAAAAGAAGCAATCCCCTGTGCTTGCCATTGGTCCCTATCCCTCCAGGCATGGCATATTCATGTGCTTATCTAAAAGTCCTATAATTACCCATCGTATCTGCCTTCACCTCAACCTGTGGCAGTGTGTTCCAGACTCCAACCGCTCTCTGTAAAATAAAAAACAACTTTCCCCTCACGTCTCCTTTTGAACTTTCCCCATCTAACCTTAAATGTATGCCCCTTACTACTAGACATTTCAACTCTGGGAAAAAGATTCTGACTGTCAACTATGTCTATGCATCTTGTAATTTTATAGACTTCTATTAAGTCTCTCCTCAGTTTGCGCCGCTCAAGAGAAAGCAACTCAAGTTTTTCTAGCTTCTCTTTATGGCTCATGCCGTCTAATTCAGGCAGTATCCTGGTAAACCTCTTCTGTACCCTCTCCAAAGCCTCTACATCCTTCCTGTAACATAGCATTCAAAATTGAACACAATACTCTAAATGTAGCCCAACCGAAGTCTTTTAAAGCTGCAACATGACACCTTGACTCTTGTACTCAATTCCCCAATCATTAAAGGGAAGCATGCAATATACCTTCTTTACCACCCTATCTGCTTGCATGCCTACTTTCAGGGAGTTATGGACTTGAATCCCAAGATCCCTCTGTTAAACAATGCTGTTCAGAGTCCTGCCATTAACTATACTTTTCCTTAACATTTGATCCCCAAAAGTGCAGCACTTTACACTTACCTGGATTAAACTCCACCTGCCATTTCTCCATCCATATATGCAATTGATCTATATCCTGCATCCTTTGACAGCCTTCTTCACTATCCATAACTCCCCCCAAACTTTGTACTGTCTGCAAACTTACTAACCCACTGAACGTTTTCATCAAAGTTATTTATGTTTCACCAAAAGCAGAGGTCCCAGTACGGATCCCTGCAAAACACCACTAGTCACAGACTTCCAGTCAGAAGAACACCCATCAATACTCTGTCTTCTAAGGGCAAGCCAATTCTGAATCCATGCGGCCAAGTCACTGTGGATCCCTTGCACCTTAATCTTCTGGATGAGCCTATCATGAGGGACCTTGCTGAAAGTCTTACTAAAATCCATGCAAACAACATCCACTTGTCTACCCTCATTGATCACCTTCGCCGTTACCTCAAAATTCAATCAGGGTAGTAAGACATGACCGGCTCTGCGCAAAGCTATGCTGACTGCCCCAAATTAGGCCATGCTTTTTCCAAACATGTATTAACCCTATCACTAAGAATTCTCTGCAATAGCTTCACAACCACCAATGTGAGACTCCCTGCCTGTGGTTTCCTGGATTATCCCTATGTCCCTCCTTGAACAGAGGAACAACATCAGCTACTCGCCAGTCCTCCGGGACCCCCTCCAGTGGTTAGCGAGGATACAAAGATCTTGGTCAAGGCCCCAGCAATCTCCTTTCTTGCCTGTTTGAATATCCAGGGTAGATACTTTTGGACCCTGGGGCCTTAGCCACCTAAAGCTCTTCAAGAGATCTAATACCACTTCTTTCTTGATCTCAAAATGCCCTCGCATATTAACATGCTCCACACAAATCTCACTATCCTCCATTTCCTTTTCCTGGGTGAATACCAATGCAAAGTACTCAGTTAGGATCTTACCCACATCCTCTGCCTCCAATCACAAATTCCTTTCTTTATCCTTGAGCGGTCCTACCTTCTCCATAGTTATCCTCTTTGCTTTAAAGCATCTAAAGAATGACTTGGGATTCTCTTCAAGCCTGTTTGCAAGGTCATCTCTTGGCCCCTCTTGTTCTCCTAATTCCCTGCTGGAATACTTTCCTTCTTTCCTTGTATGCCACACGGGTCCTAAATGATTTTAGGTTCCTAAACCTTACATATGCTTCTTCTCTCATCACTCCCTCCAAACTTCCCACTGCACTCACTACTTTTCTCCTCATTCTCCCCATCACATTCTCTTTCCTTCGTACACTTCCACCCATCCCATCCCTGCTCTTGGTCTCTTGTCTGTTCCCAACATTCTCCATGCATGTTCGCTGTCTCCTCTCTTCCTTCATCCTGTGCTTTCTCCCATGCTGTCTCTCTCTTGCCTTCTCTCCATCCCTCTCTCAACAATGGCAAAGAGGCATTTGAGATAGCACGGTGTAGGCATTTGATCGGCTTTCCTGCCTTTTTTTCCAGTGTGACAGTGACCTTTGGCCTTCCCCATCCCGCTGCCAATTGAGACCTTTAAGTGTGCAACTAATAATTCATACAACAGTCTCTCCCTGCCACTGATGGCATTAACACAGCTGTGAACAGGGGTAGGGAGGACTTACCCCGGTAGAGGAATTTGGTTCCTGATTGAGGTGCCTGGCACTGAGAAGTGGGAGGCCGGCTGTGACAGCCTTTGCTGTGAGCTAGGCTGCCTACCACCTGTGAACACCATCCCATTCTCATATGCATCTTGCCTGAGATCTAATGACAATTCTAGACTTCCGGTGTCATACTGACTACAGCCACAGCTACAGCCTCTCTTCTAGAGCTGCTGGCCTCTCATTGGTCAGGTCATCCAAGAAAGTGATAGCATTGAGCTCTTGCTAGCTGTCCAACTGGCTGCTGAGGCTCCTATTGCCTTTGTACGATTCCAGCCACAGACTTAATTTCTAATCCTTGCTGAACCCTAAAACAGAACATCATTAATAATTGGTTTTTATTTTCCTGTACATAATTTACTACACATTTCTTCTGACCTTTGCTCCTTTTTTTGTGAGATTTGATTACTTTCATGTGCTTACCAGGTCCAGTAATTCAGATATGGGCATAAGACTTCAAACAAGATGTTACCTTCTTTTTGGTATACTGTCTCTTTTCGAGATCAATCTGGCTTCACTGCTGAAGTATAGTGCAAAATTGTTCTTGCTGTCAATAGCCGTGTCTTCAAATGTATCAGAGTTCAGAGGAACCTCAGGGAAATAAGATTTTTTTGTTGGCTTGGAAGAGTCTCATCTTTCTCCCTG
Source organism: Stegostoma tigrinum (assembly GCF_030684315.1). Classification (NCBI taxonomy): domain Eukaryota; kingdom Metazoa; phylum Chordata; class Chondrichthyes; order Orectolobiformes; family Stegostomatidae; genus Stegostoma; species Stegostoma tigrinum. The sequence continues at coordinate 56,588,907 of NC_081362.1, forward strand.
AATAGTTGAATGCTGTTCTGTCATGCTTTACCACTTACAGCATTTTTCTCCTGCTTTATAAAGTTTGAGTGGCTTGTGTGGAATGCTATGATCTTTGTGCTTTGAAAGATTCTCCTTGCGCGGTATAAGCATAGAAGTATCTTTTGAATTGAAAGTTTTGGATTTGTGTCTTAGGGTATCATGTGTCTGACCTTTATCAGTTACTCCATTTAATGTTTGAGAAAAAGCCTCAAGTCTTTGTGTTTGTCTGTTTTGGCTCCCTCAATTGCTGCAGTGTCCCTTTTTAATACACTGCTGAGAGGCCATCTCTACTCTGACCTACCCTGTGGCTGTTCTGAAAATTGTTCTTGGGTGAGTGGATGAGTTCACAGTGAGAAAGGAATTACACAGGGGCAGTCACATACAGTATCAAAAACATTCTTTCACTTCCTTTAAATGATGTATTGGTTATTTTGGTTGCTGCTGCTGTTGCTGTCTCCCAAAAGGCTCAGCCATTTAACAAACATGAATACCAGCAGGAGAGCTCAACCAGCAGTAGCTTCTCCCTTGCTTTGACCTACCCCAAAGGCCTTCATAATAAATCGTCCTTCAGAGATGGGAGAAGTTCAAAGACTGAATGTGGTGATATCTATTGTCTGACATTCAGTTCTCCTTACCCACAGCTCTGTCAGCTCAGTTTTTTTTTCTTCATTCCGGAGAGGATTATCAATTGGAGCAAAGACTTGGTTCTTCAAACAGCTGCTGGGGGTCACAGCCTACAGTGAAGCATGTATTTCTGCTAACAATAAAGTTAAAATGCAGGAGCCCATAGTTCAAAAGCAAAGGTGTAAGGCATTTCAGTGAGCAAACTGAGTTTTTTAAAAAAAAAGTACACTGACAAAGCACAAATTATTCTCTGAATCATCTTTATATATTTTTATGCCTGCTTACCTTTGTAAGAGTCCTTTCAAATTGTACGTAACATTGATTATTTGAATGACATTTAGAAAGCAGTAGTCAATCAAAGAGAATTCATAAGGCATTTTCAATAATCTTTTAAACATTTTGCATAACGTTAACAATTGCAGTGACTGAACTGAGACTTCTCTTTGTCAGCTGCAGCACACAGTCAGCAGACCTCAGTTGCATCGGACTTAGTGCAGTGTGACCAGGATCAAGGTTCAGCAGTAGAAGTGCAGTGTGCAAGGAGCAAACTCTATATATTTTTGTCACTAATATTCAATACTAGAATAGTGCGTCAGGACCAACTGCAAATTTTGAGCACTACTAGACTGTTGAAAGGGGGTTCAGTTAGCTGGTTTGCAGTGCAGAGTGATATCAACTGTGCAGACTTAATTCCTGCACTGGCTGAGGTAACTGGCAAAGTCACTCCTTCTCAACTTCAATGCTCATCACCTGAGGCATGCTGACCCTCAAGTTAAACCACTACCAATCATCTGTCTCTAATGAGAGAGGAGCCAATGGTTTGGTTGGACTATTGTAACTTTACCGTTGAGACAATAAATGCTTATTGAATGAATGATTGAACAGGAAAAGCAGGGCTATGGGGAAGGAGCAGCAGAATAGGAATAGTTGGAAATCTCTTGAAAGTGGTGTCACAGGTAGCCAGTGTAGCGAAGGAGGTGAAGGTCAGGCAGCATCAGAGGAGCAGGAAAGTCAACGTTTTCTGATGAAGAGTCCGACCCAAAATATCAACTTTCCTGCTCCTCTGCTGCCTAGCTGCTGTGTTCCTCCAGCTCCACACTCTGTTGACTCCAGCATCTGTGATTCTTGCGGTCTCTTTTGGAGTACTGTATTCATTTTTCATCTCCCTGCTACAGGAAGGACGTTATTAAACTTGAAAGGGCTTAGGAAATATTCACAAGGATGTGGCCAGAGTTGGAGAGTTTGAGCTTATAGGGAGAGGCTGAATAGGCTGGGGCTATTTTCCTTGGAGCGCAGAGGCTGATGGCTGATCTCCATAGGGGTTTATAAAATCATGAGGGGCATGGATAGGGTGAATAGTCAAGGTCTTTTTTCCAGTGTAGGGGAATCTGAAACTAGAGGTCATAGGTTTAAGGTGAGAGGGGAAAGTTTTAAAAGGGATCTCGGCACAGCTTTTTCACGCAGAGGGTGGTGCATGTATAGAATGAGCTGCCAGAGGAAATGGCAGAGGTGAGTACAATTACAGCATTTAAAAGACATCTTGGATGCGGATATGAATAGGAAGGGTTGAGAGGGATATGGGCCAAATGCTGGCAAAAGAGACTAGATCAGTCTGATCAGCACGGATGAGTTGGACTGAAGGGTCTGTCTCTATGCTTGCAACTTTACGATTCTAACACAAGAACATTGGGCTGAATAACCTCCTTCAGTGTTTTATGATTCCCCAGTGCTGCTGCTACTAATGCTACAAAGCCTGTATCTGAAACATTCAGTTCTAAGAAATATCAGTTCACCAGAATTTTATTAACTCCAGACCAACAGTAATGTGGTTGACCCTTAACTGCCCTCTGAGCAATTAGGGATGGGCAATAAATGCTGGCCTAGCCAGTGATACCCTCATTCCATGAATGGGCAAAAAGATCATTCATACTTTAATAACCCCTGCAGTATTCATCCTTTTGTGTCTGCCAGTAACATGTTTTGACTCTGCTCACAACTCAATCTTCCATTTACAAAATGAACTTCTTTAAAGTTTAGTACCAACTTGTAATGAATTTTACGAACATACAGGTAAGGAACAGAAAACCACAGGAAATTCAGCAGCCGGTGAGAACAGATCCAGTAGAAGCCTGTCTCATTGGCAATAAAGTGCTGTAGACAGGAATTTAAGGGGAATAGGACTTCTGCCCTCGGTGAGCGACAGCCAATGTGATTGATTGATTGGCAGCTGCAAATGTTTAGGCAGTGCCAGACTAGTGGCTGTTGTTGGCATTGCAGCCAGTCCCAGGATAGAGACCCCATTGGATCGCTAGAACCCAAACAAAAAGAGGCAGTGGGCGGAGAGTCCTGAAGAAGTGTCACTGGACCTGAAACATTGACTTGGCTTCCTCTCCACAAATGCTGCCAGACCTTCCAGGTTTCTCCATCTATTCCTATTTTACTTTCACACTTCCAGCATCCCCAGTTCTTTGTTAGTGGGCAGGAAGGGTTTGAAGGAATGGGTTGTAAAGGCTGTGTGGGGAGGAAGAGGGGGCTACAATCTTAGACAAAAGTGGAAAGGTCACTCCCTAAAATATAGTACCTCGCTCCTTCGCACACTTTTAAAACTTCATAATGATAAACAGGATGCCCATTACTGACTGAGATAATGGGAACTGCAGATGCTGGAGAATTCCAAGATAACAAAATGTGAGGCTGGATGAACACAGCAGGCCAAGCAGCATCTCAGGAGCACAAAAGCTGACGTTTCGGGCCTAGACCCTTCATCAGAGAGCTCTCTGATGAAGGGTCTAGGCCCGAAACGTCAGCTTTTGTGCTCCTGAGATGCTGCTTGGCCTGCTGTGTTCATCCAGCCTCACATTTTGTTATCTTGCCCATTACTGACTGCCTGCCCACACAATTCCTACCTGTCCCTGCCAACCATGTTATGGTGTGGGCAGATTAATGTTGGCATTACTGGAGCTCTTAATGAGCTCACTAGGCCTTTAGTTATTTATTTAAATATGATGGGCGCAATGCCAGTTTTGGGGTGGATGAGAAGCTTGGCACCTGCCCTATTTTATGTTCCCAAAATTTCATCCAGCTGAGGCATATTATATGCAGCCCAATTTTTCTGTTTTTGCCTTGTGTCTCTATCAAGCATGTTGGAACCTTTTTTCTGATGGTAAAGGTGCCATGTAAAAGAAGGCTGTTATTGTTGATTTCACCCCTCATATGAAATCCCAAATCTTTGTGACTCTGTCTGAGCCACTTTGAAAGTGAAGCTTAGTTTGGGGTGAGAAATCAATTGCAGCCAACATAAATTCCCAGCAGCTTGAAATAACTTCTTGAAGATATCTTCGCTGCATGCCTGCAGTGTTTCTGGATGTCAGATTTGGACTTTACACCTACGTGATATTGCCATCTTTTACAGTGATGCGCAAGCAAAATCACTTTTCGCTGTCAGATAAATGGGAGTACAAATGCAACTTTAATGTCCTTTATTTCATTAAACAAATATGTCTTTGCTTATTTTGAATAGGATGCTTAATTCTACACATTTCGAAGTGCAATGCGTTTCTGAACTTCTTAACAATTGCATGTCAAAATTATGCATCACCCTAATTTACTTTTATGATCATCTGTGACAAGTAATCCAATGATGGGATTCTTATTTTCTAAAAGTGAAATTCCGGCAGAAACTTGGGAACGCCTCCTAAGTCTCAAAAGGAATCTCAACATATTGCAACAGTATATTGTGTTTAAAAAAAAAACTGTTAATGAATCATTAATTTTTAAAATAAAAATGGCTGCGTATTGATGATGTAAAATACTGCACCATACCTAACCCTATCGCATTCAAATGCAAGATTTACTGAGTGTATTTAAATTCATTCATGCTTTCAGGAGGCTACAATAAAATAAATAAACAAGTGAGTTACTCTGGCTGAACGTGATACAATGAAAGGCTTGAGAACAAGTCACCTCACTATGTTTGTATGATTTGTGCATGGTTACAACTGCCAGAATCTTGCGTCGGCAACTAAGGCCTCAGTCTCTGCTTCAGGCCCCAGCAATTCACCTACTTTCCAGGAAGACTTCCAATAACATATGTCAATCAGGCAGTTCACATGCTAGCAGCAGGCCTTTCATCTAAATTATGTGGGATCTCTGACCTTCGGGTCCCATCAAGAGTTGCCTGTCAGTCAGAGGTGTACAGCTCTCCTGAGTGACAATACCACTGGAAGGCAGTGGTTGCTGATGGAACAACAACTACCCAAGACCTAGGTCATGGGTGAGCGATGGTGGGAGTGGGTTTGCAGGGAAGGGGATATAGAGTAAAGAATTATGGGTAGAAGGTGACCTTCAGTGGTCTCCTTCCCAATCCTGGATTTCTCAATCAAGCGCTTTGAAGGAGGGATGCTACCCCATCCTATCATCCAACCTGCTGCTAGGTTAACACCAGTGAGGGTGGGCCGTTAGGGCTTTAATTGACAGCAGACCACAGGCCATTTCACCATGGACTTAATCAAGACAGTGACATGTCAGTAACAGGGCACCTACCGACTACAATCTCATTTAATGAAATGCCTCCCCTACCACCAAGCTAACCATGAAAGAGTGCGCAATTCCACCCAAATGTGTTAAGTTTGGCTTTATAGTTATTGGAGAAAGATTGTGTTGTTTAGTTTGCTGCAGCAGGTAAAATGAAATATCTTTTGAAGTATAAAGTTACTATGACCAGCAAAGGTTCACCAGCCTGATTCCCAAGATGGCAGGACTGACGTATGAGAAATGACTCGATTGACTGGGTTTGTGTTTGCTGGAATTTAGAAGATTGAGGTGGGGGGATCTCTCATAGAAACATATTAAATCCTGATGGGACTGGACAGGCTACATGTGGCAAGAATGTTCCCAATGTTGGGAAAGCCCAGAATTAGGGGTCATAGCCTAAGAATAAGGGGATACCTCATTCAGGACTGAGATGTGGAAGAACTTCCCCACTCAGAGGTGTAAACCTGTGAAATTTTCTCCCACAGGAAGCTGCTGGGCCTGTTCATTAGATATATGCAAGAGGAATCTGGACGTGGCCCTTGCAGCTAAAGGCTATTGTGTTGAAACATGGTGCAGGCTTGAAGGGCCAAATGGCCTACTCCTGCCCTCTCCTACGTTTCTATAATCAAAATGAGCTAGAAAATTCAATCTAAGAAATAAAACATCACTTGACTGGAAGTGTTACACTCTTCAACACCATAAAGATTTTATAACTTGAAGACGAAAAAACCCTGAACAACAACTTCATCATATTTGTCCTCGTGGAAATGCCCTGTCAATCTTTTGAGTACTTGCAATTTGAGATTATGTGCCAAAATACATTAAACTATGGCTATGCATAAATTACTTCAACTCTGTGGTCTCTGAGTAAACTTTAAAATAATTCCTAAATTACTCGAAGTAATTTGAAAACTATAACTTCTTTGATCTTTGCATACCAAGAATTTACTGGGATCTGATGGGTCAGGTGTGATATTTAAATTGGTACTATTCATTGAAAACTTATTTTAAGATTATTGACTTAATTAGACGAACGATCCTAATAAATGATCTGTAGCAATTTTCTACCTGATGTACAACAGTTCATGCTATACTATTTTGTGGTGAACCAATGCATTTACAGAAAATTTATTGTTCTGTCTTTAATAATGAAGCCACAGCTGGTAAGTGCAATATATTAGTTTGACCAATAAAAAAAACACGTGTTATATTTCCTAAGTGGTCTACATTAGAATAAACAATAAAGTTATATATCAAGTGGCATATCTTTCTTTTTGGGTTTATTGATAGATTTGTACATGTTTGTATATTTCCTATTTATGCACAATACTTAAAGTGAAATTAAAAGTAGATGCTGTTGATATGGTAATGCAAAAGGACTCATAAAAAATTGAAACCATTCTTATGAATCTTTAATTAGAAGCAATGAAAGGGGCACTACTGGAGCCAAATGCTTTGTTACAATCTTTTCTCGTTGGTTACTTGCCACTATTCTTCCACCTTCACAAGCAGACATTCTCTGAAAGCTGACAAGTTACTTGAAGCTCAGACAGCTGTAGTCACACAAGCACCATCATACAGAAAGCCTGTTCATACCTTATTGACGCCACTTTTTTAAAAAAAACTTGTATTTTTGTTTGTGCCTAGTCCACAGGCTATCACTTCAGAATGAAGTTTCATCTTGATTTCTTTTGTACATAAGTATGTTTGTTATCTCTAGTGGGGAGAGAATGAAGATGAGAAGGCTTGAATCAATCTTGCAGTATGTATTCAGAGCCTCTAAAGGATTCACTTTCATTTTTTTTGCCTCCCATGTCACCTTGTGTGCAGTCTGGCCTGTGACACTGATGGTGATTATGTCATTATTTTGCTCTAGGGGGCTTTGATACATCTGCAAAGCTGATGCACATCTCCTTCCAGTGCTGGCATACAGCCCACATCCCCAATGCTTCATTAGTCACCACTGCCTGGCCATCGCCAGACAAAACACCCAGCTTCGAGCTGCTTCCCTCCTGCATTGTCCGTGCTGTGCTCCTTGTCAGTGTCCGTGATTGGTTTATTCAAGCACCTCCCTTTCTTCTCACTCCATGCTCCAGATGTCCTGATTTCTGCCTGTACAAGCAGAAGCTACACAATAAAAACAAGGTGACTTTTTAACCCCTTCAGCCTTCTGTAATTAAATGAGACATTTTCTAATCAAGAATTTAAATATTTTCCAATTTAGTGACAATCAGTGTTATATACAAATTTGCCCAGTTGTGGATGGCAGTAAGCCTCTTCAATACTGTGGTCAATAAAACCTTGTACATTTATGAAATACTGGTTACTGTGCGCGTGTGAGCATATATTATTTAAGTGTGTTTGCATGAGTTAGTCTATTTGTAATTCTCTGTATACATTTCAGTATTTGCTGTAGCTGTACTTCTGCAGGAGTGAAGCATTTGATTTTGGGTTGACTGTTTGAATTTTACATTTTTAAAAATTTAATTATCATGGAACACATGCAAATAAATGTTTCTTTCCCGTTTCAAAGTGCAGCTTCCCCCACCCAGCTCAAACTCTCTATATTCACCACCCCTTTAGACATTGACAAAATATGCATAGGTGGTCGTGCAGTAGTTCAGAGAATATGTGTACATGAAGTGATGTGGGGAAATGTTGCTGTCTATTTAAGTTGTGTACAACAAATTCAATTTCTGTAGTTACATGTGTACTTTCAAAATTGGTCTAAACTAAATGCTTTTGTGCTATATTTGAATACTATTCCATTCCACTTGCCTCACTAGAAGTGTTTCTTCAGTATGCTCTGATCATCCAAGTTAAAATAAAGGTTATTCATTACAGTTAGTTTGCTATAAGGTAAATGTTCACTTGAATATTGGCTTACAGATACCAAGTGCATCAAATTCTGAGCTGGGTCTAATTGCTATGATGGTCATTTTGTACAGACAAAACTTTTCAATACACGATATGTAGGTTTTTTTTATTTGGTGTAGCTGTATGTCTTTACACAAGCAATCCATGCACAAATGGGGTTGATACATGCTTGGGAATACAAAACAAGGTTTTAATAGGTATTTTGAGTGAAACTTTCAGGGTTGTAGTAGTTTCAAATAAGCTTGGCATCCTAAAATTAATTTAAGTATTTTGTGATTTCTTTTTATATTTAAAGTTTGTTACTGTACTTTATTTTTCATTAATTGAGTTATTCTGAGCCAAGTATGTATGCAGTTCACCTGATTTGCGAATGCTGATACTGCGTTGGATTTACTACAAATGTGGATAGCAGATTCAAAAGAAAATAGGAATCTATATTGAGAAAAGGTTAAATGTTATTCTGTGTTGGGGGTGGAGGTGGTCGGAGCAAACAGGCTTTTTGTTTAACAAATAGAATTTTTCAAAATTATGAAGGTACTAATAAAGTTTCTCTGCCCATGAATATGGTTATAATTAGAATATAACATTTTCTATTTTTATTTCATATATTGTGTTTAGCTAATATGAAGAACCTTCTCTTTTTTTGGTGAACTTAAAGACCATTAGAATGATGCGCTCAAGCAATACTGGTTTTGTGTTGGCACATTGATGGGCTGAGATTACTATTGTGGTACACATTAATAATTTCCTATTATCAGAATTTTATTTACTTCCTTTTGGAGGTTTTATTGCAAAGATATACCTCATATTTGTCTTATATTGTGAAAAATTATTTTCAATACAGCAATTGGTCTATTATTTGGAAAAAGAAATTCTAGATCAAAGACATTAGAAAATGGCTACCTTCCCATGCAGCATATGGAAATTTCTGGGTGGGAAAAGATAGAATGTAAAAGATCTGTTCCAGTTCTCTTTGAATAAAAGTTACTGCCAAAAAAAGTATTTGAAGATTTTTCTTTCAGTGAATCCCTTATGGCAGAGCCTCATTAAGGATATACTTGGTAAAATACAGGCATTTAAAAAAAATCACTTTCTCATCTGGCAGCATTTAAATAAATGGTGTGTAACTTTGTAGAGATTTGGTACTTGGAATTGGATGAAAAATTTGGAAGTGCAAGAAGTGAATATCTGCCTTTCAGAGAAAAAAACAGTCTAACAAAATGATAAATTACTTGCGTTGTTTGCCGTAGGATCCCTCCACTCAGATTAAGAAGCCTGTTTTCCAAAAATATCAATTAAATTGAAGTATTTATGCATTTTGGGAAATTAGATTATCTGTTATATTGGATTGTAGGAAATATTTAATAGAAATGTATCGAATAGAAGACTTTTTATCAATAATGGTAGTATTTGGATAACTGAATTGTCCAAATCTGCATCCACCTTAACTTCAGTTCTGAGGAAGGGTCACTGGACCCGAAACATTAACTCTGTTTTTTTTCATTCACAGATGCTGCCAGACCTGCTGAGTTTTCCCAGTAGCTTTGTTTTTGTCCAAATCACGTGATGCTTTGGATGGAAATTACCTACGAAATGCATTAATTTTTAAATATTAAATCACCTCAATAGACACTTAGCATGAGGGCCAAATGATACAAAGAAAACATATTTTCCCCATTTTAAAATAAACGTGATGTGTAATAATTGTGAACTAATAATACGGGAAGACCAGAAACACATTTGTATGAATACCAGAATGGCTTAAAAAGAATTCCCCCACCTTTTTTATAAGATAAATCAATTGATAGACAAGTGACATTTTAGTCAACTGTTGCATATAAGTTGTTTTCACAATATAATTTTAATCAAAATCACATGGGATTCCATCTCCTGAACATACCTAGATAATTGCACATTAGGAGCTCCAGAGACACCAATGCTATTAAACAGATTATGCAATTAAGCAGTCCCACATGATGATCCTTTAGTACAGACATCTCAAACATGTTGTTTTGATGCTCAGTTGACTTTAATAATCTTTTGGCATATTGTTTATTGTCAGTGGAAGATAGCAAGAACTGCAGACGCTGGAGTCAGTCTAACGCAGTGTAGAGCTGGAGGAACACAGCAGGTCAGGTAAAATCAGAGAAGCAAGGAAGTTGACATTTCAGGTTGGGACCTTTCTTCAGAACTGGGGAGGGGAAGGGAGCTGGGGGGAAGGTTGGTGGGATGGTGATAGTTGGATGCAGGCAGGGGGTGGAGAAAATGAACAGGTTGTGTCACATCAAGGAGGGGAGAGGAAGAATGGGTAGGGCTGGGGAAATGTAGGTGGGGTGTGACAGATGGATGCAGGTAGGGGGTAGTAGGGATTGGTTGGTGGGAAGGCTGGGGTGGATAGATGGGGAAAATGATGAACAGGTTGTATGAGGTTAAGGAGGCAGGGATGAGAGGGAGGTTTGGATGTGGGTTGAGGCTGGGGTGGGAAATTTTAAAATTCTACTTTCAGGCCATTGGGCTGTAGGCTCGTAAGGCAGAATGTGAGGTGTTAAAGTATGCAGCTGGATGAACACAGCAGGCCAAGCAGCATCTTAGGAGTACAAAAACTGACATTTCAGGCCTAGACCCTTCTCTTAGGTCATGGGATCGGATTGTGGGTGATGGAAGTAGTGGAGGATGATACACTGGGTATGGAGTTTTGTGCTCCTGAGATGCTGCTTGGCCTGCTATGTTCATCCAGCTCCACACTTTGTTATCTCAGATTCTCCAGCATCTGCAGTTCCAATTATCTCAGAATATGAGGTGTTGCTCCTCCAGTTTGTGTGGCATCATTGTGGCACTAGAGGAGCAACATCTCCTACGTCTCCATCCAAGGGAATGCCCTGGTCCTCATACCATCCCACAAACCTCCGTATCCAGTGTATCATCCTCCTCTACTTCCATCACCTACAATCCGATCCCATGACCTAAGAGAGATTTCCCTCCCCACCCCTATCTGCTTTCCATAGGGACCGGCCACTCTGCAACTCCCTTGCCACTCCACATTTCCCACTAACCCCATTACTCCCGGCACCTTTCCTTGCAACCACAGGAAGTGCTACACTACCCCGCCAACTCGCTGTAAGGCCCAAAGCAAACTTTGCATAAAAATAGGGGTTCTCCTGTATATTCTCCAACCTGTCTACGGTATCCATTGCTCCAGATGTGACCTCTACATCAGTGAAATCAAGCACAGACACTGGGACCGTTTCATCAAGCATCTGTGCTCCGTACCCGACAAACAACACTTCCGGTCGTTAACAATTCCAACTAAACACCCTCTCCCCAAAAACTTCTTGATGACGTGTCTATCCTGGGCCGCCTCCAGTGCTACAATGACGCCACCTGCAAACTAGAGGAGCAACACCTCATCTCTTGCCTCGGGAGCCTACAGCCTGATGGCTTTAACATAGAATTTACCAATTTTAAAATATTTCCACACCCGGCCTCATCCCACATCCAGACCTCCCTCTTGACCCCTTCTCCTTGACCCGAAACTACTGGTCCATCTTCTCTCTCACCTTTCCGCCTCACCCTTCCCACTGACCAATCTCCACCACTCCCTATCTGCATCCACCTATCACCATCCCATCTACCTTCCCCCAGCCCCATCCATCCTCCCTCTCTCTCTATTTCTCAGCTCCTTTTTCCCCATTTATGAAGAAGGGTCCCGATTCGAAACATCAACTTTCCCACTCCCCTGATGCTGCCTGACTTCCAGCTCTCCAGCTCCACACTGTTTTAGACTTTCGTCAGTGGTCCTGTTTTTATCAGTACGGGTTTTAGTTTGTGTTGCTTAGACCAGGAAACAGTATCGAAAGAAAAAGATACCATTGATAGGGCATATCTCCATTATCATAGCTGAAAAAACAGGCAAATGAATGGTTCTTTTCACATTTATGTGTTGAATTGGATTGAATATATTCTTCGGGAGTTTTGTGGTTGATGTTTCTTTCAGTTGGAAAGTCTTTTGGTATACGATGCTTAGCTGATTCGACACCACCTGAAATTAATTGGAAGGGAATCTTACGATTGAAGAAAGTTTGAAAATCCTTTTCGATATGCAGAATGTTTGCAGAAAGGCATGCTTGTTTAAGATGCTCATTTTTACAATAAAGCAATTCTGTGTACTATGGCTAGATAAAATCTGGTTGTCAAAGCAGTATAGTGTTGTATTCTGCAAAGTTAATCTTCATTAGTGACTTTTAAAGGCCTTTCACATTGCCCTGATGGAATCGCATCTGCATAGTAGGAAGGAAATAGCTTCCCTTGTCATGGGAAGTTTAAAGGGTCTATTTCCTCCTTGATCACAAAACAGTTGTTTTTAAGACCATTCAGGGTTCTCAAGAATGTGAAGGCACTCTTGCTCCATCTTTTTAATATGACTGTGTGTACACCGATGAAGTGGAACTCTCCTTAAAAAAAGAAAGCAATTGTGGGACATGTCTACTACCCTTCATGCGTTTTGAGAAAAGCATGTCAGTTGTTCTCCAGATTGGAAATATGTGCATCTTATGGACTACGTGGCACATATTTGTATTCATGTCACTGTCCTCAAGCTAAATAATTTTAATAGAGTTGCTTGGGAATATAGAACTTGAGTACTGCTGAATAAAGACACCTTTTGTCAAAGCTTTTTTGTGTTGCACTCATCCCCTGGGCAAATCACAAGAAATGCCAGTTTAAAATGAAAGCGGCATTTTATGCCATATGAGAAGGGTACTGATTTGGTTGCCAAGTGGACTGTGATTGACAGAGATGTCAGGCAGAATGCAACAGATAAGTGATGACTGACAATTAACTGACAAGCTTTGTTTAACTTATAACCCAAGTGAGGCGAGGCTTTACTCTGTGAAATGAACTGGAGAATGTCACTTATTTTGTTGAGTTGAAATAGGCACATTATGTTTAAAGGCAAAGTAATGTAGATGCTGGATATCTGAAATAAAACAAAAGTAAAGTCCTGGAGAATTTCAGTTTGTCTGGCAGGATCTGTGAGGAGGGGTGGTGGGGGGGAAGAAGGGCTGCATTTTCCTAAAAATCAGCCAAGTGTCAATTTCAAGGAGTTTTCTTGGTTGGTATTTCTTACAGTTCCAGCACATTATCTCATTTAAGTCCCGAGCTGTGCACCAGGTCAAATACTGCCAACCAGTGAACTGCTCTTCACAGTGCATGCGATGCGAGGGGGAACAGGCAAGAAAAGATTCTGAGGGCAAATAGGTGGCATGGGTATCGCTTACTGCAAACATGAACTCTCCTTTGTAAGCGTATTGATATGTTACATTGACAACTGTTTGATCTACTGTTGTTGGAATTGCAGCTGCAAGAGTCAGCCATATGCTAGAAATCTCTTTAAGGGAGTGGAACTATCTTTCATATGCCCAGCATAAAGTAGCGTCTCCTAGTTGTTCAATGTAGGACTATCTGGCTGTGTCAGGCTGAAGGTGATTTCTTCCTGCGCGATGTCTTCATCTTGCTCCATAGAGGACTGCTGTCAACATCCATTATATCCCCTTTCACACTGTCTCAGTTGTGCAGAGCACAATGCTAAGGACTTGCACAACACTGTGTGTTGGTGTCTTTCTGACCCTGGTTAATAAATGGGCTGTGTTGTGTCTACACTCCATTTCAATCAAGTCCCTGCATAAGAGTCATTAGATGCTTGAAGAAGGTAGCCTTTGTCTCCCAGTAACCATCCCTCTCTAAGGTATGCAGCCCTTGAAATGAAGCAGAAACTTGGGAGTTCTGAAAGATGTGTGTCATGGCACCTTCCAGGGCGCCTGTCCCAGACTTCTAAGATGTGATACTGATTATCACACATGACATGGACATTGGAGGAATCAAACTGTTTGTGATGTTTGCATGATATGAGCCTCTTGAGCCAATATGTTGTAAGTCTATATAGCCTGCATCTGGGGAAAGCTAGCTATGTTGGCAAAGCCCAGTGCCTGGGCTACAGCACTGGCCTCAATGCAGCGATGCCAGATCAGGCAATGTGATCTGGCATATAATGCATTGATAACAGCTTCAATTCATTTGTCTGTTGAGAATTGAGAGATACCGTACATCCCGAGTAGATCCTTAGAATCAACAAAAATGAACTTGCATAAAAATTAGATTCTGCTGTCACGTTGACAGCCACCAGGATGAGATGGCCACCTACCCCTTCAGATCACAGGTCCAGCAGAGTTCCTGGATATCTGCTGTCTGTGATGGCCATATGCTTCTGTCATCTGCAGGTAATGGCATCAAAGATGAGAAGCCCTGGGCCTCCATTCTACCTCTGTATCCAATAAGGCTCACTTTGGAATGCCTTGATTTATGGTCCTTACTCCAACAATGCAGTGGAAGCCATGCCTTACAATTACTAGAGGAAATTGTTTAGTGTGATAGGATTGATGAATCCTTGCCCCTTCCCTCCACCCAATCCTCACATCACCCAATAAAGGCAACATTTATACGAGAACATTGGCCCACGGCCCATACTGTAGTAATATAGATTCCCTGACCCTGATGACTCCAAGTGGCCGACTGACTGAGGGATGGTGTGTCCAAGCCCAAGCTCCTGGACTGAGATCAGACTCTTCCCTTGATTGACTACAGCAGGGCCCCCTTGACTTGATTGAGACCTAGTCCTATTTGTGATTGAGGCTTATCGATTTGACTGAAGCAGCTGAAGTGCATCTGCTGTGTAAGATGCTGGCACGTGTTGTCAATGTGACATTGACATAACACGGGGCCGTACAGCAACATGTCCACTGCTTAACTGGTCACTGCTGACAACCATGACAAGATGTTCCGCCCACCCTGGCCAAACTACTTCTGTGCTAAAACGTAACATGAAGATGTCTGGCTGCAAGCCTGCACACAAATGGCCTGGCAGCGACGTTATGATTAAACGTGCAGTTCACTCCAAAGTGTAGTGTTAAAGAAGAAAACTGTACTCTAAATTATTTGTAGATGTGCCATGGGGATGTGGTGACACTGATGTGTGTTTGATGACAGTATCCGTGAAGTGGAACCCAAGATGTAGGGACTGCTATGGAAGATGGCTGCTTGAAAGAACAAGCATTAATCTGGAGCTGCCTGGTATTCGCTCCTGACTTCCATGCCAGGAATTAGAGTCCTACGATACAAAAGCAGATCCTTCAGTCCAATTCATCCATGCCCACCAGACATCCCAATCTGACCCAGTCGTATTTGCCAGCACTTTGGTCATTTCCATCTCAATCCTTCTTAATCTTGTACCCATCCAGATGCCTTTAAATGTGGTAATTGTACCAGCATCCACCACCTCCTTTGGCAGCTCACTTCATAGAGGCACTGTCTACTCTGAGAAAAATTTACCCCTCAGATCGTTTACAAATCTTTTCCCCTCTCTCAACTTAAACCTATGCCCTCTAGTTTTGGATCCCCCACACCTTGCTGTTCACCCCATTTGTGCCCCTCATAATTTTATAAACTTGTAGAAGGTTGAGATGAACTTATATGCTTCAATGAAATAAGTCCCAACCTATCCAACCTCTTCCCATAAGTCAAACCCTCATTCACAGCAACATCATGGTAAATCTTTTCTAAACCCTCTTCAGCTTAATGATATCCCTTTGATAAGAGGGCAACCAGAACTGGATGCAGTACACCAGTAGAGGCCTCACCAAAGTCTGGTACAAACTCAACATGAAGCCCCAAGCCTATTCTCAAGAGGCCTGAGCAATGAAGGCAAACATGCTAAACACCTTTATTAACCACCTAGACTATAATGTGATGCAACCTTCAAGGAATTATGTACCTGAAACCCTAGTTCTCTATTCTGCAACACTACCCAAGGCTTTACTTTTAATTGGACAAGACTCTCCCTTGTTTGTTTTATCAAAATGCAATACCTCAGATTTATCTAAATTAATCTCCATCTGCCACTCTTCGGCCTATTGGCCCAATTGATCAAAATCTGTTTGTAATCTTGGATTACCTCCTCCACTGTCCACTTTACCGCCCTTACTAAACAAGCCTTCCATATTCTCATCTAAATTATTCATATAAATGGCAGACAGAAGTGGACATAACCCTGATCCCTGAGGAACACCACCGGTAACATACCTCCAGTCTGAAAAACATCCCTCCAAACACCACTCTGTCTCTTGCTCTTAACCCAATTTTATTATCTAATTGGCAAGCTCACCCCTGGATCCCATGTGACCTAACTTTTCTAATAAGTCTACCATCCCATGCCTTGTCAAAAGCTTCACTAAACTCCAAGTAAACAACATCTGCTTTGCTGTCAATAATGTTTTATGTTACTTCCTCAATGAATTTAATCAAGCTTGAGACATGGTTTCCCTTGCACAAAATCCTGCTCACTATCCCTAATCATTCCTTGCCTCTCCAAATGCATACAAATCCTATCTTCAAGATTCACCTCCAACAACTTACCCACCAATGATGTCAGACTCCTAGGTCTGTAGTTCCCAGGCTTCTCCTTACATGCTGCTTTATATATAGGCACAAGATGAGCCACTTTCCAGTCATCTGGCGCCTCCCCCTTGATTATAGGTGATACAATTTTCTGCAAGGGCCCCTGCAATTTCCTCCCTAACTTCCCGCAATATCCTGGGATGTACTAGGTCAGGTCCTGGAGATATATCCACCTTTATATAATCTCAGACCTCCCGCACTTCCTCTTCTGTTTCCAAACATCAGTATTTAATTACTGAGTTCTCTAGCCTCCATTTCTTTCTCCTTGGTTAAAAACTGACGTGAGCTATCGATTTAATAACTTTCCCATCTCCTGAAGTTCAACACAGAGATGACCTCTGTGATCTTTAAGGGGCACTGCAGTCTCTTTAGTTGCTCTCTTGCTCTTAATGTACTTGTAGAATCTCTTTGGATTATCTATAACCTTAGGTGCTCTCATATCCTGCCTTTTCCTTCCTTATCTCCCTGTTAAGAATTCCTCCTACATTCTCTTCATACTGTTAAAGAGATTCATTTGAACCTGGTTATTTATATATAATGTATGAATCTTTATTATTCTCGACTAGAACCTCTATCTTTATTCATCCATTGTTCTCTAATCCTACCAGCCTTTCGTTTTCTTTCTAACAGGAACATCATGGCTGTGAACTCTTATTATCACGCATTTGAAAGCCTCTCACTTATCAGACATCCCGTTACTTGCAAACTGTCTACTCCAATGAACGTCTGAAAGTTCTTGTTTCATTCCATTAAAATTTGCCTTACTCCAATTTTAAGTATTTAACTTTAATGAAATGCTTATCAATTTGCGTAATTATTTTAAAAGTAAAAGAATTATGATCACTAGACCCAAAGTATTTCCCTACTGTCACTTCAGTCACTTGCTCTGCCTTATTTCCCAAGAGCAGATCAAGTTTTGCTCCTTCCCTGATAGGAGCATTTACATATTGATAAATAAAATTTTCTTAACACTTTCACCAAATTCTTTACCATACAAACCATTAATACAATGGTCAACCCAGTCAATATTTGGAAAATTAAGATCACCTACTATTACGACCTTAGTATACTTATATCTGAGATGTCTCTACATACTTGTTTCTCAGTTTCCGTCTGACTATTGGTGGGGGGGGGCCTATAATACAATCCTGTCAAGGTGATCATTCCTTTCTTTTTTTCTAATTTTAACTCATATTTTCATTGGATGATTTTTGAGAAGTATTTTCTCTAATTACAGCAGTAATGTTTTCCTTCATCAAAAACACCACCGTCCTCCTCTTTGTCCTCCATTTACATCCTTCCTATCTATAGCATCTAAACCAGGGAATATTGAGCTGTCTGTCCTGTCAATCCTTCAGCCAAGTTTCTGCACTAGCTATGACGTCCCAATCCCATGTTCGCAAACATACCCTGAGTTCATCACCCTTACCTGCAAGACCCCTTGCATCAAAACAAAAGCAGTTTAATTCTTAAGAGTTTCTTTGTTCTCTGACTTGCTCTTGTCTTTTCTAATTATCTCGTTCTTTTTCAGATTCAAAACCATCCTCATCTTTCTATTTACACTACTCCTTTAGGATCCTTCCACCCCACCATCTCTAACAGTTTATAGTCTCCCTTAGTAGAACTAGCACATCTTCCCACTAAAATATTGGTCCCTTTCCACTTCAGGCGAAACTCATTCTTTTCTGCCCCAGAAGAGATCCCAATGATCTAAGAATCTAATCCCTGATCATTACACCACCTGTTCAGCCATTGATTTATCTCATTTATCCTTTTATTCTTTACCCCATTTGAGCTTGGCTCCAGGTGTAACCAGGGAGATTACTATTTTTGAGGTTCTGTTTTTGAATCTTCTACCTAACCTCATCTATTCAGTCTGAAAAGCCTTAACTGTTTCCCTAACTATGCCATTCCTATCAATGTATACAAATAATTCCAGCTTCTCACTCTCCACTTTAACAATATACTTCAAATGTTTGAAGATGCCCTTTAATCTTGGCATACAAGATATGCCAAGCATACAAGAAAGCAGCATGCAATCAATTCCTGCTCACTGCTATAGAATCTCCTGCTTGTGCCCCTGACAGGAGAATCCTCAATAACAATTATCCTTTCAAGCTTTGTCAAACACTTCCTAAGATCTGACTGGCTCTGTCTAAAATGGCTGCTAGAATTTATCAAAGTTGGCATGGTATTTTGGCAGCTAGCACTTATATTAACACCCTGTCCTAACAGCAACCAGCCTGTTTGAGACTAAACAATGCAGTAATGCCAATTTCAAGCACTACTTAAAGGGATGCTCACCATTTTGTAGTCCTTATTGTTGGAGATGTGAAGAGGACATCTGAAATGTGTAAGGAGATTTTGAGATTTCATTAACACTAGAATAACATTTTATTCTGGAAATTCACTGAGGGCATGACTGCAAGTAGTACCAGCTTTGCTAACCATCTTAGTGGGCAGCTTTTTTTTGAGAAATGGCAAGTGGAAGGGAATGCTTGATCATGGGTACATGGCTAGAGGTCCCCCTTTTGGATGAGGAGTGGGAGGAGAGCAGCACCAGCTGCTGCAGGCAACAGTGACGAGAAGGCAATGATGTCCTTCTCCCCTGCAGTTACAGGACTGTCCATAGTTTAGGACGTCTTCCAGTAGGACCTCCAATGCTGCATTCAAGAGCCAGTGTGTCTTCTCCTTCAGTGTGATGTGCTCCTGTAGGCCAGCCAGAGGATTCTGCATGCTCAGTGGCATCCTAATCTGCATTTCAGTGCTAATGCTAGGGTGTCTTTTTAGAACATCTAGTGAAGTTCACATTATAATTGGCTATTAGAATTAAAATTGCGTGTTAAGTCCAGACTTTAAAACAGCATAGTCTTAGTAACTTTGGACCAATTTAGTGCCTGTTTTTAACCCATTAATAAAGCATCTTGAGGTTTCATAGAGCCTTGTCACTCCTTTTGAGCATCTGACTGTTCTAGTACATTTATTTTGAATGCAACTATTCCAGCTTTAATGGTGAGAGAATTTGATAAGTTTTTCTGTGTAATGTACAAAATAAATTACCAATTTTTCCTCGAGTGCATGTGCACTTACCCAGGCCATCACCCACAATAGAGTTAGTTCCAGCAGTTTTGTTATCCGAATACTTTATACATCACTTTTTCAATGCAGTAGCTAGATTATTATCTGATGTTTGCGAGAACTGGGATACTGTGAGACCTCTTTGCTAAATATTGAATTGTTTGTGAAGACCCTGTCTCGCAATTTATATTGTAGGCTGTGGAGACAACAGTACTCTCATCCTCAGTGGAGGTAAAATGAGAAAAAAGTTATGACTTGCATTTACAGTCTTTAATATCTTCATGGTATTACAAATACTGAAAAGTCAATAAATTACTTATGAAATGTAGTTGCTTGTATTTTAGACCAATGCGTTACCTGGTTGCATCCAGAAGATGTCCAACAAACAGCAAAGATAAAAATGAAAAGTTTTATGGTGGTCGAGTGATAAATGTTAGATAGGACATCGAAGACGTTACTGTTCTTAATCAGAGTTATCCATCACTTCAGGAAGATGATTTCAGAGATAATGCAATATCCCTTTAATACTACTTATGCCCTGGATAGGGGTTGACCTTAACATCATCTAGATCTGATGTGAAACTGCCACCACAAAGCAAAGGCTGCTGTTTAACGTCAGAGTCTGAACAGACTGGTGGTATTTCACACTTGGCCAACACTATCCAATGAATTATATGAAAAAGGACTGAGATCCCCTTTTTAGGCATTAAAATTCATTGACATAATAGGATTTCCATTTCATTTTGCAAGGAGACCCTAGTAGGTTGTTCATTAGTATTTTATTGCTGTAACATTATTTTCCTTTATGAAATCACTTTTTCTCTTGTAGCCTTGGGTGTGAATATTTGATTTCACATAAGTTCACATAAGCAGCCTCCTTTCTGATTTGTCCCACATCACTCTTATGAACCATGAACCGCTAATACTATATTCATTTACGATTAACTATATCTTGTTTAGCTCAAGACAACAAAATGTGAGGCTGGATGAACACAGCAGGCCAAGCAGCATCTCAGGAGCACAAAAGCTGACGTTTCGGGCCTAGACCCTTCATCAGAGAGGGGGATGGGGAGAGGGTTCTGGAATAAATAGGGAGAGAGGGGGAGGCGGACCGAAGATGGAGAGAAAAGAAGATAGGTGGGGAGGAGGGAGGGGTAGGTCAGTCCAGGGAAGACGGACAGGTCAAGGAGGTGGGATGAGGTTAGTAGGTAGATGGAGGAATTGAGAATAGGGGATGGAATTTTTGCAGGAGGGTGGGTGGGAGGAGGTGTATTCTAGACCACCCACCCTCCTGCAAAAATTCCATCCCCTATTCCCAATTCCTCCGCCTCCGCCGCATCTGCTCCCACGACAAGACATTCCACTCCCGCACATCCCAGACGTCCAAATTCATCAAGGACCGCAACTTTCCCCCCACAGTGATCGAGAATGCCCTCGACCGCGTCTCCCGTATTTCCCGCAACACGTCTCTCACACCCTGCCCCCGCCACAACCGCCCAAAGAGGATCCCCCTCGTTCTCACACACCACCCCACCAACCTCCGGATACAACGCATCATCCTCCGACACTTCCGCCATCTACAGTCCGACCCCACCACCCAAGACATTTTTCCATCCCCACCCCTGTCTGCTTTCCGGAGAGACCACTCTCTCCGTGACTCCCTTGTTCGCTCCACACTGCCCTCCAACCCCACCACACCCGGCACCTTCCCCTGCAACCGCAGGAAATGCTACACTTGCCCCCACACCTCCCCCCTCACCCCTATCCCAGGCCCCAAGATGACATTCCACATTAAGCAGAGGTTCACCTGCACATCTGCCAATGTGGTATACTGCATCCACTGTACCCGGTGTGGCTTCCTCTACATTGGGGAAACCAAGCGGAGGCTTGGAGACTGCTTTGCAGAACACCTCCGCTCAGTTCGCAACAAACTACTGCACCTCCCAGTCGCAAACCATTTCCACTCCCCCTCCCATTCTTTAGATGACATGTCCATCATGGGCCTCCTGCAGTGCCACAATGATGCCACCCGAAGGTTGCAGGAACAGCAACTCATATTCCGCCTGGGAACCCTGCAGCCTAATGGTATCAATGTGGACTTCACCAGTTTCAAAATCTCCCCTTCCCCAACTGCATCCCTAAACCAGCCCAGTTCGTCCCCTCCCCCCACTGCACCACACAACCAGCCCAGCTCCTCCACTCCACCCACTGCATCCCAAAACCAGTCCAACCTGTCTCCGCCTCCCTAACCTGTTCTTCCTCTCATCCATCCCTTCCTCCCACCCCAAGCCGCACCCCCATCTACCTACTAACCTCATCCCACCTCCTTGACCTGTCCGTCTTCCCTGGACTGACCTATCCCCTCCCTACCTCCCCACCTATACTCTCTCCACCTATCTTCTTTTCTCTCCATCTTCGGTCCGTGTCCCCCTCTCTCCCTATTTATTCCAGAACCCTCACCCTATCCCCCTCTCTGATGAAGGGTCTTGGCCCGAAATGTCAGCTTTTGTGCTCCTGAGATGCTGCTTGGCCTGCTGTGTTCATCCAGCCTCACATTTTGTTGTCTTGGATTCTCCAGCATCTGCGGTTCCCATTATCTCTTGTTTAGCTCATCTAATTTGATCATGGAAGCAGCATAGGCATGACCTGATTACACGCAACCATATTTCCTTATCCTATCCTGTCTACATTGGCTAACAGAAAAGTTGTATCATTCATTATAGACAAAAATCGGTGTCAGGAGGTTGACTACTTTGTATTATATTGGATTAGGATTTATGAATGACTGGTACAATGGTAATAGCTCACTAGTTTACAGGAAAAGATTGACCCTCAATTGCCCTGAAATTATTTTACTGAGCAGAATATTGTTACCTTCAAATAGGTGATCTTTCAAGACATTTGAGTTAACTTTACTGCAATATTTGCCTGCTAAGAACAGGCAGTTCTGCAAAGGTGGCTTTGTAATGCTTGGAGTTGATGATCAATCCTCCCAGAGTGGTGTCACTTGAGGAGAGATCCAAATGATATGCAAAGAATTCCAAATGAGGTAAAGTAAATTATTTACTTTGAAGACAGAGAGCTATTGTACATACAAAGTAAGGTTTTTTGCAATTGTCATGCTTCCAGTTGACCACCCTTAAATGCCAGGAACTTGAGGCGAGTTGTAGAGACTAGTAATACATTCAGCCCCTCAAACTATCTCCACTTCTCTGATAGAGTGTGGCTGACTTATATCACAAGAACCTGACAATCACATTGTTGAAAATTTTAATTTAAAATCAATTTTCATTTTTTTCGGGGATTGTTCCTGATTTTGCTAACTTTTCACTACAATCTCAACAGTCTCAAACAATTGGGACAATGGCATTTCCATATGTTGTAGTTTTCTAGATAATAGAAAAGCTTTGGAATGCTTAACCACAAATACGAGACTTAGAGATCTGTACTTTGACCTGAAAACATTGCAAAGGTGAAGCCACCATAATTCTACTGGACCAAAGACTACTGTCTGATTAGAGAGACCACTGATGGTGGTTCAACCTGATGGTCACCAGGCCTCGGGCAAGGGGGAGACGGTGAGAAGGAGAATCCTTCATGGTAATGTAGGTCAGTATGGGAATTGAACTAACTTTGGCATCTCTCTGGTGTCACAAACCAACCGTCTAGCCAAATGAGCTAACGGACCCCTGATACAAGTATATTTTTAAAAATCCATTCCTTTGAAAACATAGGCTAATACACAGAGATCCAGAGCAAAATCCAGGGGAAGCTCACCGTATAGTACTGCTGTCTCACAGCGCCAGAACCTACGTTTGACTCTAGCCTTAGACAACTATCTGTGTCAGCATGGGTTTCCTCTGAATGCTCTGGTTTCCACTCACAGTCCAAAGATGTGCAGGTTAGATGGATGAGCCATGGGATATGCAGAGCTGCAGGGCTGAGTTAAGGTGTAGGTCTGGGTGGGATGGGCTTCAGAGCGTCAGCATGGACTCTATGGGCTGAATGGCCTGCTGGCACGCTGTAGGGATTCTATGAAAATTGGGCACCATCAAGACATAAGCAATGCACTTATTTATATTTGCTGTTTAAGATATGAGAATCCCTACCGGTTCACAGTATAAGTTTGAAAACATTGCTTTGTGAGGGGCAGGTCATGCCTCACAAACCTTATCGAGTTCTTTTGAGGATGTGACTAGAAAAGTTGATGAGGGTCGAGCTGTGGATGTTGTGTATATGGACTTCAGTAAGGCATTTGATAAGGTTCCCCATGGTAGGCTCATTTAGAAGGTCAGGAGGAATGGGATACAGGGGAACTTAGCTGTCTGGATACAGAATTGGCTGGCCAACAGAAGGCAGCGAGTGGTAGTAGAAGGAAAATATTCTGCCTGGAAGTCAGTGGTGAGTGGTGTTCCACAGGGCTCTGTCCTTGGGCCTCTACTGTTTGTAATTTTTATTAATGACTTGGATGAGGGGATTGAAGGATGGGTCAGCAAGTTTGCAGACGACACAAAGATTGGAGGTGTCGTTGACAGTATAGAGGGCTGTTGTAGGCTACAGTGGGACATTGACAGGATGCAGAGATGGGCTGAGAGGTGGCAGATGGAGTTCAACCTGGATAAATGCGAGGTGATGCATTTTGGAAGGTCGAATTTGAAAGCTGAGTACAGGATTAAGGATAGGATTCTTGGCAGTGTGGAGAAACAGAGGGATCTTGGTGTGCAGATACATAGATCCCTTAAAATGGCCAGCCAAGTGGACAGGGTTGTTAAGAAAGCATATGGTGTTTTGGCTTTCATTAACAGGGGGATTGAGTTTAAGAGTTGTGAGATCTTGTTGCAGCTCTATAAAACTTTGGTTAGACCGCACTTGGAATACTGCGTCCAGTTCTGGTCACCCTATTATAGGAAAGATGTGGATGCTTTGGAGAGGGTTCAGAGGAGGTTTACCAGGATGCTGCCTGGACTGGAGGGCTCATCTTATGAAGAGAGGTTGACTGAGCTCGGACTTTTTGTATTGGAGAAAAGGAGGAGGAGAGGGGACCTAATTGAGGTATACAAGATAATGAGAGGCATAGATAGAGTTGATAGCCAGAGACTATTTCCCAGGGCAGAAATGGCTAACACGAGGGGTCATAGTTTTAAGCTGGTTGGAGGAAAGTACAGAGGGTATGTCAGAGGCGGGTTCTTTACACAGAGAATTGTGACAGCATGGAATGCGTTGCCAGCAGCAGTTGTGGAAGCAAGGTCATTGGGGTCATTTAAGAGACTGCTGGACATGCATATGGTCACAGAAATTTGAGGGTGCATACATGAGGATCAATGGTCGGCACAACATCGTGGGCTGAAGGGCCTGTTCTGTGCTGTACTGTTCTATGTTCTATTACAGTTGTTTCAAGTTCATAGCTAGTTCATACACTCCACAGTAGTATTTCCCAAGCTATTTTCTGATTTGACCTCATTTTAACACGGGTGCACATACACACAAATCAACCTTTGTCCCTCTACCTCTTATACACACAAACCGTGAAGACTCCCTCGTGCCCTTCCCAAACTTGTACACTACTATGACTAGGTGAGGAGAGGGATTTCGACCATCTCCCTTTCAACCCTTTTTGGCCAGTCACAAGAAACATTTTTTAAGTAAGCAGCTATTACACTT
The DNA here is from genome assembly GCF_030684315.1 of Stegostoma tigrinum. Lineage (NCBI taxonomy): Eukaryota > Metazoa > Chordata > Chondrichthyes > Orectolobiformes > Stegostomatidae > Stegostoma > Stegostoma tigrinum. The sequence goes on from NC_081362.1 coordinate 56,614,209, forward strand.
CAATTTAGATGCTGTTTGCCAGAAAATGAAACAGCCAATAATTAAGGTTTTCTTGAGGGAAAGAAAAAGCAAATTTACGAAGAAAATATAATCTATAATCCCATAAGGAAAAGAACAAAATACAACATTAAATACGTGCGTAAATACAGGTAATAAGTTTAAAAGAAAGAGGAGCATGTGTATAATGCAAACGGGAAGATGAAATCAGTTGTAGTTTAAACTTCATGAAGCCTAGAACCTGACTCCGCTGTTGTATAGTTTTCTCATCAGTAGTGAAATATGCAGAATTCCAGCATTCTCAGTGAATTGTTGTTTCAACAAGCATTGATTTTGAGAGAAACAGGGAGAAAGAGATGGCAATCCTTTCCAGATTCTGTTATGAATCCATATCCTTCTTTCTTTGCTCTGTTATTGAAATTATTTAAAGTTATTGAAATATGCTTATATATTTCTGAGATTAGCTCCAATGTCTTTCCATGCTGAATACTCCACAGTATGTAAACTCCAAATAAATTTCCCAATATTAAACTTATTATGCAAGTGTGAATTAAATGAGAAATGCAAGCCTGTTGAAGCTAATTTAGTTGTGTGGTTTAACAGTATTAAAATGAAATAGCCATTTCAGTGCACCCATTTTAGATCAGTATTTGTCCTCTTTTAAAAATACCTTTTAGTTTATGAATGTCTTGGGTATGAAAACTATATGATGTAATTTGAAAGTTGACAGTTCATATTTACCATTATTGTGCTAAAACACTTGTTTTTCTCCACTTTTGGTCAAGGTTGCCAATACGTGTGAAGCAGAGTTGCAAACCAGGGTTTAGAAGCCTGTACAATAGCCAAATAGGAACAGAAACACAGCAAAGTGTGAGACTCAGCATCTCACCTCAGCCATGTAATCTCCAAAATTTTCTAACAGTCAGTCACTGAGTTGCACTCCAGTGACACACAAAGATCTTTAACCCCTCTAGAAAACTTTCAGCAGTGAGCTCCAAATTTGGAAAGCACTTTGGCCTCTCCATCTGGCCTTTTGTTTTTTGTGGGCATTGACCCTGTGGATCAGGGGTCCATGGACATCCTACTAAAGACTCAGTGAGAAAAGTACCCCATCCATTACTACAGGGGATGCATATGGGGCTATGGGCCAAGTGCTGGAAAATAGAATTTGAATGTTCGGTAGTTGTTTTCACTGGTGCAGACACAATGGGCTGAAGGTCTTTTTATGTGCTGTAGAACACCATGACCGTAAAAGCTGTATCTGCAGGCCCTCAGCTAATTGGTGTTACCTGATTCGAGATGTCCAAACTGGAAATGTTACAGTGTATATTTTTTTAAAAAACTTTCTGTATTCATTTGTGAAAGACTGATCTCAAATATCACCAGTATCGTCAATGTTATTCCATCTTGATGATTTGTCTATTTGTATTCATTATTGTAGGGTGATGTAAGTTAGTGGACCCCCTCTGGGCATGTGTTAGTACCGTTTTTTTTAACCAAAGGAGAATTAATTTAAGTGAAGTCTCATGTCTAGGCATACGATTCCTTTACTCGAGGAAATAATTTCTTTATCTACACCCAATCAAATCCCTTCATTTTAAACACCTCAACTAGATCACTTCTGAATCTACTGACTGCAGGGGAATACGAAGCAAATTTATACAACTGTTCTCTTAATTTAATGCTCCAGCCCCGTAATTGTTTAATTAAATTTAGTTCTGTACACTGTCTAAGGCTAATCTACCTTAACTGAGGCACATTGCCCAAAATTAAATGGAGTACCCCAGATGTGTATGACCAATGAGTGCGTTCCTCCTTTTCTTTTTAATTGCTAGTATTGTTCTATTCACTTTTTCAATTTTATTTCTTTATTTGTCCCCTAGCCTCTAATTTTCTACAGTACCATGAAGGTACTTCCAGTAATAATATTTTTGAGGAGTCCTGTTTAAAGGATTGTGAAAGATGGTTGATTTGAAAAACTGCGGTGGTGCAAACTTGGTTTTGCTAAAAGGTCAACAAAAAGATGTTTTGGGACTTTTTCTTTAAAGATGCTAATTCGAAGTCACAAGTCCTAAGCTTAGACTTGCTTTGACTTGTTTATGGGGATTCCAGCGTGTAGCTTGTTATTTTTTAATATGTCCTATCACTCGGCCTTCTCTTTCTTGAGAGGTCAAGAGAACATTTTCTCCAGCTGGTTCCAGTTGCAGTCAAAAATCCATTTCTCCTGCTCTGCTGAAATAATTCCTTGAAATACAAGCTTGTTAGCGTATTCCATCAGTGGAAGTTTTTTTTAGGTTTGCTAATTATAAATGAGGTTCCATCTCCAGTTTGTGAAAGCAAATATGTAAGTCAAAATGGACAAGTGTTGCTTCACGGCTGACTGGGTTGACTGTTTTCATTGCCTTTTGATGAAATGTTAATTTAAATTTCAACTGTCTTTGATTGTCTGTGATCAGCTGATTTCTATGGCCATTTTTGATCAGAGTTTTTTTCTGAAATCATGTTAGTCCATGAAATTGCAGGTGTTAAAATTTGTACTTATCACTATCATAACAATGTGTCTTTCTTAGATTCAAAGTAGATGAATTCGTACTTCACCACATTGGCTCACATCTTCCAATTGCTGGTTTGCCAAGTTTATTTCCAAGCCCCTTTGTAACTCTTCTTTATCTAACAGCTCATTATGCTTCTTAACTTAGTGTCATTTGAGAACTTGGATGTATACTTTGCTGTTTCTTCTTATAACATACGTAGAAATTTGGATAGCTGAGGCCATTATACAGATTATTGGAGAACTTCACTTGTCATATTCTATCAATCGGAGAATTTTCCTGTTTCCTCCCTCTGTCTCCTGCTTCTCACCCGATTACCAACCCATGCACAAAATTGGTCCTGATATTTTCTGCATTAACTTTTGAGTTAAATCTTACCAAAAGACTTCTGGAAGTCCACACAGACAACATTCATATGCACTTTCCTATCTACCATGGAAGTGACCTTCATAAAACTTTCAACTAGATTACACAGATGTAACCTCTCTTCAAAAGTCCATGCTGTATCTCGGTGATCAGTGGATAAATGATCAATCATTCCCATCCCTGATAGATTTCAGTAACTTCCCCTCAAGTGATATCCGATTAATATCTATAATGCTGGTTGCTGTCTGACTCCCTTCTTATGTAATCGATGACATTTGCGCTTTTTAGTGGGTAAGTACAATCAGAGCTTTGGAAAATTATGACTAATTCAATGCAAATGTTTTCATCTATTTTTAATAGCTTGGCAATCTATTTCCTCACTCAGTGGTATAGTTATCCATGTTTGCTTTATTGAAAACCATTTTCACAAGTGTGTTTCCCTCCCTAATTAATTGTAGTTGACCTTACTATTGGTAAACTATTTGCCATCTGTTTGCCTACAGAAAGATTACAAGAAAACATTCCGTTATGCTTGGAATAAAATGGGTCATACCTTCATACTAATGTTCTTGAAGATTATAATTGGTTGCAAGGAGGGTTTTCTTTCATTAGATGTTTACATTAAGCAGCAATCTCTCAATTTCAGCTATCAGTGTCTCTCAAAACAGATATATATTTCTTTGTGATTTATTAATTGCTTATCTAACTGTATGTCTGAAGGCCTAACTTCATTTGAAGATTTAGATGAAAGCTCACAATAACATACCTTGTATGAACAACTGTTGTAAACAAAAAAAAAATGAATATATTGTGCACAGGGAGGTGGTAACACACAACACAAGATGAAATTGTGATTTATTAAATAATCAACATTTTGTTTGTCAGTGTTGTAAATTAAAATTGTCTATGAAAGCTCAGAATTTTTTTAACTTGTCTGTTGAGTGATTGACTTAGAAGCCTATGAATGAAATTTTGTTTTAAAAGTGCTAGAAAGGGATCAATGCACTGGCTATCTTATCATTTTTAAGTATGTTTATCCAGCTTTGTGCTCGAAGACTGGTGACTGCTTCAAGGCCAAATAACATTTGAACCTTGGTTGCGACACGTCAACCCATTTTGAAACCATCTTTATCTAACTGAGAAACCTGAAATCTGTTTGACAAAGTGACACTAGAGCCAGCTTATCTTGGAACAGAGTCGTATTTCACATAGGTCATTGATTCTGTGAAATTAATGTTTACATGTTGGTCTGTTTTTGTAAGCACGTTTTGCTTTGAGATTGTATATATCAGTTTTAGAAACATGACCTAAGTCTAAAGGGACTACATTTTCATTTATGGTTTTCATCTTTTTTTAATCAAACCTATGTGTTCTTAAACGTTGTCATTGTTTTATTGGCAAATCAAGTTGCCTATAAAAGTCTAAAACGTCTTGCCAGTAAGTACAGAGTGTTTCTCAGTTTTTCTGTTGCAGAAAATAGCAAGTCAAATATCTAGACTGTAAGCCAATAACAAATCTACTTGTAAAGTTCCTCTTCCTGGGTCCTTGCAGAATTTCCTTGACATTACATAGAGTCATAGATGTTTACAACATAGAAAGCCATTTGGCCCATTAAATCCAATTTGGCTGTATCCCGCCCTTTCCATGTAGCTGTACAAAACCTTTCCCTTCTGATGTCTGATTTCATTTTGAGCGTTGTGACTTAATTTAATTTGTTTCCACTACCCTCATCGCAGGATATTTATGTTACTTTGTCTTTCTTTGCATTTTTACAATCAACACGTTTTTGACCTTTGACATCGAAAGGTTGGTCATGTAAATTAATCTTACTCCCTATAATATTGGAGAATTCTAGGTTTATTAAACTTAAATTTAGGCTTGACTGCCTAATGTTATTGTTATACAATAAGTGGTGCCAGCCAATAAATAACTAAACTGAAATACTCATATGCTTTATGATGGATGTTAAATTTTCATTATTTCTGAACAAAGAAAATAAATATGGAAGCAAAGTACCATGGAGGCTCATGATTTGAATTAGAAAAAAAGAGCTGGATAAACTCTGCTGATCTGGCAGCACCTGTAGAAAGAGAAACAGAGTTAACATTTCAAGTATAATGACTTCTTCAGAACTGAAGGGGGCTGGAAAAGTTTCATGCTGTAGTTAAAGAGGGGAGTAGGAGCAAGTGGCACAGTTGTGAATGGTACTTCTGAGAAAAAGGCAAATTGTGTGCTAGTGATAGCGAAGACATCTAGACAGAGCCAAAGTGTTACACAATGTGGTAACCTAGCCTACATTTAGCCTCAACAATGTGAAGAGGTCACCACTGTGAGCAGTGTATACAGTAAGTTAGATTGAAAGCATTGAAGTAAGTCATTGGGTTGTGGCTTTTGGGGCCTTGGACAGTGTGGAGGGAGGAGGTAAAGATGCAAGTGTTACACCTGCAGTTGTACGGAAAGGTGCCATGACTGGTTGAAATGGTTTTTGGAGTGACAGTGGAATAGAACGGCATATTGCAGAGAGAACGGTCCTGCAGAATACTGAAAAGGAGGGAGAGGAAGAATTGTATAGCAACAGTCTGCTGGAGATAACCCAAAAGGTGGGGGATGAAAAATTAATAAATCATTTTTAAACTCTGTACTAATCCATATTTTCATGAACTAATTTTTGTGCAAAACTTGCATTATATTCTCTTCGTATAAAGAGAAAGTTCCAAAGTGCTTCACAGAAGCTTAGAAAAAATGAACATGGAGCTAAAGATAGAAAGGTTTGGTTGAAGACATGATTTTTAGCAGAACCTTAAAGGGTAAGAGTGAAACATCCTGAAGAAGTTGGAGGGAAATCCAGGGCATGGAGTCCAGTCGCCTGTAATTTTAGGTGCTGATAGTCAGACACAGGGATGAGGAGATCATCAAATTGTCAGATGAAAGTCTGGGTTTTCATCACCAAGGTTGCAGCAAGAAACTTGAAAATTCCCATTTGCCTCCAAAGAATGTACCAGTAGTGATGAGTGTTATTTAAGAGAACCACTGTGATACTATGGGTCTTTTTCTCACAGAGGCACACATATACACAGAAAAAAACGTGTATATATGCACATGCACACCACACACTGGTGGTAGGGGCAGTTTAAGGCCAGAGATGGTGAGGGGTAGGGAGGTCCCTTCATGGTGTACAGGATGCACAAGCAGGTGGCCAGCCCCCACCTTTTCATTTGGAACCCACCCCCAAATTCCATGCGGTAAATTAGCACCAGTGGCAGAAAAAAAACCCTTAAATGGCACTGGAGCTGGAGAGCCATCTGACATGCTGCAGCCCTTTGCTTTCCAAATCAGTTTTACTCCATTTCCCAGACTCCATCAAAACAAAGTCCCTTCTTCTCAGTCCCTTCCCCCACCACCACCCCGATGGTCTTGCCTACTGCATCCAATGGGAAGAACACAGCTATTTTCTTTCATTAAAATATATTTAGGAAACTAAGCTTCATTCAGACATAAATGCCAAGTTTTATTCACATTTAAAGTGAAAGAAATCATTTCTGGTTAATGAAAAATGCACTTTTCTTTTTAAAGAGGAACAGACCAAATGCTATGGGCTGGTGCAGAATTCTTCATTGTTATCTCATGTGATACTGGGCAAAATAGGCATCCGGTGACATTCTGAAGATGCGGTTCCTGGCAAAACCACTAGATGCAACATACCCACTATCACTAATACAACTTTATGCTAACAGGTTTCCCCTATGTGGCTGATAAGTTGTCTGAAAACAGAGGAAATGGAGAGGCCACAATAAATTATAGAAATATAGTTTCTGTTATCAGTGTCCATGTTGACTCTGAGTCCATGTCACCAAGTTGTAGGATATAGAGGAGAAAAAATGAGTGGCCCAGTGGATGGGAAGAGAAACCATTGTTGAAGACATTTGGTTCAGACAAGGGTAAAACGTTCAGAGGAATAGGTGACCAGTCCACAGGTATGAGGCAGAAGTGTAAGGACCTTTTGGGTCTGCATTATTACAGTGATGGTGTGGAGGCTGTAGAGAACTAGGAGCAGGAGTAACCTATTAAGCCTCTCTGCCATTTAATGCATTCATAGCTGATCTCATCTTGGCCTCAGCTCCACTTTCCTGCCCATTCCCTGTGGCCCTTTAAACTGTTGCTAATTAAAACTCTGTCTATCTAGCTCCTTAAATTTATTTAGTTCCCAGCAAGCACTGCAGTCTAGGGTAGTGTTATCCATAGATTCAGAACCCTTTGAGAGAAGTCATTTCTCCTTATTGTTTTAAATCTGTCACCCCTCAGCCTAAGGCTATGACCTCCTGTTTTAGATAGCCCCACAAAGGGGAGCATCTGTTATATGTGTACTTTGTCAATCCTCTTTAGCATCTTGCATACCTCAATTAGACCTCCACTTGTTCAAAACTGCAGTGAGTTCTAAACTGCTCAATCTCTCCTCATAAAACATCCTTTCATCTCTGAAATCAATCTGGTGAACCTTCTCTGAACTTCCTCCAATTCCCCTTTCTCAATTAAGGGGACCAGAGCAGCACACAGTACTTTAGATGCAGACTCATCAATTCCTTTCACAGTTGCAACAACACTTCCTACTTTTATACTCCCTTAGCAATAAATGCCAAAATTCTATTTGCCCTCTCTATCACCTGCTGTACCTGCATACTAGCTTTCTGCTTTCCATGCACAAAAACACATTTTGAAGATTAAAGTTTTTGCAAAGATCAGTAGCTTGGCTTGTGGATGAAGTTGTTAACTTGCTCACTGAGCTGGCTTGTTTTTGTTCAGACGTTTCATCACCAAGCTAGGAGACATCGTCAGTGAGGCTTCCAATGAAGTGATGTTATTCTACTATGCTAGGAGTTTATACTTTTTGGTTTGCGACGGTGAGTTATGTCATTTTCAGTTTTGATCTGTATGGGTTGAGATGTGGGGTGCTTGTTTGTTGATTGCTGTATGGGTGAAGAACCATGCCTCTAGGAAATCCCATGCTTGTCTATGTTTGGCTTGGGCTACTATGGTTACTTTGTCCCAGTTAAACTGATGGCTTTCATTGTCTGAATGTACAGATATTAAGGAGAGTTCATTGTGCCGTTTTGCTGCAAGCTGATATTTGTGCATTCTGATGGCTAGTTTCCTTCGTGTCTGCCTGATGTAGTGGCGTCTTTAATCCTTCAAGCAAAACATCTGAACAAAAACAAGCCAGCTCGGCGAGCAAGTCAATAACCACGATTTGAAGATCTTCTCCATTTAGATAAATTGCCTCTCACTCTTTCGACCAAAATCAAAAACCTCACGCTTAGCTGTCTTAAAGTTATCTGTCAAATTTTGGCCCTTCACCTAACCTCTCCATATCTATTTAAGTTTTTATTTCTTCATTGCGATTTAGTTCCTCATCTATTTAACATCCTCTGCAAATTTGGGTATAATACTTTAGACCCCTGCATCCAGGTCATTAATATAGGTTGTAAAGAGTTGGAACCCAAAGACTGAACTTGGTGGCAGCCCACTAGTCACAGCTCACCAACCAGAAAAGAATCATGTATCTTGTCTCTCAATTTTCTCAGATAGTAGAAACTGCAGATGCTGGAGAGTCCGAGATAACAAACTGCCGAGCTGGATGAACACAGCAGGCCAAGTAGCATCAGAGGAGGAGGAAAGCTGATGTTTTGGTCCTAGACCATTCTTCAGAAATGGGGGAGGGGAAGGGCATCCTGAAATAAATAGGGACAGAGGGGGAAGTGGATAGAAGATGGATAAAGGAGAAGACTGGGTAGAGAGGAGACAGACAGGTCAAAGAGATGGGGATGGAGCCAGTAAAGGTGATTGTAGGTGGGGAGTTAGGGAGGGGATAAGTCGGTCCAGGGAGGACAAACAGGTCAAGGGGGCGGGATGATGCTAGTAGGTAGGAGATGGGGGTGGGGCTTGAGGTGGGAGGAGGGGATAGGTGGGAGGAAGGACAAGTAAGGGAGGTGGGGACAAGCTGGGCTGGTTTTGGGATGCAGTTGTGGGAGGGTAGATTTTGAAGCTTGTGAAGTCCACACTGATACCATTGGGCTGCAGGGTTGCGAAGTGAAATATGAGTTGCTGTTCCTGCAACCTTCGGGTGGCATCATTGTGGCACTGCAGGAGGCCCAGGATGGACATGTCGTCTAAGGAAATGGGAGGAACAGTTGAAATGGTTTGTGACTGGGAGGTGTAGTGCGAACAGAGTTTAAGTGTTCTGCGGAGTGGTCCCCAAGCCTCCTCTTGGTTTCCTCGATGTAGAGGAGGCCAGAATGGGAACAGCAGATACAGTATACCACATTAGCAGATGTGCAGGTGAACATCTGCTTGATGTGGAAGGTCTTCTTGGGGCCTGGGATGGGGGTGTCAGGGGAGGTGTAGGGACAGGTGTAGCGCTTCCTGCAGGTGTGGTGGGGTTGGAGGGGAGTGTGAAGCAGACAAGGGAGTCACAGAGAGCGGTCCCTCCTGAAAGCAGATAAGGGTGGGAGGGAAAAATGTCTTTGGTGAGATTGAATTGCAGATGGCGGAAGTGTCGGAGGATGATACATTGGATTCAGAGGTTGGTGGGATGGTGCATGAGGATGAGGGGAATTCTATTTTGGTTGTTATTGCGGGAATTGGGTGTGAGGGATGAGTTGCGAGAAATGTGGGAGACATGGCCGAGGGCATTCTTGACTGCTGAGGGGCGGGGCATGTTGAGGTCCTTGAAAAACGAGGACATCTGAGATGTTTGGGAGTGGAATTGTCTCATTCTGGGAGCAGATGCTGCGGAGGCAAAGTAATTGGAAATAAGGGATGGCATTTTTTTTTTGCAGGAAGGTGGGTGGGAGAAGGTATATTCTAGGTAGCTGTGGGAGTCGGTGGGCTTGAGATGGACGTCGGCTTCCAGTTGATGGCTGGCAGAGACGGTAACAGAAAGGACCAGGAAGGAGAGAGAGGTATCAGAGATAGTCCAGTTGAACTTAAGGTTGTGGTGGAAGGTGTTGGTGAAGTGGTTGAACAGTTCGAGCTTCTCGAGGGAACACAGGGCGGCGCCAATATAGTCATTGATGTAACGGTGGATGAGGTGGGCAACCTGAATGTTGCAGGGACAGCACCTCATTTTGCTTGAGAACCCTGCAGCCCAATAGTATCAATGTGGACTTCAAAAGCTTCAAAATCTCCCCTCCTCCGACCACATCCCAAAACCAGCCCACCTTGTCTCCGCCTCCCTAACCTGTCTTTCCTCCCACCTATCCCCTCCTCCCACCTCAAGCCCCACCCCCATCTCCTACCTACTAGCCTCACCCTGCCCCCTTGACCTGTCCATCCTCCCTGGACCGACCTATCCCCTCCCTAACTCCACACCTACACTCACCTTTACTGGCTCCATCCCGCCTCTTTGACCTGTCTGTCTCCTCTCCACCTATCTTCTCAATTTTCTGCTGTTTAGCTAATTTTCTATCCCTATTACCCCTAAATCTGTGATCTTACTTTCTTTTTTAATCGTTTGTGTGACACCTTCTGGAAGTCCAGATATACCTCATCGAGGACCCCCATTATCCACCTTCTTTGTTACATCTTTGAAGAACTTTAGCAAACTAGAGAGTAGTCTCTACATCAGTCCACTACACCCAATGAATTTGGAACTGGATTCCTCCTAGCTCCTTGACAGTGACAGGAGGTTGTTTGGCAGGGGAACATGCATTTCAGGCATTTTATTGCACATGCCCAAACTGTAAATTGCTCCATCTGATGCATTTGCAGCAATCTTTACCTCTCACCTCGCCATTGAGCTGGGAAACAATCAACATGTTATCCATCTGCCTGCAAGCCACTTCTGGCTGAATAACTCACCGTGTGCCAATGCCAGCTGTATACTTACCTCCAAAGGATGTCATAGGGCCAGCTTATTAGTTGCTATGCTGTTGTTCACTTTCCTCGACCTGGGTTTACCATGGCTTGGAAGGTGACATTTCTTGGATGCCTAAAAGTAGGAATTCAGAAAGTGGGAGTTGGTGTGAGAGAAGGATTTGGGATGGAAAGTGAGAGGTTTATAATGATGTTGTCGGTAGCTAATCATCAGAGAACAAGACAAAGATGTCCTGCAAGCTGAGAAAGGTATAAGATAGGAACACTGAAGATGAAAACGTATTATCTTTGGCATTGGATATCATGGTCCCCATTTCAAATGATTTCGTATTTTGGAGAGCCATCTCCTCCGTGTGTTCCAGTAGATGCAGGGATTCTTTGTCCTGACTCATTCTGCTCTGTACCTTCTTTTCTGCCTTTCATCCTACAAAGCAGTATGACTATTTGTGTAGGATTTGGATGTACTGTCGTATTTGGATAAGTGGAGCTATTTGGAAGGAGTGAAAGGTAAGTGTGAGATTGACACCTTAGATATGAATGTGGAAGGCAAGAAAGTGCTATTTCCTGAGGGTTAATGATGAGGTTTTGTTACATTAAGTAGCATAGAGGAGCTAGGAGGTGTGAGATACGTGCAATGATGTTGACCATCCACATGAAGCTGTTAAGAGCTGTTGTGGCACTACACTGAGTGCTCCGGTCCAGATTCTCTGAGGTGGTGTTCTTCCTTTTGAAAAGTAGGTTTCAAGAGCTCCTGATTTCTTGCAGCTCAATAATCTGTCATGCCAACTTGTGCCAGTAAAGATTTATGCAGAATGAGTAGTTATGGACGCATCTGATGTTTTCACTAATTTATGCTCAACACAACTTCGAACACAGAACCTACTGCCTGGCCATTCTCAGATATTGCCTGGTAATACACAATCTGAGGTTCAGCTTCAGAATGTAACCAGCTCCCCATTACGCTCATTAAGGTGCTCCCTGTCTTCAAGACTAGCTCGCCATTCTAACATTATGTTGTGATCTGCATTGAATGATGCTAGCCCCTTTTGTTGAATGTAGTGGTCACAGGCAGCTTGGAGGTCATAGGATCTGCTGACCCATACACTAATATCATGATATGGGTACATGTTCATTGTGTCAGACAGTAGGATGAGGATGTCCTGCAAGTTGAAAAGGGTGATAAATCAGGAACATACTGTCATCTGCAAGACCCACAAAGCACCTTTTTTTTAAAGAACTGAAAAAAGAGCCAACCATTTTCAAATGCAATACAACTTAAAACTCAGTAAAAATATTTTGTTCAGTGATCCTGCAAGTGTCACACACATTTAATCGAGAATCTAGTTTCCCTATATCAGTGCCATAACTGTGATAAGATTAAAATCAGAGGGGCAGTTATCTCTTGCCTCTCTTGGGCATGCCCTAACAGAAATTGGAAACCTGGGAGTTATTCTAAACTACCATCTGATTCTTGAATTCATAACATTTCTAAAAATGAATATTATGGAATAGAAAACCACTATTAATAAACTCAAAGTAGATGTGTGTTTGACGAACTGAATTTCCAAGCCTTTTAGTAAAAAATTGAGCCAATGATTCCTTTTATTTTCTACATACATACACATTTTGTTTATTATTGCTTAACTCCTGACATGTACTTGGCTCAATTGCTTACTAGTATTCTGCCAGAGTGAATCATTACTTACAGTTCAAACTCCATGGTTTCATCTGAAGGTCTGCGTAAAGGTTTTTTTGTATATCTAGCAGGGGTGGCATACCCTGGTTTGGCACTGATGAAGTCCTCATCTTCAACAATATGAATATTTTAGGGGTGCTGATTAGAATCTGAAGTTGACCCTCCGATCTTACATCATGAGATAAGACCTCAATGACAGCTTGATAGTAGATTTTGTGTTAGATATTGTTTTCAGCATGAACTTGTGCAACAGATTTGACCAAAATTTCATTAAGAAATATTACAATAGGATTTTTTTGAAGGTATATAATCAGGTAAAGAAATGAAAATCTCTGGTTTTGTTGAATATCAAAATAATCCTGTCATTTGCTTTGGAAATACACCCTTTTGGATAAATAATACATGGTAGTGGTTTTAATCCATTTTCCAATTAACTCTACTGTGGTTGTGTACAATTGTTTAAAATATAGCTGCACTTAATACCTTAGGATTGTAGCTATTTATAATATTCCTTGCTAAAAGCGTAATTATTGAATTCAAGACAATATTTTAAATAAGTTGAAGACTGGGGACAAAGCTGATTGAGTTAGCCATTCATTGTGGAAAATAATTAATATCTGACAAGGGTTCCTTACTGAATGACAAAAAGTTTGCAAGCGTGTTATTTGAATCATTTATCAGACAAATATTCTATCCAATGAGATGTATGTGATCTCATAATTTTGATTTATTTTGATGATTATTATTTCACAAACCATTTATTTCATTCAACATTCTTTTTCAAATGCAGCCAGGCATGTTTTGTTTTGTACAAAGCAGAAGTGTTGCATCTTTTCCATTTCCAGCTGTGTTCTTTCCTACCCCCATGTTTTGAGTGAATAGAATTATAGAAACCTTTACTTTGAAAAACATATAGATCAGTATGCATATTTCTTCTGTGTTCATATCATTCTGAATATTAAAATGTAGCCCTAAAATTGCAATCCGAGGCTGTACAAACTTGACAGAAGCACAACTCACTTAGGAAGTGACATGTTTGCAGGGTATTAGTGCTGCATGCGTTTATTTAACAGTAAGTGCTCATGCAACACCCCAAAACTTGGCAGTGTTGGCCTTATTTGTAATTTGCACTGAAAAGTCTGATTCTCTGGACCTTTGACTAAGGAGTAATTAGTATTTGTGTCAAACTGGCAAGTCATGTTCCCTGCATCATGTAACCTGTTCAGAAACTTGCATCACAACGTAGATGTAACAACATGGATTGTGCTTGTGGGTAAAATAATTGGGATATAGGTTGCTGAGCCTTCATGGTTAGGATCTTGCTTTAATTCCCTTAAATCTGTATTCAAACAGCATTGTCATGTGCATATTCAAAGTATTGAAAATTAAGGATGTTATTCTAAAGTTTACAGGTTCATAACATGCAATAAATCTATTTAAGGACGTGAGTGGGAAGGTATTAAGTCCTGCAAGGGGAGTCTTTTTCAGTTTGCATCTGTTTATTCCACTAACAGCATTTTAACTGTTCTGAATTGCCTTTTTCCAAATTAATCATGTAATCCTATAATATTAATCACCAATCACCAATTAGTCTAATGATTACGTTTACTGTTTAATAGTTTCTTTGGTCTTTTAACTCAGCAATTACATTTCCAATTGAGGCTGTAAAGGTTTTCTCAATTCCTTTGAAAAAACTGACCAAAAGAGAGTGTTTCCACTCAGAACTACAATTAGCAATATGTATGTGTCTAGTTCTTGCCTAATGGGATCACCCTTCTACCAAGAGGTATTAAGAATCGATTATTGTATGCAAAGTGGCCGTGCCAAGCTGTTAGCCTACTCAAAGGGTCAAGACCTGCATTTCTAATCCACTGACTAATGAGGGGGAATTTAAAAACCTGATATTACTGAGCTAGGTTTCCCAATTCTACTTGAAAGTATTGAAAATAAGAAAATTATCAGTCATGTTTGCTCATTTCATTGAAAACCTCTTAAATGCAGTGGAACATTTTCAGTCCTTCAAAATGAGTTGCTGCTTATCCACTTGATTCTGCCTTTTTTTTCAGCACTTTCTCAAGCCCATTGGTTTTACATTGACAATTTTCTTAATATATAAATGTCATGTTCCAAACAAATGCTGTTTAGTCATAAACTTATCAATTTTCAGAAATATTTCAAATAATGTAGTTGCACTAACCATCCACAATCAAACTGTGTAATATAGGTAAAAAGTCCTTAGCTTTTTAGACACGAATTGACTCTCTACAAAGCAGAACAAGTTCCCAGCTTATGTCACTGCTATCAGGAGATGCAACTCTCCTTGATCAATATTTGCTTAACAAACAGCAGGGAACGGAGAGTTTGTTCAGAGAAGTCATGTGCATGCAAGGGTGAATGAATGTTCGGTAAAGTACTTTGACTATTTGCCTCCTGCTGCTTTTTTTTTGCCCCCCTCTTGTGTTGTCTTTTGTTCCTAACCAGGGGGACATGCATCTACACAAATTCCCCAAACAAAATAACAATTGGAATGTCTGCAGAATAATGCACCGATGACAAATACGCGTCATCCTGGTTCCTTTATTAGAATCAGCAATTCCTAGAACATAACACACTCCACCTCTTCAGCATCAGGTGGCAGCAGTCAATCAAGTTGCCGTCTTGTCAGTACAGAAGAGCGCATAGTTTGCACAATGTAAATGCGTTCAGTTTGTGCCAAAGAATCACCTCATTTCTGAATAGCTTTGCCTTCAGGGGTCATTTGTTTGATCTTCTGACTGTCCCCAGACTCGGTAGCACATAATAAAAACCTGACATAGCAGCCTGCCTGCCTTCTGTGTCCTGCGGATACTCATCATAAGTGTCAGGACATACCAAGGTTAGCGGTCATTGAAACAGTGCTTGTTTGCCTGCCTTCACAAAACACTCGCAAGTGAACCGATGTCAGTAGTATCAGAGGGGAGAATTTTGCAGAGGTGATAGAGAAGAGAGCCAGGCTTTTGCTATTTCACAAAAACACTGATTTGCAAAACCTTTCCAAAAGTCAAATTAAGCATATACAGTAGGTCTGTTGGGATAATGGTTTAAAAAAAACTTCAATTTCTGTCATTTAATTGCTTAAATGCTTAGTAAATGCTGAAGTGGTACTGTTTCATTTCTTGACTGTAAAAGGGAATCGTGCGCTTACTATTATAAGAAGATAACAGTCGGGAGGGCAAGGAGAAAAGGGTTATTGGTATTTTGGATTCACTTGACTCTTCGCCTTGGAGAGAGGGTTATTCTTGTCACTGCCTTTTGTCTACATCTGCTGACTGCTTGCCTGCAGCCAGCAGCATGCTTTAACTGTTCAGTCACCTCCTAACATCACATGCATCAGCTGTTGTTCTTTTGTTAGAGGTTTTGTGCGTCTAATCCACTGTGACCATACTGCTGCACAGTAAATCAAATGTAGATTGTTCCTGAGATGACTTCCTCATAAATATTTTAGACAACCTTTACTGCCTTTATTCTTAAAAATTGAAAAACAGATTAAACTTAAATGTTTATGTGCTGAGTGTATAGATGATCTCTGAATGCTTCCTGCTGCTAATTGTAATTTAGAGAGTGCAAGGACATGATATTAACCCTTTGATGACTCAAGTTATTTTATGTAGATCTTAACATTTGCACCTTTTGACCTTGACACCTCAAGAATGAGATAAAGGTTGTGAAACCTCTTTCGATACAATTGAAATTTGTGAATGCTGTTTAGCACACAGGCTACTTAGTACCCATTTAATTTAAATAGATTAGAATTAAAATAACACACAGTAATTTTGAGTGCATCAATATCTTTAAAAAATTAATCAGAGATTTTAAATTGCATTTGTAGCAATTTTGGACTAAAATTGAATCCTTGTGTATTTAAACTGATGATGCGTAGACATGTGCATCACGTAGATGATTCCTGCAATGTATTTAACCCAGTGCTTTGCAGGAAATTTGGAAATTGATTACATATCAATTACCTATATCAGGGCCAAAAGCAAGAATGCAACTCAGCTAAAACTTTATTTTTTTTAGATAGATAATACTAATTAGTTCTATTCCTGACTCTGCAAATTATGCTAAGTCTACAGTAAACTATTATATCGACTGTTTACAGGACCACTAGTGAAAATGATAAACCCCTCTGCCTCTTAAAGCCTGATTGTGTTCCTGCACTTCTAGTAGCGTGAAATTCTATGCACAAATTAGGATTCAAAAATGAACTTCATGCAACACTAAAATGAGCTGGTGACACAAAACGCGTCCGTTACACATTTGACTGGGTTGGCAGAGTGGGGTTAAGGTGACAAAATTTAGCCCTTTGTTTCTAAAATCTCCTGCTTGGCATCAGAACCTCCTCTTTTTCTGGTGCTGACCAAACAAAGAAGTTGACCATTTATCTTCCTCCAGTTCTTCTCTCCAGTGCTCAACTGGAGGATTCTTCAAAACTCCTTTTAATGTAAGAATCCTTAAAGTAAGCTGCACAGAAGATCTGCATGGCAGCCACGCCACCGTTGGTATATTATGGCAACAGTTTCTCTGTGTGAGTGTCAGTGCATAAGGGGTTAGGGTGGAAAAGGGTGGTAGGGGAATAGGTAGGTAGGGATTATATGGAAAGAGTGCTATCTGGGCAGGTTGGTGAAGTTGAGTCAAGTCAGGGATTTTGAGGCTCAAGAAGGTAAAATGGGAGGTGAGTGGATTTATGTGGTGAATCTGATCTGATTGGAGATGTTGTGGAAGGGGCTGTGTGTTGGACAGTCAGAGGAGTGTATTGGGTGATCAGTGGGGAGTTGGGGTGGTGATCAATGAGGAGTTGAGATGGATATCAGAGAATCTGGGTCCTTATTGTGCACATAAAGGATGTGCATCTGCAATCAAGCAATATGCTTTATCACCAGAGTGAGTTTACTTCATAATTAAGCCTGATATCTTGTAAACTGGACTTTAACCTTTTACTTGATTTGTTTGCTGATGAGGAGTAACCCATAGCTAGTTATCATGCATCCTGTTTGTGATGCATTGAGCCATGAAAATAAGTTGGATGTAATTTTAAATGGGCAGTTGATCAGTGCATAATTTGCTGCGTAATTCTGCTGACATCACTGAGCTTTCTCCCTCCCACTGTACCATCTGTTGTCATTTGCAATGGAATCTCCATGAGATCAAAATATTCTGTGAAGATGACTGCCACATGAGGCATAACTTTTTGTTAGTCGTGTTAAATATGATCATCATTAGAAAGTCATCAGTGGCTTTTCTCTTCTATGGTCTCTATTATTAGTTCTGCTTTGAGTTTAATTCTAAAAATGTTATCAAAATTATTTTGATGGACTTTCATTTGATATTGCTAATGGAATGGTGTGCATTGAGTTGACTTTAAAGTTGGGGACTATGTCATTATGAAGAAGATTCACTTGACCTGAAGTGTTAACTCTGCTTTCTCTCTACAGATGATGCCAGATCTGCTGAGCTTTTCTAGCAATTTCTGATTTTGTTTCTGATTTCCAGCATCCTCAGTTCTTTGGTGCTTTAGGGGATACTTCATGTTGCTAAAATAGAAGTATTGTAACATGGAACCAGCTCACTCAATCCCCTTACTTTTCTGTATATTTTTTAGCTCTCTGTCTAATTTGAAACACTCCCTGTATGGTTGATTGCACCAACTTGTAACATTGTCACTGGCACTGTCCTTAGCTGATCCATCAACTTACCCTGTCACTTGGTCTCTGACATCAACTTTTCCCAATTGTAACAGCCCTAATAACATCGCCTAACTTCTGAATAACATGCTGATACTATCCAAATTTTCTCCTCATGATCAATTTCTGTAACTTGTCATGCTTGTTCTGGGGATAGTCAGTTGACATCCTTCTTATTGAACCAATTTTCAGCACATGTTTTTGACACCTTCCTCGAGTGTGTCATTTCAATTTTTGGCATTCTGAATACATGTTTCAAAAATCAGAATGCCAGCATCTTCCTAAAGCAAAAGAGATTCTTCAGGGTACTTTTTAACTAGGCCAATATTGCCTGGACTTTGGAAGAATGAGAGGTGGTCTCATTGAAACATGTAAATTTTTTGAGGGTTTGATGGGAGGATGCTGGTAAGATGTTTCTGCCAGCTGGGGAGTTGAATCTCAAGATCACAGTTTCAGAATAAAAGGTTAGCAATTTAGGAGGTTTTTTTGACAGTGTACCTAGTAGGATGGATAAAGGCAAAGCTCTGCTGTATATGGCGTGTTTATTTTTATTGAAACCTTTCGATAAGGTCCCATGTAAGAGCTCAGTAAATAAAATTAGAGCAAATGGGTCTAGGGGAAATATACTGTTGTGGATTAAATATTGGTTAATGGACAGAAAACAGAGGTTGGCAGATTGATTTTTGCGCTACTTCATTTATTACAATGTCGCAGCCCCAGCTATTCGCAATCTATATCAATGATCTGGACAACATAATTAGATTTAATATTTCCAAGGGAGCATGTGCACAAAACATGGTGGGAAGTAGGGGTTATGAGGAGGATGCAGACACTCCAAGCACGTTTGGAGAAACTGAGTGTTCAAAGACATGACAGAGTAATACAATGTGGAGAAGTGTAAGGTTATCTACTTTGGTAGGAATAGCTAAAATACTAAGTATTTCTTAAATGGTAAAAGACTGGGAAGTGTTAAGCTTCAAAGAGAATTACTTGGGTGTCCTTGTTCGTGAGTCACTGAAAGTTAACGTGCAGTTGCAACAAACAGTTGAGAAAGCAAATAGAATACTGGGCTGTTATTACAAGAGAATTTGAATATAGAAGCAAAGATGTCTTCCTGAAATTTTTAGAGTATTGATGACTGACAGTTGTGTGTAGTTTTGGTCATCTTATCCAAAGAAGGTGTACTTGCCATAAAGAGAGTGCAATGAAAGTTTGCTAAACTAATTCCTAGGATACAAGAATCATCTTGTTAAAATATATTTAAATAGGCTGGGCCTATATTCTCTGGTTTTTAGAAGATTGAAAGGTGATCTCTTTCAAATATCTAAAATTCCTTGACTGCATAGATACAGGAAGGAAGTTTTGCCTTACTTTCAGTTTTGTGCAAAACATAGCCTGCTGTCTCCAACTTGTCACCTCAACTGTGTTAGGGTATGGACAGCATATTATCCCAGTCAATAAGTTCAGTAACAAATTCAATTGACCATTAATAATCTGTTTGAAAATGGCAGGTCAGCTGTTGATTTCAGTGCCCACCCACTTAACATGGTATAGTCAACTGCTCAGCAGTAGGTGGAAAGGTTGTGGATGGAAACTCTTTGCATTTTTATGTGCTCCCATTTCCCAAGCTGAAAACGTCCAGCAGGAAGGGCATAAAACCTATTTAGTTGTGCATGTTCAAGTTAACAGCATTTTAAGAATTAAGGAATATGGAGATGCTGTGAAAAGATAGAGTTGAGCTACAAGGCCTGTTGAAATCTTGAAAATTGGACCAGGATTGTAGACCTAAAGAGCCAACATGCGTTCCTGTTTCTTGTGCTCTTAGGATGTTTTATTAAACTAAGTGGGATATTCTTGGAGCTTCTCTGCAAAAGAGTTGTAATCTTGATAAGCACCTTTTTTTTTCCTCCCCGGAACAGTCTTTTTGTAAATAGCTATCAAGATGTAGTTAGTGATGATACAATGACTTTACCATACTGAAATCTCCCAAGGCTCTTGACATAATCATTATCAAACAAGGCATGATACCAAGCCGCATAAAGAAGACATTAGGTCCGAGGACCAAAATAAATTGATCAAAGAAGAAGTTAAGGAATGCCTTAAAGGAAGAAAACAAGCTAGAGAAACATAGTGTATGGATTCTTGAGCTTGGAACCAAGGCAACTGTGCCGCCAGTGGTGGAAAACTGGTAAGAGGCCATAAATAGACAATCTCAAACATCTTGGAGGGTTGTGCATTGGTGAAGGCTAGAGCTAGGTCATGGAAAGATTTGAAAAAAAGCATCAGAATTTTAAATTAAAGACCTTGCTTAACCAGGAGTCAATGTTAGTCATCAAGCATGAGGTGGTAGGTGTACAGACAAGGGCAGCATACGTTTATTTGAATTAAAATTTGCAAAGCATACAGTATGGCAGGACTACATTGGAATAGAAGCAAAATACAACAGACGCTGGAAATCTGAAACAAACACAGAGAATGCAGGGGAAACTCAGCATGATCTGCTAGCATTTGCAGAGAAGAACTACATTAACATTTAAGTCTGGCATGACTATTCTTCAGACCTGAATTCTCTGTGCATTGGAATAGCCTGGTCTAAAGATAACAGGTACAGATGATGTCTTCGGCAGCAGATGAGCTGAGACAGAGCAAAGTCAGGTAATGTTATAAAGATAGAAATAGGCAGTTTAGTAAAAGCATGAATATAAGGTTAGATGCTCATCTCTAGATCGAATGTGGGACCAGGTTTGCAAACTAACTAATTTACTTTCAGACTGTTGACAGGAAGATTAATATAGTTGGTAGCTAGGGGACATAGTTTAGAGCAGGAGGTGCAAAATGAATGACTTCAGTATTCCCAACATTTTGTTGGAGCTAATTTTCTGCTCATCCAGTACTGGATATTAGATAAGCATTCTAATAGTTTAGCAACAGTGGAGGAGCCGAGAGTTGTGGTAGTGAAGTAGAATTGAGTGCTGTCGCATCCTGCATCTTCAGAAGATGTCGCCAAAGGGCGGCAATTAAATGAGAAATAGATAGGGGCCAAGGATAGATCCTTGGGGGGGCACCAGAGTTAATGGCACAGAAAGAGAAGCCATTGTAAACAATTCCTGGCTGTGATTAAATACGAGTGGAACAACATGAGAGCAGTCCCACCTAGTTGGATGACAGGATGATGCAGTCAACCATACCAAAGTCAAGAAGGACAAGGAGGCAATGTTTACCTTTGTCAAGGTCTCATTCATGGAACTTGTACTTTTTGTAAGAAATTGTTGTTTGATCCAGTCACATAAGTGGATATTGATTTGTAAATATTTGGAAGCAAGTAGAACCATGAAATGATAGATTTTATGATCAAGAGTTTGGCTTATGTGCTAACCAGCAAGAATAGCAATAACTTGTTTTTATCTAACATATTTAACATAATATGGCTTTCCAAGATGCTTTACAAAGGCATTATAAAATAAAATTTGATGCAACCAAATGAGATATTAGGGCAGGTAACCCAACAATTGTTCAAAAGTTCTAAGTTTTAAGGATTGTCTTAAAGGAAAGAAGCCTTGAAACCTCAGCAGCTCAAGGAATGGTCCCAAAATCAGGGATGCGCCATTAGAAATGCACAGAACTCTCAGAAGGTTGTAGGACTGAAAGACCTTGCCATGAAGGGTTTGAAAGCAAAGATGAGAATTTTAAAAATCAGTGTTGTTTAACCAAGAAGAAAAATAACAACAGGGTGATGAGTGGAAGAGATTTGGTGAAAGTTAGGCTACAGGCAGTAGATATTTTAGAACCTCAACTTTACATGGAGTAGAATGTGGATTCTGAGTCAGGAATACATTGGCATAATTAAATTTGGAGATCAGAAAGGTGTAGATAAAGATCAGCAGCAGAAGAGCTAATTTGGGAGCTGATTACGAAGTTCAATATCACGATGGTGTGCGTCAGTGATTGAAAATTAATGTCAGGGTCCTATGTGACACCTAGGTGGCAACATGCCCTGCTGTGTGGTTCCATGCATGGCTCTACAAGTGCTGGCACCATTTGCATTTGTGGTTTCTGTTTCCGGAAATCACTGCTGCACACGGAGCTCTGTTATCCATGCAGAAAGATAAAAAAAATTGCAGGAATACTGCTAGGTGATAAATATCTAGTTTAGCTTCAGATAGTTGTCAGTAAGCAGTTTGGGATTTGTAATGAGTAAGCAGAGTTTGTGGCAGGATCTGAAGGCAGTGACGTCAGTCTTCCCAGGTAATTGGACATTTTTGTTCATACAACACTGGAAATTGGCCAAAGCAGTTGGGCAACTTAGAGACCATGAAGGGGTCAAGCGAGTGTGCAGTGGACCAACCTACATTTGAAAATTATCATGTTCTCAGGTAATGTCACTGAGGAACAGCATATAAATGAGAAATAAGATACGGCCTAAGGATTGTTGTTGAGAGGGGCACCAGAAGTGACTATGTGGGAACTGGGCTGGGGAGAAGCCTTTGATGGGGATTCTGTTTGGGATTTGATGGAGAAGCACGGAACCAAGATATCCCATCCACTGAACGACAGAGCGATGATTTAGATAAGGATCAGTGCACAATTTATGGTGGGAAAGCAAACTTCTTTGTCAATTCTGTGCCTGTGCTGTAGGATTACACCAGCTCAAATGTACAAGGATCAGCCTTGGTGATTGATAACAATGTTTCCCTTCTTCCATATTAGCAAATAACTTACTGTCATTCAACATAGCTTTATAATTCAATAAAGATTGGAGATGTTCCCAATGAGAATTTGCATGTGTGACCCATGCCATTCAACTGTAAAGCATCACCTTAGTAATCCAATCTGTTTCACTCTATATGACAAATATTTGTTAATTTATTACTTTATCTGTTATCTTTACATCAGGAGTCAAAACTGGGGTCTTGTGTGCATTTATATATCTAAGCTTATGTATGTATCAGGCATATCATTCTGTTATATACTCCCTAATAATCAAGATAATCCAAAGGAATCAGCAAACAATGTATGATTATTTCAAGATGCTATTAATAAAAATTGTACTCTATGATGTCACATATTAACGTCCAACATTCTAAATATGTATAACTCCAAGCACTTGGAAAATTCCATCTGTCATTTCACAACAGTGGGTTCTAAGGACCAATTCTTTTTCAAGATAGGAAAAGCAGAATACCAGTTTTGGAACCAATATAAATGATGTAGAGAAGGCTTGGAGTAAAGCAAATCCTGTACCACCTTTACACACGTGTCCTGGGATCAAGCACTAATCCTTGTTCTGGGTCTCACTGGCTTACCAGCAACAGCCACTGCTCCCAGTGACCCTGGATGCCTGTGGATAACACTAGCCTCTGGCTGATGAATCCAGGGGACAGGATATTCACACAATCCCCAGTCATGCAGGAGATTAGATGTTGGTTTGTTAAGTGACATGATTGTACACAGCATATGCCTCTGCACTAGTAAGACCATAAGACATAGAAAAAGAAATTAGGCCATCTAGCCCATCGAGTTTGCTCAGCTGATAAGTTTCTCAACCCCATTCTCCGGCTTTCTCCGCGTAACCTTTGATAATTAAGAATCTATCTATCTCAGTCTTAAATATACTCAATGACTTGGCCTCCACAGCCTTCTGAGGTGGTGAATTCCATTGATTCACCACTCTCTGGCTGAAGATGTTTCTCTTTATCACCATTCTCAAAAGGGCTTCCCTTTATTTTCAGGTTGTGCCCTCGGGCCCTAGCCTCTCCTACCAATGAAAACATCTCCCCGACATCCACTCTGTCCAGTTATACAGTATTCTGTAAGTTTCTATACATTCCCCCCCCCCCCCCCCCCCCCAACCATCCTTCTAAACTCCATTGAGTATAGAACTAGAGTCCTCAAACGTTCCTCATCTGTTCAGCTTTTCATTCTTGGGACCATTCTTGTCATATGGCATTCTCACAGGTAGCAAAGCAGGAAGCAAAATATGCTGTTTATCCTTCATTTTTAATCCATTTTATAGAGAATAATACTCAATTGAGATAAACCTACAAGAAGCTGAACTTTTAGAATTTGTTTTAAAATAATAAATTTGATGTCATTACAAAACTTTTTTAAAAAGTGACATTACACAAATATAAAATTAGCTGTCCAGGACTAGAGAGATTCTTCACCAGTTGCTTTGACAGTGAATGTTCAATCAAAAAATAAAGAAAAGGACTGGTTTATAATTTGGGTTGATGTTGTTATCTTGTGTCTGACATCTGACCAAATCTCAACTTATATTGACTTCACATGTGACATTGGCAGTGGGTAATGTTGAAGGAATGGATAGAGGTCTTGTCTCTGTGCTGCACTCACTTGTCCTAAAGACACTTGACTCTGTTCTACTGAATTGTTGAAATTGCTTGATGACAGTGGAAGGATCTTTTTGGGTCTGTCCAATATTGTTTGTTGCCCATGTATGGGGATCCAGCCAATAAGCTCAAGGTTAGTTTTCAGGAGGGAAAAGATAATCTGAAAGATTCGAATTAATAGATCGTTAAAATCATGTTTCAATAACAAGAGGTAACTTATTGGGGAAAATGTAACAGCAGTATTACAACTTTAGTGTGCAGATTTTCATTAGTTCAATGATTCTTTACCGATTATAGTCTGGGGAGATTTAAGCACTGGAGAGGACTAGAATGACAGACAGCAACCTCTGGACCTTTTCATTTAACTCCAGTATGCAACCTCCAGAAGTTGCTGTGGGTTTCAGAGGAGGACTGAAGACAAACATTGGCAGTTTTGGTGCTATTGTTGCTGCCGTTGAACCTGGCCAATATACTGCAAGTACATTAAAGTGAAAATGTTAATATTTGCCATGTCACTTCACGTGAAGGTAAAATGATATCTTGATGCTTTATTATGAACACAATTGCATCAATGTCGGTATAATAAATTAAAGCAAATAGATTTCAGGTTTGCATTCCCTTTAAAAGTCAGTGCCCTTTGAAATGTCCACATTTTCCTTGTACACCTCCATGAAATTACAGGTCTCCTAGGTTCATAATTTATTCCAAAATATTATATGTTAAATATGTGGCAAATATTGTAGCGTTGTGTACTGAATTAAATCAGCTTCTAAAGGTAATTGCCTTTACACTCTTCTCTCGTTGCTAAATTGTCCAGCCTGCTGGTTGACCTCTTGGCTGGAAATAGTGAAGTGGCTTCTCCCATGCATCAAAAATAAAATTATTGAAAACATGGAAAGCTTGCACAATGCACTTGCATCTTTGAATGTGGAGGTAGATAAGTCTGATTGCTGGAATGAAAGAGGATAAAATGTAAAGATCATCTTTCTAGAAATAGACTTCCTGGAATAAACTGGAAACTGTTAATTTTGCCATATATAGAGGCTGTGTGCACAGAGCTGCTTACAGACCTCGGGGAGATTGGTGAAAGCTCAACCTTCTTCCCCTCCCCTTTTAATGAATCAGAGCCTTTGGTTTGAAATTGAAAACTCTACTAATGTCATTGTCTCCTTCTGTATCAGCAGGTTCCGGAGAGGTTCTTGGAAGTGGCTCAGATCACATTACGAGAGTTTTTCAATGCCATTGTTGCAGGCAAAGACGTTGATCCTTCCTGGAAGAAGGCCATCTACAAGGTCATTTGCAAGTTGGACAGCGAAGTCCCAGAGGTTTTCAAATCTCCAAACTGCCTACAAGAGCTACTACATGAGTAAAGATGCTGAGAGCCATTTGAATGTATCAGATGTAATATACCCCTTCTGTTCTGATGTCCAATCCTTGTATTCCTTTTCTCAGCTCTGATTTGTTAATTTTCCCTAATGTTTTACCCTTTTACAATTGACCTTGTAAGAAGATTATTCACCACAGCCTTGAACCCAGTAAAACTGATACCTGAACCCTTCTGTTTCAAAGATTAGATTAGATTTGATTTATTGAAGGAAAAACTAAAGTGTGAGAGTGTACTTTTAATTTTTTTTTATTTCAATATAGGGTGTTACACCTAAAGTAATCTGCTCTGTCAGACAGAAGGATTTATTAATGATTACTTGTGGCAAATGGCAAATAACTATGACATCATTTGGACAATAAAATAGCTGTCATGGGATACAACACTACACACTAGGAGGTTTCACCTAGCTATATCATTATAAGTGAAGACTAAGCCTGCTGTTGTTTTGATCTCAGGCATGAAAACAATTGATCTTTGCCCCCATACTAGAATGCACCATATAGTCAGAGCTTACCTAATGTCATTTTTAATCCACATAACCATCACCTTACAAATGTTTGATTCTGCTGTCTCTAGCTGACATTGGTCATGTTGTACTGATACGCATGTTACAGTCAACCATTGTTGTCCCACTAAAATTATTCTTTTCTGCCAACATTCATTACTTCTTCACCCAACAGTTGTGTTTTCCTGCAGTAACCGAGAATCAGGTGTTTGTTCATTTCTAATGATTCCAAATTAATTTGCAAAATTTCGTGGCTGGCCAAATCACCAGAAGTAGGTTCAACTCTCGAGCTAGCATGAGGAAAATAAACATTTTCAGTTAGTTTCTACTAAATTCTATTAAAACTTAAAAACTCGTATGCTTCTATTCAAAACAAAGTTGTCCAGTCAACCTGCTGTTCTTTAGCAGCAGCTTGCATTGAACCTATAGCTGAGATTTGGAGTTGCTAATGTGCTGCATTAAGATCACTTTTATTTACTGAAGCAATGTACTGTAAGCTGACAGATTTTCAAACCAACTGATGTGCTGTGAACTTTATCGAAGGCTTTATTTTGTGGCTGTGCTGCTTGAAGTAATACTAATGTAACGGTTTGCATTGCATAGCATCACTAAAGAAAAGGAACTTGAAAATTTAATTGAACTAATGAGAATGTGTCAGCTTATCACTTGAAATGATGAAAAAAAATCAGATTGTCATTGTTTAAAATAGAGGAAATCCATTCAGGTACAAAAGAAAAAATCTCATGCAAAAAAAAAGTGCTTTAAAGTGCAAATCATTACAAGAGTACTGTTGAGTGCGTTATTGTAATTAGAATACAGATTATTTGTGAAAATGATTGCTTGTACATAGTGTGCAACCATTCTGTTGACATGGGAAATCGCATGTGCATAAACATGCCATACTGTTAGAATCAGTTTTAAACTAAATTGCTCACCACAGGGAATTTGAGGCTGTGACCAGATTTAATCTGATTTCTGTTAACTGCAACTATATAAAAAAAATTACATTCTGTTTTAAATTATTTGCAAGGACATCTATATTATTAAATCTGATTTGATGCCACTTCATAAACAGCAAGATTTCTCTCCCTCATCCCATTATCTTCTGTAGCATTTGGTTTTTATGTTGGTAATGACTGCTGTAAGCGTCTTGAGTCACTAGATGAAGAGAACATGCTGAACTGTGTACAATCTTTTAAATTTATATAATATATATACATATTTACGCAGTCATACTGCAAATGCCCTCATTAGCCTGATTTAATTGTTATCGGAGTGTGAACTTTAGTAATAGTGTGTTTATTTTATTTGCCAACGTAATTACTACTGAGAGCAAATTTCTATATATGACATTGTGATCTATACCTGTATCTGTGCCAGTTCATTTGATGTTAAACCAATCCATTTTGATCACATACATTTTGAATCAATCAGATCCACCAGCCAATATGTTCACAAGGTATTTTAAAATGACTATACTGAGATGTAGTGAAGTATTATAACTGGATTTGAATATAGCCACTCTGCCTTTTAATTGCAGTTTCTGACAAAATGATGAAGCATGCAAGTGTGCACTTTCCGAAAACACACTTTATGACATCCTATTCTAAAAGGATTGGCATAATTATTGCACCTTTTGAAATGTGTTCAGATTTTTCAACTTCTCATCTCTCATAATCCAGTTGCTTATATAGTACATTTATGCTGATCATTTGTTTATAATGTTAGATCCCCGCAACTGCAGGATAAAAATGGTTCCGGTACCTGCCTATGTTAAAAGTAATTAATGTCATTCATTCTTTCTGTTTTATGGTCTGATGCAGTTTTTTTTTGTCTATTTGGGAAATTAATCTATACAACCAGGTGTTAACTGGATTATGTCATCAGGAGTTTCTGGAGTGCCAGCTGGAAATTCCTGATTTTAAGCAGTGATTCACTCAACAATTTACAGGCTGTAGAAAAGCTGATACTGCATTGTAACCAAGTTCAATTATTAGCATTATTGGAAGAGATTCCAGTAGGTTCCCGGTGCACTGCCTTGGACAATACCAAACTGAAGTACAGTTAGTTATAATGGCTTAGACTGTTCTAAGCTATTCATCACAATTGGTCACCACCTGACTCTTCTTTGCAAAATGACCTTGTCACTTTATGATACATCCATAATTGTTTTAATCCTTTCAGTGGCATTCATCTATATTTAGTATTGTGTTAAAACTACTGCAGGATAGTACAAAGCTAAATTTAGGATTCCTGTGTTATTTTTCCTCTTTTACATAAATCAGACATGAATTCAGTATGTAATTCAGCAATATTGAATTCAGTTCTTAATGTGTGGATATGTTGGTTAAATGACATCTGCAGGACTGTAGTTTCATGGCAAGCATCTGCACAGTATTCCAGATTAAAATTTGCAGGACTACAAAATTTAATTCCAGTAGAATCTGAATACATTAAGGCTGAGTTAAATACAACTGGTTATAAAAACTGTTCAGGCCCTAGAACCTTGTGTTTGGATTTCAGTATTAGCAATCTTAGTTGCTGTACAGTGTTCAAACACATCAATACTATACAGAACATGTTTGAAAGCAAAGTATAATTTCAGCCTTTAAAATGAAGTAATCCCACTTTTTGTAATTTTTTATATTTCTTTTAGGTAAGGATTACATTGCTTCAAAAGCTACTTTATTTTGAGTAGATGAATAATGAGGATTAAAATCTGATTTATATAGTAAAAGTTTAGCATTTGTTAGAAGCTGAGGGGATAATATGGTACAATAGAGTGAATTAATCATTCATTTGATAATGATGTGGCACTACAGCATTAGTGAAATTCATTATTTTTGATTTCTTTTACACAGAGGTGTTGCTGCTTGCCTAAGACGTTATAACATTATAATTGGTCAAGGAAAATGACATGTACAACAGCATAAACACTAAGCCAATGAAAGAGTTAAAAATATTATTGGAATTATGTACTGTCAATCTTCCACCATGAGCAGCAGATAATTAGTATTGAGAGACCCAGCATCAATGTAATAATTCGAGCACCATCAGAAGTACAAATTGTGTTTTTGGTTATGTAATATTTTCATGATAAAATTCAATCTGAAAAATGGAGTTCTCTGAAGATGGGGAGAGCACTTAAAGTCCAGAATATGCAAACATTTAACACATTTTCCAAATTTAAAATTTAAAAACCATAAGGAGTAAAATTTGAGATTTTGTCCCCCAATGCTACAGTTTAACTAGTTGTATGTGTAGTTTTTGGATAGAAATGCAGGGAAGCAATTAATGTCAGCACTTAGCCTTAAATCCTGCTGACTTCAAAATAACAGCACAATGCCTGCAATACCCTATCGGTATTATGAAGCACTTGCAGAATCTGCAGACTTTAGGCAATGCAGACAATAGCAATGGAGTGCCAATGTATTTACTATGCATCTAAAGCAAGTCTTTCTTTTAGTTTTGGTATGCCCCAAAGTGCTGAATGTTTTATTTTGGTTGTGTTCTACACTCTTTCTCAGCCCTGCCTGACAGAACTATGTACCAGTCACTCAGTCTCAATTAGTACTGACATGTTGTGACTATGAAATTTGAAATCAAACTTGTCTAATGAAATTAGTCATGAATATTGGTGGTCCTATTATAGGATTGACCTTGAAGAATACAAGCTAACAGTTCTGCGCTGACATGACAATGTGGTCTCAATTAGAGTGGGAATGATTATCATAAACAGAATAAAGGGTCTTAACTATCTTGATTAATTGTTTGGAGATTAGAGGATAATGTTTGTAAGATTTGTCAAATAATTAAATTGTGCACAAGATTGCTAAGTTTATCATACATCCTGGCATTTTGTAAAAAAAAGTAAAACAATTGGATTCTAAAGAATTTCAGTACTCTATTCTGTAATTATTACACCTCTGGTCTAATAGGAGAGTTTTGTAATATGATTTTAATAAAGACGCGTTCAACAGTCTAATTGTAATTCCATTTAAACTAATTTCTTTTTGTGCAGTATATAAAGAATGTTTCCGGAAATTTTATTTGAACTGGAATGCTTTTACGAGAGCCATAATGCCTTTGTGCCTCCAGCTACATTTTTCCTTACAAACCTGAGATTATCACAATTGCTTCACAAGGTTTTCTGTCATTATTCTGGCATACACTTTTCGTATTCATGAGCTACAAGAGGCAGGAGGTCAGATATTTTAGAGTGGAAATTTATATAGTTTAATATGAGCTAATGATGGATGCTATATCTGTAAATTAATTCCCATTTTCTGTACTCTTATTACTAATAGAAATTTAACATTGCTTATTAACTTGAGGTGAAATCCTGTGCCTAGATCTTAAATGCACCAGCTTGAAGGATACACACACCTTCAATTTACCAATTTCCCACATATACAATTGTTCTTGTGCCTTCTGTGGCTGAACATTTCTTTTGGGATTCTTGAGGATTTCCTTTTTATTCATAACCCACTGCAATAAATGCCAGATTTTATTTCCTGCAGTTTACCATGATGGTAATAGCTATGCACATATTGTATCTTTATAAAAAATAAACAGCTGGAAAAATTTTTGAAGAAGAGAATTTTTAGAACAGTTTGATAAAGCAAATTATTTTTTCCTTTTCGACTGTTTGCTCAGCATTCAAGTTTGGGAAATCTTGTAGAAGCCAATTTTTTGTAACCGTGGTGCAGATTTTGTGTTTTCATAGATTATAAAAAGTAGTATAGAAGCAATATTTCATATGATGTGTTTTAAGTGTGAAGTGAAAGCTGATTTTTTTTCCCTTTTTAGGTGGACAACTTTTCTATTTTAGACATGCTGAAAATATGTTTTGTGAAGAGATTGTTTTATTGTGACCTCTGCGGCACTTATATTTATGACTATTGCCGATTTGTCGCAGAGAATGTTCACAGTAGTGAAAAATTTATATGGCAGACATTAAGTTGTAGTATTTAAATAGTATGAGGTATTTACTCACATATTTTATTGCAGCTAGATTGTGCCTCAGAATATCAAAAGCTGGTAATTGCTTTAAGTTTCTGATTTAATATTTTTGGTTTTTTAAAACATGTTGTAAAGTAATTGCATTAAAAATATGTGGGTAAATATTTATAAAAGTTTTAAAAAGGGAGCCCTCGAGAAATGCTAACCTTAAATTACCATATTTCATTTGATTTGTTTTGCATTCTTTTTTCGTACCCCTCCTTTTATATTTTTCAACTAATCAACTTTCACATCTGATTTTATTTTGCAAAACATTTTGCCATCACAGGAAATACAATGCATGATGTGATACTGATCAAAAAGTATGTATTTAATTTCCTATGAAAATACCTATTGCCATTTTTCCCACAAATGTAAACTCATACATTTTGGAAGACTTATTACATTTATCAAAATTCTTTGATATTCACTTCATGGTTTATTGTATTCAAAATCCACAAATTTGCGCTCATTACTCATTATGACTTCTGTATCTTGTAAAATATTTACAGAATGTATATTGCATCTACCCAGTAAATAAATAAGTAAATGGATGAATCCTGAGACCTTCCTTGTGGTGATGTCAGTGGCACAGAAACAGCTACAGCAAAAGCAAAAGCACATGCACTTGTAAATTATGTAATTTACCCAAATCTTGACCACGTATAACCTTTTTTTAAAGTGGTAGTTTAATGTTGACCTGTTTTTTGAGAACTCCCTTCAAATTGAATGGCAAGGGAGATGGCTGTTTTGGAAATGGTTACTGCGTATTGCACTTCTATTGCAGAATGTGAAGTTGAATGAAATGTGCTCATCTTGTCATAGAAAACTGTGGGATATGAACTGCCTGCGATGAAAACGCTTGTATGTATATGGTTGCAGAAAAGTGAAAAAAAACACTGCCTTTATATTATTTAGCAATATGTTGTACATAGCATTATGCTCCTTTTTTGTATTAAATACCTGTTAATTTGAAAATAGTGCAGTAATTGAAACTGACCTAGTCAGTGTTTTTTTTTCGATTTTTTTTTTTCTCTAGCTAGAAACCATTTTGATTGTGGATTTTTGTTGTTGTCAATTGTTCTGAAACTTTGCATAATTTATTGGTTTAATTTATCCTAATTTATTTGAAGGTGTACAATTTTTGTATTACCAGGGATGTACTGTAATAATTGATCATATAATGAAATGATGAGCCCTGTCCATATTATAGGGGTGCCGTAGCCAACTGACATAAGCAATCCTTATTAAATTCTGCTTGGCAGCTACTAAATTTTGAAGATAAAACCTTTTGTTGAATAACTGATTTTATTTTGTGTGTTTTAAGCTTTTTTTGTATGGTATCCAGACTTTTACCTTTGCTTTGTACCACCTACAGACTACAGTAGTTCAATTGCCTTGTGTGCCTTCCATTCTTCTCTGAACTGAATGTATGTGCAGTATATATGCAAGCTTGTGCAGAATAAATATAATTCCAAATGTACTGGTGTACTTACTTTGTTTGCTTTTCAAAAGAGTTTGGAATTCTAGCATTAGATGTACTAATATACTTGCACTACTGAGCCTTTGTGCCTTTTGTTTTCTTCTGTTTACAATTGGAGGTTAATGTTAAGAAGTTGATCAGGAAATAAATAGCTGCACTTCTTTTCAAAAACAAATACACATGATCTAGGTTGGCAAGTTCCTCGGAGCTGCTTTTGCTCTTTGACTATCATTTTACTGGAAATATGGGAGAAACTCCATTTCACTGCATAAATTGCAGAGAGATACTGATCCAAGGAAATCATTTGTGCTGTGTTTAAGAACTTATTTAGCGTAATCAAAGTACCAGACATTAATACACAATTGATCAGGACAACTGATAAAACCTTCAGAAGTCCTGTGGTATTGCACAGCGTAAAATGAAGGAGCGTTGTGCCATGTAATGTATGATTCTGCCTCCGTTGTGGAGTTATATTTAAGGTAGTCTGTTCCATTTAAGGCCACAAAGACTTCTTCATTGTAAGCAGATAGATTTTGAGGTCAATGGAAGCTAATTAGTGAATTGTTATTGCTATTTTCGAAACGCTTCATTGATAAGCCTCTTTAGATTTCAGTTGTGATTTTTGTTGATGTTTACTTGGTACAACTCTAGCTGCAATCCAAATTCAAATGCCATTTATCATTTTAAAACATGATACATTGACATAAACATGTCTTTTAATGTGACAATTTGAACCATTTAAGCTTGGTTCAAAACTTCAGAAATAAAGAACAGGTGTGACATCTTACAATTTTTGATCAGCTCTTTAGAAAAGATCGGACATGAGTTCCATTTCAGTAGTACCTTTCAAATTAAAAGGACTTCACATCAACTTAACATTCTCATTTCATAAATGTATCAACTGCAGCAGCTGAGGCAAAATGGAGTTTGTTACTGAATCAGGCATTAAATGAATTTACACAATAACTCAGGCTGTTATAACATCCAGACTTCTCATTTAGGGTCATAGTCATAGAGCTGTACGGCATGGAAACAGACCCTTCAGTCCAAATCATAAATGTTGACCAGATAACCTAAATTAATCTAGTCCTATTAATCAGCATTTAGCTCATATCTCTCTTAAACCCTTCCTATTCATGAACCACCCAGATGCCTTTTAAATGTTGTAATTTTACAAGCTTTCATGACTTCTTCTGGCAGCTCATTCCATGCACAGATCAAACTCCTGCATGAACAAGTTGCCCCTTAATTTCGTTTATAAATCTTTTCCCTCTCACCTTAAACCTAGGTGAGGTTTAGTTTTGGACTCCACTACCCTGGGCGAAAGACCTTGGCTATTAATCCTCATGCTCCTCACAATTTTATAAACTTCTATAAGGTCAACCCTAATCGTAATAAATTAAATACTGGCTGAGATGTTGTTTAAAAAAAAAATCATTCTTGTGATGATAATATGGAAGAAGTCAGGGGAACAACACACTATTCCTTACAGTCAAATGATAAGAGAAATACAATGTTTAAGATCAATTAGTTTGGTTAGGTCTAGGATGTTTGCTTGGCCTAGCAAGGGAAAATTCATTTAATGTCGGCAATGATCAAAGGTGACCAGAAGGTTCATTGAGATTCAGAGCTACTGTCTCAAATGAAATGTATCCTATTTTTCTATAAAAGGAAGGGTTTGAAGTTGGATGGTGAGTTTATATTTTTAGTAATGTACCATCCCTTGTCTGCCTAACAATTCCATCTGGCATTATCACAGCAGAGTATTTTCAAACCAACTACTGAAAGATGGGAAGAGAGGAGGTGGGAGCCTGAAGGAAAGTCAATACTTTACAAGGTGCTGTAGTCCCCACTCTTCCACTTTTCACTGAGCTAAAAAGTCAGGATGGTGGCTGCTCTCACTCCCCAGCTGCCATGTATCAATGAAATGGCCAGATGGTCCCTGGCAGAACCACCAATTGCAGATGCTGGTATTACAGTAGGGGCTTGATACATTTAGGACTTGCTGCATGTTTGGAGGTGCAGCAGCAAAGGAGGTGGCGTGAATGGAATTTGAGTGCCTCAGGGTCAATGCGAACATGAAAGATGACACATGGGCGGGGGGGCTGCCTCTTACAGATACAATGGGAGCCCATTGAGGTGGGGACCCCAAGCTCACCACCTGAAGGGACACCTGCTGAGCTGGGTACTTGGTGTGGGGCTCCAGTGGTGCAAGATGAGGCTCTGAAATGAATATTAATTGCTCCGTCCTCCCAATCCCAAGTACTTCATTCCGGCACTGGGTCTTTGAATACCATCCTGCCTTCCTAAACTACCAAACATTGCCGCAAGAGCCTGAAATGTAGATTTGTCTCTCATGCTGTCTGCATGGCAGGCCCCTGCCCACTGCTGAGTAAAGGAGCAGCAGAGGAATGAGGTCTATAATTGCCTATTTAAGGGTCCCAATCGGCAACAGGGAATGAAGTCTGTATGTAGGCCAAAAGGGTTCGAGGGGGAAATATGGTGGGTGCCTGCACCTGCTGCCATCACAGGGCAGTACATGGGATTCCCACACATGACGCAAATCATGGTCACAGGGATCTCTGTAAATAAAGGTGTGAATTTTAAGTGTCGTGATCGGGAAGTGCCCCAATGTGAGCCACTTGTTGAATTTCCTTTTCCTTACCCTTCAGCTCCGGTAATTTTTTTCCAGTGCAAGTTGATAATAATATGATATGGACAACTGGCCATTTGGAATGCTGAGACCAACCATTTATCTCCTTATCATATATAATTTATGGATAGAAAAAGATACTAAAGGGATAGCAAAAAAAAGGGGTGAATTAGAGTCATGTGACAAAAAGAACCCGAAACAGAACACAGAAACTTAAGATCTAGGAAAAGTCAGAAATAACAAGTTTTAAAAAAAAATAAAAATTAAAAATCACTGAGGACCATTTACTCTTTATGGAAGTGAGATTTGGTACTTTCAATTGTTTATTTTCTAAACTGGAGTAGCATTACAGGACCATTAATTGTCCCATGAAGAAGCTTCTTATGACCTGAAAAAGGAGTCCTCGTGTTCTGTGGTGAGTTTGATTGGTACTTACACCATAAATTTAGCATTTTCCTGAAACTCTGGGAGTTTCATGGCAAGATGCCATGAGCTTTGAATTGCCACAAGTTGTAAATCATTTGGCAATTTATGGTGATTCACAACTCACAGTACATCGCTGTTACAAATTGTTGCTTACATACTAGTAATAGTGTGCACTGTGAACTCTACTATTTTTCTAGCTAAGTCTGAGCTGATCCATTGGAGGACCAGAAACTATTGGAGATCTGTGAGAATGAGGGAAGCAATGAAAGCAGCATCTAAGGTATTATCTGTTAGATGCAGCTGAGTTGTGAGTGAGTTCTTCGCCTCTGTTGACAGGATTTCAAATGATCAATTTTAAGAGATGTTAACACCAATGCTGTAACTGGTTACATTTTCACCAAAATGGTGTTGTTTTTCCCCAATAAATTATTTAAAATCAATACCTGTTCAGCAATCCAAACTGTTTACTTTGATAATTGTGAAGATAGGATTGGCCTGATATACTTTCATATGATACATGTACAGCACCTTGTTACTCAACAGACAACAAAAATGGGTTAATGAAGACAACATGATCAGAACAGTTACAGTACAATTTCTTCTCAACATCAGAGGCTTGGAGGGACTTTGTGAGCTGATTTTCTTTTCTTCACTGTTCTTAAAAATAGCTGGTCCAAGTACATTACTGACGCTAGTCATTCTTTTTTAAATGTATAATTACAGTTAACAGAGCAGGGATTCTACAGCATCAATTATTTACAAGCAAAAATGCAATTGCAGTTCGGGTGATGTGTTGCTGTTACAGCATACGGGAGCTGCTCGATGCCAAGGTGAACCAGGGCAAACACATCTGTAACAACTGTGTGTAGCTCGAGAAACCAAATTGAGGAGGTGGAATCAGAGTTGCGGATATTGTGCTACATCAGGGAGGGGGAGATTTACCTGGTCATTTTGCACAAGGATGCAGTCACACCCCTCAGACTAGGTAATTCAAATTCAAATTTGGTCACTGATCAGGGACAAGGGGCAACCGTGGGGATGCTGGGATCTCGGGGATCTAGCAGTCTAGCAGCCTTCATGTGCAATTGCCCAACAGTTAGTTGGGTCTTGCAAACTCTCTGGATAAGAGTTGGGACAGCAACTCACCACAGAACCTTGGTACAGAGAGCTACTCAAATAGGAGGGAAAGGATAAGGACGTACTAGTGGTAAGGTGCAGTACAATTCAGGAAATATGGAGTAAGAGGGAG
The DNA here is from genome assembly GCF_030684315.1 of Stegostoma tigrinum. Lineage (NCBI taxonomy): Eukaryota > Metazoa > Chordata > Chondrichthyes > Orectolobiformes > Stegostomatidae > Stegostoma > Stegostoma tigrinum. The sequence goes on from NC_081362.1 coordinate 56,651,463, forward strand.
GGATTACTAACTGAACCATTGGCAAACTGGCATGGGGTATAAATAAAGAAGTGTTAAATGCATGGATCAAAGACTCATTGGGTAGAATGGGTTTCAGTTCATGGGGCACAGGCATCTATTCAGGAATGGAACGAAACATTGCTGGTGGGACTGATTTTATTTGAACTATGCTGGAACAAAAATTCTGATGAAATAATTAACTATGGTGGTTGAAGGGGGTTAAATTATTTGGAGGAGCGGGATTGGGAGAAGGGATATGCAGACTTACAAAACAAAAGGATATGGCAGCATGGCCAGGCAGCTATTTGGATAATAACCAAAACGGGCCAAGAAAGGATAGATTGGACAAATATTGCAAAATAGCAACATAGGGTCAAAAGGGAAAAAAATATTAAATGGACAAAATTAATACCTCATTACTTAAAGTACATATTATTTGGAACAAAATAAATGAACTAAGAGGACAAAACAGAGGGCAATGGGTATGATCTTATAGCCTTGAATGTTTATCAGCATAATGCAGGGTCTGATCAGTCTGTCATGAATGTACTCTAGCTGATGATTTAAACTTCAGCATTTTAGCACGTATTGATCACTTTCCTAAGGATACATTTCTCCCCTCACAGTAAATGTCTTCTTACTGTGGGATCTGCTCTGCCTTCTCCAAGCCTGCCTTTAATTAGGTCATATTTTAGTTGTGCAAATTCTTAGTATTCTGCTAGCAATGTTAATTCAATTGTATATTGATTGAAAGACTTTTTCATCTTGGACACTATTGTTGGATATATACTGTTCACACTAAGTTCACTCAAGATGTACAAATTGTGCCATCAAGTCCTCCAAAATACTGGTTGTCTATTTTTGCTTCATCCTTCAGGGAGATTTAAGGTGAAATATAATTAGCATCAGTCTCTCTGCAACAGTAATAAAAAATATCACTACCTATGGCTATTTTGTTTTGTTAACTAAATTTATCACAATTCTGGTTTGTATCATGTTTAATTTGATCAGTGTCATGAGAAGAAAATTCTGAGTCATTTTGTCTTACCCAATTTCTGTTTCTTTGGTATGTTTCTTTGTTTTTTTTTCCTGTGGCTTTCAGCAGCTGTTAAAAGCTCTGAAAATTCATGTGTTCTTCTTTTAGTAGCTATGCTCCTGTCTAGCACTTTGACGCTCATTCTCAACTTCACTCTAACTGCATGTTAAAGCCTCACTTTGTGCAATCTTTATTGAACTGACAGTAAAATTGATGCCTGCACAGAGTGCCTCCGAGTACAGGTCACATACCATTGCAAACCAGGACACACATTTGTATAGTATTACAATCTTATCTCAATCAGTACAGACCTGAGGAGGAAAAAGCACAGATGTTAGTAAAGCTTGTGACCTAGAGTAGATTTTTGTAATGATCTCTTAATAAAATAATAGCTTAACATAATAGAGTTCAAGCAGCTTTAGAAGGAGGAATAAAACTGCATTAGTATTCATCAGTATGATCCTCATATGTAAATATTTCAAACAGACTCACTCTTGTAGGTGATGATGTCTTTGGTTTATGTTTTCTCCTAGTTCATAGGCTACATATAGGTCTGCTGATTAATGGCCACTATATAAAAGAAAATCCCTGCTGATTAGTACATAAATAATTTCACCCAAGGTGTCCGTAGCTTAAATTAATATTTCACTATTAGATAAGCTGATGGCCCATCTAAATGAGTATCTCTTCCTTCCAGAGAAGAAACTCAAAAGATTATTAGTGTAATTTTTTTCAAAAAATTTCATTTTTATATTTTGTTTTTGTTTAGAAAGACTGTATTACATGGAAAATTTAAAATGATAGTGTTCTTTTACTTAGAAATGTGTGTGAGGCATTCATGGTGACAGAAACATGGAGACAAGGAACAGCATTAGCCTGTTGGATTCCTCGATGCCTACACCACCATTCATTAACCTCAAATCCACATTCCTCTGTATTCCTGATAACCTTTCACCCTATGATTAACACAAATCTATCAACTCTAAAAATATTTAAAGGACTGAGCTTCCATCACCTTTTCAGAAAGAAACTCCTACAGCCTCTCATGCTTCTGAGAACGAAAAATCCTCATCCCTGATCTAAGTGGGGAATCCCTTATTTTTAAACACTGATTTCTAGTTGTAGATTCTCCTATAAGAGGAAGCAATCTTTCTGCTTCCAATCTGTAAAAACCCCCTCAGGTTCTTATATGCTTCAATCAAGTCAACTCTTACATTTCTAAATTTCAGTGGATCCAAGCATAACCCCTCCTCCTTCTTGTCGTAAAACAACATGCCTTTTCTAGAAATTAATGTGGTAAACCCTGTTTGAACTGCTTCCAACACATTTACATCTTTCCTTAAAAAGGAGGCCAAAACTGTAAGCAATACTCCACATGCGCTCTCACCAGTGCCCTGTATAACTGAACCATAATGTCTCTGATTTTGTATTCAGTCCCATTTGCAATAAATTAGAACATTCCATCAGCTTTCCTAATTACTTGCTGTACATGCATACTAACAGTTTGCGATTCACGCACGAGGACATTCGGATTCCTCATCATTTGGAGCTCTGTAATCTGTTACTATTTTGATATCATGCTTGTATTTTAATCTTCCTGCCAAAATGGACAATGTCTTTTTTCCATATTAAATCCCATTTTCCACATCCTTACTTATTCACTTAACCTATTCATATTTTTTTGCAGGTTCCTTCACAACTTTGTTAGCTTACATAAAACTACTTCATCTAAACTGTAAGCAGTTGAGGTTGAGCTCCAATGTTTGTAGTACTAGAGACTATTTGGAAACAATTGTTAAGGTCACAAATTTAAATGCTGATACTGTAGTATCTCAGTGCTGCATTTAATTATAAATGTAGTCTAGCTCTTGTCAAATGCATGGAAATTCTTCAGTGCTCAAAAACAGAGCTAAACGCTTCCCATTTCTAAAGTACACTTGGTTTACTATTTCTCCATAGAAGGTAATGACCTAGGAATAATTTTGACTGATAGTTCCATTAACCATCAGGCAAAGCATGAATATAAACAGGACAGTCATCACATTCAGGTTTGTGCCCAATGAATTCCATCAACAATTCATGCCTGCAAAAGATTATTTAATAAACAAAGTTTATTGGGAGCCACAAAGGGTTAATTTTTCAAATAATTGCAATTCAAAGAACATGATTCCCTTCGTTTATTTTAAGCAGATTTGTTCACAAGGAAAGAAAATCACCTTTTCATTTGCTAAAGGACAACATACAAATCTATCTATTTTTAAAATTTAAAACACAAATCATACCAAAATAAACAGGGGTAAAGCTTCACATCTGTTAAAAATATCAACATGACAGCCACCAATAATATAAAAAAAGCTACCAAACGTGATAAATTGTATGAAGGTTTACATTGTCTGTGTGATAATTCTGTTGCAATTCGGTAATATGCCAGAGTTATGTCATGATCTAGAGCAGTCATGTGGCACTCTTCCTCCTGTTTCATTTGTCCTCCAATGTAAAAAGCACTTATTAAGCCAAATGATATAAAAACAAGCATGTATCAATGATCAGACCTTGTTCTTGTACTAAAATTTAAAATTATATATTGTAGTATAATGTTTAAATTTAGGAGCTCTGAAATTGAGGAAATGGAATCTTTTTATTATAATAAGCACTGCTTAAAACTCACCCCAATTAAAACTTTAACCTGCTGTTATAGTAATGCCAGCACAATTAATATATCTGAATCCAGTCCAGTCCTGTTATTTAAGGATTACGAGATCTCTTCATTGCCTGGAGAAAATCAACATCCCACTGCTGTCTAACGGATAGAAAACATATATAATAGATTTTTATCCGTATGAATACACATTATGATAATGCCTGATTGAAATCTGAAGAAAGGCCATTCTGGATTTCTCTCCAGCCTGCTGCCATCTCAATTACCAATAGTCCTTTTCACTCCAAATTCAAATTTAAATCTAAATTGGAGAAGTACCTTGTAAACAGGGCTATTGACGCCATGGGTGAATTTAGTGTCACTGTCAAACACGACAGCCAGAAGCAGACAGTTTGAAATGACACCACCACTGGAACCACCTGCTTTCTAAATTTCCCTGAAATCTCTTCCACTACCACTATCCGAAGCGCCTCGTGTATGGCTGAAGCAGCATCTTTGTATTATACGAACAGTCTGCTCCATAATCAAATACCATCTGTCGCTACATCTGAACCTAGTTTTAACATCTGTGCTTTCTGGTTTTAACAAAGCTTTAAAAACCAATTCACAAGTTTCACAGTCCACTGCCTGGATACAAAATTGCAAACTCAAATGTGTGTTTTCAAAAATTTGTTAATGTATTCTTGCTCTAGACTTTGCAAATCGTTGAGGTGTTCGCTCTCCGAGGTATTTGTGAGATTAAATATTATTCGCCTCAGCTTGGCCAGCCAAGTATAAAGGAACAACACTTGTTCCTGGGAGCTGCAGCAACCTTTGCCTGTGCCAATGGAATTTGCACATGCCAACTGAGAAGCGGCAAGTTGATCAGCACTGCAACCCTCTCATTTTGAATGAGACTATAAATGCAATCATGATGGGGCAGTACTAATTGGTGCAGCTACTTCATAGGACTGAACCATCGAACAAATGGTAACATAAAATCTACAGAAAGTTTTCTGAAGGCTGTCACAATTGAAAACCTTTTATTTTTGCAACTGGGACTTTATTCCTTGTTTGTGCCCTTGTGCACAACGATCCCCATTTCTACGCAGTCTTTCAACAGATGTGACTGATTGTAAGTCGACCAGTAGGAGGCAGAACAAATAAGCTCTAACAGAATGAAAAAGCAATGGCTACAGCATTAGATTATATCATGCACGTTTGGTTTATCGGTTCAAATCCAAAATGATACTCACGTCACACAAGCATATTTCTGGTGTGGGTGGCACCAGTTCGAAATTTGTTAAGTCTTTAGCGCAGACTCTGGGATGATCATCCCTAGGAATACAGAATAGATGAACTGTGAGCTCGGTCAGTGTATAATATTGATTTAGTCTTAGGGGTATGATTTTAACTTTGTGCATTACGTAGGAATAAAATATGATTCTAGTAGTGCAGCTCCACTTCCAGCCTATTTGACAGCGGATTTCTATTGGAAGTTCCTCGGTCAAAGTATGTGCAGGATTGTACTTCAAGTTGATGAATGCCAGAGGGTAAAGTAAGACTAAGGTTGCGAGAGGACCATGTGGCTGCCCTCGGATTAGAGAGAGAGAGAGAAGCAATGGTGGTGATTTAACCTGAGGGTCATCAGGCCTCAAGCAAGGGATAATGTCGAGACTGTGGGACATTCATGGTGACCTCAGCCAATGTAAGAATTGATCCCACAATGTTGGCATCTTCTGGATTACAAAACAGCCGTGGAAAGGGTGATGCGTCACCTGGTGAAGGCTTGCTTCTCATTTCAAAGGTTCTGCTCAGATGCAAGTTGAACATCATCCACCCCACCCCTAGCCAACCACATGACAGGGACAAAGAGCAGAGGTGACACAGAGGACAAACAAGCTGATCCAAGGTGGCAGAGAGAGGAGGGAGGGATACCAGCAGGAAACATCTCCATGAAGGGAATTCAGAGAATAATTCTCTTAACTCGAAGGAACGCAACATCTCCATTTCACTCTCTGAAATCTGCTTTCTGTGACAGGCAGCATTGCAGCCTCGGAATCAGGCATTGTCACTATCTGTCAATGTAAATATAGCCATCATTCATTTCACATCCTGCTCCTTTCAGGCTTGGACAAGTGATATTTCCAATATCTCACCATCCAGAGCTACATAAGGGATATCATTGAGGCTGTGTAGATGTTTAAAATACACTTAATTTCTTCTTGCCAGATAGAGGCAGGAAAAGCAAACATGTAGCTTTGCCAGAAAGCAGGTTGCACGATGGCATTATTATCCATACCACACATTGTTGCAGTCCAGCAATACTCAGTGAATCACTCTTGTCAATGCCCAGTATCTTGGCAACCATCATGATGTCTTTATTCCACAGCAGTCCACCATTATATCAATATTTGAGCCACCACAAGAAACCAGAGGATGCCTGCTGGGAGACAAATACTAACATAGCTCACGCGTTCATTGTGCTGTTCGCAGACTTTTTGTTTCCTTTTTGCATTCACAGAATGAAGGTGTCACTGGTTAGGCAGCATTCAATGCCCATCCCTAATTGCCTAGAGGGCAGTTAAGTGTCAACTGCAATGCTGTGGGTCTGAAGTCACATATAGGCCAAACCAAATAAGGATGGCAGTTTCCTTCCCTAAAAGGCATTAGAGAACTAGATGGGATTTCCCCAACAATCAGTGATGGATTATGGTCATCATTAGATTCTTATTTCTATTTATTGAATTCAAATTCCGCCGCTTGCTGTGGTGGGATTCGAACACAAGTTGGCAGTATGTTCTCTGGGTTTCTGGGTTAACAGTCCAGCAATAATACCACTAGGCCATCGCCTCTCCAGACTCACGCAGTATGCATGTAATAAGAGCCACATTGCAACTTGGAATGCCATTCAACAGACCATTGCATGATTTTATTGTCTGTACCACTCTGGAGGAAACCCAGCAATAACCTCCAGATAACATCTCAGGATTTGTTTTGGCCTGCTTTTTCCTGTACTACCTTGCTATCATGAAGTCATATTACCAATCTTTGCAATGTGTTCCAGACTCTGACAGACTCTGGATGACTTTTGCATGTGCTGTATTCTGAAAGATTAGACATTTGCGATCCGATAATGCATCATGTTGTTGTATTATGGTCCATATGTTCAGCATTGAAGTTTACTACAATTCGCATGCTGGAAAGGACGTACTCAAACTCTGAACACTGTCCAGCAACACTGATTGTCTGGCAGATCTGCTAATGAATTGAACAATTTTGTGTGCATATCTATCATCCTGTCAAAGTCCTCATCTGAGTCCTCTGCAACAGAACACACTTGCACCTTGTCCTGCATTTAGGTAGCATAGATTTGCTCTCTCCCACCTTTTGTGCTGCAGGTTGCTTTTGTCCAGGGTTTCACCACATATACATTCCTGAGTGTGCTACCCTCGAAAGTACACACAGTGTTAGTAACTTAGCAGGGCACTGCGAATGTGAGATCAAGTGACTGTGTTTCATTAGTATCAGTCTATTCTTCCTCTTATACTTCTTGTCTCTGATATAAAGCCTTATCAGACTCTAGTTCTTTGGGAAGGGAAAAGGTCATAAGTGTATGTTGGTGATCAGGGCAGCAGGGGAAGGCAAGAGGTACATACTTACACCATTTGCAATTCTTAAATCCTAAGAGGTTGTGGGATAAGGAGGAAATGGGTTGAGAGAAACAGGATTAGATATAAGCTATCACTATCGGCAAATGCATCAAACCTTGTTGCTGGCCAAAGCCTGTGTTGTGGCAGTTCCAATGATGGTGAACACTCTCCTCGCTCTGGGTGAGCACTTCCAGCCATGCCTGTCCTCTGTTCATTCATTAATGCTTGCTCATCATGCAAGGGAACAGCACATCTATCAGAGCAATGTGTTTTGGGTGATGAATTTGTCATAATAGACTATGGGTAGTGTGTGCAAAGTAAAAGCTGTGAGTTTGAGATTTGCAGCAGGATGAAGTGTTAAAAGGTGAGATGTGAAGTATGAATCCTGGTTGATAGGGATTGTTGGTAGCTGAGTAATGGAAGTGTGGTACCTTGAGCATTTTCTGAGGCTAATGATGCTTTCAATGGGAAAAGGCATTTGATGATGCATTCATGATATTGACCATTCTCATGAAACCATTGAAACTCTTGAAGCTCTTTATCCAGATCATACAATATTACTGTACAGACGAAGACCCTTCAGCCCATCATGCCTGCGCCAGTCATCATGCATAATCTACTCTAATCCCACTTCCCAGCATTTAGCCAGCAGCCTCACATGCAATGTCTTTTCAAGTATTCATCTAAATACTTCTTAAATGTTGTGATGGTTCCCAGCTAGACCACCTCTCAGGGACTGAATTCCAGACACCCATCATACTCTTGGTGGATAATAAAATGTGAGGCTGGATGAACACAGCAGGCCAAGCAGCATCTCAGGAGCACAAAAGCTGACGTTTCGGGCCTAGACCCTTCATCAGAGAGGGGGATGGGGGGAGGGAACTGGAGGGAACTCTCCCCATCCCCCTCTCTGATGAAGGGTCTAGGCCCGAAACGTCAGCTTTTGTGCTCCTGAGATGCTGCTTGGCCTGCTGTGTTCATCCAGCCTCACATTTTATTATCTTGGAATCTCCAGCATCTGCAGTTCCCATTATCTCTGATACTCTTGGTGGAATTGTTTCTTCTTCAATTCTCACTAATCCTCCTACCCTCCTCTTGTAGATCTATGCTCCTCAGGCATTTATTACTACATTGACCTCCATGGTCATCTGTTCCTATTGTGTCCACAATATCTGTCAGGAGGGCTTCCTATCCTCTATGGTTAGCAAACATCTCTCTTCCTCATCACATCCTGCTCCAAAGCCTCCCAATGCTGTGCTATAGATCCCTGAAGCCTGCTTTCTGTCACACAGTGTGATTCCAGCGTCTTTCTCAGATAAAGCCCACATTTAAAATGGGTTGCAGTCAAAATAAGTCTCCACTTTAAGAGGTGAAAGTTGGCTTTAAATGGTACAGGTTTGTTGAAACTATATTGGCACCTCACAATGTTGTACCTCCTGCTGAAGTATGCAGCCACTCAATAGCACACTTTGATTTGGCTGCACGCTACAATTTTATAAATGAACACACGGCGTAACGTTTCTTGCTGCCTGCATTGGAAAGAGCCCGTTTTCAAGATGTATCCAATATTTTGTCCATTGTTAGGGTGCAGGTGCTATTGCTAAAATTAACTCTCAAAAGGCTCAAAATGAGGAAAGCTCAAAGTCTCTCAGGCTCATAGCAATAACGTTTGTCATTGCTACTGACCAGCTTCTTGTCAGTTGTTTGCCATCAGTTGCATGATATGAAACCTGCCCTTGGTTTCAGGTCACCTTGATTAAATAGCAACAGAAGGATTCCTAATTTGATTAAATGAAGTCTATACATGTAATAAGCAGCCACATGCTCAGAAAGAAACAGCCACTGATAAAATTTAGAAGCATGTGGAATACACAACTAAATTTAAGTTCCTCCATTGAAATATATTCAAGATTATCCTGAAATTTATCCTCGTTAGATTTAAATTATAATTTCAATATATTTCGTGTGGTTTGACCAAAGACATGTCCTATTATGCCGTTCAATTCAGTTGGAAAAGTGACCATCCAATGATGATGCTTGGGTTAAATGTTCACAACTTGGTTTTAGATGGACATTTCACCCCTTCAATCTCACGCTTTTCCAGTTATTGCATCTAACTTGCTGAGATGAATCTAGCTTCTTGGTCTCCACTTCCCTTTATAATGATCCATTCTGGCTGTTGATCAACCTGTTAAAACAAATACTGGTTGAGCCTGGCACCTGTTGGATGATCTTTAAGTCTACCAACATTCATGCACAACTGAGGACGAGCTATTTCATTGTTCATAATACCAGAAGGATCGCCATTAATCAGGACTTATTCCTTGGCATTGTATGAAGAGATAGCACAGAATTGCTGAAAAAAGAGAAGAGCTTTGCACAGCACCTGCTGCTATGGAGGCCAAGTGGCACTGAAAGTGAATTTGCACCTGATGCCCAAATATTCTCTTCCCATTGGTTATTCTACCCTGTTCTGCATCACTAGGTCATTAAGCCCACTCTGTGGTAAGGCAATTCTTAAAATGCAACACCATCTGAGATTAAGCAAAAGCTAGTAATCACCCTATGACAAAAATACAAATAGTCATGTCCACTTTTACACAACCAAAGGAAGGTATGCAAGGAAATATGTATTCAATGAATGTTGTGCATATTAAATACATTGTCTAAAGTCCAGGATTCCTTTAGTAGTAAATGGGTTTAAAAATGCAACAGCTGCCCCAGATTTGAATCAGACTTGTGAGCATCTATTGAATGAGGTGAATGAAGGCGGGAGGAGAACTGACACACAAGGACCTTTTTAAAAAAACATTCTTCAAAACTGACAGTGAGAAGACAGACTAACCGACAGCAAAAGAGCAGATTGAGAAGCAAGGAATACAAAGACCAACAAGTCACAAAAGGAAATGTGAAATAAAAGATTTGATTAGACTTTTAACATTGTTATTTTCAAACCAATGGAAAGTGTACTTACAAATAGAGAGTAACAGCGATCTCAAAGTAAACAAGTGAAAAAGGTTTCATCGCCACAGATGTCCCTTTGTGCTGACTTTTGCTCAAGCCAGACCATTCTTAAACAAGATCTGCCATTTGATTTCCAATTGTTCTAGTTCTCACAATTAGTTTAATTTGGAAAATCACATGCAGATAAATACTATATCCTCTTTCAGCTCACTTGTTTAAATGACACTGAACAGGGAGTGCATGTGACATGTTATAAAGGGCTTTGACAGTTTGGTTCACAGCTACAAGTAAAAGTCTCACTTATCCTTTATTTATCTTTCTTAACTCTGGAGTAGTTGAGGTTTCATTTTAACCTAAATAAAATATTTACAAGCTACTCTGATCTTGTGTTTCGAATTCCACTTGTGAGCTATGACCTGGGATTGAAAGGACTGTATTTTCTGTGGAAGAAATCCTTTTCGCTGCCCTTGATTTCTGTTTAAAGTACAAATACGATTGTTATTGCATTTTTCAAAGAATATCCATAATCATGTAATTTAATACTATGTGGATCTTATTATTATGTCCATATGTTCGATGTGATTTAAGAGACTCTGTAGCTTACTGTCTTCACTATTAGCATATGAAAACAACGCATTCATGAGGCAATACTTTTCTAAATAAGCAGGCATCTCTATTAAAGTATCAGACATGCAAATATTGACAAACATATTATATACGCTAAGGTCTCAAACATTAATTTCTAGGCTAATGAGAAAAAGGTGATAAAATGGAATTATTTGTATCAGTTTCTTTAGGTGCTACAAAGTACCTGTAGAATTGACATCTTCACCTTATGTGCAAAATTGTTGAGAAAATCACACCAGCTGCCAAGTTGGTGACAGTGTTGGCACACACAGTGAACGTTCATCAGAAGTGTGCAAAGCAGACAAACCATGGCATCAACCAACACTGCTGATTTGTCACTAATGGCACCATTTCGTAAACCACTGGTCCAGTCAGTGCCCTTTCCTAACCATGAACAATAAAAATGTGTTTAGAAGCTAGTAGAAAACCCGACCAGCCCAATTGAGAGAGATCAATAACTACCTAAAGATTAGTTACTGCTTGATTTCTTCTGCTGTTACTTCAGATATATACTTGTTTGGTGCTTTCCAAAACTAAAATTAAAATTGTAAAAAGTTTACAGGGAGTGGTCAGGCAGATGCTCAAGATGTTTTGCTGACTTATAAGCTTACAGACTAATTACTCCTAGACATAACTGCTGTATTAGTCACTCCTATTGGGATACAGCATGACTTGGCCACTCAACTGAGGTCACGCAGCATAGGACAAGCTGCTCGAAGAGGGAAGAGAAAAAGGGGGAAGACGGCTGTTTATTTAAAATTCATTCGTGGGAAGTGGTCATCGCTAGCTGGCTATCATTTATTGCCCATCCCTAGTTGCCCTAGAGAAGTTAGAGGTGAGCTTCCTTCTTGACCTGCTGCAGTCCTTGTGGTCCAGCTGTCCATCTTATCGAGTATTAAAATTATATCAGCCCAGGGTGGTCAGGACACATTTTTTCTGCTCAACCTCAGCAAGAAATAGTCTCTCAGAAGTCTACACTTCAGTGAGGATGTTCACACTGATATCTGGCCCTTGCTGAGCCACAACTGAAACTTCAGAGCAAGACAAAGGCTACATTGTCAGTGGCTGTGAAGGTGGCCATGGCAAAGGATTTCTATTCAAATATCTCCTTCTAGATTAAATCTGGATGTATTGGCAACATTTTGCAGATTAATGTCCACTCGTAAGTGAAAGATTCTTGGGAGGTAAGCTTTTGGGGTATCAGGAGCAGTATCACAGATTATCAGTACAATTGGCAAGATGTGGTGTTAGAAGATTAACCTTTGAAGCTCTTGTGGCCCTGTACCCAACTCCTCAGGATTAGATTCCTCGCATTGATCTCTACAGCCTTCTCCTTTCACTGTCTTCTGAAGGATCTCCTGCACACCACCCACCACCCCACCACACCCCCACCCCCCCCCCCCTCCCCCACCCAACCTCCACCTCCATGTAGTCAGGGCATCTCTCCTCCTTTCCACTTCCTCTCCAAAGACCCTTTGCAGAGTGTCTGAAAGCCTGCCAGCCTCCCCCTTCTCATTATGCCCTTATTCACTGTTGCCCAGGTCAGAGTCACATTCAACATAACCATCAACACCTACTCCAGCTACAAACGCTCTCCCATTTTCAGGCACAGGCTGACTTTAAACAACATAGGCTAGCTCTAAGCGGTGCTAGCCACTCATGATATTACACTGCCTGCTGATACCTTCAGCCAATCAACAGTGTCATTAGTGTTGGCCTGACATGAAATAATTCAAATGATCAGGCAGAGCAAAGTTGATGTGCTATCTGCAGGCATGAGTGATTCACACAATGCCCATGTCATTTTGAGAAGTGATCTTGTTTTACTATTTCAATGCGGGCAGTCATTGCAAAGTGTGTTTTTGCATAATCATGGATCCATAAATAATATGGGTGTTATACTTTCAGGTACTTACCAGCACATGGCTATTAGTGTAGATGTCAACATAGAATACAGAATGTAGAATGGGGAGTAACAGAAATGTTTTGAATTCTTAATGAGTTGACCTTTCTAAAAAGCCAAAAAAAAAGTGCAAAACAGCTTTAGTTTCAAGAAATTCAAATCCTTCAAGCTAAAATCAGAGCCAAAGTATCCAAGGACAATTCCTTCTTCCTTTTATTTAGGTCCTGAAAATAAATTATGTTATTTATTTAGTTTGAATAGGAATTTGAAAACCAAACACATTTTTGTGATAGCTTTTGATACCAGTAAACAAATTGTATTTTACTTAAACTAAAGCAGTTTGAGAAATACAATTAAACCAAGACCATGAGCAAGAAAGGGAATGAACACTGCTGAGAAGGTCTTTTCTCATTTATTCATAAATTGTTATTTTCTTAAATAGAACACTGTTGACAATAAATGAGATGGAAAATGACAACAACAAAAATACTAACATAGAATTCCCCTCAAAAACAAAACATTAACTTTTAGAGCTAAGTTTTCATCTTAGAATAAGGAAAAGGCAAAATATTCGCAGCATGTATTCTTCATTTTTGGAATGATTTTAGAAGTTACATTAGCTAATTTCACAGTGAGCTCCAGAACTCCACTATCTAAGCTATTTAGAGAAAGGGATCATTCAAAAAATTGTACTAATCAGTCTCCATTATGATGAGAATGTTTTCCATTTACGTTTCACTGTCTTTACTTGCAGTGCAGTGTTGAGGGCAATAATAAAATCCAATCTGGTGTATTAAGTGGAGCCACAATGAATGTGCAAAGCAACCTTTTTTGTTTTTATAGGTCAGGAAACATAGTGCCACATCTTGCATGAATTACAATTAGAGACAGATGTTGGCTGCTTAAGGATATATAGGTGACAATGTGACAGTGCTGGTAGAGTGAACATGTTGTTAGTCAGACAACAGATGTTTCTCAGTTTCTGCTCCAGAACCATAGTCCTGACTTTGTCATAACCTTATGCCTGGGTATAAAAGTCAACTGTTATGTCAAAACTGTTAAATTGCTTCCTAATTCTGTATCATGCAGTCTTAAATGTAGAAAATAATAGATGTTGCTTACAATTCACTTTTTTTTTCAAACCACATGTCTGAATTATTGGTCTGTTTGTTTATGATCCATAAATAAAGCACAAGCTTACGTTTATATGATGACCTTCATAATGCCAGAATGCCCCAAAATGCAAACGCAGTGATAAAAAAGTGTTAAATGCAATGTAAATGAGTTTTGGTCATTTAAAAGTAGGCAGAACGTTCCTTGTTGAAAAGTGCCAATACGCTGCTGAGTTTTAAAAGATGCCAAATGGTTGTTCATTTGTATGATAGTTTCCCTATGTTACAACAATAGCTACCTTTCAGAAGTATTCAAATGAACATGGCTACGTAGTTAGGGAAAGCAATGGCCTCGTGGTATAATCACTGGGCTGTTAATTCAGAGATCTCCAGGTAATGTTCTGGGGACCTGGGATCATGTCCTGCCTTGGCAGACAGCGGAATTTGAATTCTGGAATTAAGACTGGAAGTGATGGCTCTTAAGTGGCGACTGCTGGAGGAAAATCCCATCTGGTTCAGGAAATCTGCCATCATCACCTGTCCTGGCCTACATGTGTCTCCAGACCCACAGCAATGTGGTTGACTCTTAACTGCCCTCTGAGTAATTGGGGATGGGCAATAGCTAGTAATGCTCTCATCTTGTGAATGAATCTTAGAATTTGGAAAATACACTGAACTGCAACAGAGACTTTTGTATCTTCAGACACTAGGTTCTATACGGGCTATGAAAGTAGCATCAGCAACTGGCTATTAAGATAATTCAAATATATTTCATTTCTATCATAGCACTTTAGATTGTACTGAAGCACTTTGAGACTTTTTGTTAATGCAGCTTTTTTTTCAGTGAACTATTAGGCTGTCATGTGGGGCTAGAATTTATGTCCATAAACTATGCCTGATAACATCCCATGCACTGCCCCCAACACCCCAAGCCAACCACCACTATGAGCTTAACACTGGTGAAATTGACACCAGTTTGCCAATGCAAAGTTGCCACACTAGTATCCAATATTAAACGAGGTGAGCAGACGTGGAAATTGGCAACTTATCTGTCATTTTGAAATCACTAATTAATGAGCTATAAACCTCTGTAACAGCCTAACTTTTCATTGCCCCCTACATTTTTTGGGTGTCAGCGGTGAAAACATTTGGGAGCATTTTATGACGGCTGTGATGAGGAGATACCAAGGTGGCTGGCTTCTGGGACCATAACTAAGTAGCATTAGACTCTGCTGGTAAAAGTGGCAGCATCTACATTTTTTAAAGCTATTTTAAACCTATGAAGCTATGAAAAACAAAAGCCTGAAAATTCCAGGCAGCAGCAATCCTGCACACATTGACATTCCTGACCTGGCATTGTCACCCAATTCTTCTGCGATCTTTCAATCTAGCTATTGCAGAAATTAGTAGCACAGTGTCTTCTATGTAAGTCCAGTGGATTGCAGTAGAGCTTGGGAAGGAGAGAATATGCCTTTTATTTTTATGGAACTAGTTGCTGTAACCAGGTTTAAATGTCCAGAAGCACTCACACAGAATCACAGAATTGTTATTGCAGAGGCAGGCCATTCAGTCCATTATGTCTGCACCAGGTCACGAGCAGCATTTGGATTTGGTGCTATTTGCCTGCCTTTTCCCCCATACCCTTGCACATTGCTCCAACTCAAAACAATTATCGAATGCCCTTTTGAATGCCTCAATTGACTGCCTCCACACTCGTTCAGCTATGTGGACCACTCACAGTGTGAACAGACTTTGTTTGATATCACATTCGCCAATTTTGCGCAACACATTAAGTCTGTGCTCTCTCACTCACAATCCTTTATGATCCAGAACGGTTTCTCCCTATCTACTCTATCCACACTCCTTATGATTTTGAAACCTGACAAATTTATTCTTACCTTTTCTTTCACCAAGGAGGACAGTTCTAACCTTTCCAACCTAACTTCATACCGGAAGCTTCTCATTGCTGGGAATGGATTCGTAAACCCTCTCTCCAATGCATTCACATTCTTCCTATAGCCCGGTTCACCAAAACTGTGCACAATATTGTAGCTGAGGTCTAACAAGTACCTTATACAAGCTCAACATCACCTTCTTGCTCTTGTACTCTATGTCTCTATTAATAAAGTTGAGAAAGCTGCATGTTTTATTAATGGAGATAGTGGGAACTGCAGATGCTGGAGAATCCAAGATAATAAAATGTGAGGCTGGATGAACACAGCAGGCCAAGCAGCATCTCAGGAGCACAAAAGCTGACGTTTCGGGCCTAGACCCTTCATCAGAGAGGGTCTGATGAAGGGTCTAGGCCCGAAACGTCAGCTTTTGTGCTCCTGAGATGCTGCTTGGCCTGCTGTGTTCATCCAGCCTCACATTTTATTATGTTTTATTAACGGCTCTCTCCACTTGTCCTGCCCCTTCAGTGATTTGTGCACATATACAGTTGTCCCTCTGCTCTTGTCTCCCCTTTAGAATTGTACTCCCTATTTTACACCATGTTTTCATACAAAATAGACCACCTCCCATTTCTCCACATTGAATGTCATCTGTCCACCTCACCAATTGGTCTAAGTTATTTGGAGTTCCACTTCCTCTTCATAGTTTAAAATGCTATCAAGTTTTGTATCATCTGTAAATTGTGAAGTTGTCCCATGCACACCAAATTTTAGATCCCATATGTATCAAGAAAAACAAGGTCCAAAAATCAACCCCTGTGAAATTCCACTACAAAATATCCCACAATATATCCATTGATCTCTGTTTCCTCCTCCTCAGCCAATTTTGTATCCACATTGCTACTGTCTTGTTTACTCTATGAGCTTTGAACGGTCTCGCAAATCTGTGGCACTGTATCGAATACTTTTGAAAGGCCACATATACCACATCAACAGCATTATCCCCATCAACTCATTCATTTCCTTCTTCAAAAAAACTTCAATCATGTTGTGAATCAAACGCAATTCCTTATTTAGAAATTCATGTTGCCTCTCCCTGAACAACCCACTGGTTCAGTGTGATTGCTAATTCTCTCCCAGCTACTTGTCCGTAGAAGCTTGTCTGTAGAATTATTGAAGTGAAACTGACTGGTCTGTTACCTTTACACTCTTTCTCGAACAAAAGTGTAATGTCTGCAATCTTCTGGCACCTCCCCTGAGTCTAGAGAAGACTGAAAGATTATGGACAGTGTCCCTGAAACTTCCACTTTCACTTCCTCCAGTAACCTTGCATACATTTCATCTGGTCATAGTACCTTATCAACTTTAAGTATTGATAACCTATCCAGCACTATCTCCATTCAATTTTGAATGGTCCAAGTGATAAAGCTTCCTCCTCTGTCACCACAGCCTTGGCAGCATCTACCTCCTTGGTAAACACAGATGCAAAATATTTATTCTACATCACAGCCATTTTTCCATTTTGATCCCTACAGGCCCTAATCCTCCTATTACTCTTGAGGTGCTACAGAAAACTCTGGGAATCCCCTTTATTTATGGGTGGTTTCAATTCCATAAGAAATAGAAACAGTAACAGGCCATTTGGCCTTCAGAGCTCCACTATTCAATAAGATCACAACCAATCTAACATTCCCAACATTCCCTTTCCTGCGCTTTCCCCATAATCCTGGATTCCACTACTGATCAAAAACTGTCTAAGCCTTAAATATACAGAAGGATTTATTCATCATATTTATTAATATCATTGAATGTACTTTCCACCAGCTCCCACGGTTAGATTTGAATCCATGTCCGCAGAGCATTAATGTGTTCTCTTGGTTACTAGTCTAGTGATGTTACCACTACACTACCTTCTCTCCTTATCTTTGAGATTGGGTTGGCAAATGGGGGAGCGAGTGACGGCGTAGATGACAAGCTGTGATGGGATGGACAGGAGCAAGTGGTCCTGCCTCCCTTACCACACAGTAAAATGTCAAATTCAGCCTATATATCAAATTAAATTCATTGACGAAAAGCTGACCTCACGAGAAATCATTTGGTTAGCAACTACTAAAAAGCAGTATTCAGTTGCAAGTAATAAATTGGTAGCATTTTCAAAAAACAATTTGAAATTTGGAAATCTATGTACAAGTTAATAAAGTTCTGCAATGCGTTTTTATGAAAATATTTTACTCCCAATTGACCATGAATAGAATATCTAATACAATGTCATTTATTAAATTGCAATCATTATTTTTCAAGGTGAAGTATTAAGGATCCTGGCTTGGTGTTTGTTGTCTGCAATCCAGAGTAAATTTAAAATGATTTGAGAATTGGTGGCACTCCCCCAAATTTTCCCACACATCAACTGGGGACATGATTTCAGTTGATGGTGACACCAGCTATCAATTCCAGATTTATTTGTTAGAATAAAAGTCTACCAGCTTCCACAGTGGTACTCAAACTTAAACTTAAGAATTTACAGCCTTCTGGGCTCAACCATCAGTTTGACAACTTTTGATCTTAACCTCTGTGTCAATTTTATTCTTTCTTTTTCTTTGTTGGGTTGATCTTGTCCTTTTTTTTCCTTAATATCTCATTCAGATTTTTTTTTAAAATGTAGCAATTTATGCCTCATTTAGAAACAACGTTTGTATCTTCCCTGTATTCCTACCACTCGCTTTGAATGTTACATTATGAAATCTTATGTTCCCTAGTCCAGCCTAAACTCTACCCTATTGCAGACCTTCCTCTTCGTTTTCCCTGCCCACCAGCACCGTCCCTTCTCCTTCCACCCCACCCCACCTCCACCCAAACAGCTTAAACCATCTGGCTTAAAAAACTTACATTTCTTTCTTCAGTGTTCAGAAGAGGTCACTGACTTAAAACGTTAACTCAATTTTTCTCCAGATGCTACTGATCTGCTGATCTTTTCCAACATTTTTGTTCTTATTTCAGATTTCTATGATCTGCAGTATTTTTGATTTTGAATTAGGCCACTAGTCTGGTCCAAAACAGGATTCCGAGTCCCACTAATATGATCACCAGCTTTTCTAGTGGAATAACATTTCGACAGATAATGTTTCAGTTATTTGTAAGGATACCCTCTCTACTAATATTCATGTCCTTTACCTCCTACTGTTTTGGCTCAAGCCCATTGTGTAATTGATCAATTGCCAGTACACAAAGATGATATTGTTGTTTTGCACACTGGCTGCTACCTATTGGAAACTGTCAAATCATTGTAACCCATTGTGCTCCCCCGGGCCATGACTAATACCACCATCCCAAACTGGAAAATTTCATCTTGTTTGTTGACAAACTTCCACCTTTCCCTCACCTAGTCAAATGATCCAACTGCAACTTGTCCCTTCCATTAATTCCATGACATCACGATCTCAAATTCTGGAGATAAGTTGTCAACAAATATTCTTCAATAGCCCAGTTACTTGCACATTAACTTGGATATACTTCTTCCAACCCTGCTTCCTGCAATGACTCTATTCCATTCTTTCAGCTTTTGCTTCTGTCACATATGTTCTGAAGATGTCATGTTTTATATCAATGCTCCTGAAAGGTCTTCCTTTCCTCTTAATTGAAGAATCACCACCATTATGGTTAACACATTCCTTGACTATGTTCCATTTCCTGTATGTGTGCTCTCACCCCTCACTCTTGCTTCCAGCATCACAACAGGGTTCCCTTTGCCTTTCACTTCCACCCTCAATCTGATTAATCAAGTTACTCACAGCATTAGTGACAACCGCGTATCTGTCAGGACATACAGCTTTTGACACATACCCTCTAATACTGTACCCACAACACTCAATTGATCATCCTCTGTCACTTATACCACCTTAAGCATGATGCCACTATTTAAGATATTGTCACACAATGAGAGTCACATAGATTATGATGACGACTCTGACATCAGTAAGACAGAGGATACCAGTCTGAATAAGTAAGTGAAGAGAGAGATCTTATTGCAGTGGAGAACTGTATTTGAGAACCTACCATGAACAGATATAAGTAAAGGCATGTTACAGCACATTAGGAGTTGAAGATCCTTACATAGTGAGAGGGAACAAGCAGCCTCAGTGGCAGCTTATGTCTAGGTCTACACACCCAGATACTCCAGACTGGCATCTCAATGTACAGGGCTTCCTTAAGACACAAATAAACCTGATACATTCCCTTATCCTTCCCATCAAAGGAAAAGTTATTTCTGAAGCATCATGTTGTGCTCTGCAATCACTCCTAAAACCACCCCCACTTCCAATAGCATCTGTCCATGCAAGTGCAGACAAGACTGTAGCATAGCTAGTGTAAATGGATTAGTAATATCAGGTGGGTTAGCTTCCTGGAGTCATGGATTCAAGTATCACTGTGGAAGCTGGTAGACTTTTAATCTAATAAATTAATCTGGAATTGAAAGCTGGAGTCATCAACTGAAACCATGTGCCCTATTAATGCGTGGGAAAATTTGGGGGAGTAGTATCAATTCTCACATCATTTTAAATTTACTCTGGATTGTA
Source organism: Stegostoma tigrinum (assembly GCF_030684315.1). Classification (NCBI taxonomy): domain Eukaryota; kingdom Metazoa; phylum Chordata; class Chondrichthyes; order Orectolobiformes; family Stegostomatidae; genus Stegostoma; species Stegostoma tigrinum. The sequence goes on from NC_081362.1 coordinate 56,671,862, forward strand.
GATAAAAACCAAGCCAGGATCCTTAATACTTCACCTTGAAAAATAATAATCTCAATAACAATAAAAAGCAGTGATACCTTTTATTCCTTTTTTATATATTTAATTGTGATCATTTGACCATAATTAGCATATTTTGCTGAAACTAGTGATAGAGAACTACTTCCACTTTGGCTCCAAAATCCAAAACAAGGCAATAACCATGCAGCTAAAGGGGAGTCCAGGCCGACATGACAGTATCATTCATCTCCAGTTTCAGATTCAATTCCAGGAATAATATTTTACCATATTCTGTCATCTTAGGGCAATAGATTTAGAATAGGGAACATGTTTTGATTTTGAGGGAACCATATCAAACTATGACAATACCCAAATGAAGATAAAATATTGTGGGTACTGGAGAGCTGAAAGAAAGCCAGGAGTGGTGGAGAAACTCAGCAAGGCTGGCAGCAACTGTAGACAGAGAATCAGATTTAACATTTGGACTATTCCAAATCATTGGCTCAAAACATCAGATCTGTTTCTCTTTCCACTGATGCTTCCAGACCTGCTGATTTGCTCCAGCACATTTTGTTTTCATGACAATACCCTGTCTGGAAGTGAAATAATCAGTTTGAATTCAGTTTGGAGAACTTCAGCTGGGTGAACACAGCAGGCCAAGCAGCATCTTAGGAGCACAAAAGCTGACTTTTCAGCCTAGACCCGTCAGTTTAGTGAACTTGGCTGTGCTGCTGAATAACATCAGTTGGATAGTGAAGAGATATACATGATCAATATCTGGGTCAAACATGGTTCTTAAATGGGCTTACACAAGATCCTGCAGTCCCGAATGGAAGGAACTCTAACTTCAATTTTGACTTTTAAAATATGTAAGACACTCTATATATCAAACTACAAATTAAATAAATAATACTTGGAAATTTTTAAAAAATTCTTACACAGGATGTGATTATCACTGGCAGTGCCAGCATTTTTTTGTCCATCCCGAATTGCCCTTGAGCTGGTTGACTGTATAAGCAGTTAACTACATTTCTGTGGGTCACATATACAGCCAGATCAAGTGAGTATGGCAGATTTCCTTCCTTAAAGGCCGTTAGTGCATCAGATAGGGTTTTTTTATGACAATCAGCAATAGTTACACGGTCACGATTACAGAAACTTTTTTTTAAGTTTCGTTTCTTATTGAACACAAATTCCACCATCTGTCTTGGTAGGATTTTAATCCATGCCCTACACAGCACTAAGCCTTGAATTACAAGCTCACTAACAATGTCACTAAACTGCCACCTCTCCCAATAACATGCATATTCCAACTAAGGAATCAAATAATTTCAAAACTTCCCAATTACATTCTCAGAAAATTCCATCCTTGATTGAATTTGGCACACACTTCTCACATAAAACTCACAATAATGTATTGATAGACAATTATGGCCATGGGTTTTTCTAGAGGCCTAGCTAATAATAACAGTGACTACCTGCCCAGGTATTGGTACCATACCTCTTCAGTATAATAACTAGCTGAATTCCAAGGTCACTATCAAATAATCAGATCAGCGCTCATCTGGTTTTACTCAGCAGGTTTTTTGATTTGATTTGATTTGATTTATTGTTGTCACATGTACCACTATACAGTGAAAAATATTGTTTTACATGCCGCACAGACAGATCGTACCATAGAAAGTGCAGCAGAAAAGAGTGCAGAATACAGTGTTAACAAAGGGTGGAGCTGGATGAACATAGCAGGCCAAGCAGCATCTTAGGAGCACAAAAGCTGATGAAGGGTCTAGGCCCGAAACGTCAGCTTTTGTGCTCCTAAGATGCTGCTTGGCCTGCTGTGTTCATCCAGATCCATACTTTGTTATCTCGGATTCTCCAGCATCTGCAGTTCCCATTATCCCAGAATACAGTGTTGCAGCTGAGTGATACCTCCCATTCCAGGTGCATGACTGTGTACAGAAATTCCAGTTAATTGTTTTCTGCCAAGTAAATGTGACAATGATAACTTTCTTCATCCCATCCTAGTTGAAATAATCAAAATCAGCACATCAAAACTGGACATCCGTCTAGGTCAGCCTCTGACCCAGTTAATAAATCACTGGGAAATCACATCCCCTGAGTCATTACAGGCATGCAAACTATGTGAAGGTGCAGAGAGTGTGTGAGAGAGAGAGACAGAGACAGAGATCAAAATTCACATTTGGGAGGTCTGTTCAAAAATCTGATAATAGCAGGGAAGAAGCTGTTCTTGAATCTGTTTGGACATGTATTCAACGTTTATGTCTTCTGCCTAACAGAAGAGGATGAAAGAGAGTATGTAATCTGTGGAGAGAGAAAAACTAAGTTACAATTTCAGTTTGTGAAAGATCATCAATCTGAAATGCTAACTGTGTTTCTCTCTCCGCCAGGCTTGTCAGACTTCAGATTTGTAGCATCAACATATTTTGCTTTTGTGCCCTCCTAGTTCTAAGTGGGTTTCATAGAAAAACAGAAAAGCATAATATTTGTAGGTTTCAGTTTTGCACTGTAGACTGTGTTCTCAGGGGCAATCTCTGGAAATTTCTTTTCTTTTTTAAAGGAGAAGTGGTAACTCATAATATTTGACAGTGATTCTCACCCCGGTAGTTTGTACATTTGTAATGACTCAAGGGATGTGATTTCCCAGTGATTTATTAACTGGGTCAAAGGCTGACCTAGATGGACGTCCAGTGTAGATCATAGGCTGGGCTAATTTTGATTATTTCAACTGGGATGGGATGAAGAAAGTCATCATTGTCACATTTACTTGGCAGAAAACAATTAACTGGAACTTCTGTACCATAGCCATGGACCTGGAGCGGGAGGTTATGACATCATGGTAATTTCACTGGACATCCAGGCTATTAACCTGGAATTGAGAACTATCTTCAGTAATGAATTATTGTAAAGACCTATCTAGTTTACTGAGCGCTCTACTCTGGGAAAGGAAATCTGCTACCCTTACCTGATTTGGCTTACATGTGGCTCCAATCCCACAGCAACATGGTGAATTTTTAACCATTCTCAAGGCAATTAGGACAATAAATGCTGGCCTAGCCGGCAATGCCCTCATCTCATAAATGAATGAGAAAAATATCCACAGCAATGTGATTGTTATTTGAAATGGCTTTTATTCCATGTTAGAATAGTCAGCCAACAGTCAATGTCAAAGTTCAGGCATTAACAAAGGTCCCTTTGGAGAGATAGCACAAGGCATCTTCCATCCAATAGAAAAGTAATACCCTTGCAGAACTATTCAGAATAGCATTGACAGAAAAAAAAATGCACAGATTGGGATACTCATGCAATTCACACTGTTTTCCAAGGAACCACTGCCTGTGAGTTTTCTGCTGAGGATTTAGTAAAGAAGATAAAAGATACATCACCATGCATTACAAGTAACAGCCCACACTGGAAAACATTGAGATCAGATATGCCATTTTTAAAGGGCTTTCATCTTCAAGATAAAGATTTTGATACACCAATTGTGGTTCAGATAAGCCAAGAGGTGCATTGTGAGTACCAACTCACAACCAGGCAATCATGGGAACAAACCAAATACAGGCAAGGAACTTGCCCATAGGACTGGGGTGAGGAGAGTTGGTCAAGTCAATTGAGGTAGCTATCATGAACTTCCAATTTTCTAGAGTGCTAAAATGAGTTGTTCTTTTTCAATCCAGTTCCAATGACGTGTGAATTCATATTGCAGAACAAGTCACAATTCAGCAGAATAAGTCATAAAATTTGCCCTCGCATGGAAAGAAGTCACAACATTTTTACTAGTACAGTAAGGACTGCTGTTATGAAATTCAGATTAGGACAGATGGAGATTTAATTTACATCTGGTCCAAGCTACCCAACCTAAGAATATTTGTTGTGGGCCTGAAATGCCCAATGTAAGTATCAGTTAGGCTTGCATCAGCTGCAGTTTTATTCATGTAAAAAATACTTGGCACCCCTTCTTCACAGTCAGTTCCAAGATACTTAGGTTTACGCAGGGAGAATATGATCTGGGAACAGTGGAGTGAGTTAACTCTGTCTGATACAACTCAGCTAATGCAGAGGCTGTTTGATCAATTTGAGGAAGAGGGAGTGAATCTCCTTGGGGTTTCTTCTGCTTCAGCTGCATACCTTCAGCAGAAATTAGGCAGAAACCTTGTTTGCATGTTAACTGGGATTTTGGCCAAAATGCATCTGCAGAACATGACAAGCTCAAAATAAATTTTACCCTTGGTCTCAGACTGTTGGAATAGTACCAAAATCATCCAGAAAGCTTAGAAATATACTTTATAGTATAAATGAGGGATACATTTCACTGGATTTCAATGAGGTTTACATGCTAATAAAAAATACGACCTCAGCCATGTAAAATTTCCTGCACATTTGCACCCTCTCAGAAAGATAGGCAGATATAAAGCAAATACTTGGGTAAACATGATCGAGGAAGCTTGGCCCTTGTATTATGCAGGTAGGAATGCAGCACCCAAATTTCCTTGATCTTCTATGCGTGTCTATTGATCACAACGCCTGAATGCTCTGAACTCATGACTGTACTCCAGAGCTAAAGAGGCAAAGGCGTCAATTTCCTGCAATTACACAGCTTCAAAACAGATGTAAAATTACATCCAGAACTTTAGACACAGCAGGAAACAAAATGATTTTTCTGATGTCATATTATGCTTTTTTTAAAAAAATGCTGTTTTAAAATTTTCTCACTGAGACCCACACTGCATTTTCTATTTCTTTGGATTTTTGTAATGGCTTAAAAATAAGCCTTATTAAAGTGTTATAAACTTCCATGATTGCGTGTTTTTGAACATACTATGCTTAATGTACATGAATGTTGGTTAGCTTGAAACTTTAATTTTCACACTGAAATAGCCTGATTTCTGTGCTTTCCTTGAGCCCCGATTGTCTGTGTTGAATTTCACTAATGAATGCCAAATTTTACCTTCCAGTGTATGTTAGTGAGAAGGAATAAATTCAGGCATAAATTGATATTGGCATATGAATTGGTGTAATTTTGTGTGGAATTTCCCAATTATAATCCCATAGGAAATTCATGCCTGAAGACTGAACTTCACAAACACTTCTCGAGAAAAGCTCACGATTCTGGACACACAGGCAGGGCACAGGGGTGTGCTGGAGGGTTAGCTATGGCAACAGAGAGACCTGGCTAGATGTTGGCAGTAGTAGAGCTGACCATTACTGATAAAGGCATAAAGTGTATGGGTACCCAGCAAAACATACTGTACAGTGCAACATGCAGGCAAAGAAAAGTTAAAAAGAACATCAAAATGTGGGTGTTGGCACTATTTGAGAATATGACGGTCTGTCAGGATGTTGGTTAACAACGCGATTCTCCAGACATTGAGTTCCTAATCTCAGCTGCGCTCTGGGAGAGAGAACCAGTCCGAAGGGAGCAGATTAAATCACCCTGGGCCTGAGCTCTCCCAGCAGCTGGCTCAGGACCAGCATCGGCAGAGGTCTGGGAAACATCACCTGCAGAACAGCTCAGTCTAAGGATGGGAGGTACACGCATCGAAAATTAGGCAAAACATTCTATACCGGCCACTGACCGCCGTAGCTTGCTTTACCTTGAAGACAGGAAGTTCCAGAGTCTGCAGACGTCCGCTAATTGCAGAATGCAGTTGCAGTTGATTAGAAAAGAAGTTCATGGATTGAATCGCCCAGCACTTTGGAATAAAGGAAACTGCAAGGAAACAGCAAACCTTTGTGGAAAGATCATGGGAAACTGAAGCAAGAAAAACTATTACTATTATTATCACAATCTAAACAAGATGGAAATGTTCACAGTAACCTATAACTCCCATTAAGCATTCTTTATACATTTGTTCCGTGTAAGTGTTCATGTTAAGCAATTTTCAAAAAGCTTTCGTTTATAGTGTTTTACTTGCTGAAAATAATACAATCCCACTCTCTCCCTCTAACTCCGGAACAGAGGAAGGTCACTCCTAACCTTTTGCTGCCATCATGTGGTTAATTCGGAGAATAATAATCATTTTTTTCCAAGCAGCGTTTCAGCTGTTAAAATGCAGCTTGTTTTTTGTCTCTTGAAGTTTGCTGTTTTTGTGTTGTTCTGTGGATTGATCCCTGGCTGTCTGTACTAACGGGGTTTTGGATTTCAGGAGCAATGGCTTCAGAGCATTTTATTTGTCTATTCACTCGTTTCTGGTAGGACAGTTAAGATACTGTCAATCAGTCCAAGTAAGAACGAGAGAAGAAGCTGATCCTAATTGGATTAGACCAATCAGTCTTCTGATATGATATATAAACGAAGTGTCAAGGGCAATCAGAAAAATTATCAGCAACTTCTCCAGAGTGTTTGGGAAATCAAATCATAACTTTTTTTTATGAAGTCACAGCCCATAAGAAACTGGAGGGTGACCTTCACTTTCAGCTGGCAGTCCATCTTCATGCTAATATAGATTTGCCAACAAGAAAGCATTTACGTTAGAGAATGCCTATCAGCTTTAATCTTCCATGGTTCCATGAGCAGCAAATGCTTCCACATGACACATTCCAAACTGACAACCCGAGACTAAGAAGCAGTTTGAACGATTGTGTTTTGGTAATCATCAGTAAATACTCATTGATCTTCTGTGGTGTTGCTCACTGTGAGTTGGAAGAAGTGCTGATTTGTAACATTGACAATCATTCCCTAACAATGCTAGAGCACATTGGAAAAGAAAGATTTCTCTCAATTGCTGTTATCCGCAACCCCCACTCTAACCCCTCTTTCCATTCAATGTGTGTGTGTGTGTGAGAGAGAGAGTGGGGAGAGATTCTCACTCGCTGCTTCTGCAGCCTCTCAGTGTTTTCTTCCTCCACAGACTGTCTCTCTCAATCCCTCCACAACAGAACATTGTGATTGATGATGTTCTGTCCTTCAGACGTAAACCAACATGCTGCACCAATTCAACACTTTGCTCCTGTCACTAATAATTGACAGATATTTGAGTCACTTCATTTCTCCTCATTTTCATTGTTCCTTGTTGATCTGCAAATATTTTAGCCTGATCTGCACCTTGAACCTTTGCCCTCTCTCCAGGAATCATGAAGTATACAGGGATAAAGCTCAGCTGGGGGCAGACTTAACATTGATACTGTTCAGGTCCTCCCCTCACAGAGAACACCACTGTCCTAGCTGTCATCATGGCATCTGCAGCCTTTACTAATGTACACATGACCTTGTTATGGTCAGCAGCCCACTCACTTTATCTGGTAATGTTGCCTACCTGTCAAATTACTCCTTCCTTCACAGTACCCACACATATATCATTGCTGAACCTAAAGGCATTGAGGGTGCACTGCAGACTTTTCAGACAGCATGTCAGCACACTTGGTGTTAAGCACATTGTTGCTTTCCAAGAGCATCCAAGCTGTTGGTGGCTCTTTCCTCCCGACAAACAATTCCTTCACCTGCTCTCAAGCTGCTGTCCTCCCCAACTAGCCTGTCAGGACCTGTGTTTTCATATAGGGATGGTTCAATATGACAGACCTCAACTTCCTGATTTTTTTAATGCCAAACTACAAACAAGATTCAAATATGAGAAAATGATGTGAGGTATTAAAAATAATCAAAGTGATGCAGCAAAATCTCTGCAAAAAGCACTATTATCTGATTGTTGCAGAAGATTTTTTTTTAAATAGTGACAGTAATCAGGAGTACCAATAAGTAAAACTGATTAGTATAAATAAAATGTAAATATTAGGTCTGTCTGCTCTTTGAGGTATTTGCAGAAGGAAAGCAGCTTAATGGAGCAAGGCTTGTATAGTGGATGCTATCTATGGGCTAGTTTACATAATGTGAACACCATGGGCATATTTCAAATGTCAAGATATTATTCCTCCTATTTTATTGATAAGTCAAATACCTCTGTAAACTATCCCCTTTGAAAGATACATTGAAAATGCAAAATATGGATTTGGAGAGCCAGCCAGGACTAGCAGCTAGGGTGCTAGAGCCTACACAAACAGCAATGCAGGGTGATTCGATTAACAAATGGAAAACACAAAAACAATGCATAGGATAACCTAATTAAGAAATAGAGAAGGCCATTGTCAGTGGTTTACCCTATAAAGCTTTTATGAAGGATATACACACATTCTTTACTGCCTCCGATAGGAACAATACCAAGACCCTGCACAAAGGAACACAATTATTAACCCACCAGAACCCATTGCCTTGTGGCCTTTGCCTACTTAATAACATTAACTCGGAACTGATAATGAAAACATAAATAAACTTCGCTCATTTCAACCTTAGTGGAGAAGCACCTGGAATGCCTAGTGTTGGTCCCTTGTATGCATAATAAAAAGGCACCACTTGAACATTGCAGCTGGACTCCAAGTGCTGAAGTTTTAGAGCTACTCCTCTGACCTTTCAACATAAACAAGAGATAATGAACACATGCAAGAACCAAAACTTTGGGAGCAATTTTAACCCCCACCCAGCTCATGGTCAGTTCAAATTGCCGAGAGCATTTATCAATGCTCAGCTGTTGGAATCTGACAATTCCCATTTCTAAAATACTCAGCTGAAGCTGATTGTTAATTCCTTACAATTGCACATTGAGTCCTGAAGATGAGCCAGAGTGGGAAGCTACATTGACATTGTCTTTAGGTAAGGGGAAGAGCATTGAAAAAGGATTGAGGTCTGAACAGACCAGACTGATAGCTTCTTATAACTTTAATTGTGGAATAGAGAAACAGGAGTACTTATCTTAGCCCTAGGAGGAACATTTAAGCCACAACATGCTCCCAAACTCAACATCCAGCTTGGAAGGAGATAGAGAGAAGGCCTAGGAAGGCATTTCAGACTCTTAGTCATACCAGACCTGATATACACAAAAGACAAAGGAAATGTTACGATAAAACATATGCTTCATTTCATCCCACTACTTCCTCCAAGAAGGGAAATAAATTATACAATAACAAACAGAAAATGCTGGAGTAACTCAGCAGCTTTGGCAATATCGGTGGTGAGAGAAACAGGGCTAAGACTTCAAGTCTGATATGACTTCTTCAGAACTGGAACCCTGTTCTCTCTCAACATCTGTTGAGTTTCTCCGGTAATTTCTTTGTTTGTTTCACATTTCTAGCATCTGGAGTATTTTGCCTTTATTCAAATGATGCATTAATTTGGTTGCTGTCAATATGATATATTTACACATTTTTGCAATAGAATGGTAGGGATATTGCCTGCAAGACTGCACAGGTAATACAATTGCCAAAATGCTGCCAAATGGTACTTATTAAGTCTAAACTAAATATTTTTGGTCGCTATATTTCAAAAGTCAAGAATATCTATGATAACAGTGGAGAACATAATTCTGCAGCAATGAAACTGACACTGTGCATACCTCATAACTTTTAACCATGTCAAATATTATTTGGCAAGACAGTAAGATCAGCCCAAAATCAAACACTGGAAAAGTATATAATGTATCCTTTAATATTTGTCTAGATAATAATTTGTGCATTTCAGAGAATGAATCAACAATGCTTTAAAGAGTTAAGAATGTTAAAAGCACTATGTTGGTGGAAGTATTACTAAATTTATTTTATTTACTAAAACGCCTCCATTTGTAATCTGTATATGAAATATAGCTACTATTTTATGATCACCGTTTAACTACCAACACCTAGTTCACATCAAAGGGTTTACAAATTTATTTTAAACCAATGGCTTTTCACATTAGGTAGAGCTGGAGTTTTATACAGAGTCATACAGTCATATGGTGGAATCAGACCCTTCGGTCCAATTCATCCATGTTGACCAGGTAACCCAAACTGAACTAATCCCATTTGCCAGTGTTTGGCCCATATCCCTTGACAAAATAAAGAGCTGTGGCGGGAATAGGCAATTGAGCTCCTCAAGCCTTCTCTACCATTCAATATGTTCATGGCTGATCCCATCTCGACCTCAGCTCCACTTTCCTGCCACTGTCTATAATTCTTCAACCCACTACTACTTAAAAACCTGTCAAAGTCCTCCTTAAATTCTATCGAGGATAATTTATAAAAGATGCAATAATTAACATTTTGTCATTGTAGGTTGTTATTTCCTCACCATCATTGACTACACTCACAGCTTTGTTTTCAAAGTTCACAATGGATTTTCTGTCTCCTGGTCTCTGTGATCTTGGTGAGTTGTATAACCCTCTGAGATATCTATATTCCTCTAATTCTGGCCTCTCCAGCATTCCTGATTCCTATTGATGGTGTGTCTTCAGCTGCCAAAGTCCAAAGCTCTGGAATTCTCTCCCTACATCTCTCTGCCTCTCAAATTTCTTAACCCCTTAAAATCTACACCTGCACTAATCTCTCCTTATGACACTTGGTGTCAGATTTTGTTTAATAATGCCCTGTGAAGTGACTAGCTCCCTATCAACTACTCTCTGGGGAAATACCAGACCTCTGCTAAGTGAGTCACTGTAACAGCCACAGTGTGAGATCAAACAACGACTGTTGAAATTCTCAAACAATTCCATTCCATGGTAGTGCTTTGTCACCAGACACCAGGGCCTTGATTTTCTGCTTGACTGTCTGTGTATTAGTCCCACATTGACACATTCCAGAGAAGAATAGAACTCAAGAAGGATTGAACATATCTAATGAAGAATGCCATGCTTTCGGCAGGATGTTTCTGACCAAGAAATATTAAATGTTTAAGTATTAAAAATCGACATGTAGCCTAATATATTTTTCAAAAGAAACATTCTTAATAAGTCCAGGGGAATTTACCAGTACACAAGGCTGTCCTTCTATCCTCACCTCTGGCAACTCCAGCTAAATGTTTTGGTCTTGAACTTATCTTGTTTCTCTGAGTTTTATGCCACTCAGACCTAGCTGAGCAGTTTGAGCAGCTACGTGGTATTTGTGGTAAACTCAGAAAAATAACATTTGAACACATATCCTGTTTCTCATCAAGTCAGTGGGAAATGGAACCTAATGTCATAGGACTTTTCTTTATGATTTCACCTGTGAATCGATACTACGTTGAGGGGGAACCAGCTTACAGCTAGAGAATTGAAAGTACCTGTCTAAAGTCAAACAAATCATTGGTGTTGGTTTGGAAGTATGTTACACAATACGAAACAATACTGTTTATGTGGAGTGTACTGAAATTGTACTCGTCTAACATGGAGTTTAGCCATGTTTCTTGTTTGGTAATTGTGTGCACATGAGCCGGAAGCATCTATGTGGAAATACTAAGGGTCTGAAAATGCTCTATATGCCACCTTCTTTGACTCGATCCAAGTTGTGATTGTGTGTGAATTAATTACTTATCTCTCTTCAGGTCTGAAGGGGAGACTAGGGCGCCACAACTCTGTAATGGGCATCCGGTCAGCAAGCTGACACATTCCCACCTCCGTGGCATTCTTGCTTGAAGTGGAGCATCATCAGTAGTAAGATAATGAAATGTGAGGCTGGATGAACACAGCAGGCCAAGCAGCATCTCAGGAGCACAAAAGCTGACGTTTCGGGCCTAGACCCTTCATCAGAGACCCCTGCTGTTTTTTATCCGCCACATTATCTCATCATCAGTAGTATCTATCCAGTTGGTTGCAACACATAGCCAATTTGAATCATAGAATTCCTACAATGTAGATAGAGGCCATTCGGCCCATTGAATATGCATTGACCCTCTGGAAAACAGCCTGCCCCGACTCAGTTCCTCCCACCCTTTCCCAGTAACCCTGCATTTCCCATTGGCTAATACACCAAACCTGTTGAGGAAAATTATGACACATCTCCAAAGCAAGTGGGACTTGAACTCAAGCCTCCAGCTTCAGAGGTAGGGATTTTACCAAAGCACCACAAGCACCCTACTCCAAAAGGTATCTTGAATCAACCTCTTCAGGCATATTGTGACATATTAGGCTGATTGAGGAAGTCACCATGATCTTCCAGTCAGGGAGCAGGCCCTCTACACCTGGCACACGTCAAAGCACGCACGCGCCTGCACGTACGCGCTCACACACTCACACACACTTGCCCACACACACACACACACCTGCGCGGGTGCCGGACATAATGTTTGACATTTACAAATCTAATTGGTGCACAGTCCCAATCTGGCAACAGCCTCTGATTGGATGCTCTACCCTTGCCCTGAGTTGAACAGTGAAGCCAGACGTAGCCATTTTGGAGGCTGTGTTTTGAAAGATAATGCCGGTAGGTGCATTAAATGCCGGGTCAGGACCTGGAATTGGGTCCTGCCCCAAAATTATTCTAAAAAGGGACAAGATTCCACCTACTAATCCCTGGTCTGATTGGATTCTATCATGATAACAGTAAGCAAATCTAGACCTTTGACCCCTGTGATCAAACTAAACACAGCGTGACATTCTGTGGATTGTTCAGATTTTTTAAAGAAACTGTTCTTTTACAGTTTCCATGAAATATGTGAAAAATATGAAAGGATCAGCCGAGTCAGAAGAAAGTCAGGCTGCAAAAGAGGACAAGACTATGATAATAATTGCTAAAATCATAAGTTAAGAACACAATTAGTTAATAAGTAACAGAGTTGTAACATAAGATTGATTTCAAGAAACGCAGCTTCAACTAAAACAGTCTGACCCTAAAACATCAGCAGAGCACATTCTAATCACAAGAGATATAGTCTGCTAAGCCCAGCCCTTGTCAGCTGTGCAGACCCATTGTAATGAATATGAAAATTAAATCCTTTCCAGCTTTGAGACCAAGAATATTTTCATCTTTGGCCTGAAGGGAAAGCTTCATACAGTGGCAGGATTACAAGGTGAATTCACAGGTCACAAGGAAACCTTTCCTTTTCTCATCAAGGAAATCAATTTCAGAGCCCAAGTCTTTTAAAATAATACATTCTTCCAACTCATGCACAGCTTTTATTCATATCTGGTATGGAAAAAAATAAGCTTGCAGAAGATCTAAAGAGGATCAGAGGTGGGGATGGAATATTATTATAATCTGCCACACTCACACATCAGCCTTTTACTGAGTAATCACAGATAAATTGAGGATTTACATATTTAAGAGAGAGAGAGAACTGCTGTACAAAAAAAATTAATTGAAAGATCAGTTTCCAAGACTTTAACTCTTGCCATCCCTAGTCATCTCAAGCTCTTTTGCATCAATATGACAATGGGCAGTTTACCTTCGATGCCAGAATAAAAATTTCTAACCACCTTTTTTAAAACAAAATATGAATTTAGCTTTAGCAGTTTTCTTAATTGAGGAATCATTTGAAACGCCATCATTGAACATTGCTTTCAGATTTGTCCTTTTCAGGTGCAGCATGCCATATATTACAGTCTGCTTGTCAATTTTAGACCAATGTAATAAATTTAGACTCAAATGAGCAGTAGCCTGCCCCTGGATATTGTGTGGGACTAATAGCAGGTGACTGCTGCTGTGAAAATTCCACAGATGCAGAAAGGCAATTAGTTGGAATGCAATACTGATGTAACAGATGATTCAAGGAATGCACATAATCAAAAATGAAAATCAAGACCATGATACACTGCCAACAGAGTCAATACAATGGTCAAAAGTAACAGTGGATCAGTCACTTACCCTTTTTTTTACACCCCTTTCATTAAAAGGCATTTATGTTGGTTTCTAAAGCAACATTGCCAGAAGGCACATCTGCCTATATTTTCTGAAAATTTACTAATGTAAAATAAGTGTGAATCAGCAAGATCAATTGGAGCCTGAGAAAAGATATGTATCATAAGTCAGTTTCATTCTTTCAGTCCATCCGGATAATATTATGAAAACTAAATTGGAAGCCGTCGCTTATACGCATTAAGCATAGCGTGCATAAGAAAATACAATGACTAACCTTTACTTTTATGTGGTAACAAATTCTCATGCCACAAATAAGCATTTGTAGAAAATACAGTGCAGATCTGAGTAAAAGAGAATAAAGAGAACACTGTAGGATATAACAGGGACAGTATTTTCAGATTTGACTGAATTGCAGAAGAGTTGGGGCACTGAAGGAGACCATTCGGCCTCTTGTCTGCCGGCTCTTCGTATGAGTGTCATTACCTACTGCCAATCTCCTGCTTTTTCTCCATGCCCTCGCACATTGTTTCTAAATAACAAATCACCATTGCCCTCCTGAAAGCCTCAATTGAATGTGCCTCAACCACTCCTCAAGACAGTGGACTTCATACCCTAACTACTTGCTGTGTGGAAAGGTTTGTTCCTCATCTTGCATTTGCTCTTCTTGCAAATCGTTTTAATTCTGTGCCCTCTAGTTCTTGATTCATTTATGAGCATGAGCAGGGTCGGTTTCTCCCTATCTATTCTATTCAGCCCGCTTGTGATTTTGAATGCAGGCCCCCCCACCCACCCATTTTCTCTTAGCTGTCTCCTTTCCAAGGATAACAATCCAAACATCTGCAAACTTTCTTCATAACTGAAGTTCCTCACCCCCTCATTCTTGTAAACCACTTCTGCACACTCTCCAATGTGTTCACATCCTTCCTATATTTTGGCGTCCATAACTGTACACAATACTCCTCTTAACCCTAAGTCTAACAAGTGTCTTTTCAAGATCAACATTGCCACCTTGCTCTTGTACTCTATGCCCCTAGTAATAAAGCAAAGGACACTCTACGATTTATTAACATCTGTCTCAACCTGTTCTGCTAATTTCAGTGAAGTGCACACAGATAAACCCAGGTCCCTCAGCATTTGAACCCCTTTTAGAATTGTGCTCCCTATTTTATATTGTCTTCCAATGTTATGTATGGATGTACATATGCCAGAGTGAGTTTTGGCATTACAGATTCATTATTTTCTTTCAGTTAACTCTCTAGTGAAAGAAAAAAATTCCATCCTGTTCGGGAAGCAAAGGTGTAATTACTAAAATATGAGGTAGACTAATGAATTATGTAGAAAGTCCATGTTTCCTCTTCAATACCTCAAAAAAGTGGTTATTGTTCACATGTGTGTCTTAACATTGGTAAGCACTGACAGGCAGTTTGATCACCTTCAGGGTTTCACAGTCAAATTTAATTCAGGCTGCACCCAAGATCAGCACTCCCAGCACAGTTACTGGACATCTGTCAGGAGCTGTATCCCTGTTTGAGTTTCCAATCTGCTGCACCAGAAATTGTTGCCATACCCTTGATTAGAACCCCACAATATGGAAACAGGTCATTTTGCCCATCAAGTCCACAATGATCCTCCAAAGAGCATCCCACCACCTTCCCTAACCTTGTAGCCCTGCATTTTCCATGGCTAACGCACCTAGCCCGAACACCCTGAACACTATGGACAATTTAGCATGCCCAATCCACCTAATCTGCACATCATTGGATTGTGGGAGGAAACTGGAGCACCCAGAGGTAACCCACGCAGTCACAGGGAGAATTTTGATCATAGCTATAGTCAGCTACAAGGCATGATCCAGTGAGTGAACCAGGGATACTCATGTTCTGTGTTACTCCATAAGGGAGAGAAAATACACAGCCAGCTGTATCAATCGAAGATGTTTCTACAATTGATCACATCTGCCATGTTGCACTGACCCCACTGGAAAAGTTACAGGTAAACGTATCATTCATAAAGGTGTAACTGATAAAGAAAAATCTGCGTGATTTATAAGGTTGATTGGGTGGCATTGTAAATTTCTAAAAATATTTCCTCAGTGAGACTTAGTCCTGGCTCAGATTTCTGGAGGCTCAATATCTGGAAATGGTCACCTTTCCTGTCACCATTGTTCCCACAATTGTTTAGTCCAGTCGATGCCTTGTGCCATAGTTAGTTCTGGTGTTACCAGACACTGGCTGTCATAGATACTTTTAATACTCCTGTGTACCCTCTGCCAAAACTCTTTCACACCTCCAATCCTGACAGATCTTACACACCTCATTCTTTGTGCTGACTCTGCAACCGTCCACACATTTGGATTCTCTAATTACTTGCGCAGTCACCTCCAGATTCATCCTTAGGTTGTCACTCAACTGTCTCACTCCACTCCTGCCAAATGCCACTCCTCTACCTGCTGGCTGCAATTGCAGAAACTGTCTCAGTGCAGAAAAAAGCTATGGTCCATCCGCAGTGCTGTCAGACTCTGAGTTGAAACTTACGTGTTGTTTTTCTTTTGGCTAAGTGACCGTTTTGTCAGGTTTAATGAAGGGTTACTCTCCATAACGCTGAGTGGGATCACTCACCCCATTCTACCACCCGCATATCCAGAATAACTCACCACTGTTGGGACATCCTGGATTGAACCATCATCCCCAGCGCCATCTCTAAAAGGACATTCAGAAAACACTGTTAGTCAGGAGATATCATGTATGGTTCCTGCTTTTTGCTCCAGACATGGCAGAGAAGGAAAGATGACACTCCACTTTGTAGGAAGGGACCTGGGGTCCCAGCAGTAGGGTGCAGGATGTCTAATAGCCCCAAGACTGGAAGTGGAGGCCATGGCACTAGACTGTGCCAGCTTGGTTCAAAGTTACCATCTAGGTCAGTGCAGTGTATCAGCTGTCTGGAGGAATGCCAAGCAATGGAGGAAGGAAGTCAATGACTTGCTCCACTCCGCTAAGCATAACTGTCACCATCTTCGCTCTGATATCTCAGTCTCACTCTGTCTCTGTTACCGTACTTGCCTCACACCAACATTCATGCTCTAACATCCTCACCATCACCTGCAACATTTTCCCCTACTCATTGTCCCCCACCCCATCACCCGATAGCACTAGCCCTGTATGCCCTCTCCACCACCAATTCACTCATACAGGATACCTTCCCACCTGCGCCAAAAATAATAACTGTGCCACCCACAGCTTAATACCTTCCTCTCTCTCATTCCAGGCAAAAATTAGCCTACAATGGGGCAGAAAGAGTCAAGCCAGGTGGTGTACTTGTCCATCATTCAGCTTCTCAGCCCTAACTGAGGAGAGGATCCTGACTCTCACCATCCAAGTGGCTGACCAAACTTCTTCAACCCCTGGGCCAATACTGGAGGTTGCCCTTGACTTATCGTGCCACGATCCTTGACAGAAGACTACCTCCATTGAATTGGCTGAGGGTTGCAAACAATCAGGACAAGCCTCCTACTTTTGTATCTACACTGTAGAGCAAGGCAATACAGTAATACTGTCAACCTGGTAACTCTGTCTGAGGGGCAAGTCTCAAAGAAAAGGAAGGCAAGGCACAGATGCTGTGAGCACCCAGGCAGGCTCAAAGTGAGTGATCTCTCGGAGAGGAAACCAACAGCTCAGAGATGCTGCCTGATCCACTTCATGGACTGTGTGTATGTCCCTGAGTGCACTGTGTTCTTACAGCAGAACTACGATGATAAATGCTGTTGCATTCCAAAGAGCAGCATTAAGGTGCAGAAGCATCCTGTAATGGGATCCGAGTTGTGCCATTATGGATTTTGGAGGCTGGCACATGATGGATGATGGTTCATTTCAAGGTGTCCCAACAGAGGGACAAAGTAGCCATAGGGCCCAAGCCAAACATAGATACGCACAGGAATTCCTAGAGGCCTGGTTCTCCATCTGTAATTCAATCAATAAACACACAGAATTGGACCCCACAAACAAACCCATACAGATCAAAACCGGAAATGACACAACTCACCACAACAGACCACACAGTTTAAATTCCAAGCAGAGTAGAATAACATTGCTTCATTGGAGGGTCCACTGACGATGTCACCTAACATGGTGATGAAATGTCTGAACGAGAACATGCCAGCTCAGCGAGCAAGTCAAAAACCTCACCAAAACCTGAGCTACAGATCTTCACTTAAACTCTGGATGTCAATGTCCATGGATGTGAGATGTACATGGCCAGTCTTTATGAATATGTTCTAAGGTGTTTATCCGACATGGAGATTCTTCAGACCACGGGGCAAGCTGAGCTTGCCAGGTACTTGCTTTACGGTACATTCCATGTCAAGAATTTTCAGCTTTTAGTTTGCTTGTAGTGGGTGGCGGGACAGGGAGCTCTGTATTAATGAGGTGAGATGTGCAATTTTAAAGGTTGTTAACAAGCAATAATGCCCCTTAATAGGCAACTTGCCACTGCCTAGCAAGATTCTTGCTTCGTTGCCTGGAATGTGATTAAAAGTTGCAGCAAGTTATGCCTTCATTAGGATAGGCCTCACTGAATTTCCTAGAGCTTCTGTCACAGTTTTCACCAGATCCCATGTTTTTCTGACCTTTGAAGGATTCTTCCTTACATTTCTGTTTTTCCATTGATATCAAATGTGCCTTACTTCCTCAGGAATTTTTTAATAAAATCTGTTGTTCAGTAAATAAACCAATTTCTTGAGTAGGTTAGACATTGAAATTTCTAAAAGCGGCCTTTAACAAACATCAATCCACTTTTACATATTTGGGATATTTCAAAACAAACTCCATGGATTTAATAGCAGGATTGACCTGTCCACCTATTGACAGCAGGAAGTCCCACTGCAGAATTTATAATTTTAGGGTGAAAAATCAGGGGCAACACACCAAGGTCTTCCCAGTATGGCAATAAAAATAAAAGCATTCATCTTGTTTACCTCAGCATTCTAATGCTATAAAAATAATAGGAAGAGTCTGAAAAGGCAAAATAAATTATATGCATAACACCCAAATGATAGCTTGCTTCTGACCTCACAGCATGAGTTTACATAAAGCTCCTGCAGTGGTACATAAGGGTTTGTCGGTATCATGCTTTAGAGCTGGGTGATGATCTCTGAAGGAGGCCGCATTTGGAGAGAATTACAGGAACAAATTTCGCCTTGGTGAAATATATATAACCCCATGGTTAAAGGGCATTAGTTCACTTTCGCTGGAATTATCATATCTGTTCAGGAAACCTTCATTATGATATTAAACAAGACTTAATAAGTGAAAGTGACTTGTAGTGATAATCATGAGAATTAATCAAATGAGCTTCTGTCTCTCCCTCTCCAGCATGTTCAGAGCACTACTGTAAACCTCTTGCACATTATGATTCCTTAAAGTGAATTTTTAATGAATTACATTTAATGAAGAAAGGGCAGCTATTTCAAAGGGATTTAATTTCAAATTGTGAAATCTAATTCTATTCTTGGGATAACCCTGTCTCTTCACTTAATTGGAGTTTAAACTGCACAATGGTTCCTTTGTTTGTCAGGCAGGAAACAGGTAAAACTGTGGCAAATTTAGCAGTGCAACGACCCAGGGCTCATTTGTACATGTACCGGGGCCAATGCCGAACAATTCACGCTCAGAGGTTTTAGGCAGCCTTCAAGGCTGCCTGCAAAAAATGCAGCATTGGTTTATACATTAATCTAATGGTCCTGATAGTGAATGAGGACTTATATGCTAAATACGCAAGAAAGAACATCTGAATCACTGAGCAGCTGCAAAATGTTGTAAGGCTTGTGGTCTAGTCTATTTTGCCCAATCAACCTGTTCAAAGATGTTAATACAGAACTCTGGAGCAGGTTAGACTTGAAATCAGGTCTCTTCAGTCCCAGGGTAGGGACACTATCAATGCACCACAAGAGATCATCTCCCCTCTATCTTAATAGTAACATTTAAATTAGTTACAATTATGGATTGAGTTTGAGAGAGCCAATCTAAAGGTTTTCTCGTTCTGATTAGCTACAAGGCCACACTTGGTATGAGTATCATTTTCACAATTTTCACAGAATTGATTAAATTGAAAATAAATACAAAAGAAAGATGTTTAATATTAAGACAGTGTTTATCAATTGGGTCACATCATAACACCAGTATGTGACTGCAGGCTGACTGGGTACACCATAGAATCTTATAGTACAGATGAGGTCCTTCAGCCCATTGAGTCAGCGCCAACAAAAAAAAAGAACTACCCTAAATATACACCAATCCTACCTTACAATAAGGAGAACAGCCGATTTTGATCCTCCCTGTCCATGCTTCTCATAATCTTATACACCCCAATCAGGTCCCCTCTCAACCTTCTCTGCTTTAAAGAAATCAATCTGAGATGATCCAGCTTCTCCTTGTAGCTAAACTGTGCCATGTAACATCCTGGTGAATCTCCCATGCACCCTGTCCACAGCAATCACATCCTTCCTGTAGTGTGGTGACCAGAACTACACACTGTACTCCAGCTATGATCAAAAACAACCACCAATGTATTTTAATCCCATTTTCCAGCACTTTGCCCACTGCCTTGTATGCCTTGGCACAGTAAGTACACATGTAAATATTTCTTAAATGTTACAAGGGTTTCTGGCTCTACCACCTTTACAAGCACTCAGCTCCTGACTCCCACTATGCTTGGGATGAAAAATGTTCTCCGAAAATCCCCTCTAAACCTCCTGCTCCTTACTGTAAATCTATGCCCCCATCTATCTTTTAAGTACCCCTCATAATTTTATACATCACAATCAGGTTGTCTCTCAGTCTCCTTTGCTCCCAGGAAAACAACGCCAGTCTATCTAATCCCACTTCGTAACTAAAACTCTCCCACCCAAGCAATGTAAGAATTACGAGCAGGAGTAGATAATTCAGCCCCTTGAGCCTGCTCTGCGATTCAAAATGATCATGGCTGTTCTTCAGCATCCACTGTGCTCTGGGCTGGTGAATTCCACAGATTCACAACCCTTTGAGAGAAGCAATTTCTCAAATCTGTTTCAAATCTGCTACCCGTAATCCTAAAACTTAGACCGTGCATAGCAGAATGCCCCGCATGAGGAAATATTTGTTCTACATCTACTGTATCAATCGTCTTCGGCATCTTATTTACCCCAAATAGTACTCTTCTCGTCCTTCTAAATGTCAGACAGAACAGGCCTAAACTGCTCAATTTCTCTTCATAAGACAAACCTCTCATCTCTGGAATCAATCTACTGAACCTCCTCCGAACTATCCCCAATACAACTACATCCCTCCTCAAGTAAAGGGACTATAATTGTATGTTACACTTCAAGTGCGATCTCACTCATGCCCAGTAAAGTTGTAGTAATACTTCCCTGTTTTTATACTATATTCCTTTAGCATCAAATACTAAAATTCCATTTACCTTCCTTATTTCCTGCCGTATCTGCATTCTAGCTTCCCATGATTCATACATGAGGACACTAGATCCGTCTGCCCTAAGCAATCTGAACATTCTCTCTGTTCAGGTAATAAGTTGCCTTTCAATTCCTCCAACTAAAATGTATAACCTCACGCTTACCCACATTAAATTTTTGAGTGCTGAATTATGGCCCATTCACCCAACCTATCCATACCCATTTGTAAATTTCTTATTTGTTCATTGCAACTTACTTTCCTACCTATGTTAGTGTCATCTGTAATGCAGCCCTTTCTAACTCTGGATCCAAGTCATTAATATAGATTGTAAATAGTTGGGGCCCAAGGAACGAACCCTGCGGTACCCCATTAGTTACAGCTTGCCAACCAGAAGAAAGACCCATTCATCCTAATAAAAATTAGTATGGATTCCATTACAGTAACAATGCAATGTGTTGACTCTGCACAAGTACTGATCCCAGTACATGTAGAATATTTATGGGTGCCTTTTTTGAAGATGATACACATGAATGCCTAAACTTCTGTGAGTCCCCTTTGCCCTGTTGAGCTCAGGGTACCAACCACTGGCAACCCGTTTTTGGGATAGTTCTCTGTCACCAATGTTCCTTTCTATGCTGAGTCTTAGGGCCTGCCTAGGCATCAGTGGTACAGGATAAGCCACTGTTGGGTCTTAAAATAAAACTGAGCACCTGTCTTACATAAGAAGTGTAGCTTCCAATAAGTACAATTCACATTAACTAGTTCATCATCATTACAATAATCAGGAGCCAGAGATGACATGCCTAACTTAAAAAGACTTTATGCTACACTGTCTGATTCTCCATCTAAACACAGCGTCATATCAGCAGACTTGGCGGAACTTGTACAATTCATGCACAATTCTTCCAGACTGCATTCCCTTCTGACTGGGAATGTTATTATGTCTTTGGCTGGAGGACTGCTGACCTTGATTCTAATCCTGACTGTAATTGATCTGTAAACCATTTCTTTGCTAGAAAATCTTTTATCTCTTAGACATCCTTCATGAAGGATGTTGTTTCTGCTAAACCTGGTAGTTGGCTCATCACCTTATCTGGAAGACCTTTAATCTCCTGAATGTCATTTGTAGATGAACCTTTACCTGCTAATTCAAGTGGTTGTCCAATAACATGGAGAACCATTAATCTCATGAATGTCCATCATGAAGGCAGCTGCTCTATTATAAAAAGTACTTTTTTTTCAGTGTCTTGATCTCTGTACCAGTCATTTGCTATTTTTGATTTGAATAGGTATTCTCCTCTTTACAGTATCCTGGGTTTTTAGATCAGGATATTGTTTTTTTGACCATGTCCTGAACCATGGGCATTAATTTGGTTTCCATGCAGCTCAGCTCCATTTTGTTCAGAAAAATCTCGAACCTCAATCTGTTGATAACTCTGAGCTGAAGTATATAAACTCTTTACTTAAAATTGCTGACTGTGTTGGACATCCTTGTTCACCTTCTGTGGTAGTCTTTCTGGTAAACTAAACACTGTAAAATCCTCAATCATGTTAGTGGAGGATCGCTTCTCACTCAGAATCATCTCACCTCTCTGCACTGACAGTCTTGGTTTGAGAAACATGGGATTGAAATGCCCTTCGATGATGATAAGAATGGAAGAAAATTCCACTAATCCTGTAAATCCTATGACTTCTTTCCCACTGATAGTATGAAATTATTCTCCTATGCCAAGATAGGTAATCTCAATAGATTCATTATTCTTTTTGGGTTCTGCCATGAGTCCAGGAAGCCTACTGAATTTTTTTTTCCAGCAGCTCCCTGACTGGTTGTTTGATAATGATTTGGTTCTGAACCAGATGTTCTGGAGGAAATCATTGAACTCCTGCTTCTGTAAGGATGTTGTGGCCAAGGTATGCATGCACTCAAACATGAGGAGTATTGATTGTGAATCACATGCACATTTTTAAGTCTTGTGCACTGTTTGTGTTGCAATGTTACTCTGTGCATATCTTTAATTTTAGGAGTTCCACCTGGCCCATATAGCTCCATATTTGTTGACTGTTTCTTTCTTTTTCTGCAGCTATGGTATCTAATCATACAGGACAGTGACACACTTACTTGTGCAAACCTTAAAATAAAGAAGATATTTATTGACATAGATAATCTGTCTGAAAGTCTGTCTGGATGAAT
The DNA here is from genome assembly GCF_030684315.1 of Stegostoma tigrinum. NCBI lineage: Eukaryota > Metazoa > Chordata > Chondrichthyes > Orectolobiformes > Stegostomatidae > Stegostoma > Stegostoma tigrinum. Next base: position 56,695,088 of record NC_081362.1, read on the forward strand.
GACTTACCCCCTCAACAGGAATGCCTCTGATATCTGTTTTAATGGAAACACATTGCCTGATGAAGGTATTTTTTCTACACGACAAGGTTCTATTGCAGTAACCTCTTTTTATGAGTAAGTATTTGGCTTTTGTTAATCTGAAAAGTGTTTCCTGCTTCTTCATCTTATCTGGAAGTCGCCTACGATTTAGAAGCTGTAACATAATTTTATCATGGCAATGCATTGCAAGTGTCTGTTAGGCTTTATTGTTTCACAGCATTGATGCTGGCTCTTATGTACCTGCTATTTGATCCATTCTCTGTCTTTTCTCGTCACATGCCATTGGCCAAACCAGAAGAAAACTGATAATACGGATACACGAACACCAACTAGCCACCAAGAGACATAACTGATTTCTCACTTGTTTCACTACACACGGACATCGAGGGACACGAATTTGACTGGACCAACACATCGATAATCGCAGAAGCCAAATAAAGACACGCCAGGGAATTAGTGGAGGCCTGGTATTCCAACTGGAACTCCATCGACAAACACATTGAATTAGAACCTGTGTACAAACCACTTAGAAACAAAGCCGGAAGTAAAAGCAACCACACCAGCAAACCGAGGCATGTAAATAACAAGTGGGACAGACCACCAACACTTCACCAGAGGCACATTGATGATGTTACCTCGCAGGTTGACAATACGTTTGCAACCAAATCCATTGGCTCGGCGAACATGTCTACAATCTGTACCATTTTTCTGATACATTTTCTGATACATGTTATAAAATAATTTAGTGAATTTTGAGCTCATTGCAGTTGCTATGCCTTATGGTATGCACTTTCTGGTAGTGGCAATAATTGTTTTGAAGTGTAATTATCCCTTTCACTTCTTTCCTTTCCTGACTGGTTTCTTGCACCCTAAATATAAAGTGTTTTCTCCCTTATCCTCTGTAGTCTCTGACTTTACTTTCAGGGTTCTAAGAGTACCTTCTCCTTGAAGGTTTCTGTCTCTTTTCCACGGGTCTCTTCCTGCACCTCTCAACAGCTCTGAGATGAAGATATCCTCCTGGAGTGCTCCTTTCACCCTGCTGCTGCTCCAACAACTGCTGCTGACTGTTGGTCAGTTTTTGCATTTCAGATGCTGACTAACTGTCTGTAACTTCTTGAAGTGGCAATGTTCTTAAAGTGGTAAACTTAATTTTGTTCTGATTGTTTGTCATCCCTAGGTTGAATGGATTTGCTCCACCATTGATACCTGAAGCAATTTCAGCAACGGTGCTGATTACCATAACATAATGGAATCTGGTAACCAGGTACTGGTGGCTTGTGGAAGGGATAATTTACTGAAACCAATTCTCCTTTCTATACTGGATATAAGGGTTATCATTGATAGAGGGTGAACCTCCAGAGAACCTTAATGTGTCAAGGCACTCATGTGACTTAACAAGATGTCGTTTATTTCATGACAGCAATCAGTACAATTTGCATTAACAAGTTAGGCACAACTACAAATATCAGAGCTAGAGATGGCATATCTGTTGCACTGAGCTAAATTACTTGATTCTCCACACAAGGACTATGTTACATCATCAGACCAGTGCAGCGAACGCAACTGCAATATTAACCCTTTCAGAACCATCAGGTCTAGCTGTTGGGATTCTTCGGGTTCACGTGAGTTGTGATTCCCATCCTTACACCCCTTCTTGAAAAACTGCAATGTCCCCTGCACCTTGCACATCCTTTTTCCCAGCCCCATGTGTTCTGATGGCTGAACCTTCAATTGCCCCAAAATATGTCCTGTCTGGAAAAATTTGCTAAAAGAAAATTGCGATGAAGGAGTGTAAGGTTGTGTGCATCCTTGACGTGGTGAACAGTGAACATGATAAAGTTGACAAGGTTATTTGAAACACAGGACTGTTATTTACTCATAGCTTTCAATATTCCTTTAAATATGTGTTTCCCAGTAACTGCATCCATTCCTGCAACTGATGAACGTAACACTGAGTGTGAAGTAAACCAACTCTCTTTATACACACCTCACACAGCAGCACATCTATTTTTCCAGCTCTGAGCCAAGGCACCTCTACACCACTTACCCAGACTTAACATTATGCTTCTTTTTATTCCTTTCTTTCAATACACTATGCCATTAACTAGATTAGTGCCAGCGACTAGACGTTCAAACCTACATTTAGTCCTATCCACAAATTTGATCCTTATATCAACCTCTATTATTTAACAGTCAAAAAGTATCAGGCACAATTAACCAAATGATCACAATCTTCGTATTGTCACAAATAAATCTCAGAACAGCATGTGTGATAGACACAACCTTACACAATTATTGTTTCGCTATTTCCAGAAATAATTATTCATAAGTGTAGTTTATTGTTATTTTTGATCCTTGTGATTTTCAAATAATGTTGCTCTAATTTTCTCATATAATTTTTCATGTGCTGATTTATGCATATGATAGGTTCAAAATGGGTCAATCAATCGTGTGACAGATGCAAGTCATTTTGGCATCCAAAGCCTCTCCATTGGCAGCCGGCCTAGATCAAGCATTTAATTTAATGACGTTTATGAATGTCTGAATATTTCAGTAATTTTTTTGTTGAAGGTCAAATGACAACAACCCAATATCTGTTCTGGTTTCTCTGCAAAGTTGTTGGAGGAAAATGCAGTTTGCTGAGAGCAGTAACACAAGTAGACAATTCACTGTGTTATTGCAGCTCCAAGGATTCAGATGAATTAAAATGTCACCACAAAATGAGGAACGGAGCTGATTTTCTACTTGTTTAGTCATTGAGGATAATGATGTGAACTTGTCCAGCCTTCCTTAGTAGCACAGTTCAATGATGTTGATAAAACATAGACAACTGATTTACGAATTTCATCAACTGATACTAATGTGGGGGACTGAACTGGTTTTCAACAAGGGACAAAACATTGACTTAAAATGAATACAGCAAACACCTGAGTACACAGGTTAGTCAAGCTTCATGAAACCAATATGAAATAAATTAAACCATTTGAACTGAAATTAACATGTTGTCAAAAGGCACTGAAACTCGTCAACGCAGTCAGTCACAAAGAGGCCTTCATCTCCTGTTTTGTTTCACACAATTATGGGAAATTTTGATCATGGAGGTGGAACCTCAAATAGAATTAGCAAACCTAAACACAAAACTTCAACAGACAGAACACACAAAACAAGTTTGCATTTCAAGGAGTTGCTCATGGCTGAAGGAGAAGATGGATTTTGAACTTTAGAAATGGAACTAGCTGGAGGAATTGCTCTAATGACCTCTCAAGAAAGAAAAGTGACTGGTGACAGTATTGATTGGAGAACAGCATTGGAGAACTTGAGAATTGTGCAAGTTAAGAAGAATACCTGCAATATTCACTACTGCTGATGCTTCAAGACTTCCAATAGATAACTATGGTCATCATTGAATCCCAACAGTGTGGGAACAGGTCCTTCGGCCCAACAACTCCGCACTAACCCTCAGAGCATCCCACCAAACCCCATAACCCATCCAATCAACATATCCCTGAACACTTGGGGCAATTTAGCTTGGCCAATCCAGCTAGCCTGCACATCTTTGGACAGTGAGAGGAAACCAGAGCACCCAGAGGAAACCCATGCAGACACAGGGGAGAATGTGCAAACTCCACACAGACAGTCACCTGAGGGTGGAACTGAATCTAGGTCCCTGGCGCTGTGAGGCAGCAGTGCTAACCACTGAGCCACCATGCTGCCTGTCATAAGTTAAAATTTTATGCTTCAAAGACACCCCAAGGACCTAAAACTGTACATTCTTTCATCTTATTTTAGTACTAGACACAATCCATTTAAATTTTTTTAAAATTGATTCGCAGGATGTAGGCCTCGTTGGTTAGGCCAGTATTTATCACCCATCCTTAATTGCACAGATTTCAGTTAAGCATCAACCACATTGCTGTGTGTATGCATGCTGGGCATTGTAGCTTTTTTTTTGGAATTAGCAGGTAATAAAGTTGTTCTTTCCTTCATTCAAGAAAACCTGAAAATTGGCACCTTTTTGTGTCTGGTTGAAACTGTTAACTCCATTTTAACTGCCCAGAGGCATAGCCTCATGCTCAGAAAAACAGAAATTTTTGCTGAGATTGAAAAGATTGGCATAACAAAAGTTAAAAAGAAATTATTTTGTTCGACGTAAGAAGTTGAATCAGTGTGTCCTAAATAAACAATCATCTGAAAATCAGGACGAAACGGTTGACTTGTTCCAGTTGTGTACCTGTTTATGCAAACTTTGCAAGAAATAAGCAAATTTTCTCAGCTACCCTTTGGCAGCTTGCCTAACCCATGGAGAGAGAGTGCTGGAGGGGAGAAAATTGGATGTCAGCACAGTATATTAAACAACGCTCTGTGCATTGTGCCCCCATAAGGGTAACTTACACATAACTACCAGCAGAGGGAGTATGGAGAAAATAAAGGAAACATTAATAGCGTGTGCATTTTTGATATGAATGTATCTTTCTGAACATGTTACTGTTTCTTTTCACAAAGTTCGCCGTAGCGATGAGGTGAAAAATAACAAAAAAAATGCTTTCAGATCTGAAATTTCTGGAAGGCGTTTATTTAATTTCTGCAGACAGCATTTTAAGTAGGAGATTTAGGCAACAAGTTGAACCCATGTTCGTTGCACAAGAAACACTCAAGCTTTTCAGTAGCTATCGGGGAAGCTTGCATATTATATATGCAAATGCTGATCTCATCAAAATAACCCATCCAATCGAAAAAATGCATCTCGATCATCAGAGAGCAGTTTTCCCTTCAAAGGAATGTGTTCCTGGTTCCTTGATCAAACACTGTCATTCTATTGTTGATCAAGGTGACTTTGTCTCTGCCCAATCTACTACCTTTTGATGTGCTTTCAGGGCCATCATCTGTTTTCAAATCACTAAGTGGCTGCAGTGTTTCAAAGCATGTGCAGTTTTTGCAATGATAGATGGAAAAGGAGAAAGGCCTTACTTCCACTTTGGAAGTAAAGAAGTAGAAAATATTCTTGGGGCATTTCTGTCTGAGAAAAATAACTAAGGGCTGAGTATTCCTATTTCGACTTAAAGTATTTAGTTGAGTTCACGGGGCCTTGTCTGTCATGACTCAGAACAACTCTTCTTACACAGTCTTCTGCTGTTCCCTTCATTAATTTATCTCATCAAAGAGGTCTATATGTTACAGTAAAAAACCCAAAAAGGTGAAGACACACTATTGGGTGTTTACTGTAGATCACCAAAACATTTAGGGAGAGATAGGGGATCAATTATGTTACATATCTCAAAGAAGCCTAAGAATAATAAAGTTGTAGTAACAGTACTGGGAGACTTTAACTACCCAAATATTCACTGGGATAATTTTAGAATGCAAAATGGGGAGGGAATAACGTTTTTAAATTTCATCTAGAAGAACTTTATTTTAACCAGTACATAGAAAGCCGGTAGGTGGCACAAAGATAAGATAGCATTTTGAAGATAGTGTCCACAACTCAATTAGATTGAGGATAATAATGAAAAAGGATGTGGATGGGCTGGGAATAAAAATGTTAGACCAGTGAAAGAATAATTTTCTTAAGGTAAGACGCAATTTGGTCAAAGCAGACTGGGAGCAACTAGTTGCAGAAAAGCTGTGTCAGAGCAATGGGAGGTATTCAAGCAGGAATCACAGCAGTACAGGGCAAGTATGTTTCTATAAAGCCAAAGTGTCTAATACAGACTGGAGACTCTAGTGGTCAAGGTTAGGATTAAGATAAAAGGAAAGCCTATGGCTGGTTCTAAGAACTAAAAATGACAGAGTCCCTAGAGGAGAATAAAAAGAATGGGGTAACTCAGAAAGAAAATTAGGAAAGCTAAGAGAGTGCATGAGAGACCATTGGCATGTCGAATAAAAGAATGTTCAAAGGGTCTTTTAAAAGTACATAAAGAGGAAGAGAATAACTAGGTAACGAGTAAGGCCCATTGGGTGCCAGAGAAGTAATCCGTGTGTGGACACCTCAAGAAATGAAAAGGACAACGCAGGTATAAACATCAGGGTAGAGGTCCGTGAAATATTCCAAGAAATTTTACACAGAAAGAGTGAGGAGATACTAACGGCTTTAGCAGCCTTACAAGTGGATAAATATGCAGACTCAGATGAGGTGTATCCCCATTTGTTGAAGGAAGCAAGAATTAAGAGTTAAATTAAAATTGCCTTTTAGGCAAGAAGCAGAGGATGATAGAGCATTGAAAACAGAACTATACACAGGAGCGGGCCCTTCAGCCCACAATGTGTGCCGAACCTGACGCTAAATTAAACTGATCCCTTCCGCCTGCCCTCAGTCCATATCCCTCCATTCTTTACAGATTCATGTGCTTGTCTAAAAGTCCCTTAAATGCTCCTATCATATCTGCCTCCACCACCCCAGCACCTTGTGGACAACATCCACTGATCTACCCTCATTAATCACCTTCTTTACCTCCTCAAAAAATTTAATCAAGTCAGTAAGATATGACATGACATGCACAAATCCATGCCCCTGTCCCTAATCAGCTAAGCTTTTCCAAGTGCATGTAAATCCTACCAATAAGAATTCTCTCCAATAGCTTCCTAACCACTGATGTGAGACTCACTGGTCTATAGTTTCCTTGAATAGCCCTATTTCCTTTCTTGAGCAGAATTACAACATTAGCTACGCACCAGTCCTCCAGGTACTCTCCAGTGGCAAACAAGGATACAAAGATTGTGGTCCAGGCCCCAGTAATCTCCTCTCTTGCCTCTCTCAATAACCTGGAGTAGATACCATGAGGACCTGAGCACTTATCCACCTTAATGTTCTTCAAGAGACCCAACACCACTTCTTCCTTGATCTCAAAATGCCCTAGCATGTTAGTATGCTCCACACTGATGTCACAATCCTCCACATCCTTCTCCTGGGTGAATAACGATGTCACTCATTTAAGATCTTACCCACATCTTCTGTCTCCAAGCACAGGTTCCCTCTTTTATCAAATAAAAACCAAAAGAACTGCAGATGCTGTAAATCAAGAACAAAAACAACATTGCAAGAAAAGCTCTGCAGGTCTGGCAGCATCTGTGAAGAAAAAACTAATAGTTAACATTTCAGGTCTGGTGACCTGTCCTCAGAACCCTGTTCTGGGGAAGGATCATTGGACCTGTAACGTTAACTCTTATTTTTTACTTCACAGATGCTGCCAGACCTGAAGAGCTTTTCTTGCAATGTTGTTTTTGTTCCCTCTTTTATCCTTGAGCCGGCCTTCTCCCGAGTTATCCTTTGGTTTTTAATGTATCTATAGAATCCCTTGGGATTCTCTTTAAGCCTACTTGCCAAGGTCATTTCATAGTCCTCCTTGCTCTCCTAACTCCCTGCTTGAGTTTTTTCCTGCTCTCTTTATGTTTCTCACGGGCCCTGTCCAATTTTAGCTTCCTAAATCTTACATATGCTTTTTTCCTTTTGACCAAATTCTCAACCTCCCTCGTATCCAAGGGATGCTTACCTTGCCAGCCTTATCGTTCCTCCTTGCTGGAACATGCCAGTCCTGAACTCTCATCAGTAGGTCCTTAAACAACTCCCACATGTCAAATGGGGACTTGCCTGATAACAGTTCCTCCCAACTAACACTCCTTAGCACCTGCCTAATATTGATCTAATTTGCCCTCCCCAAATTTAGTATCTTCTTGCACTGTCCTGACTTATCCTTGTTCATAGCTATCTTAAAACTTTAGGAGTTGCAATCACTGTTTCCAAAATGCTCTCTCACTCAAAGGTCAGTCACCTGGCCAGGCTCATTTAGCCAATACAAGGTCCAGTATGGCCCCTCCTCTAGTTGGACTACCACATAATATTTCAAGAAGCCCTCTTGGATGCACTTTACAAATTCTACCCTAAGGGTCTTGCTCTAAGGGTGTCCCAGTCAATATTGGGGAAGTTAAAGTCACTTGCTGTGTCAACTCCATTGTTACTGCATCTTTCCATTCCTGCCTTCATTAGCCTAAGCGTACAATACAAGAACTGGGAGGTTATGCTAGAACTGTATAACATTCTGATCAGGCCATAACTGGAGAACTGTATGCAGTTCTGTTGCACACTACAGGAAGGAGACCTCAATTCAGTCAGTAACAGTTGAATAGGTGCATCTTCATGTATCATGAAAGAGATGTTAAAATTCTGCAACAATGTAGATAGCTAGTCATTTATATTTACATAGTACAATGAGCATGGAGAACTGGTATTATCCTCTCCATGGAGTCGATTACCAGTTCTCCACAAGCCCCCTATCCCCACCCCTCCGGTGCTCTGCTCAATAGCAGAGCGCAGGACTAATAAGATGCCCATCAACTCACAGTGAAGTTTTCCTTCATGCCTTGTGAGCCTGAGAACATTCTTGAGTACAGACCCAAACGACAATGGTCTGAGTTTCTATTGAAGCTGTCAGTAGACAAATTGGAGTCAGATGATGTTAGCAGCTGGAATCAGCAGTCATGGAGATGGAGATGGAAGCTTATCACTGATTCAAACACAACATCAAGCTTGTGGGCTGTCAGGCTCATCCAGAATTAGCTGGGAAAGGAATGGAAATGGTCACCCAGGAATAGTATCAGTGGTGAGAGGCAAAAACAATGGCTGAATTTCATTCCTGTGATCGGGTTCTGCTGTTCTGCATTGTTTCTCTCTGGAGGCCCAATGCAATTGAAGCATAATTAGGCGCTTACCAAGTTACCATAAGGTTTCCCACTCGATCATGGTCCAGTAGGATGGAAACCCTGCCCTCTAGAGCTAGCAAACAGACACTGGCAGCTCTCCATGGCAGGTGGCACTGGGGTCAGTGGCTGCTATTATAATTCTCTAAAGCCATTAGCAGGGAATATTACTTAATGCCTGGTGACAGGTAATTTGGGCAGGATGGCGGTAGTGGGAAGGAGGTCACTGGCTGTGAGTGGGTGATGAGGCTGGAAGCAAAGGCAGGGCTGTTTCTTTTAGCACTCCCACCTGCCTTTTGCTTAGTTGCTCCAATCGTGTCTGTCATCAAGGGGCCTCCCTGCAAGCCCAGCAGAGTTTTCTAAGCAGCTTTTGGATGTCATGGGTGACCCATAAAATCATAAGGCCATATGATGCAGGATCAGAAGTCGGCCATTCAGTTAATCAAGTCTGCTCCACCACTGAATGACATCATGGCAGATCTGATCCTCTTCAATGCCACTTTCCTAACTTATCCCACAAACCTCAATTCCCTAACTGGTTAAAGATCTGTCTGTCTCAGCCTTGAATATACTTAATCCAATTCCATTAAATTCCTGAGCCGCACCTCAATCCAGGTGGGCTCCAGGGTAATTGAAATTAAGTAGCTCATTAATGATTCTAACTGATACCCTGCCACTAGCAGTTGATATTTCCATTTTGGAGATGCCCCGGCATGTCGCCTACTAAATCTGGGACATTTTCATTGTTGCTGGTAGTTGGACACAGGTACTTCTGCCCAGTTGTTCCCACCTCACCACCATTATGTCTGCTTTAGGAGGCTCCTCCACTTGAAAAATTCTGAAACTCCCTTTGCAACAACTTTACGGGTGTCCACACACCTAAAGGACTGCAGTAGTTCAAGGAGACAGCTCACCACCACCTTCTTGAGAGTGCTTAAGAATGAGCAATAAACGCTACCTTCCATGAATGAATGTAAACAAAAAGAACCCCATGGTTTGCTGTCACTTCAGCAGCCATTAGACAGGGGAGTTGCTTTCTGCCTGCTCCACTGCTTTGCTACAAACTTAAGCTATTACGTTTCATTCAGTTTTATTTATTCCTGCCATCCCTCCAGCCTCAGCAAACAGTCAATAGCTTGAGATACTCCTTGAGCCTTTCCAAAGACTTGTAAATATTTAAATCCCTTGTTCCTAGAATTTTCCTTTAATTATCCATATCCGTTTAATTTGCAGCTGCCTGCAGTTTCCACCATCACTGCAACTGTATTCCTTTACCCATCCAAATCTGTACATGGAGCTGTGAATAATTTTGAAACCATAGTGACCCGTGAATATAAAGTTATTTTAGCACATTATCATTCTGCCAGGAGTCGTGCCCTTCCTAAACTGAACAAATCCAAAACAGCTCCATGATGTTCCATGAAATATTTCATCACCTTTGTGTCTACTTATCTCTACCATTCTCTTCTTAAAGTACAGGTTTTCCTCCTACAAACACGATAGTTGCATTCTTGCATAGCCTTGCTATAGAAAATTGGCATAGAAAATTGCGTTATAGGGCTATCGCTGTAGAAAATCTCTATACCTGTACAGCAAAAAATTTGTATTATGTAAATAGTGTCCACTATTAATCAGTCGCATTACAGCCAATTGGCATTAACGAAACACAATTAGCAAAAACACCAGTAGTTAATTCACAAAATGAGCTCTTTTTTTCATGTCCACCAATGTAGTTAGACCCCGAGCTGAACTATTTCCTTCTGTTCACAGTCGAGCAAATCTAACAAGGGAAAATGCCATCTTATTAGCATTCATTTGATAAGAAACTATTCGGCCTGCAACTAAAGTGACTTCCAGGCAGCTGCTTTATACTAGTCTGGTTCAAGAGCTATGGTAGCATGAAGCCTACAGCTGGAGATTCCAGTTTCTGTGCCAGTATAGTTTGCAAGGGAGTATTCTGGCAGAGTTTGCAATTTACATCTGACTCTGGAATTGGATCTCTACAATACAGTAATATCAGTGTTTAGCAAGGCAGGTACCAAAAATTAATTCTTGTAAGTACAAATACATTGACACTGCAAACTGATTCATCAAACATTTATAGGCTGTCCTGATATTATTTGCACTGATTCATACAGGAGTTCAATGAAAAAATATCTTGCATTAATGTGAGATCCAATAGCAATGTCTAACATTATAATATGACTGGCATAACATAAAATTTCAAGGTGCTTTCCAATGACTTCCACACTACTGTTGGTGGGCATCCATTCTTATAAAGACGAGGGAAATTTGGCTAGGTCAGAGTAAGGTCATGTTTTCAAAATCTGGCATTAATTAACTTCAGGGTCAGAACTATGCTGAATCTAACTAGTGCCTCCTATAGCATGGAGATGGGTCAACATGTAGAATGTTTAGTGATTTGAATGATTTGGAAGCAGCCCCTGCACCAGATTCATCAAGGGGCAGTAAACTGGGTCCACTTTTGATTGTCATTTAGACAAACAATTTGGGTAAGAATATAGGAGGCATGGTTAGGAGGTTTGTGGATGACACCAAAATTGGTGGGGAAGGTGGACAGTGAAGAATCTAAGATTACAAAGAGATCTTGAGTCAATGGGCTGAGAATGGTAGAATGATTTTAATTTGGATAAATGAGAAATATTGAATTTTTGTAAAACAAGGGCAGGACTTATACAATTGTTGGCAAGGCCCTGGGTAGCATTGTAGAACAGAGAGAAATGTGTGTACACAGGGTGGTAAGGAGGGATTTACTTTCATTGCTCAGACCTTTGACTACAGGAGTTGGGACATCATATTGACGTTGTACAGGACATTGTTGAGGCCTCTTCTGGAGTACTGTGTGCAGTTCATAGAACATAAGATCCCTACACTGTGGAAGCAGACCATCAGTCTACACTGACACTCAAAACAGCATCCCACCCAGATTCATGACCCCCATTCCTGCTCCCCTCACCCCACCTGATCCCTGTATTTTCCATGGCTAACCCACCTAGTCTGCACATCCTTGGACACTATAGGTAATTTATCATGGCCAGCTCCACCTAACCTGCACCAAGATTTTTAAGTTCTACCAGAATGTTGCTGAGAACAGAGGGTTTGAGTTATAAAAATAGGCCGGACAGGCTGGGACCTTTTTTTAACTGGAGCGTAAGAGGTTGAGAAGTGACCTTATAGAGGTTTATAAAATCCTGAGGCACATAGATAAGGTGAATAGCAAAGGTCTTTTCCCTAAGGTGGGTGGAGTTCAAAACTAGGGGGCATATTCTTAAGGTAAGAGGAGAAAGTTTTAAAAAGAACATGGGGCGCAATTTATTTACACAGGGAGTGGCTCGTGTCTAGAATGAATTGCCAGAGGAAGTAGTAGATGCAAGTTCAGTTACAACATTTAAAAGACATTTGGATAAGTACATGAATAGGAAAGGTTTGGAAGGATATGGGCCAAACACAGGAAAATGGGACGAGTTTAGTTTGGGAACAGGGTAAGTGCAGACTGGTTCAACCAAGTGGTCTGTTTCCATGCTGTATGGCTCTATGACTCTGTAACATCAGGAAGAAGAGGGCAAAAGTGTTGTACTCTCAGAAAACTCTGTAGGTAACAATGCAGGGAAACAATGAGAAACCATTATTGGGGATGTCCTCACAGAATCATAGAAATGTTATCGTGCAGAAGACGGCCATTTGTCCTGTTGCGTCTGCTCTCATTGCCTGAGCATATCAATTTAGTGCTGTCACCACCTGGCCACAGTGCCAAATACCTGCCTTTTCCTCATGTTTTACAATTTAAATAATTCCGTTTTCTGTTTAAATAATCACCTTATCTTCCCTTAAATGCATCAATTGAACCTGCCTCCACCGCACTTCTAGGCAGTGTATTTCAGACCCTTGCTACTTGCTATGTGAAAAAGATTTTTAACGCCTCCATGATCTTTCTACCAAAGTGTATCCCCTCAACTTCTCCATATTGAACCTCATTTGCCACTTATCCGTCCACTCCAAAAACTTGTCAATATCCTTTCAAAGTGCTACACTGGCCTCCTCACAATTTACAATTCCTCCGAGTTTTAGCAGCTGTAAATTGAAGGGATATGGATTAAATTGAAATTGTCCCCTGCCCATTAAAATCCAGATTATTTAAATATACATATACGAAAAAGCAAGGGTTCCCAACACTAGCTCCTAGGGAACTCTGCAGCAAACTTTCTTCCAGCCCGAAAAGTATCCATTAAGTATCCCTCGGCTAATTTTGTATCCACATTGCTGTTGACACTTTTATTCCATGACCTATAACTTGCCTCATAAGTCTGCTGTGCGACTTCACACAAAATACCTTTTGGAAGTCCATGTATAACATCAATAAGCCTCCCCTCACCATTTCTTTATTAGTTCTTCAAAACGAAAGTCCAGCAAGTTAGTTACAGATATTTTCACTTATGAAATTCATGCCGGCTCTTCAGGATCAACTCATATTTTTCCATGTGACAATTAATTCAGTTCCAAATAATTGTTTCCTGATATTTTCTTACCACTGAAGTAAACTGACTGGTCTGTAATTACTGGACCAAACTTTACAACATTTTTGAAGTTCCTGTTTAATATGCTGAGCTCATATTGAACTAAGTAAAACAGAAACCGTATAACTGCAGTCTTACAGGACATGAAGATAAAGGACAGGCAATAAAGGAGCAGGACTCAATCAGTCACATCCAATGGTGCTGATAGATCAAAGAGAACAGGTAGGAATAAGGTATTATTATTATTATTAATGAGTGATAGGGTCCTGGGGAGTTTGAGCAAACTAAGAGAGTTTGGGGTGCAGGCTCATAGTTTCTTGAAGGTAGGGTCGCAGGTAAACAGGAGAGTGAAGAAGGCATTCGGTGCACTTGCCTGTATTGATGAGTGCATTAAGTATAGGGGTTGGGAGGTCATGTTGCAGTTATACAGGACATTGGATGGCCACCTTCAGAATACTGCATTCAGTTCTGGTCTCCCTGCGATAGGAAAGGTGTTGTTAAACTTGAAAGGGTGTAGAAAAGAGTTACAAATATGTTTCTAGGATTGGAAGGTTTAATGTATCAGGAGAGGCTGAATAGGCTGGGGCTATTTTCCTGGTGAGTTGAAAATTTGGGGTTTGGGGTGCGGGTTGACCTTATAGAGGTTTATAAAATCATGAGGGGCATGGACAGGGATGAATAGTCAAGGTCTTTTTCCCAGGGTAAGGGAGTTCCAAACTAGACAGCATTGGTTTAAGGTGAGAGGGGAAAGATATAAAAGGGACCTAATGAGCAATGTTTTCACAGAGGGTGGTGCATGTATGGAATGAGCTTTCAGAGGAAGGGGTGGAGGCTGGTTCAATTGCAACAGGTGAAAGGCATCTGCATGGGTACATGAATAAGAAGGGTCTGGAGGGATATAGGCCAAATGTTGACAAATAGGACAGGATTAACTTGTGCAGCGATAAGAATCATTTAGGAAATTAAGGAAAATCTAACTAGTGAAAAGTTTTAAAATTTTTGACATTGGTTTTCAGGTCATTGTGATGTCATGAAGTTACGTTCAGCTCACAACGGATTAAGTCAATGGTAGAACTCTCACCACTGAATCATTCAGTCACACTACAGAGTAAACACGTAATCCCGGCTGACGCTCCACTGAAAGAGAAATGCTGTTCTTCACTTCTAGAGGTGCTGTCTTTCAAATCATATTTTAAACTGAGGCCTCTCTACTGGATCCAATAGCATTATGTCAAGGGTATTAAAAGAAAAATTGTCAATTAAAATGAAAATTGGACAAGTATAATGAGATGGCTAATCTGGTAATGCGTAATTCAAAACTACCACAATATTGTACTCTGTTCATTGAAATATTACAATAAAATGAATCCACATGTTGGTTTACAATCATCTTATTTCATGAGTGGATTATATACACTGTGGAAGATATAATGAAAGTCAAATGTCCAAATTTGCAGATGTGGCGAAGGCTGGCATCACTGTAAGTAGTGCAGATGGAAGCATAAATAATAATGATTACTTTGTTGCAAGAAGATTTACAGGAATAAAGTAGTCCCTGGACTACTAATCCAGAGACCCAGTTAACGTTCTGGAGACAGCCTTGAACCCTGTTAATGTAGATGGTAGAATTTAAATTCAATAACAAAAACTGGAATTAAAAGTCTAATGATCACGATGAAACTATTGTTGATAGAGAGAAAACCCCATCTAGTTCACCAATGTCCTTTGGGGAAGGAAAGTGCCAAACTTACCTGGTCTGGCTTACACGTGACTCCAGACCTACATCAACGTGGGAGATTTTTAACTACCCTCGGGGCAATTAGGCATGGCCAATAAATGCTGGCTCAGCAATGCCCACATGCAATGAATGAATGAATAAAAAAATAAGAATAGGCAAAATTGTAACAAAGGGGTTTTAATGTAGGCAAACGTGAGTTAATCTACTTTGAGCCAAGAAAGGATAGAATAGTGTACTTTCTTAATAGTGAAAAGCAAAAAATAATGGATTTCCAAAGACACTTGGAGGTTCAGGTCATCATAGATCATCAAAATCTCATAAATTTTACTTCCATAATCAAAAGGGTCATGGATTACGGGACTTTTTAACTAAAAGACTAGAATACAAAGGCCTAGAAGACGTGCTTCAGCTACACAAATCCCCAGTTGGATAATATCTGGAGTACTACAAACTGTTCTGGACACAGCACACTAAGATTGACATATTGGCCTTAGAGGAAATGTAGCAAAACTACACTATATTGAGGGTTAAATTAAGAGGTAAGATTACACTAACTAGAGTTGTATTTCTGGAATTTGGAAAGTTACTGAGTTTTTTGACTGACATTTTCAAGGTATTGAGGGAAGTACACAGTGCAAGAAGCCCTTCCTGTTGGTTCCAGAAACTAGACCTTGGGAGGTGTCCCTGAAAATTTCAGGAGTGAAAATTGGAAACACGTCAAAACACAATGGATGATAACAATGTGTACAGCTGAATGAACACAGCAGGCCAAGCAGCATCAGAGGAGCAGGAAGGCTGATGTTTTGGGCCAAGACTCTTCTTCAGAAATGGGGGAGTGGAAGGGGGAGAGGGTTCTGAAATAAATAGGGAGAGAGGGGGAGGCGGATAGAAGGTGGATAGAGGAGAAGATAGGTGGAGAGGAGACAGACCAGTCAAAGAGGCGGGGATGGAGCCAGTAAAGGTGAGTGTAGAGGGGGAGGTAGGGAGGGGATAGGTCAGTCCAGGGAGGATGGACAGGTCAAGGGGGCGGGATGAGGTTAGTAGGTAGGAGATGGGGATGGGGCTTGAGGTGGGAGGAGGGGATAGGTGAGAGGAAGAACAGGTTAGGGAGGCTTGGACGAGCTGGGCTAGTTTTGGGATGCAGTAGGGGGAGGGAAGATTTTGAAGCTGGTGAAATCCACATTGATACCATTGGGCTGCAGGGTTCCCAAGCGGAATATGAGTTGCTGTTCCTGTAAACTTCAGGCAGCATCGTTGTGGCACTGCAGGAGGCCCAGAATGGACATGTTGTCTGCGGAATGGGAGGGGGAGTTGCAACTGGGAGGTGCAGTTGTTCAGTGCGAACCAAGCGTAGGTGTTCTGCAAAGCAGTCCCCAAGCCTCCGCTTGGTTTCCCCTATGTAGAGGAGGCCACAACAGGAACAGCGGATGTGTAGGTGAACATCTGCTTGATGTAGAAAGTCTTCTTGGGACTTGGGATGGTGGTGAGGGGGGATGTGTGGGGGCAGGTGTAGCACTTCCTGCGGATGCGGGGAAAAGTGCTGGGTGTGGTGGGATTGGAGGGCAGTGTGGAGTGGACAAGGGAGTCACGGAGAGAGTGGTCTCTCCGAAAGGCAGACAAGGGCAGGGATGGAAAAGTGTCTTTCGTGGTGGGGTCGGATTGCAGATGGTGGAACTGCCTGCCTCTTTGTAGGTTACGCGGACCGAAAAGTCAGCCTTCCTGCTCCTCTGATGCTGCTTGGCCTGCTGTGTTCATCCAGTTCTACACCTTGTTATCTCAGATTCACCAGCATCTGCAGTTCCTACTATCTCTAAAACACAATGGGTGGTGGGAAATTTGGAACTCTCTTCTACAAATGATAATTGAGGCCAGATTAGTTGATAAATTGATAGATAGGTTTTAATTGTCAACAGATACTAAGAAATATCAGGCAAAGGCTGATTATTTAGAGTCAGGTCACTGATCAGCCATGATCTCATTTGGAAGGTGGATTTGGTTAAGAGGCAGTTTCAAAGATCAACTTCAGAAAGTATGGAAACTCACCTTCAAGCCAATGTAAGATTACAAGTTCCTGTTTACATATTAAGGGGGTTCATGCAGTATACATGTAATACATATCGACGTATGATATAACTAATCTGTAAATGATGGGGTGTCACAAAGATTGAAGCATTTCTAATGTCTTGAATCTGACAAATGAGCAGCTTTCCTTATTTATTCTACTGATGACCAGTAGATGGCAGTGAATAGACACTAAACCTCCTGTGAACTCCCAACTCAATCATACCAATGAAAAAAGGAGCTGGGACTAGTTCCTCAGGAAAACCTAACTGAGGAAGGGTCGCCAGACCCGAAACGTTAGCTCTGTTATTTTTCTTCACAGATACTGCCAGAATTTCTGAACTTTTCCAGCAAACTTTGTTTTTGTTCCTGATTTACAGCATTCGCAGTTCTTTCGGTTTTTGTTTAAATTTAACTCACTGCTGTGACAAACTGATGTACAGCTGGCATTGGACACTGACATGTAGTGAATTCGGTGTCAAACGCATTGTTACAGGATTGCTGCCTCTTGTGGTAACACTGGATTTTCCACTGCCCAGACAGCTGTTAATCCAGTGGTGTTAGAAGTTGCACATCAGGATTCTAAGGATTCCCCATTATAGAAGACTTTAAACGATTTGCTCTGGAAATTGAAGATTCCACTAGGTGATTCCCCTACTCCTGGAACACTCTGTCTCTATTTAAATCAGAGAATTTGAAGGATTCCAATTGAAAGAGACCCCATGATTACCTCATGCACCCCCAATCACACCTGCCCTAGACCCACATCTGACACCCACTCTCTCCCCACATTTCAACACCCTGCCCCACTCTGGACCTGACACCCCCTTTCACCTACTCCCACTTGCTCTCCCCTTCCAGTTTTCCTGGATCAGACTCAGCGTTCCCTTCTCCAGTTCTGATCCCACCTTCGTTCCTCAGCAGCAAACCTGACCTCTCCTGGTCTGAACCTGCTCTCCTCTTCCTCCCACTACACTTCCCCTTCTCAGGATCGAACCAGCCTCTATTGCCTCCAGGACCTGACCCTAACACCCACTACCCGCCTGGCACATCAACCTCACATTCATGCACAAAAAAACCAAAACAGATGTATGGCACAGGAACAGGCCCTTCAGCCCTCCAAGCCTGTGCTGATCATTATGCCCTGACTAAACTAAAACAGCAAACCTTCTTCCCTCATTCAATCTGTATCCTTCTACTCCCTCCCTGTTCATGTAACCATCCAGATGCCTCTTAAATGCCCTCCCTGTTCATGTAACCATCTAGATGCCTCTTAAATGTAGTTTGATAGCAGCTATCAAAGTGGTTGTCTGTGATTCTAGCCCCTTTTAATTTCAGAATACAGCAGCTGGCTTTTGTGAAAGGAGTGCATAGTTCGCCTTCCCCTGCAATTCTGTACTACACAAGAACTATCCAAATGGAAGTATGTCTCTGTATTCTGAAGGAGCCCAGATTGAAATCTCCTTCAGAAATGAGGAGCTCTCTACTTTCATGAAGACAAAGCGGCAAAGTGGCAATTTGCATTTCCACAGGTGATCGGTGTTGGGTCCATCTTTGTTTGTCATTTATATAAGTGATTTAGATCAGAGTATAGAAGACTCAGTTAGTAAATTTGTGCCTGACACCAAAATTGGTGGCATAGTTGACAGTGAAGAAGGTTATCCAAGGTTACAAAGAAATCTTGATCAATTGGGTTAATGGACTGAGGAGTGGCAGATGGAGTTTAATTCAAGTAAATGCGAGATATTGCATTTTGGTTAAACAAACAAGGGTAGAACTGATACAATTAAAAGTAGGGCCTTGGGTAGTGTTGTACAACCGAGAGACCAGTGAGTTCAGGTATGTAATTCTTTGAAGTTTGCATCATACATAGATAGGGTGACTAAGAAGGTGTTCAGCACAATTGCCTTCATTGCACAGCCTTTTGAGTATAGGAGGTGGGAAGTCATGTTGAGATTGCACAGGGAATTGGTGAGGCCGCTTCTAGAGTACTGTGTGCAGTTCTGGTTGCCCTGTTACAGGAAGGATATTATTAAGCTGGGGAGAGTTCAAAAGAACCTCACAGATGTTATCAGGACTGGAGGGTTTGAGTTATAAGGAAAAGCTGGGATTTTTTTCCATTGGAGCGTAATTGGTTGAGGAGTGTCCTTATAGAGGTTTATCAAACCATGAGGGGTATGGATAAGGTGAAAGACAAGTGTCTTTTTCCTAGGGTGGGGGATTTAAGACTATGGGGCAGAATTTTAAGGTAAGAGAAGAAAGATTTTAAAAAAGACGTGAGGGGCAATTTTTTTTACACAGAGTGGTTCGTGCGTGAAATGAACTTCTAGAGGAAGTGGTAAACGTGGGTACAGTTACAACATTTAAAAGAAATTTGGATAGGTACATGAATAGGAAATGTTTGGGGGCTAAGCACTGGACCTACTTTGGTTTGGGATTATGATCAGCATGACTTATTGGACCAAAGGGTCTCTTTCCATGTTACAGGAATCTACGACTCTTCATACTCAGAATCAGAAGGATCCAGACGTAAGCTCCACACAGAGCTTGAGTGAAAAATCAAGGCTGTTTATCCAGTACAATTCTGAATGAGCATTGCACTGTCAGATCTGCAATCTTTCAGATGGGACATTCATATGTCAGCTTGGCTGAGGCTTTTATCTGTCGCACTCTGGTAAGCGCTCCAGTATATACTGTTAAAATTGCCTACATTACCACAACATCCACTACCCCTTCTAGAGCAACTCAGAAACTTTATCAGTTTTCTGCAAATGATAAAACGTCTGAAAATGCCATTTTGAAAGGTATTGAAGAAGGTTTAAGTTTACAGGGAACAAAAAACACACAAACACTAGGTCTCGTACTTTTCTGTGTGGCATTGTTCCCAGATGTCACGGTGAGACAGGAGTCCAGGAGACCTCAAAATCTTACAATAAGGATATCAGTATATTGTGTTTTATATGAGTCTGAAAGAGTTAATGTTTGATCATGCTGTAAGTGCCACCCAATGGCATAGTGACAGTTGAAACCGTGGGCAGAAGTGTTTAGTTTTGAAGGAGTAAGTTCAAACAGCTAATTCTCCTCAAAATCTCTGGAACGGAATCACAGAAATGTTACCTTGCAGAACGAACCCATTTGTACTATTATGTCTACACTGGTTCTCTGAATATTTTAATTTAGTGCCAGTCACCTTTTCCCCATAACCTTGCACATTGCTTCAGTTTCAATAATCACTACCTGGCAGTGCTTCCTGTACAACAACAAATCATCACGTGTAAAGTTTTCTCTCACTTCACATTCGCTTCTTCTTCAAAACACTTTAAAACTGTGCCCTCTAGTGCTCAATCTGTTTAAGAGTGGGAACGGCTCAAGCCTGTCTGCTCCGTCCAGACCCCTCATGATTTTGAAATATTCCATCAAATCTCCTCTTAGCCTTTCCTTTGTAAGGAATACCATTCCACGTTGTTCAGTCTTTGTTATAGCTGGAGTCTCTCATTCCTGGCACAATTCCACTTTCTCCGACGAAATCACATTCTTCCTTAAATGTGGCACCCAGAATTGTACACAATACTCCAGCTTAAAATAGATGAATATTTCTGAGCTCCACTCACTAAGAATCCCACCAAAAAACCTGCTAAAGACACTTAAAGAGTGGAGAAACACTGCTTCAGCCATTTTGAAATGCTTTAGAAGTGGTGCCAAAATAACGCAGCCCACAGCAGAAGGTCCAGCAGGGGGTGCCAAATGCTTTCTCTTTCAAACAATTCTACAGATCCAATAATTCATTTAAAGAAGAAAGTCTGAAATAAGCTTCCAGAAAACACAAAATCAAAAAGACGACCATCAGGAGTTCTGGTTGGTAGGGCTGGAAGTTAAAGCATCCTGAAGCATCCAACTTGACACAGGGGGCTAGAATCTGACTTGGAATAGCCATGTGAAGTCAAAATGCAGCTATCCAAACTAAAAACCCCAGGGCCAGGAACCAAAGTCCTCTAATTCAACGGCTGGATCACTATAACCATCAAACTCAAAGGCAGGGAGATGAATTAATCTCTTTACATCTTACAAAACCAGCAAACGTCTCTGTTCAGTTGGGCAGTGGGCATGAATCCATAGATGGAAGTTTCCTCACCCTGGTATGCAATGAGTAATGGTGAGAAAATTGGGAAAATACAGTGAGAATGAATAAACAAACCGCATTCTCAACATCAAGAAAAAGTTTCCCAAATTTCCCCTCAAGCCTCAAATGGTGATTTTAGAGTCTCATCATTGAGCAACCATTTCAACTATTTTCAAGCATTTGCATCTCATTAAAATCCCTATTGCCTTACTTACCTATTCCTCTCCTCCTCTGAGAAACCAGATCCCTGAGCTTATACCCAACAGTTACAACTCACCGAATGCCTACACTGTTCATCATGCAACTGCTTCTTTTGCACAATATCACAGCATCATGCGTGCCACTGTCCTCCCTAGACATTCATCCATGAAAGTCAGCGCTGGAAAACTGCCAGCCTCATCACATCCTCACGCCAGTTCCCAGAGTAACTCTGACATTGTTTCAGCCTTTCTACACTGCAGTTTGGAGTTCAGAGACATCTATGTGCCAGGTGATTTTGAAAGCAGGGGAAGGCTTGCATCTCATGCACCTACATTGGAAGCTTTGGCATTGATATCATCATACTTCATACAGTCCTTAGCTTATTTTTTTCAGTACTCACATACTTTGCTGCTTTCTTGGAAGCTTCCAACTCTGTACACTTCGTATTGCTTTTTTTAGCCTATACTCAATGTCTTCAGCACAAACTTACAGGATGACAATCTCTATGTTACTTGCATTGCTTTTCAGGCAGATAGGATTTTTAACACTTGGCTACAGGCTGCCAGTCTCTGTGGTTTGCACTGTTTTACAGTGCAGAGGAAGAAGCAGACAGCTGAATCTGTCACTGTGTACAATTCAAAAGGTTGCCCTGCTACAGGAAGGATATTATTAAATTGGAAAGTATGCAGAAAAGATTCAAAAGGATACTACCAGGACTTGAGTTATAAAGGAGTTTGAACTGGGTTTGAGTTATAAGGAGAGGCTGGGTAGACTGGGACATTTTTCCCTGCAGTGTAGGAATTTGAGGAGTGACCTTATAGAGTTTTATAAAATCAAGAGGGGCATAGATAACGTGAATAGAAAAGGTCTTTTCCACAGGGGTAAGGGAGTTCAAAACTAGAGGGCATAGGTTTAAGGTGAGAGGGAAGCAATTTAAAAGGGACCAGAGACACACCATTTTCACACAGTGGGGGTTCATAAGTGGAATGAACTACCAGAGGAAATGGTAGATGCAGATAGAGTGCCAACATTTAAAAGACATTTGAACAGGAATAGGAAAGGTGTAAAAGGATATGGACCAAATGCAAGCAAATGGAGCTAGTTTATTTTGGGAAACCTGGTCAGAATGGATAAGTTGGACATAAGGGTCTGTTTCCATGCTCAACGAATATGACTCTATGACTCGATCAGTCAGATAACCATACTATGTCATTATACGGAATTGTATTGTATCAACATTAGACCGACAATATGTGACAACAATCAAACAAATGGTATATGCTTGCAGCAAATGGCGATGTGTGAAAACCAAAGGGGGGCAGTCATTCATGGGGCAAAGGGGGACTATAGTCAGTCAAGGAGTATTGCCACAGTCAATCAAGGGGTTTATCCAGTAACACTACAGGGGGCTGGTGACATTCAGTCGAGCATTTGGTCCCACTCAAGTCTGGGGATCCCATCGATCCATGTTCTTGCCGTCCAGGAATTGGACCATGGTCAGTCCTGCAGACCAAATGCATGCAGTGCAGGGATTACAAGTAGGTCAGTCAGGGTGTTATACAGTCCACAGACTGGGCTGTGGTCACTAGGGGCTGTCTTGCCAATTCAGTCTGCTGGAGTTTATGGTGGTCTGTGGTTAGTCCTAAGGGTTTGGTCAAAGAAGGTCAGGAGGCTTGTTAGGAGCAGTACGGTGGAATGCAGCAATTCAAGGCTGGCAATATGCTTCAGTTTATCAATCTCTGAGGGAATGATTCCAGTGAAAGGAAGAAATTGACGATAATAAGGTCGGACCTCATAGGCAATGGAGAGAGAACAGGAGCGCTGTAAGGAGGGTTCAAACAGGTCACAGTAACTCTGGTCTCTACATTAGGCTAATGTAGGACTAACAAGGGCATGGAAATTTCCAAAGTCATTGCCTCTGGGAGGTAAGGTCAGCACATTGAAAGTTATGTAAAGGACCCACCCCAATGGCTGGAGACTGAAAGGACAAAAGGCTGTAGAGACAGCAGCAGGAGAGGGAACATGAAACATAGAGATACGTTAATGGGTTACAGGCAGAACTTGTAAACCACTCACACTGACACAAATTTGCAATCTTACTACGTCTGATCAAGAGCAAACCACGAAATAAATACATAAAATGGCTGAGATTAAATGTAGCATGGGTAGTGTAAGATACTGTCTTTTTGGAGGATGTGTATGACTAAACCTTGGATTTTGAGGCCCTGCTGGGGAAAATTAAAGTAATCATGTTTCAAATGATTTAGTAATGCTACCGATCTGATTTAGTTTGTTCTTCAATTGCAGGTAATTCATTGTCCAATGCTGCAGCTGAAAAATTATGACTTCAAACAATCATCATTATTACACTGTACACACTAATTGGCTTCTTGCCATGTCAGTTAAGCAAGAATGATGAGAACAGGGTACTTAAAAGTGGTATTTGAAGATCTCATTTCACAACTACATTCCATACTAAGCACTGGAAGGCAATACCTCACAGCTGCCACACTCACATACTATATTAGCAACATACAAGGACATGATCTGCGATTTGGAAGGAATCCTTTCCATTTGGGATGCTATTGTGATGGCTCACAGGGAGAAATCTGCTCCCAATGAAACATGAAAACTTTGGTTATCTAACGCATAATTGTATAAGGTTACATATCTTAAAACTCTTTGTGAAGCGTGATAGTGACCTTGTTGGGAAGGCTCCATGCCACACTGTGTGAGGACCTGACACAAGGCTTTATTGTTATGGATTATTACTTACAAAGAGTAGCATGCTTTCATCAAGATGTCATGTTTCAAGTGGCTTAAGTTGTAATGGAGTCTGGGTCCTTTACACGGACAGGTCACATGAGCGTATTTCTTAAAGGGATACAGAGAAGACATAACACAATTTCCTGCTTTCTCCTAAACTAAGAAATTATCCAACACAGATATACTTGGCCGTACATAAGTACAGGTTATCAACAGGTAAAATAGAGTTTATGAGATTATATTTCAAATTTTAATACAATGCTTTGGAGTTTTAACAATCTGATGATTGTATACCCATCTGGAGATGTATATGTTGTTGCACTTTGTTTGACAATTTGTTTTCCTGCTGCTGGTTGTTATCACTCAACATTCATCATCATTGGAGTGTTCTTCCTCACTGCCCTTGTTCATGATTGGTGCGTGGTATGTTGGCCTGAACCTTCTTCTGTTCCTTCCCAATGTAGCCCCGTGATTGGCAATGATATAAGCTGGTTGCATTTTTGAGAAACCCCACTGGTTTCCAAATAATTGATGTTCTATATCCAACTTGGCCTCTCTGTTAAGAGCTCAGTTTTGATAGTTCTCCACCTGCTTGCTTATCATTCATGTTAGAAGAGAAAAGAGAAGAGAATCCCTACATATGGAAACAGGCCATTTGGCTTGACAAGTCCTCCCCGACTCTCCAAACAGCATCCCATCCAGACCCACCCCTCTACCTTATCCCTGTAACCTTGCATTTTCCAGGGCTAAGGCATCTAATCTACACAACCCTGGACACTATGAGCAAATTTCACAAATTTATTTCTTCTTGACCCTTGATAAAGAATATCAGAGACCTGAGATAATGGGAACTGCAGGTGCTGGAGAAAGTGTGCAGCTGGATGAACACAGCAGGCCAAGCAGCATCTTAGGACCACAAAAGCTGACATTTTGGGCCTAGACCCTTCATCAGAAAAGGGGGAGTTGGTTCTGAAATAAATAGGGAGAGAGTGGGAGGCGGATTGAAGATGGATAGAGGAGAAAATAGGTGGAGAGAATAGAAAATAGAAAATAGAACAATACAGCGCAGAACAGGCCCTTTGGCCCTCAATGTTGCGCCGACCTGTGAACTAATCTAAGCCCATCTCCCTACACTATCCCATCATCATCCAAATGCTTATCCAAGGACTGTTTAAATGCCCCTAATGTGGCTGAGTTAACTACATTGGCAAGCAGGGAATTCCACGCCCAAACCACTCTCTGAGTAAAGAACCTGTCTCTGACATCTGTCTTAAATCTATCACCCCTCAATTTGTAGCTATGCCCCTTCGTAAAAGCCAACGTCATCATCCTAGGAAAACGACTCTCACTGTCCACCCTGTCTAATCCTCTGATCATCTTGTATGTCTCTATTAAATCCCCTCTTAGCCTTCTTCTCTCCAATGAGAACAGACCCAGGTCCCTCAGCCTTTCCTCATAAGACCTTCACTCCAGACCAGGCAACATCCTGGTAAGTCTCCTCTGCACCTTTTCCAATGCTTCCACATGAGGCATGGGATTGAGGGAGATTTAGCAGTTTGGATTAGAAACTGGCTTTCTGTAAGAAGGCAACGAGTGGTGGTTGATGGAAAATATTCAGCCTGGAGCCTGGTTACTAGTGGTATGCCTCAAGGATTTGTTTTGGGACCACTGCTGTTTGCCATTTTTATAAATGACTTGGAAGCAGGCATAGGTGGATGGGTTAGTAAGTTTGCAGATGCCATTAAAGTCGGTGGAGTGGTGGACAGTGTGGAAGAATGTTGCAGATTGCCGGGACACTTGGATAAACTGCAGAATTGGGCTGAAAGGTGGCAAATGGAGTTCAATGTGGATAAATGTGAGGTGCTTCACTTTGGGAAGAATGATAGGAAGGCAGAATACTGGGTCAGTGGAAAGATTCTTGGAGAGGAGACAGACAAGTTAAAGGGACAGGGATGGAACCAGTAGAGGTGAGTGTAGGTGGGGAGGTAGGGAGGGGATAGGTCAGTACGGGGATTACGGACAGGTCAAGGGGGCGGGATGAGGTTAGTAGATAGGAAATGGAGGTGCGGCTTGAGGTGGGAGGAGGGGATAGGTGAGAGGAAGAACAGGTTAGGGAGGTGGGGACAAGCTGGGCTGGTTTTGGGATGCAGTAGGGGGAGGGGAGATTTTGAAGCTTGTGAAGTCCACATTGATACCATTGGGCTGCAGGGTTCCCAAGCGGAATATGAGTTGCTGTTCCTGCAACCTTCGGGTGGCATCATGTTGGCACTGCAGGAGGCCCAGGATGGACATGTCGTCTAAGGAGGAGTTGAAATCGTTTGCAACTGGGAGGTGCAGTTGTTTATTGCGAACCGAGCGTAGGTGTTCTGCAAAGCGGTCCCCAAGCTTCCACTTGGTTTCTCTGATGTAGAGGTGGCCACAACAAGTACAGCGATGCGGTATATCACATTAGCAGACGTGCAGGTGAACATCTGCTTGTGTGGAATGTCATCTTGGGGCCTGGGATAGGGGTGAGGGGGGAGGTGTGGGGGCAAGTGTAGCACTTCCTGCAGTTGCAGGGGAAAGTGCCGGGTGTGGTGGGGTTGGAGGGGCGTGTGGAGCGGACAAGGGAGATGTGGAGAGAGTGGGGCCTGGACCATTTCTTCCTTGACCAGCTGCAGAGATATGTCAGTGATGTTTTTACCAGATTGTGCACTTGAATCTAATCTAGAAAGAGACCTCCTGAGGTGAAAGTCTCTAAGCTGGAGGACAGGGCAGCTGAAAGTTTTGACAGTGAACCCTTTGACCATTCTCCTCAGGTTTTCTCCTCAGAGGTGGAAATGGAGTGTAGTGTCTCCAGTGTTGGCCTCTTTGCCTGGGTCACTTTCCTTTCTTCCAAGACCAGCCAATGGTTTTATATGCTCTTTTGCTTTTAAATAGTCCAGATGTGATGCCCAGACTATGACGATCTCAACAAACTCCCACATGCAGTAGCTGCGGAATACAGCCCACCCTGACCTTCCCATAAAACCTCATATTATGAACTTAATTAAAATTAATATTAAATTTAAGAGCTCCTGTTTAAGCTGTTCTGGTTGCCATTCTTTTACTTTGCTTTGTTCCTACTTTTTCTTACTTCTGTAACTCCCAAATTTAACTATCAGTTTCCCTCTTATTTATTATTTATGTGTCAGTTTTAAATTTACTGAAAATCTGGAATCCTTTAATGTTCTTTCCTCTATTTGGCTCATTCTAATGTAGTCCCCCTAGATCTGATCAGTTAATTAAACTGTAACTAATTAAAACAGGAATAATTTA
Organism: Stegostoma tigrinum; assembly: GCF_030684315.1. Lineage (NCBI taxonomy): Eukaryota > Metazoa > Chordata > Chondrichthyes > Orectolobiformes > Stegostomatidae > Stegostoma > Stegostoma tigrinum. The sequence continues at coordinate 56,722,536 of NC_081362.1, forward strand.
TACTTTCGACTCGGTGAGAAATAAATTAATCACACACCTAAAGTTCCTTGGGCCCCAGCTCTGAAGCGGTTTGTCAGATTTATATTTTTTTCCAGAATGTTTCCAGTGTACAAAGGTCATGTTTCACAGAGGGTTTTCCTCATTCTCGCCTATTTACTCATATTATCATCCCAATTTCATCTCACTAACTGGATGCCATGCCCCAATGATGCCCTGCTCACCCGAGGCTAGCCCAATGCTCCCACTCACTGTATGTGGAAATACTCATGGGTGCTTTGGAGGTCTTGGGATACCTGGAATTGGCACCATATTTAAAAGGCCATCATGCATCCAGTAACTAGCAGTTCAAAGCTGTTCTGCACAGTTTGAGACATCTTCCCCTGGTATATGGCAGTCAAGGGGGAATGGGTGCCACACTTTGCAGACACGGACCTAGAGGTACTGGTGGATGGGGTGGTGAAGGGGACGGTTGTGTTCTTCCCCGAGAGCCATCGGGGATGGACACGACACCAGCCCTTGCCAGTCTGGTCTGAAGTTGTCACATAAATCAGTGCAGTAGTAGCCATTGGGAGGAATGCCCAGCAATGCTGTTGTGAAGGTGATGATCCTCACCACTCCATCAGGGTAAGTATCACCACCTTCTGTCTGCTATACCTCACACTCAATCTCTGCCAAACTCCCACCAAGGTTCATGCTTGACCACTCTCACTATTGCATGCAGCATTTCCCTTCACTCGCACTATCCTCTCCAAATCCCCCTCAAACCAATAATATTGTATGCTGCCTACACTCACACATTCAAGACACCTCACTACTCTACGCATGGTGTCTGAACGGTTAGCACTGCTGCCTCATCACTTCAGGGGCCCGGGTTCGATTCCAGCCTTGGATGACTGTCTGTGTACAGTTTGCTCATTCTTGCTGTGTCTGCGTAGGTTTCCTCTAGGCGCTCCAGTTTCTTCCTGCAATCCAAAGATGTGCAGGTTAGGTGGGACTGACCATGCTAAATTGCCCATAGTGTCTAGGAATGTAAGATGGGTTAGCCATAGGAAATGCAGGGATGGGGTGGGGGTGTAGGTCTGGGTGTGATGCTCTTTAGTAGGGTGGATTTGATGGGCTGAATGCCCTGCTTTCACACTCTAAGGATTCTATGATATTCTTGCCCCCACCTGCTCCATTACCAAAAGATGCTCCACCTACTTCCATCTCAGCCAGTATCTTCTTCTGCCGGATTTAAGCGGAAAATGGACCATTATATACCATTAGTATGGTTAATAGGGTGCCCATTATTTGGCTCCTCATCCCCAACCTGGAGATTTTTGTGGAGCTTGATGGCGACAGTAGGCACTGGCTAGTGGAGTCACTGAAACATGCCTGTTTTGGCAACAAAGTAAATGCATTGTCAATTGTTGTGTTACTCTACCATTGCTCCCACAGTGAATGTATTAATAACATGCCACGATATCTATACTGTATTTGGGATGCATTCTCTGCTTTGTCTCCATATAAGCACTAGCAGCATTTCGATGGTCTCCACAGTTGAGAGGGCAGTGCCACAAGACGTTCCTTCCACCACCTCTGAGGAAGACAGCATGAATATATCAGCGGAAACCCTCTTCCTGCCCCACAAAACATACCCACCGCCCACCAGTTGAGATGCTGACACCACCGTATGTACTTCAGCAAGATTAGAGTTGCGAGCACACACTGATAAACACTTCACTGTCATATCCCTGCAACTGGCCAAGGGAGAAATGCCCAGTTCGCTGGCACACTGAGGATTGGGCGTCAACTCAGCCCTGGGCAGGCGATGATCCCATGGAGTTGGCAATTTGTGAATTCATCAAATTGCACATGTGAACACAGGAGCGACAGGCAAGTTTGTTAGGGGCGCTGTTCAAACGTTACAGATTCGGCAGGACAACAGTAATGCTGAGGGAACCCTGCTGCCTCAGGGTGTGAGTATCTGGTTACATTAACTAACAGATTGGTGGCTGCCATAGAGAGCCAGGTCCAGCTCCCTCCGGGTCTGCTGGATAGCAGCACAGTCCTACATTGCTCTAGCTATCAGGGCTCGACACTGACCGAAAGGCCAGAGGGACATGGGGAGCTTTGACTCACAAGGAGTAAACTGGCCAGATCTATTAGTCCACTGTTCCTCATTGAATCAAATGTGCTGCTCACTGTCAATGATTTTGCTCCAGCACCAATGCCTTATCATCTCCCCCGATTATATATTGTTATCTCCTTTACAATTGTGATCTCCTCTGCATCCCAGCGTTCTGCCTCGAAACCCCACAATTAGGTTCCGCAGCTTTCCTCCCAACAGCCGTAACCCCTCATACCTGCCCTGGATCTTTAATGGCCTGATCCCTAGGACTGACCAAGACCCCCTTCATCATAGAACTATAGAATCCATACATTGCGGAAAGAGCCCTTTCGGCCCATTGAGTCTGCACTGACCCTCCAAAGAGAATCCCATCCAAGCCCAGCTCCCCTACCCTATCCCTATAACCCTGCATTTACCATGGCTAATCCACATAGCCTGCACATTCTTGCATTCTACGGACCAACTCAGCATGTCAAATCCACCTAACCTGTGCAGCTTTGGGCTGTGGGAGGAAACCGGAGCACCCAGCAGAAGCCCACACAGACACGGGGAGAATGTGCAAACTCCACACAAAGTTTAACTGAGCTGGACAGCCCCAAATAATGAGTGAGCAGACCTCTGACTAATATCTATACAATCCCCAACTATTGTGACTCATCAGACTGATTGCACTGGACCCACAGGCTGACTGTCACTCATTCTGGACTGTAGAGGTACAGACACCCTGACCCTGACCACCACCAGTCAGTCTGACTGGCTGTGCCAAGCCCAGACTGGTATTGGAGGCTGCCTTTGATTTGCTATGCCTAAGCTGTGTCCCTTCGTATTTGACTGAGGACTGCTCCCTTTAGATTTTGAAATATGAGGGGTGTTTGCTTGATGCAGTTGCAATCTGTTTGGCATTCATTTGGCTGCCATCTGGCACTGGTGTTAACACTGTCGTAGCACAGTGCCAAACAACAACATGTTGAGCCTCTTGATCAATGATTGCTAACAACCACGACAATCTGCCTAGCATTGTGCCTGGGGTAAAAGGCAAGTCAGGATAACAACACAGTCTGTCTTTATACTTTGGCTGATGGGACAAAGTGCCAAAAGGCATGGCTTGGGAAAGCATGACAGGGCAAGGCAAGGCATGGATGCTATGATCACTGATTAGGTACAAATCACTAAGGGGCTGGGCAAGGATCCCTGAGGTGCATCAAATCCAATCCATGAGCTGGGTGCCTGTCATTTTGTGCCAAGTGTCCTGGCAGCAACATTCCAATGAAAGGGGGCAATGTGCTCCAATTGCAACAATAAAGTGCAGAGGCACACTGTAAATGGATTGGAGATGTACCATGTTAATGCAGTGAGGTTCGTATGTGTCAGCTGTCAATGTCCATAGGCATAGGGTTCATGCAGTCGATACCTTGAGATGTTGGTGACTGGTGTCTGAGATAGAGGAACATGCAGTGAGCTGGTGTTTCCAGGTACCAGTTCTGACCTCTATGTCAGAAATGCTTAATGTCCAATTTCTAGCTTGCTGTTGGGAGCATGGGAAACCGCACATTAGTGAGGTGAGATCAGGTAGTAATGAGGGAGATAGTGATTGATAATTCATGCATATAGACTTTGAATTCAGGAATACCCTTGCTGGATATCTCACCCAGTTTTCCCAAACGTCTCATTGTGCCCCACCTTGTATAGAAACTGGGAAGATTCTGCCAACAGTAGCTTCCCAAAATCACTTCTGCTGACCTTTATGTCCTCTTGTAGTTTAGCTCAGTAGTTACTTCGATTTATTGCTTAAATCCTTCTACTCGCGTGTTCACGGCTAGTTAACTACAGGCACTGCCCAGCGCTTAAAAAAAAACTAGGGTGGCACAGTGGCTAGCACTGCTGCCTCACAGTGCCAGGGACCCGGGTTCGATTCCCACCTCGGGCAACTGTCTGTGTGGAGTTTGCATATTCTCCCCATGTCTGTGTGGGTTTCCTCCAGGTGCTCTGGTTTCCTCCCACAGTCCAAAGATGTGCAGGCTAGGCGGATCGGCCATGCTAAATTGCCCGTAGTGTTCAGGAGTGTATGGGTTATAGGGGGATGGGTCTGGGTGGGATGCTTCAAGGGGCGGTGTGGACTTGTTGGGCCGAAGGGCCTGTTTCCACACTGTAGGGAAATCTAATCTAAAAAATGGCTGGTTGATGTGTGACTGTCAGGTGGATTGCCAACTATATGAAGTTTCTATCACCCTGGGTATGTGGGAAGCAGGCAGATGTGCAAAACCAAAGACCTGCTTTTGTTTGCAGGTGAAGTTCACATCATTGCCTTCCCAGGCAACAATCCGTCAGTGAGCTGTCTTACATGTGGTCAACTGTAAGGTTCTGAATATGTCCCCAGTTGTGCCCTGGAAGGACAAAGAGGTAAAATATTGACAGTAGTGGTCACTTTTATAGTCACTGGTAAGGATTGGCCATGAGGTCCAGCAAACAACAGGTATTTAAGAAGCTACAAATGTTTCCTTCTGACCTAACTTAACAGCCATCCTGCCTTTCCGAGAGGTGAAGGGAATCAATTTTATGCCTGGCTGCCCTATTCTATGGTTAGTATCTCCTGTGACCTCAACAGGTCCACAGCCTAATGTGTTCTTTCAGGTCATTCAGAGACTGACTAGACCCCTCCAAGAATGTCACTTTCCAAAGGTAAACAAGTCACAATTCCACAAACTACATCAAGGCAATACGTGTAGGTCTCACTGGTGACAAAAGAAAATTGACATGTGAATCCATACATTGGCCCAGCATTAGTAAGGGCATCAGTCAAGTTATGCAAAATATAGCAAACACTGGCAAACGGGACTAAATTTATCGAGGATATCTGGTTGACATGGACGAGTTGGACCATAGTGTCTGTTTTTGTGCCGCACATCTCTATGACACTGTGATTATATCTATCAAACTCAACAACCCAGAAATACTATCCTTTCACATTAGTTTCTCTCTGAGCCACAGTGCAAGATTGTATCTCTCTGAGATACACAATTGTGACTGATGTATCTCAAATCCATTGACACGATTATTTTCTGACGACTGACGATTTTCCCAAATTTCCTTTTGTGTGACAAATCAAAGATACAAGTGCAATTGGTCTTTATCGTGCTGATTGCTACATTCAGTACTTTTGGTGCACCTCACAAATTGTATCTGAAAATTGTCCCGATAGTGGCACTGTGGCAGCCTTCCTAGCCATGTGCAGGGAATCGAGTCTTTAACATCTTCTCCTTGTGATGAACCCTCCAGCAATAGATGGCAACGGCAATAAAGGGCAATGAGCAAGGGATAACAAAGTGTGGGGCTGGATGAACACAGCAGGCCAAGCAGCGTCTTAGGAGCACAAAAGCTGACACTTCGGGCCTAGGCCCTTCATCAGAAAAGGGGGATGGGGAGAGGGTTCTGAAATAAATAGGAAGAGAGGGGGAGGTGGATCGAAGATGGATAGAGGAGAAGATAGGTGGAGAGGAGACAGATAAGTTAAAGAGGTGGGGATGGAGCCTGTAGAGGTGAGTACAGGTGGGGAGGTAGGGAGGGGATAGGTCAGTCCAGGGAGGACGGACAGGTCAAGGGAGCGGGATGATGTTAGGAGCATGGGAATGGAGGTGCGTCTTGAGGTGGGAGGAGGGGATAGGTGAGAGGAAGAACAGGTTAGGGAGGTGGGGACGAGCTGGGCTGGTTTTGGGATGCAGTAGGGGGAGGGGAGATTTTGAAGCTTGTGAAATCCACATTGATACCATTGGGCTGCAGGGTTCCCAAGTGGAATATGAGTTGCTGTTCCTGCAACCTACAGGTGGCATCATTGTGGCATTGCAGGAGGCCCAGGATGGACATGTCGTCTAAGGAATGGGAGGGGAAGTTGAAATGGTTCACGACTGGGAGATGCAGTTGTTTCTTGCGAACTGAGCGTAGGTGTTCTGCAAAGCGGTCCCCAAGCCTCCGCTTGGTTTCCCCAATGTACAGGAGGCCACAAAAGGTACAGCGGATGCAATATACCACATTGACAGATGTGCAGGTGAACATCTGCTTGATGTGGAAAGTCATCTTGGGGTCTGGGATGGGGGTGAGGGACGAGGTGTGGGGACAAGTATAGCACTTCCTGCGGTTGCAGGGGAAGTGCCGGGTGTGGTGGGGTTGGATGGAAGTGTGGAGTGGACAAGGGAGTCCCGGAGAGTGGTCTTTCTGGAAGGCAGACAAGGGTGGGGATGGAAAAATGTCTTTGGTGGTGGGATTGAATTGCAGATGGCGGCAGTGTCGGAATATGATGCGTTGTATCCGGAGGTTGGTGGGGTGGTCTGTGAGGACTAGGGGGATTCTCCTTTGGCGGTTATTGCGGGGATGGGTTGTGAGGGGTGAGTTACTAGAAATGCGGGAGACATGGTCGAGGGCGTTCTCGAGCACTGCGGGGGGGAAGTTGCAGTCCTTGAAGAACATGGACATCTGGGATATACGGAAGTGGGATGCCTTATCCTGGCAGCAGATGCAGCAGAGGCAAAGGAATTGGGAATAGGGGATGGAATTTTTGCAGGAAGTTGGGTGGGAGGAGGTGTATTCCAGGTACCTGTGGGAGTCAGTGGGCTTGAAATGGATATCGGTTGCTAGGTGATTGCCTGAGATGGAGACGGAGAGGTCCAGGAAGGGGAGGGATGTGCTAGAAATGGTTCAGGTGAACTTGAGGTTGGGGTGGAAGGTGTCGGTGAAGTGGATGAACTGTTCGAGCTCCTCTTGGGAGCAAGAGGCGGCACCGATACAGTCGTCAATGTAATGGAGGAAGAGGTGGGGTTTAGGGCCAGTGTAGGTACGGAAGAAGAACTGTTCCACGTGACCAACAGAGAGTCAGGCATAGCTTGGGCCCATGCAGGACACCCCCTTTGTCTCTAGGAAGTGGGAGGAATTGAAAGAAAAGTTGGTGAGGGTGAGGATGAGTTCGGCTAGGTGGATGAGGGTGTCGGTGGAGGGGGACTGGTCGGGCCTGCGGGACAGGAAGAAGCCGAGGGCTTTTAGGCCATCTGCATGGGGAACGCAGGTGTATAGGGACTGGACGTCCATGGCGAAAATGAGGTGTTGGGGACCGGGGAATTGGAAGTTCTGGAGGGGGTGGAGGGTGTGGGTGGTGTCACGGACATAGGTAGGGAGTTAGAACATAGAAAAGTGCAGCACAGTACAGGCCCTTTGGCCCACGATGTTGTGCCATGGGTTAATCCTAATCCAAAAACAAAATAACCTAACCTACATTCCCCTCAATTCACTGCTGTCCATGTGCATGTGCACTTACTTAAATGTCATTAATGACTCTGCTTCCACAACTACTACTAGTAAAGCATTCCTTGCGCTCACAACTCTCTGGGTGAAGAAACTCCCTCTGACGTCTCCTCTATACCTTCCTCCTAACACCTTAAAACTATGACCCCTCGTGGCAGTCAATCCTGCCTTGGGAAAAAGTCTCTGGCTATCGACTCTATCCATGCCTCTCATTACCATGTACACCTCGATCAGGTCACCTCTCTTCCTTCTTCTCTCCAGAGAGAAAAGTCCGAGCTCAGTCAACCTCTCCTCGTAAGACAAGCCCTCCAGTCCAGGCAGCATCCTGGTAAACCTCCTTTGCACCCTCTCCAAAGCCTCCACATCTTTCCTATAATAGGGCGACCAGAACTGCACACAATATTCCAAGTGTGGTCTCACCAGGGTTTTGCAGAGCTGCAGTAAAACCTCGCGGCTCTTAAACTCGATTCCCCTGTTAATGAAAGCCAAAAGCTTTCTTAACAGCCTTATCCACTTGGGTGGCAACTTTGAGGGAGCTATGCACTTGAACAACAAGATCCCGCTGTTCCTCCACACTGCCGAGAATCCTGCCTTTAATCCTATATTCAGCATTTAAGTTCGACCTTCCAAAATGCATCACTTCACATTTATCCAGGTTAAACTCCATCTGCCCTTTCTCAGCCCAGCTCTGCATACTGTCAATGTCTCGCTGAAGCCTGCAATAGCTCTCGATACTATCAATGACACCTCCAACCTTTGTGTCATCAGCAAACGCACTAACCCACCCCTCAACCAAGTCATTTATAAAAACTACAAACAGCAGAGGCCCAAGAACAGAGCCCTGCAGGACACCACTCAGCCCTGACCTCCAGGCAGAATACCTAGCATCTACAACCACTCTCTGCCTCCTGTCAGCCAACCAATTCTGAATCCAGACAGAAAAATCTCCCTGTATCCCATACCTCCTGACTTTATGAATGAGCCTGCTGTGGGGAACCTTATCAAATGCCTTGCTGAAGTCCATGTACACCACATCCACTGCTCAACTCTCGTCAACCTGTCTCATGACCCCCTTGAAAAACTTAATAAGATTTGTGAGGCATGACCTGCCCCTCACAAAGCCATGCTGACTTCCTTTAATCATGCTATGCTTTTCCAAATAGTCGTAAATCCTATCCCTCAGAATTCTTTCCAAAACCTTGCTGACCACAGACGTAAAACTGACTGGTCTGTAATTTCCAGGGATTTCCCTATTCCCTTTCTTGAAAACAGGAACAACATTTGCCTCCCTCCAATTTTCCGGCACGACTCCTGTGGAGAGTGAGGAAGCAAAGATCTTCGCCAGTGGCTTAGCAACCTCCTTTCTCACTTCCTGGAGCAACCTAGGAGAAATCTGGTCTGGCCCTGGGGACTTATCAATCTTAATGTTTGCCAAAATTTCCAGCACCTCAACCTCGATCTGTTCAAGCCTGTTTCTCTGCTCCTCAAAGTTCTCATTCACAACACGGTCCCTTTCCTTTGTGAGAACCGAAGCAAAAAACTCATTTAGGTTTCCCCTATCTGCCCAGACTCCACGCACAAGTTCCCTACGCTATCCCTGATTGGCCCTACCTTCTCCCTGATCATTCTCTTATTCCTCACATATGAGTAAAATGCCTTCGGCTTCTCCCTAATCCTTCCTGCCAAGCCGTTATCATGCCCCCTCCTGGCCCTCCTCAGTCCACTTTTGAGCTCCTCCCGAGCAAGCCCGTAATCATCTAAAACTGTGCTAGACCCTTGCATCCGCCACCTTATGTAAGCTGCCTTTTTCTTCTTGACGCGAAGCACCTCTGTTCCCGTCATCCAAGGCTCCTTAATCTTACCCCTTCTTACCTATATCAGAGGAACAAATTTATGCATCACTCACAACAACTGCTCCTTAAACAGTCTCCACATGTCTGTTGTGCCCTTTCTGTGGGACAATTGCTCCCAATCTGTACTTCCCAACTCCTGCCTGATAGCGTCATAGTTTCCTTTTCCCCAGTTAAATATCTTCCCCTGGTAACTGCTCCTTTCCCTTTCCATAGCTATGGTAAATGTGAGGCTGTTGTGGTCACTGTCGCCAAAGTGTTCTCCCACCGTGAGATCTGACACCCGTCCTGGCTCATTGCCGAGCACCAAATCCAAAATGACCTCTCCCCTCGTCAGCCTGTCCACATACTGAGTAAGGAAACCCTCCTGAACCTGACAAAAACGGCTCCACCCAAGCCAACTGCACTAAGGAGGTTTCAATCAATATTGGGAAAGTTGAAGTCACCCATAACAACAACCCTGCTACATTTGCACTTTTCAACAATCTGCCAGCCTATGAGTTCTTCGATCTCCCTACTGCTATTTGGGGATCTGTAGAAAACCCCCAATGAGGTGACTGCTCCCTTGCTGTACCTAACTTCCACCCATACTGACTCAGTCGACAAACCTTCCTCAGCAACCTTCGTTTCTCTTGCTGTGATGCACTCTCTGATTAGCAACACTACACCCCCTCCTCTTTTTCCCCCCTCTCTGTTCTTTTTAAATGTTCTAAACCCTGGAACATCTAACAACCATTCCTGCCCCTGTGAAACCCACGTCTCCATTATGGCCACAACATCATTGTCCCAAGAGTTCCTGGACCAAGGGGGAGAAAGTGGAGTCCAGATAGGTGGAGATGAGTTCGTTGGGGCAGGAGCAGGCGGAGACAATGGGTCGACCAGGGCACGCGGGTTTGTGGATTTTGGGAAGGAGATAGAAGCAGGCGGTGCGGGGTCGGGGAACAATGAGGTTGGATGCTGTGGGTGGGGGGTCACCTGAGGTGATGAGGTTGTGGATGGTTTGGGAGATGATGGTTTGGTGCTCAGGGTTAGGGTCGTGATGTAGGGGGCAGTAGGAGGAGGTGTTGGAGAGTTGGCGTCTGGCCTCAGCAATGTAAAAGTCAGTACGCCATACTACAACTGTGTCTCCCTTGTCTGCGGGTTTGATGGTGAGGTTGGGATTACAGCAGAGGGAGCGGAAAGCTGCACGTTCTGCAGGGGAGAGGTTGGAGTGGGTGAGAGGGGTGGAGAGGTTCATCCCCGCCTCCCTAACCTGTTCTTATTCTCACCTATCCCCTCCTCCCACCTCAAGCTGCACCTCCATTCCCGACCTCCTAACCTTATCCCGAACCCTTGACCTGTCCATCCTCCCCGGACTGATCTAACCCCTCCCGCCCTCCCCACCTTCACTCACCTTTACTGGCTCCATCCCCGCCCCTTTAACTTGTCTGTCTCCTCTCCACCTGTCTTCTCCTCTATCCATCTTCTCTCCGCCCCCTCTCTCCCTATTTATTTCAGAACCCTCTCCCCATGCCCCCTTTCTGATGAAGGGTCTAGGCCCGAAACGTCAGCTTTTGTGCTCCTAAGACGCTGCTTGGCCTGCTGTGTTCATCCAGCCCCACACTTTGTTACTTAGGATCCTCCAGCATCTGCAGTTCCCATGATCTGCGATACAATGAGCAAGGGAGCTGCGCAGTTCAACAGGCCCTCCAACCAGTAGGTGGTGACAGTGAGGGATGGCAGCGAAAACAGTGAAATGTCCTCTCTCTGGGAAACAGGTTATTGTTGGAAAGTAGGCCTATGGGAAAAGTAGGAGTGCAAATAGACAAAGTAATCTGTAGTCTAAGTGATTCAAAGGTTTTCTTCAATATACATATGTTTCTTATTTATCATTAATTTCCATTTATCTTTGTAATGATCTGATGTCAGTGAAAGAAATAATCTTTGCTTCATGACATTTGAGCTTTCCAAATATTTGAATGCCTTGTTATATCTTCTCTCCCTGGTTGGAAGAGTCTAACAGAACACATTTTCTGTGCTACGAAATCCATGGTCATCAAACATCAAGCAATTTAGTCAGGATTTTCAGATATCTATGTTAAATTCATATGCCAGTCCTTCAGGCAATGGCTCAACCTTAACAGTAGTCTTCATGTTTAGGTAACAGATCCAAATGGTGCAGCGTTCCCACAATCTCACCATGTGAACCACATGGACGTGACATTCTGTTGGAAAGAAGGGAGAAAATGTGACAACAGCATGATCAGCCAGCGTGCAGACAGTTGTCCAAACTGGAAATGGAACAAGGCATTTGGTTTGGGATTTCCCCATGAACACATGGGTCCGTGGAAAGACACTAAGTCATTTTGTACAGCCTGGCATAATAAACAGTGGTCAAGTTCGGGGGCATGGATAGGGTAAATAGACAAGGTCTTTTCCCCAGGGTGCCAAAACTATTGGACAAAGGTTTAAGATGTGAGGGGAAGTATTTAAAAGGGACCTAAGGGACAACTTTTCACGCAGAGGGTGGTGTATGTATGGAACGAACTGCCAGAGGAAGTGATGTGGGCTGGTACAATTACAACATTTAAAAGGCATCTGGATGGGTATATGAAAAGGAATGGTTTGGAGAAATATCACTCAAATGCTGGAAAGTGGGCCTAGATTTTTTAGGATATTTGGTCAGCATGGATGAGCTGGACCGAAGGGTCTGTTTCCTTGCTGTTTATGACTCTAATTAGATTACATACCTATACTGCAGCTTAAGGCAGATACCAAGGGTTCAATACAGCAGAAAGCCTAAAGGAGTATATGAAATGCAGTTGGGAACTTTAAAAGGAAAATAGATCAGCTAGGAGAGCGCACGACAAAAGTAGAATACAGGAAAGCCCATTAAGGTTTTTTTAACATATAGAGAGGGCAAGAGAAAATCTAGTGAAACAGTAGGACCCATTGGGGACCATAAAGGTAATGTGATGACCCAAAAAGATGTGGACACAATCCTCAATGATTATTTTGTGTCAGTCATCGCAGTGGAAAAGGATAATGCAGGTATAGATATCAAAATGGAGGACTGTGAAATTGTAAAATAAAATACCCAAAATAAGATACAGAGGAAGCACTAATGGGTTTAGCAATCTTAAAAGTGGATAAATCGACAGTCCTTGTTTAGATGTGTCCCAGGAGACAAGAGAAAGGATATCAGGGTTCTGACAGTAATTTTCAAATCCTTTCTGACCACAGGTCGATGCCAGAGGATCAGAGGACTGCTAACATTGTCAGATTAAATAAAAACAAAGGCTGGACAGGATAGACCAGGAAATTACAGGCCAGTCAGTCCAACGTCAGTGGTGGAGGAATTATGAGAAAGAACTTTGAGGGACAGAATATTCAAACTTGGAGAGGCATGGATTAATCAGGGATAGTCAGCAAGGATTTGTTAAGGGGTCATGTTTGACAGATCGACAAAATGTTTGTAGGAGGTAACCAGGAGTGTTGATAAGAGCAGTGCATTTGACATGGTTTTCTTGTACTTTAGAAAGGCTTTTGATACGGTCCCTCACAGCAGAGAGACAAGTTAACTAATACCAAATAAAAACCAAAAGAACTGCAGATGTGGTAAATCAGGAACAAAAACAAAGTTGCTGGAAAAGCTCAGCAGGTCTGGCAGCATCTGTGGAGGAGAAAATAGAGTTAATGTTTCAGGTCCAGTGCCCCTTCCTCAGAACAACAGAGTGACAAGTAACTAATACCGCTTGGGATTTAAGGCAAAGTGATAGATCCATGCATTATGGTAATGCATTTTATGTGGTCTTCTTGGACATTAGTAAGGCTTTTGATAAGGCATTTTTGATGTGGTTTTTGAACTGGCAAATTGTATAAGAAAGTAAAAGTCATGGGATCCAAGGCAAACTAAGGCAAAATTGGATCTGAAATTTGGTGTGAGGCAGGAAACAGAGGGTGATGTTTCTGCAATTGTATTTGTGTTCCCAGAGGAATTCTGCAGTGCTGAGGCCCTTGCTGTTTGTGGTATACATGAGTGATTTTGACTTAAATGCAGGGGCTATGATCATCTGGAAACCAGCTCCAGTGCAACAACGTACAGGTTTAATTCAGGCACATGCCAGTGCTTGTTTGTAGCTTCCAGCAGAGAGGCAATCTATAATATTAAAATAAAGTTAATTTGGGTAAAATTTTCACAGAGGTTTAAATTGAACATAACATACAAATTTACAGGGCCTCCTGAAATGAAGGGAGTGTAATTTATGAGGCTCATTAAAATTCTGATGTATGGGCATTAATAAATACTTATCTTGAATGTTTTTTACATTGAACACAATTGCTGTCTGAGCCACAAATTGTACTCACAATTGCACACATTTTCAGGAGCTTATTTCCATTCAAATTTCCATCCAAACTTGTTTGCTTATTGCCAAATACAAAATCTCCCATGACTCAGTCCAATTAGGTAGCATTTTATGGCATTATTTTGTTTGCATTTATTGTAGTCCTTGATATATTTAAAGAAGGCAATCTAGTTACATTTTATTTGTGCAGCTGAAAACAAGTTTATCACAAAAAGCTAACAATTTTAATCAGAGTGTCAAGAGTGCCATCTGTGAGTGACATGGTATTAAGTATAATGAAAATTACTTTTGATAGAAACTATTTGGAACAATTTACCAGTTTTTAATATGTATTCATGGGATGTGCATGTCAATATCATGGACATAATTGAAAGAGTTCCTCAGAGTAGTGTCCTAAGCACAACCATCTTCAGCTGCTCCATCAATGACCTTCCCCCATCATAAGGTCAGAAGTGGGGATGTTTGCTGATGATTCCACAAAGTTCAATACTATTTACAACTCCTGATATGCTGAAGCAGTTCATGTCCATCTGCAACAAGAGCTGGACATTATCCAGGTCTGATTATCCACAGGCAGAAAAACTCACTGGACTGTTAACATTAATTGTGGCATAACACCTGCTGATCCAGGTGTGATCAGTTAACAAAATTAAACAGTAATCTTTCTTTAGTGTAGACAAATTGTGGGTTTTAGTCCAATTGCATGACCTAAGCATTGGAAATTTAAAATACTCTCAACGTGTTGAAAAACTTCTACTGTCTTCATCTCAAAGAAGCAAATTTTTTATGATGCTCCCTTTTTTGTAAAAAAAGTAATTTACTGCTTGTAAGAAGTGTTGTGGCAGAATTTGTTTTTTGAATGAGATATGGCCCAAACTGAACCCTTAGGTACATGTAAAATATCCCATGGCTCTGTTTTGAAAAAGGACAGGGAAATTCACCTTGCTATTCTGGTCAATACTTATCCCTACATTACAGAAGCAGATGATTCTGGTGGAGGTCTCAAGTCAGAGTTTGCTGTGCATAAAATGGCTGCTGCATTTCCTACTTTACCCCAGGCACTATACTTCCAAAACACTTCATTGGCTGTAAAGCACGTTGGGATGTGGTTTATGGAAGGTGTAAAACAAATGCAACCAGTACCCCCACCCCCAAACAACACCAACAGAATAAAATTGAACAGCGTGATCTTGGGGATACTGCCGGACCGGATGAACGCTAATACATTTCTTATTGTTTTAAAAACTGTTAAATGTACACATACTTGTTTTTTAATACAGCTCACTTTGTTTCTTTTACTCACCAAAACTGCCCCGATTTTAAAACTAGGTTTTGAATTTCTCTGAATACAAGGCGCAGAGCTGAATGTACACAGCAGGCCAAGCATCAGAGGAGCAGGAAAGCTGACGTTTCGGGTGTGGACCCTTCTTCAGAAAATGAAGGGCCTAGACCTCAAACGTCAGCTGTCCTGCTCCTCTGATGCTGCTTGGCCTGCTGTGTTTCATCCAGCTGCACATGTTGCTATCTCAGATTCTCCAGCATCGGCAGTTCCTACTACCTTTGGAATTTCTCAGTTTTTTTTATTGATTAAAAAAAAATACACATAGTTGTTTTCGACACAGCTCACTTCGTTCCTTTTAATACTCAAAAACTGCACCGATTAAAAACAAAACCTAGGGTTGGAATTTCTCAGAATAAGAGTTTGTGTAAATTCCCCTGAGGGTTACCAGGAGGGAACGGCTTGTTGGAATGAGGCGAGCGCTTGGACCCGGGAGGAGTAGGGAAGCAGACAACCCATGACTGCAGCAATGAGGAGGGAGCGCTCAGCCGATTCCATTTAAGTAGCTGCTGCCGGACGGAGTGGTGCGAGTGAGTGTTGCCGGCTATGGAGCTTGATCTCTGCGGAACACAGTGAAGCCGGGTCGGGCTCAGAGGAAGGCCTGGGCCGCTGCTGCTGGGTCCTATGGAGAGGTTCCTGAGCGAGGGTAAAGGACGGGGACTGCAGGCTCGCAAAGAGTTTGCGATCGGAGAGCTACTCTTCACATGCCCAGCCTACACTCATGTCCTGACTGTCAACGAACGGGGCAATCACTGCGAACTCTGCTTCGCTCGGTATGTGGGTTGTAATGAAGCCTCTTGCGCTGCAGCTTCTCGACTGTGAGCATTGTTTTTTTTCGCCTGCCTGAATAGCCGGCACGATCCCACTACTGCAGCGCTTTCATCTGGGTGCGACTCAGTGTGGAATCAGTACTGAGTTCCTCGCGTTGCTTGGAACATTTTTTTTTATTGTGAGTTCTTAACCAGAACTAAACAGGTTTTCCTCATAGATTCTGCAACTGGTGTGGAATCTGAGGGTTCATTTGAGGTTGAAAACTTGGAGAGAATCTGGGTGTGAAAAGAATGATATAATAAAGGTTTTAAAACTTTTGCAGCCAATTTAAATGCTTTATTTGAAGGGGAACTGCAGTTGTAATTCTGGATATTTGTGAGAAATGAGGATCTTGGGTTGCCTGAGTTCAAGAGGGATTTCCATAGTCAAAACGTTTGCAGCGGCAGGTGGTGACCAGCAGATATGGGTTTAAAGTAACCAGATCAGAAATGAGAATTTGAGATGTTCAGATCTGGAATGCACTAGTATTAGTGGTTAGTTTGAATAGTAATTTTCAAGAGAGTTGGTTTAATATGTGAAATGCAAAAAATTTGCAGGACCGTGAGGAAAGAGCAGGGAGTGAAACATTGCAAGATCTGGCACGTGCAGGCAGGATGGGCTGAATAGTCCTGATTCTATGGATTTTCTACTATTGATGTTAGCTGGACAAGCTTTTTATGTGTTGCCCTCTGGTGGCAGGAGCCTAATCCCATATTGGTGCAGCCATTTTGTACATGCAAGTTTTTTTTTGTTGTAGTTGTATTAAAGCTTGGTTTTTTTGTTTTTTTTGCCCCAACTACTGTTGACATTGAATCAGATAAAGAAAGTAAGCAAGCCCATGGGTATACTAACAAAGGATTGCTACAGCACAGAGGAGGTCTTTTGGTCCATTGTGCCCATGCCAGCTCTTTGAAAGAGCTTTTAAATTAGCTCAATTTGCCTGTATTTCTCTAGAACTGTGCAATATTCTCCCTTGGAGATTGATGTAATTCCATTTTGGAAGTTACCGTTGAATCTGCTTCCAACATCCTTTCAAGCAATGCATTTAAAGCTTTTTCTTAAATACTGTTTATGCCACCCTTTTTTGATTTTTCATTTTTGCTGTTAAATTTAAGATCTCTGCTGTGTTGTTACTGACACTTCACTTAATTTACTCTACATCCCTTTATAGTTGAGAATACTTTCATTAAATCTCCCGTTGAATGGCTCTGCTTTAAGGGAAACAGCTTCTCTCATGTGCCCGGTAACTGCATTTCTGCAACTCTGGTACTATTCTAGTATGTCTTCTGCCTTTTCTCCAAGGTGACATTATTCAGTCGAGAATGTGGTGATCTGAAACTGGTTCAGCACCACTGTTTCTTTCTTAAATGAAAATTAAACAGAACTTTTTTTTTGTAATCTACACTTCTGTTTATAAAGCCTATAATCTCCTGTGCTTTTTTAACAACCCCATTCTTCTTAATAATATGTCTTGCAACTTAACAGAGAAGTAAAAAGTATCTGTCATGTTTGCTCGTTTCACTAGTATAGCCTCCTTTACTCAGCTAGTATCTTCCCACTGTTTGAGTTACACATCATCCACCAAGTTTGAAACTGTGTATGCGCCATTTGCACATATCTATGTATGAAAGTATAGTCACACTGACATCTACTCACTCAATTCCTCGCATTTTTAATTTTTGCTTTTAAATTTTAAACTGTTTTTCTAATCAACCTGCTCAGATATGTTAGTTAGTATGCTCCTCGAGCAAGTGGAACTTGAATCTGAGCCTCCTAGCCCACACTACCACTGCACCACAAGAAAAAATGATTTACCAATCTGCTTTCCCATAGTCAGTTTTATGTCCCGGTTGTCACAGCTCATTTAATCCCTTGCATTTCATTTTTCTAATAAGCTTATTGTGTGTTACTTCTTCAAACACCTGTTGAAAATCCAAAGCACAATATCAACCTCAGAACCCTCAGGATTTCTCATAGTACGTTTTTCAAAGAACATGTTTGATTAGATTGACTGCATTTAACAAACCCATGCTGGCTGGCGCTATTGAACCATATATTTTCAAGCAAAAGTTTATTTTTGTCTTCAATTCTATATCTAAAACGGCTTCCACTACTAACACTGGATTGACTGGCCTATAATAGCAGTGTTTACACTCTGCTTTGCTTTGCTTTGAATATGAGAGCACAATTTTGCAAACCTCTGGCCTTTTCTCCTTATTAAAAGATTTTGGTTTGTGGCGAGAACTTTCCTCAGACATCTTGTGCTATCCATCCAGACAGATGACTTTTCTTCTTTGGGGATGACATTTTAGATGCCTCCACTTTATCTATCCAGTTTCTCCATATCTCCTTTTTGTTATTACATTGGCAGCTTCATCTGCAGTGCAAAACAGATACAACATGTTCACTTTAATACTGCTGCCATACCCTCTGCCTGCAGAAGAATTGTACATAATTGATCTGACTCTTTCCCCAAAACATGTAATTGATAAAGTGGAATCAAAGTCTTTTGGGAGTTCATTTTTACATTGCCTATAAATCTGTCCCAGTACCTTCTCTCCACTACCTCCATCACGTCATCTCTTCTGTTCTTTATACATTCGGTTTAGTTGTTATTAAATAATTCAACTGAAATTTGTAGTCCGCGTCTCCTCCCCCAGCCTTCGTTTAAAGTTCTGTCTTTACTCATCCAGGGAACTATAGCAGAGATAGTAGGAACTGCTGATGCTGGAGAATCTGAGATAACAAGATGTGGAGCTGGATCAACACAACAGGCCAAGCAGCATCAGAGGAGTAGGAAGGCTGCCGTTTCGGAAAATATTTTCTGAAGAAGGGTCTATGCGTAAAATGTCAGCCTTCCTGCTCCTCTGCTGCTTGGCCTGCTGTGTTCATCCAGCTCTACACCTTGTTACCTCAGTTGTAGCAGCGAGTCCTTTTCCAGTTTGAATACTTTCTTCACTTATTCTGTTATCCTTTGAAAATTTAAACTGAACATAACCTTGTCCTGAGAAGAGATGTGTTGATGCCCAGGGAAAGTCAGCAATAAACATGCAGTGTTCTCAATTGGGTCATGCTGCAGTGGGTGCTTATGTGCAACTGCAGTGCTGATTCTTTTTGTGGAACTAGGGCAAATAAACTTGCTTGTTTTCTATGTTGCCTCTTTCTCTGTCTTCTCTCTTAAAATTTTCTTTCAGATTTGATCATCTGAACCACCATCATCTTGACGGGGAAGTGTTCTTTTTTTTAATTTTAGTTAAAAAGCTGGAGAATTTCTGCTGCAGCATAAATTGAGCAATCATCAAAATTTGGGAATAAAGAATGAGTATACCTGTTCATTCTGTGGAAATGTTTCCAGTGTAAAAAATTTTTGTACACTTGTATTGACTTGCCATTCTTGTGGTGCATTCTTTGAGAGACTTGTATCGTAATTGTTCAAAAAGGAACTAACGCTGGAAGATAAATTTAGGACGGTTGCTGTTTACACTTTGTAGATCTCATGGAGGTTGAGTTGTGAGTGACTGTTAAGAGGAGTCATATTAAAGTTGTGCACTTGAGTACAACAGAAAAATTGTAGCATTGATGCCAAATCATTATTTAACATAATGTGTTGGAGCTCCATGCTGATAAGTGATCTGGTCCTGATGGACCTTTACAGTAGAATGATTTCAATCATGGATGTGGAGAGGTTTTAACTCTTATCCCTCTGTTTCTTTGGTCATTGTAAATATAACAGTCTTTGCAAACAATGATTTTGGACAATTATTTTCAAATATATTTAATGGAATCAGATTTTGAAGGGAATGAATAATATCCAGGGACATAAAGGTTTGGAAAAAGTAGAAAAGGATAACAGTGGGGTGGCAGGATGAATTGTTGGAAATGGAGCATATCCTTGGGCCAAAAATTGAATCCTTTGACTTAGATTTGAGGATTACTGGGGGTGTTCTACAAACCTGAAAATATTGAGGGGGAAATCAGATGTGCAAGAAGTTGATATTTGGATAGTTCAAGTAAATGGAAGAGAGGACGTAGAAGGAACTTAGTAAATTTTACTCAGTAGAACTTCTTCTGGGCAATGTGTTACTGGCCCAACTAGGAGTGAAACATTGATGGATGAGGATCTGTTGTTGGGGATTTAGGTGGGCCAAGTGATGTATTTGGATGGAACAATGGCTCAGTGGTTAGTATTTGCTGCTTCTGCACCAGGGACCCAGTTTGATTCCAGCTTTGGGTGACCAACCATTGTGTGGAGTTTACATGTTCTCCCAGTGTTGGCGTGGGTAACTGCTGGGTGCTTCAGATTCCTCCTGCAGTCCAAAGATGTGCAGGTTAGGTGGACTGGCTTTCCTAAATTGCCCTGTAGTGTCCAGGGATGTGCAGGCCCAGTGGATTAGCGTTGGGAAATGCAGGGTTACAGGGATAGAGTGGGTATTTGGTTTTGGGTAGGATGGTCTTCAGAGGATCAGTACAGACTCGATGGCCCGAATTGACTCTTCTTCGCAGAAGAGAGTCTGTGATGGACTTCATCCTAAATTCTCCTTTTTTGAAGGAAAGAAGGAGCTCTGATATAGCTAACGTATTGGCTTCAATTCTTCCAAAACTTTCTTGAGTTCGGGTGGGGTCCCTTCTTAGGTTGAAAGATAGTGAATGTAATTCCTTTATTCAAAAATGTGGAGACATACAGCAGGAAACTGCAGTACAGTTAGTTTAATATCTGTCACTGGGGAAAATTGTAGGTGTTAAAAGAAATTTATAGCAAGGTATTTGGAGAGGCTCCAGATAATTAGGCAGTCAACATGGTTTTGTGAAGGGGAAATTGTTTTTGAAGGAGTTCTTTTGAGCAAATAAGATGCTGTGAATAAGACTAACCAGTGGATGTTCTGTGCTTAGATTTGCAGAAGGCCTTGGTAAGGTGCCATATCAAACATTCCTACAGAGAATAAAAACCCATGGTGTAGGATGTAACATATATTGGAAGATTGGAATCAGGCAATCAGGAAGCAGTGATTTAAACATACGTTTTTCATGAGTGGTGTTCCACAGGGATCAGTGTTGGAATCTCAACTGTTTACAAATGATAAATGGTGAGAGATTGCAGCGTAATGAGGTGGATCTGATTGTCCTTGTGCATGAAGTATGCAGGTTCAGAATGTAATTAGCAAAGCTATTGGAATTTTGTTTTGTGAGGGGAGCATAATACAAAAGTGGAAGCTTATGCTTTTGTTATACAGACCACTGCTGTACCTGGAGTACTGTGCATGGTATTGGCCACTTCAGTCTTTGAGCCTTCTGTGAATAGGAATAATTTTATCCTATCTACCTTTTTTGTGCATCAGAATCCATCAATCTCAGATTTAAATCAACAGTTGATCTAGCGGCAATTGCAAATTTTCAGGAGAGTTCTAAATTTAGCGCTCGTGTTTTTTGCATTCACTAAAATCTGTAGTTGGTGGCTATTCTCACGCGCAGTTTACTCACTCTGGTATTTGTATCCACTTAAGTATTTTAGAAACTTGGTGCCTTGAAAACAGCTGTCAATCTGCACAAACCCAGATTTTTCTTACAGCAATGTGGTAATGAACTTTTTCACATTTGCCACACTTAGGGGCAGCTCAGTGGTTAGCACTGCTGCCTCACAGCACCAGGGACCAGGGTTCAATTCCACCCTCGGGTGACTGTGAAGTTTGCACATTCTGCCTGTGTCTGCATGGGTTTCTGGGTGCTGTTACCTCCCACGGTCCAAAGATACGCATGCTAGGTGGATTAGTCGTGCTAAATTGCCCATAGCGTTCAGAGATTTGTAGCTAGGTGGGTTATTAGAGGGATGGGATTAGATGGGAAATTCTGAGGGTTGGTGTGGACTCGCTGGGCTGAAGGCCCTGTTCTCGCACTGTGTACAGATTCTAGTTTATCATATTCTATTCTATTTGGTTGAAGGGTAAATCTTGAGCAGGGCACAAGATAAGTGTCCTACTTTCCTTCACATTTTGCAACATGATCGTTTTGTTTTTTGTCCCTCTGACAGGTTTAACTTCTTTCAGAATGGCACTGGAATATTAATGTGATATATTTCTTTTTTGTTCAAGTCTCTACTGTGCAGCACAAATACAGCAACATTTGGTGTGCCAGAACAGCCATTAGTGCCCTTGCCTCTGATTTTTTTAAAAAAAAAGCCTGAGTTCAAGTCCCACCTATTCCAGGTGTATGTAACTGCATCTCTGAGCAAGTTGTTTAGGAAGTATCTGGTTGTGACAAGAAAGCTACCATTGAACCATGGCTAACTACTTTTTTTATTATTTTTCCAAGTAGGCAAAGAAGTGGAAAGCAAAACCTGGCAATATTTGTGAATGTCTGACTTTAAAAAGTCAGACTTGGGTCGCTGGTGACTACACTTGAGCCAGAAACTTGAAGATACTTTTGATTTCTGTCACTTCCAAATGTCCAAGCTTTCACCCTTTTCCTTTTTGAGATTTGTTGCTTAAATTGGGTCAAATTTTTATTTTGTATATACACTGGGAGAGAAGTTGTACAAAATTTTATTGCCCTCAACTATTTTTTTAACCAGTTGCTGCAAAAGTGCAGGCAATTTTACTGGTTGCAGAATTTGTATCCTCTGTAGTAATTTGCGTCACACCTGGAAACGTAGGAAATCGCGGTGCACCAAATCATGAGCCTTCCTGTTAAATTGCTCCCGCAAAGCCTGTGACCTGGCCGATTAACATAGGTTCAGAGATAGTGGGAACTAATTTAGGTTGTCCAGTTAATCTGTCATCTTTTGTCTTCCAGAAAAGAAGGTTTGGCAAAGTGCGGTCGTTGTAAACTGGCATTCTATTGTGATGTAACCTGCCAGGTAAGATTCCACATGTGTCCTATTCATCCAAATATCACATGACAAAAATGACATCTAGAAGTGTGCCAATGACCTCGTCAAGTAATTTTGGCTGGCTGTGTTGCTTTGTATCCATCTCCACTAAAATGTGCCATGTGCAAGAAATGCTTCTCTCTGATCGCTGTGGTAAATTTAGGAATCAGTCGGGCAGTTTAGGAATCTGTTCCAGAGGTGAGGAATGTCTTTGATGGGGTTAGCTAACATCTCCACAAGGAGCACAGTGGCAAATTACAATTAGTCTTTGTATTCTAGCAAAAGAAGAAAAAAAATTAACTTAGATTGTTTATGGTCATTTAAGAAGTAACCTCTATTACAAAAGTAGGTATCCAGATTGAACGCAACAATCATTTTTGCTTGGCTTTGATGTCTTTGCCTTTGCGGTAGGATAGCCCTAACTTTGGCATTTACAGGCATTCATTACAGAAAGAATGTGATAGAATGTTTTCCACTTGCTTAGATTACTGCAGCTCCAACATTTAAAACTAGACATCAATGAAGTGAATTTTCCTTTAAGAAAAGTAAATGCAATAACAGATTTTGAAGACACTTTTTGTATCCACTTTGTACATGTAACCTTTTATACATAAGGGAGACCAAATGTGATCAGGTAACTCTTTCTTTTGCAGAATGCCTCTGTCCAGCCCACAAACGTGATCTTGAACTTTGTTTGTTATTCCAGTTCTCCACCTTGATCTTTCAATCCTTGTGTGTTAGTGTTCCATTGAAGCTTCATGCAAGCTTAAAGTACAGCACCTCCTTTCCTTGCTGTACTCTTTAACCATCTGGACTCACCATTGAGTTCAGCAGCTTTTAGATCATCATCTTTGCCTCAGTTTTGTTATCACACTTCTTTCTTTATTCATTAATTTCCACATAAATAGATGCCATCCTTTTGAGCACTTTTTTTTTGCTTTAACCTCTGCCACAACACCTTCTGTTTTGTCTTTTAATCTCTCTTGTCCTTCACTAATCAGAAAACATTTTTGTTTTGTACCCACCCTTTATTTGCTTAAAACCTAATACATTTCTCTTTTCACCATAATGATAAATATTTGTCATCAACTTGCCATCAATTTCTAATATATGCAATGCTGAATTGAATGTGAGTCTGACATTGGTCTGTTTTTTGAGGCCAGGCAGTATCTGTGGGGAGAGTCTGATGCAACATTTGAGTCTAGATAACCTTTCGTCAGAATGTATTGGTTGCGGGCTCTCCAGATGAATAAGTAACTTCCCACAGATGCTGGCTGAACTGTTGATTATTGCCAGCATTTTTTTTGTTTTTATTTCAAGATGTTCATCATGACGTACAGTTGCTAAATGGGAGAGCTTCAGAACAGTTTGAGAAGCAGAAGATGGTATCCAGAAGGTATGGTGAACCATCAGGAGCGGTGGAATTGTATTTGTTTGCAGTTGATGCGCTCATGGACCAGCTTATCCCTTTATTCTCTGACTATTAAGTCAGGGGTCTAACCCTATCTCCATGAGGAGACCATACCCTGGATAGCACCAGGAGCATCCTAAAATGTGGTACCAACCTTGTGAAGCCACAGCACACCACTATTCATGCAATCAATGGCAAAAAGCTTTTCTTGAAGGCAAAACTAAATGATCTCCTACACGATGAATTGGATCAAAACTCTGTGCTGCATCTGGAGGTGAATAAGTGGACAATTAAACATTAATGAGGAAGAAATTTCCTTAATATTACTACCCTAGATGATGGTAGGGCCTAGGGCCAAGGTGATGAGCAGCTTCCTTGAACTGTTGCGATCCGTATTATGCAGAAACACCCACAATGACGTTAGGGAGGAATTCCAGGATTTTCAAGTCAAGGAGTAATAGTGAAGTTCACAGTTAGGATGGTTTCCTTTGTCGTTTGATCTCTAAAAATCACAGGTTTGGGATGAGTGATTGAAATGTTTGCAAATTGTTGCAGGGAATCCTGTATATCAGATGTTTACTGTTGCTTTTGGCAGTTGGTAGGGGATAATCCAGTGGATCGCTTTCACTTGAATGATGTCTAACTTTTTAAATGTTGGAGCTGCAGTAATCTAAGCAAGTGGAGAATGTTCTATCATTCTCACATTTGCTCTCTTTTAATGTATGCGTTTAGATGATAGGATTTTGGATTTAAAGAACTGAGATTTTTCTCTCCCTGCTGAATTCCCATTCTCTTACCTGCACTTGCTGCCATGTTATTTTGGGTGACTCCCTCGGATGAATTTCTGGTGAATGGTGAACCAACCCCATCTCTGGCCAAAATGTAAAGATGTTAATGGGGAATTCGGTGATGATAATGCCATTGATTGCCAAAGGAACATGATCATTGTGTTCTATTGGTAGGAGATGACCGTTGTGTCGCACTTAAGCGACCCCAAAAAAAAATGTTTTGTGGACTTAGCAGCCCAAGCTTCAATGTTGCCCAGGTCTTGATGTTTCTGGCCATAGATTGCATCTCCAGTTACTGAAGCATGTGATATTATGTTCAGTAATCAGCAGTGAACATCATTTTTGACCTTGTTTTATGTAGGAGGGCAAATCACTAAAGTATCTGAAGATGATTGGGCCTAGAACACACTCTCCTGAGAAACTGTTGCAGTGATACCATGGAGCTAAGCGGGTTTTTTTTGCCACCAGTACCAAAACAATTTTCTGTTTTATTTTTGATATTTGGTGGAGGATTTCCCTTCACTTCAGTTTATTTTTGAAGGCTGTCTGATGTTGCACTTACTCCAATGGTGTTTTGAACTCAAGGACAATCTCTTGCACCTCACTCTGCACACTAACTGTGATGATCTACGATGTTGACCCCTTACCGGTTACTTAAAAATCAAATATGTATAGGATCTGCAGAAGTAAGCAGAATGTCCTTGATGAATGGGGGAGACTTTATCGTAAGTGGGATAAATTTTCCCCCCTTCTTGGCACTTTTTTTTTCTTCCGTCCTCCATATTCTCCATCATCCCTGCTTCTCAACATTCCAGGGTTAGATGGGATTGTTACTTTGATCGTCCAACGTTTAGTGCAGTTGACCTTCCATAGACACTGAGTAAGAACAGCATTTTTTTTGTATTGTAATGTTGGCCGTGATCAAAAGGCCCTCTGCTCAACTGAGAGTCCCCACTCCTATCCTGTACACTAGAGGGCTTCCCTCAACATGCAAACAATGAACTTGCTTACTGTGCAAACAGTAAACTTCAAAAAGGGTGAGTTGCTCCATACTATAAATGTTCTCTCAGGATTTTCTAGTATACTGTACTACTTAGTCTCTTGGATGCTTCTTAACTGACTGTGTTGCAATGTTGAGATTCTCCTGTATTTGAGTGGAGTAACATGACCTCTCTGGAATGTGTAGATCATAAGCTGGGAACAGCAGTAAGAGGACGTGTTTATTCTGTGCTAATAAAATGTGAGGCTGGATGAACACAGCAGGCCAAGCAGCATCTCAGGAGCACAAAAGCTGACGTTTCGGGCCTAGACCCTTCATCAGAGAGCTCTCTGATGAAGGGTCTAGGCCCGAAACGTCAGCTTTTGTGCTCCTGAGATGCTGCTTGGCCTGCTGTGTTCATCCAGCCTCACATTTTATTATCTTGGAATCTCCAGCATCTGCAGTTCCCATTATCTCTGTTTATTCTGTGCGTTCTCTTTGGAATATGACTGAGAATGATTGAGTCAAGCGCTCATCTTGGTATGAATGAATTGGAGCCCATTTGCCGTGTTGGAATTTTGCTTGCGTTAGAATAGTGCTGTCTGGCTCTTAATTTAAAATTAAGTCCTCTTACTGAAATGTATCCTTTTTATAATTTCAGAAAGCCGACTGGCCAATGCACAAACTGGAATGTTCTTCTATGAGCAAATTCGGACAGAACTGGAACCCTTCAGAGACGGTCAGGCTGGTGGCAAGAATTCTGGTCAAACAGGTGAGGTAGATGAACTGACACTCCTCCTTCTTATTAATGTTGTCATTTGGGAAGCAAACAACAGCTGTGGTGTAATAATACTTGGAAATGTGACTGGACTGCTGATCATCTCTGCTGAGTTAGCACCTTTTGGCATGGTGCGTTGTGGTGTGAGTTTGGACATTAGCTGGGATTCCAGTTCCTGACTATTATTACCCACTGACTTGTACGTGTTAGTTAGAAAAGGATTGTATGTAATTTGCCCCGTCTTTCCTTGACTGCTAAAACCAATTGACCAGATTCTGCAAGCTGCTGGTCTCCTTATTACAAAATGATATAGCCACAGGTGAAGGTACAAAAAGTTTGAGGGATTCAAGAGGTTATATTGATTTTAAAAAATGACTGAATTGACTGAGTTTCTTTTCAGGGTTGACCTGATAGAGGTTTTTAGTTTTTTTTGTGTTGAAAATGGACTGTATTTTACAGTTAGTGGCATTCACAGCTGACCTTTAATGTGGCCACAGCACATCTCTGAATGGGAGTTTTGCCTTTTCCTGACAGTAGTTTACATGTCCAGCAGTAGAAGTTTGTGCAGTTTTGATGATTATTTTAAGATTGTTCCTCTGAGGTAACGTCAACACTGCAGATTAACAGTTTGTAGCCATTGACCATTTCACCATTAGCAGCCCAGATTTTGCTGCCATAATCAGTATGGCTTGGCTTTTGTAGCCTGAAGGACGTGTAAGTGAAGATGTGCAGGCTCAGAATTTCCCGACATCACCAGTTGGCAATTTACTGCCCCCTTTCCACTTCTGGGCTGTTTTTGAGAAGGTCGATCAGGTGAAAGCTAACAACCCAAGAGTGGTTTGGTAGTGTCTGTTTCTGTTTTGTCAAGGCCTACTGAGATCCGAAGCTAACGGGAATATTTTATTTGGCATGTGGCCCCCTGTGACAGTTGAGGCGCAGTGGATGACTAGAGCTGACTTCATGGTTAGACTCCTGAATCAAACTGAACTTCCGTGCCCCTGCTAGCTAGAATCAAAAATGGAAGCTTCACCCCTCCCTGTATTGGAGACCAAAAATAGAGGCCAAAATTACAGGACAATTAGCGAATGCAATTGACAGTTCAGGAGGAACTTCACCAGGGAACAGTTATCACAGACCACCACAAGGATATGTTGAGACAAATAGTGTAGATACATTTAAAGAAAAACCAGATAAATGCATGAGGATGAAAGGGACAGATTTATTATGATAATTGGGATGGGAGGAAACTTCCAGGTGCATGTACTGAACAGTCCTACCTGGTTCTTCACAGGATGAACTGTTGGATGTGATGCTGGAAAGCAGTAAGTATCACCTGTCAAACTACCAGTTTGAGTCATTGCCCTCTTGGAATGACAAGTGAAGGGACAAATGGGAAGGGAAACGAGGAAATAGTAGGAAGTGTAGATGCTGGAGAATCCGAGATAACAAGGAGTAGAGCTGGATGAATACAGCAGGCCAAACAGCAGCATCAGGAAGGCTGACGTTTCAGAAATGGGGAAGGGAAGGGGTTTCTGAAGTAAATAGGGAGAGCGGGGAGGTGGATAGAGGAGAAGATGGGTGGAGTGACAAACAAGTCAAAGAGGTGGGGATGGAGCCAGTAAAGGTGAGTGTAGGTGGGGAGTTAGGGAGGAGATGGGGCGGGATGAGGTTCGTAGGTCGGAAATGGTGGTGGGGCTTGGGGTGGAGGAGGGGATAGGTGAGAGGAAGAACAGGTTAGGGAGGTGGGGATGAGCTGGGCTGGTTTTGGGATGTGGTAGGGTGAAGGGGAGATTTTGAAGTCTGTGAAATCCACATTGATACCATTCAGCTGCAGGGTTCCCAAGCGGAATATGAGTTGCTGTTCCTGCAACCTACAGGTGGCATCATTGTGGCACTGCAGGAGGCCCAGGATGGACATGTCGTCTAAGAGGAAGTTGAAATGGTTCGCGACTGGGAGGTGCAGTTGTTTACTGCGAACCGAGCGTAGGTGTTCAGCAAAGCGGTCCCCAAGCCCCTCCTTGGTTTCCCCACTGTAGAGGAGGCCACAACAGGTACAGTGGATGCAGTATTCCACATTAGCAGATGTGCAGATGAACATCTGCTTGATGTGGAAAGTCATCTTGTGGCTTGGGATGGGTGTTGGGGGGGCATGGGCGGCCGTGGGGGTTGGGGGTATGGGGACAGGTGTAGCACTTCCTGCAGTTGCAGGGAAAAGTGTCGGGTGAGGTGGGGCTGGAGGGGAGTGCAGATTGGACAGGGGAGTCACGGAGAGAGTGGCCCCTCTGGAAAGCATGTAAGGGTGGGGAGGGAAAAATGTCTTTGCTGGTGGCGTTGGATTGCAGATGGCAGAAGTGTCGGAGGATGATGGGGTGGTAAATGAGGATGAGGGGGATTTTTTTTTTGGTTGTTGTTGTGGGGATCGTGCGTGAGGGATGAGTTGCGGGAAATAGGAAGTCAGTAAATATACCCTAATTGATTAGTTGTATATATGTTAACAAGTTTTGGTAACTTTGGTCTTACTTTTGTTTTAAAGCAAGTTTTTGGCATAATGAACAAAGTGGTCTCTTTCTGTACTCCACATTTCTATGATTTTTGTTTTGCCCGATGTGAAGTAACAGAAACCAAAACCCAAGTCTCAATGGTGTATTTGTTTATAAAGTATTAATAGCTTGAGTGGATCTTTGTGATTTTTAGACATTCCATAAGGCTATGATGTTTTGATTGACTAAAGGATATGTGGTCACCCGCATTTGTATTAGGACTAGACTGTTCATTCCCACAAGTTCTGCCATTCATAAGACTGGCCTCTGCTTTCCTGTCTGCCCCTAATATGCTTTGACCTCGACACAGAACGTAGAACCGTACAGCACGGTACAGGCACTTCGGCCCTCGATGGTGTGACAGGTCGGCACAACAATCTGAAGCCCATCTAACCTACACTATTCCACGTACGTCCATATGCTTGTCCAATGACGACTTAAATGTACTTAAAGTTGGCAAATCTACTACAGTTGCAGGCAAAGCGTTCCATACCCTTACTACTCCCTGAGTAAAGAAACTACCTCTGACATCTGTCCCATATCTTTCACCCTCAATTTAAAGATTTGCCCCCTCGTGTTTGCCGTTACCATCCTAGGAAAAAGGCTCTCCCTATCTAACCCTTTGATTATCTTCTATGTCTCAATTAAGTCACCCCCCCCCCCCCCCCAACCTTCTCTAACGAAAACAGCCTCAAGTCCCTCAGCCTTTCCTCGTAAGACCTTCCCTCCATACCAGGCAACACCCTGGTAAATCTCCTCTGCACCCTTTCCAAAGCTTCCACATTCTCTATTTCAATCCAGCTTGTATCTAACTCTGCCTTCAAAAATATTCAGTGATTTTTCGCCTCCACTGGTCTTTCGGGAAGAGAAATCCACAAATTCTTGACACATTCAGAGAAAAGGTTTTTCTTTCATCTTTTCGTCTCAACTGAAAGACCTCTTTTTTATCTTTAAATGGTGTATCCTTGTTTTAACCTGTCTTTCCCACAAAGGGGAAACATCCATTTATCATCAACTCTCATAAACCAAAATACTGCAGATGCTGAAAATCTGGTTTCTTCAAAGCAGAAAATGTGGAGAGAGGAGCAGAGTTAATGTTTGGAGTGTGATTATAACTCTTCTGTAGTGTCCCCAAGGGTCGGTAGTTTCAATAAGATTATCTCTCAATCTTCTAAACTCCAATGGATACAAGCCTAAACTGTCCAACCTCCCATCAGCCCTGGAATCAATCAGTTGAACCTTCTTTGAAATGTATTGTATTTAAATAATAATTGTGACTGTATTTAGCAACAGTTTTGTGAATTAGTCAAATCCCTGTCAATCTCCAGTATGAGGATGCTTTATTTTCTTGGGAATGTTTACTAACTATAGAGCCATAGAATTATATAGTGGGGAAAACAGACCCTTTGGTCAAACTCATCCACACTGACCAACTGATCCAATCTATTTGGCCCATATCCCTCTAAACCTTCCCATTCATGTACCCCTCCAGATGTCCTTTTAAATGTTGTAATTGTACTTGCTGCTATCTCCCCTGGCAGTTTGTTCCATACATGCACCGCCCTCTGAAAATGTTGCCTGTCAGGTCTTTTTTTTTAGAAAGGGCCTTTCTCCTCTGACCTTTCTTAAATCTGTGCCCTCTAGTTTTGGACTTAACTAACTTGGTGGGGTGGGGGCGGGGGGAGACCGGGGCCACTCACCCCATCCATGCCTCATGATTTTATAAACTTTAATGTTACCCCCTCTGCCTCTGACGCTCTGGAATGGGGGGGTGGGGGATGCCCCATCCTATTTAGCCTGTCTATAGCTCACATCCTCCAGTCACAGCAGCATCCTTTATTGACTTGGCATATTTCTGTACACAAATGATCAAATTTGCACAGTTTGTTTGATTTCCAGTTAACTCACTTCTGATTCCATTGGCTATTCCTTTTGATGTGAAGTTGAAACTTTCTGGTTTATTCTGGAGCTTTTGCTAATCTTTAAAATGTAAAAACCCATAAGTAAAGAGTACTGTGCTCAAACTAAGCTGCAGGCATCTGGGTGACATACTGGAGGCCGAGGTAGTGTCAGCAAGCAGCTGCGTCATGTTTATGTTTTCATTCTCATGGAATAATGCTGCTTTTCAAATCAACAAACATTAAATGTATGTTGTTCTATCACTTAAAAAATTTGTAGCAAAGCTGTGTGTGTGTGTGTGTGTGTGTGTGTGTGTCTCAGTGTACACAGAAGCTTTTAAGTTCAGAAAGTGTGGAGTTTTATTTTCAATATATTTTGTTGAAATCAGCAGGGGACAGATATCTATGACTAACCTCTGGCTGATCATCTTAAATATTGCTATTGTATGACTAACCGCTTCTTCCCCCACCCCCCCCCCCCCCCAAAAAAAAATACATGACCTTCTACTCCATTCTGTGAAGTCATGAATAGCTCATTTGGAAATTAGTATTAATGCCAGATGATTAGTCTTCTGTCTGTTGACATATCAATACCTTGCTGCAATTAATACACTTCTAAATTCTGTTTCTGTTTTCTTTTCTTTTATAGAAAATGCACCCAGAGAAAACTCCTTCAGAGGAGTTACTAGCTGTTGGTGAATTTGAGTCACGTAAGTATTCATTGCAATTTGTGAAACTAAAACTGAATTATTGTATTCTGTGACTTTTGAAAAGAAGAGAAAGTTTTATTGTTCAAAATTAAACCAATCTAATTGTCACATACCTCCCAACAGCTTCATGCTGAGTACATTGAGTTCACAGAATTTGTATAAACGTACGAGTGGCTGTCTGTTTCTCTGTACTTACTGTCACAAAAGATTGACCTGATTCCTACGAGAATAAGAGAAATTTCAGACTAAGGGTCTGGACTTTCCTCTGAACAATGATCAGTTTTTGAGACAGATTGTGGAGTGGGAAATGACTTCTTGAGGTTTACCTCCTACATTTAAAAAAAAATTAACTTACATTTTACGAAAATAACTAAAATTCATTAGTCTGCCATTTTCTAAAAGCTTGTTTGGACCTCAGTGCACCTTCTGTCCGAGATTACGACAACTGCATGTGCTCTTCCAATATTTCCTGTAGGTTGCTCAATGAGATTCAGTGATGACATTTCATTGTTGTACACCGCTGTGACTGACTCAAAAAAAGCCCTTTTTGAGCCTGTGCTGGCCAAAAATAACCATCTAACCATTTTAAAGCTATTTTCCGGCACTTGGCCCATAGCCCTGTATGCTTGGGATCACAAGTGCACGTTTAAAACTTTTTTCAGTCAAGGTTTCTGCCTCTGTCACCCTTACAGGCAGAGTTCCAGGTTCCAACCACCCTCTAAGTGAAAAATAGCTTCATCACATTCCCTCTAAATATTCTGCCCCATTCTGTAAATCTGTGCCCCGGTCACTTCTTTTTCCGTCCACCAAGGGGACAGGTTCTACTGTATACCCTGCCTATGCCTCTCCCAGTTTTAAACACCACCGTCAGCAACGCACACCCCCATCTCCTCTGCTTCAGGGAATAAAACCCAAAGCCTATCCAATCCCATTCCTACAGGCCACACCTTGGTAAATCTCCTCTGCAATCTGTCTAGTGCTATCACATCCCTAATTTGCTATTATTTTTATTTTTGCTTTGGATTTGCCAAAGGGGATCCCTGTCTTGTGTTATGACTGTGAGCGTGTTTGAAGTGTTGAGATTGTAGGCTTACTTGGTCATCAGAAGACATTCTCAGAAACTAGAGTGTCACAAAAGTCACAGCCTGGATTGTTTCCTGACTACCGTGGTTAGATTTCAGGCTAACAAAATTAGACAGGAAGAAAAGGAATATGAACCAGAAATAACAAGGGGATCTAGTTATCTAAATTTTCAAAAATCTAACTGAAGGTGAAAATTAAGCTAATATGTTTAGCCGTCTTCTTTGAGAGATAGAACAAATGGATTTTGAGAGTTATACCCATCTACTGATTAAATCAGAAACAATACCTCTCTCTTTTTGTTGAAAGACACAATATTTAATGAGGCAGTGGAGATCACCTCCAGTATGAATTTGAGGAATAGGAATTAGCCCATCAAGTAGTCACCCCTTCTGAGTATCATAATGAAGTTTACAAAGGACTTACAAAATTCCATTGAGAAACTGTTTGGGTGTTGGGATAACAGCATAAGATATGTTACAACCTTTTATTTATTAACCTGGATATTGTAACCATGTAGTCAGTTTTTCCCTGACATGTCATACTTGTTAGGCAGTGGAGCATTCCCAACCTTCACTGAGAACTGCAACTTTAAATTCCACCACCAGCTTTTGGAGGACTGTTCAGAAAAGTTGGTGGAGATTGTGTCAAATTGTTACCTAAGACTGGAAATGGGAATCAGTTGTCTTTTGAATGATTATGGATATTTCCAAAAGGTTTCCTGAAGAAGTGCCCTTGGGGACAATTAACTGCAAAAGTGGTAGTGGAATGGTTAGTTTTTTTAAAACCAGATATTACACTTCAACTAGATCAAATTTTATATTGCAAATATTGGAAGAAATTACTTCTTTGGTATTAAAACCATTTACACCTTCAGTTCATCACCCACAATCTCAAGGTGTATTGGAAAGATAGTCTTCAAGTTTTGAAGACTATGATTGAAGCCAAAAATATCCTAATTATGGGAATAAGGTTACTTTCTTGCCACTGGTGACACTGCTAATGAATCCTCCAAATTTTTGTTTTTGTTTGGAACAGGTAAATGAACATGAAATGGGAGGCCACTTGAATTGTAAACCAAATCTCTGACTACACTTCCACCTTTTTTTTGAGAGAGTCTGACAACTGCCTGAGAGTTGGCAGAAAGCATTTCAAGAGATCTAAACAAACAATTAAAAAATAGAACCTTTTTTAAAAATCAGTTTGATATTTAGTGAGTTTCGAAGATTTTAGCTCAGGTTGAGGTTCTGGATGTGAGTTGCTCGCTGAGCTGGAAGGTTAGTTTTCAGACGGTTCGTCACCATTCTAGGTAACATCAGTGAGCCTCCGATGAAGCGTTAGTGTTATGTCCCGCTTGCTATTTATCTGTTTAGGTTTCCTTGGGTTGGTGCTGTCATTTCCTGTTCTTTTTCTCAGGGTGGTAGATGGGCTCCAAATCAACGTGTCTGTTGATGGAGTTCCGGTTGGAATGCCATGCTTCGAGGAATTCTTGTGCGTGTCTCTGTTTGGCTTGTCCTAGGATGGATGTGTTGTCCCAGTCAAAGTGGTGTCCTTCCTCATCTGTATGTTAGGATACTAGTGATAGTGGATCATGTCATTTTGTGGCTAGTATCCTAACATACAGATGAGGAAGGACACCACTTTGATTGGGACAACACATCCATCCTAGGACAAGCCAAACAGAGACATGCACGAGAATTCCGAGAAGCATGGCATTCCAACTGGAACTCCATCAACAAACACATTGATTTGGAGCCCATCTACCATCCTCTGAGAAAAAGAACAGGAAATGACATCACCAACCCAAGGAAACCTAAACAGATAAATAGCAAGCGGGACATAACACCAACGCTTCATCGGAGGCTCACTGATGTTACCTAGAATGGTGACGAAACATCTGAAAACTAACCTTTCCAGCTCAGCGAGTAAACTCCCATCCAGTTTGATATTTCCTTGCTGGTGATGTGGTTTTTACCTGTCTTTGGGGAACTGTTTTAAAAAGCAAGATTCACTGTATCTTTTACCAAATCAAAAAGAAGCTCAATGATGTGAAATGTGCAGGAGTATTTCAGACAAGCGAGAGAATCAGCATGGCGTGTAAACACGTTCATAAGATGAGTCACAATAGGATAAAAATGAACTTAACAATGTTGAAGTCAGGAGTGAAATGGAGAAATCAAAACAATTGGAGAATGAATCAGAAATTGAAAATTAAATAGTTTATCCTCTGACATTCAGATTGGAAAAACACATGGGTGCTTAAAGGCTACATAAGGTGAAATGATTTACACAATCTCAAATTTTTGTGGGAATAGGCCAGGAAAATGTTTTTGGTATTCACGATGTTAATGTGGGGGCTGCTTTACCTATAAAGCAGCACCAGCACAGACTCCGTCCAGAGCACATGGATCAAGTGAGGGAAGAAATGAAGTTAATGGTGGACAGTGATGTTATTGAACAGTCATGGTAGCTGGACGTCAGCTATCGTGGTGATGCTGAAACCCGATGGGTCACAATTTTGTGATAATTAAGACAGAATTGTTAACATGGTAATGAAAGCAGTCTGTTGTCCAATCCTGGACTAGTGGACTGTATTAAACAAATCTGGCATACGTGATCTGGCAAAAAAATTGCTAAAAAGATGTTGTCAGTATCAGAGATCATGGGAACTGCAGATGCTGGAGAATCCAAGATAAGTGTGGGGCTGGATGAACACAGCAGGCCAAGCAGCATCTTAGGAGCACGAAAGCTGATGTTTCGGGCCTAGACCCTTCAGAAAAAGCTTTTTCTGATGAAGGGTCTAGGCCCGAAACGTCAGCTTTTGTGCTCCTAAGATGCTGCTTGGCCTACTGTGTTCTTCCAGCCCCACACTTTGTCTGTTAATGGAACTGACAAGATAAAGCTGATATTTCTTTGGCTACTGTAACATGAGATGGCAGTTTCTGAAAAGTCTTTTTTGGAATTAAAAATGCACTGGCCACATTTCAATGGCTAATTGATAAAGCAATCAAAAGACTTTAGTAATAACACAGTTTGCATTGACAAGTTGATTGCAGTTTTGCTAAACTTGAGAAGAGCACTTGCACCTCTTTGATCAGTTATGAAGAGCCAGTTTGTTTATAATGAATTTGCTAAGGTTAGGGTGACTTATTTCGGGCGCTACTTAAGCCTTGTCCCAAGATAGCGTGTGGCGAAGGAGGACCAACTGTAGAAAATATTGCATGAAGTTGGCATGAGTGAATTTTATTACAGATGTGTTCTGATCTTCATCACTGACGTAGTTGTTGAAAAATGTAAGAAAATCTGAATGGATGCCTGCTGTGTCCCTCCAGCTCCACACTGTGTTACCCCATTAGTAGCTATTCAGTCTCCCAGACTGATTTCCTCTCCTTTATTTCTCCAACTCCTCTTTTCTCTCTCTATGGAGCCTATTTCCACCTATCGTGGAGCCAGAATGTTAACTGATTTCTCTTCACAGATGCTGCCAGAGCTGCTGAGCTTTTCCAGCAATTTCTTTTTCTGTTTCTGTTTTTGACTTCCAGCAGTCCTTTTCCAGAGTATCATAGTGGTTTTGAAGATGTGAAAGTTGTTCCCAATTGAGGCCATTTAAAGTGGCTGTTGGTGATGTTGGTGTAGGGGTTGTAGAATGACCTGTCGGTTAAGAAAATTGATCCCATATCAATGAAAATTGTTAACCATTGAAAAACTGAGATTGAGCCTTCATCAACATGGAAGAAACTGTTATTTAAACAGGCCACAATCATTCAACTTTTTTAATAGATATTTTGGGACAAGGACTTGCAATTATTACAATATAGCTTATTCCCTAATATTTAAAAATTGACAGGACTGCGGATGTTGTAAATCAGGACCATAAACAGAAGTTGCTGGAAAAGCTCAGCAGTTCTCACAGCATCTGTGAAGAAAAACATCAGCGTTAATGCTTCATTTCCAGTGACCCTTCCTCAGACCTGATCAGCTTTTCCAGCACTTCTGTTTTTGTTTTCTAGCTGTATCTCTGTAGAAAAAAGAGAACTTTGGTGCACACATTTGAAGGACAGTTTTGTGGGTGCCTGTGAATAGTGTAAAACATGGTTGCTGTGTTACTCACTATGCTTAATGCCAAAATGTTAGTACTGTGACATGTGTTTAAAATTTGTTTGTCAGGAAGATGCCTGTTAAAGACTTTCAGTCTTTGTGGGTAGATGTGATTTATTTGTATTTTTAGTATTTTATTTCAGTTGCATTTGTCAATTTGACCTCATGGCATGTGGAATTTGCAGTCTGAAGGATCTTTGCCTAATTTCTGTAGCCATGGTAATGTCTTTTAAAAATACACCCTGAGAGAGGTGGTTTTGAAGATGACCAGGAATCTGGATACATGCTTGCTCAAAGTCTCCAAAACAAAACAGTGCATCAACTTTTCAGATTCTGAAGGTGGGCGGGGAGAAAGCGGGTGGCAGTGTAAATGCCCCGAGCTTTGAACAAATTAAACTTTTAAAAAAAAAATTCAGTTCCAGCAGTTGTGGCGAGTTTTCTGTTTTACACAGCTAGCTTCAGCTGTTGCTCCTGAGGCAAGCAGAAGATGGCTTGGCTTAGCTTAACTTAGACTTTGTTAAGAATACATGTCCTTTGGTGTAAAGAATTGAGTAAACAGCCCAGACCAAGATGTTTGGTTAAAACCCAGAAGGGGCTATTTGAAGTTGAATGTTTTAAGCTCAGCCTCTTCCTTGATTTTATTATATAACTATTAGACTCTCATGACCAGGAATTAAAGCCACAGCTCAGCCAAGCCCTTAGTGGATTAGAGGAGGACTTTTTCTCTGAAAGAGTCATCAGACTTGACTGTTTTCTCCCACAGATGCTGCCAGACTTGCTGAACTTCTCCATCAATTTCTGTTTTTGTTTTCAGGAAATTTTTTCTCTAATGTTTCAGTATTGTAATGGTATTCGGCTGGAATTAGTGAGTTTTTTTATTTTACTGGATTTTGAAGTCTAAAGTGTTATATTTGCAAAGTAAACTTCTGTTATACTTTGAGTCAAATCTGTAACATTGCGTGATTGTTTCAGTGAAAGACTATCTCGCTTACAAACAAAATGATTGGGATCTGATTTGTCCAGTAATAAGATCAGCTGGGCTCATGACCATATTCATTCTGCTACTTAGTGTGCATAGGAAGGATTGCCCTATTAGCCTCTATATAGCACCACCCTTCAATTTGACCGTGCAGCAAGCTGCTAACATATAAAATGTCCTAAATTGTCGCAGCAGAAGGCTGATCAACCAAGAGTGGAATTAGTGACTAGAGGTAATAGAGGGATGACTAAATACTTAGTGAAAGTAGTAAGTCTGTAAGGAAGGTGATTGGTCAAGAGTTTGGAGAAGAGTCCAGACCC
The DNA here is from genome assembly GCF_030684315.1 of Stegostoma tigrinum. Taxonomy (NCBI): domain Eukaryota; kingdom Metazoa; phylum Chordata; class Chondrichthyes; order Orectolobiformes; family Stegostomatidae; genus Stegostoma; species Stegostoma tigrinum. Next base: position 56,760,723 of record NC_081362.1, read on the forward strand.
CTGATACTGGATGACTTGAAGGCTGGCTATCGTTAATAGGTGATAGTGAGAAGATATGTACCAGAAGATTGTGTTGTGGCAGTTTGATTTTTTTTTCCTGTTTAGCTAAGTGATTTTCATCCACAAACATGTGAACGTTTTAAACCAGCTTACTCTCTGTTTACTTCCAGTAGCTACTGGAGTGCTGGGCAAACCAGACGATATGGGATTAGTGGAGTCTTCAGTCAGCTGAATTGTTTTACGGTGTGTGTGCGTGCGTGCGTGTGTGTGCGTCTGTGTGTGCGTGTCAGGTTGGGTGCCGACCGGACGAGCAGGCATACCTTAGACGAACCACAGGACGTGCGTCATTACATTTGTCTGACGAAATTGATGTTACAACCAGCAGATATGAGAAAAGGATCAGGAACTGTACGGAATTGTCTGTTTTAGTTTTGGAATGTGTCTGCAGAACCCGTCTTGCTCATTGCCTAAATGAATGAAAGGAATAACTCAGCAGAAATACCATTTAAACCAATTAAATACTTAAACGCTCCAGAGCTGATAAGATGGAGTGTGTACATGGAATGAGCAAAAACACATCCAGTCATTAAAACTGGAGGTCAGACAGAAAGCATGTAGGACCTCCTCAACCAGTTCACTACTCCTTCCATGCAAGTTGCATGTTTGATCCTCTAATGCATGAGATTGCAGAATTGATTATTATCTCCAAATACAGTAGATTTAACAGCAATGTTAAGATTTCTGAACAGTCAGGTTTTCACTCCGGTCTCCTTTAATTAACCTTTTATTTGTCTTTGTTTCAGACCTTGATAAATTGGATAATGAGAAAAGAGAGCTAATTGAGAGTGACATTGCTGCCCTTCATCATTTCTACAGCAAGCACCTTGACTTTCCCGACCAGGCTGCCTTGATTGAACTCTTTGCTAAGGCTTGTATCAGATTTGGAACTACTGTTTTTGTTTTTGTATGAGGATGTGACTAGGTAACTTCAGAACTGCCAGCTGTTTGTTATGCGTACAGATATCGTGAGTTGTCACATTACATCTGATATTGTATTAGATTTGTGAAGATTCCAACAGGACTTTGGGATATACATCTGTAAAATTAACTGAGAGCTTGTGATGACTACAGAAGTTTGTTTTCTTTGTAAATCTCCCCCTGTGAACCTAATTTTTTGGAATACTGTAACATAGGGAATGTATTAATCTCCACTGTGTTTGCTCTTGATCTACATTTTTTTTAGTCAGTGGCTAGTTGGAACCAGAAATCTAGCACTTGCAACAGATGCTGGATTTGAAATTGCAGGAAATTATGACAATATAAACTCCAGGATCGTCCTTTCCTCTAAAGGTGGCTGTGGGTTTGATGCTAATTGAACCCATGTCATCTGAGCATTTTCAACTTCAAGGATTTGTCTGAAATTCATAGATATTGGGTAACCACCTGAATTGTGCTTGGCACATTGATCATTGAGTAAGTTCAACTTTCAAATTCCTTCTGCTGAAGCAAAACCTGAGTGTCCAGAAGTGATTGAGGAAGGGTGGTTAGTTGCATAGACACTTGTCTCCCCAGTCTCCTCTACACAACAGGACTCTCCTTTTGAATCCTAGTATTGTATCTGCTAGGGGAAGGCCAGGAAACCTTTGAATGTTATGGTAAGTGTCATATCATTCTGCTACCATTACCTTGCTAACTTGGGAGAGGACCTCTGTTTAGGAGTCCTTGTCTGGATTTATTGCCAGAATTGTGCAAGATGTTACTGGCTGAACTATAGGGCAAGCACAATGTTGCCAGTAGGTCTTACACCAGAATTGAGGCAGCTTAAATTTCTTGTCTCTGACTGTTTTCTGGGTCTGAAGTAGGCCATGAGCATGTTACAAAAAACCAGTGCAAGTGAATATATTCCTTCCTTGGTGATAGCAAGAGAAAACATTGGCCTTGTTTTCACAAGTGCCAAGATCCTCCAGTGCAAAATGCGCTCTGATCTCTAAACGGCTGCAAGCAATAATGCCAACTGTATGAAAGACAAAGACTTTAATTTCATTAGATTCTTAGCTTGTGTGACAATGTGTACCAGCTCATGTATGTGAATGCCAGATTTTTGGCAACTCTCATTCATTTAAGCAGTTATTTTTACAGCCATTCATTGTATCATTCCTAGCAAACCAAGGGTTGGACCCTGGGAGGGTGAGAATTCCTGCTGGTGTCTTTGAATTCCAGTCTTCCAACCCTACACAGCAGCAAAGCACAGATATGACGAGGTGCATGTCTCCACCAGACCCATAGTGACCACACCATTGAATTGTTGAAGCAGTACTACTTCTGTATCCTTAATAGTTATAGGAAAATCCTTTTTAGTATAACTAAGGTGATCTTGGGAACTTTGGCTAAGGTTTGCTGTATTAACTAAACTTTGCAATTTATACTGCACTTTTTTTTAAAGAAAATAAATTTCGATGGTAAAGGATGCTGGTGTAGTTGCTGGAGAAACCAGGAAAAACACCTGTGCAAGCATATTCAGCTCTTCTTTAGAATGTTGAACAGACTGATCATACAGGATTCCTTTATCCTCTATTCCACCTTCTCCTTTTATCTGATTTATTTTGTTTGTTTATTGGCGAATATCCAGTTCATATGAGTTACCCTATTTGCCAGCCAGGTCACATGTTGCACTGTACGTTTCTTCCTCCAGTCTTTGAAATGGAACTTGTGCAACTACCATGCCCAAATGTATTATCCTTCAATGTAGCAGTTGAGTCTAGAGTCTCTTGACATAACACTTTCCCTTCCATCCATTGGTTGCTCAAATACCTAAATTGATACTTTGTTTGTGCAGTTGCCCTTACTAAAGCCTTTGAGGTAGCTGAAGCTAAGAATATGTTTGAAAGAAGCTTGTGAGATTTGAGCTGCCACTTGGATCACTTGAGCACATCCAATAAACTAAGTGCAAACCTGCTTGACTATCTTTTTTTGTGGTGATTTGTGTAAGTAGCCAGTAGAATAGGCAGGGGACTACTTTGGATATGTTGTCATCCGAAGAGACAACAGAATTTTGTCATGCCCAACCTACCCCATGCTCCCAGTCTTCATGCTGGTCAGTCTATGGGTGAGCAACCTAAAGATCTTGGTGACTGTGCTAAGAGCTGGAGAGGCTCTGACTTCCAGCATAATAAAACGTCAAGACGACCATTGTGAAGGCTGTATAGTGATTTGTTTCATCTTTTAGGGAGGTTTGGATGAGTGTTTGCTGAAATAATTTTGGGCAAATAAGTAACCTGTTTGAGGGGTGGCAGAAATGTGCTGTTATGATCCCGGGAGAGATTGAAAACTTTTCTACAAAAACAAAGATTCCCAGCAAAAGATTAAATCACATGACAAGGCTTCATGTTTACTGTAACTAAAACTCAAATTAACATCAATTAAGCATTACTTATTGGTTCACTACTATAATAAATTAAAGGGAAAAAGTACCTTTTCCCCTTAACTAATTAACACAACTGAAAATTCAGTGTCAAATTCCTACCACATTCTTAGCTAATACAGTCTGTGGCTAAAACTGCAGACTGCTTCTGGATATTCATTAGGTTCTCTTCTCTCTTTTGGATGACGGTGTATTTTTCCAGGGTCCCCATTTGAGAAGTCTCCCACCTAACAGCATGGTTGATGGAAGAAATGGGCTTCGTGGTCTCTTATTTAATGTGCCTCTGTTTAGCTTTGATACTTAGCAATGCTTTCAAATCTCTGAATGCTAAGCTGGAATTGCTCTAGATTGAGCATGCCTGGGTTTATTTATCCTTTGACAGTAAATATTAATTCAATCATTTGATTTATTAGTGGAAAATACCTATAGGATGACAAAGTCTAAAATTTATTTAGAAAATACTACATGATCTACATAATTTTCATGGCTATTTCAAATATAAAGTGATTTTCTAAGCTGCATGCTTTCAATTAGCCAACCTTATCATTAGCTTGCTTTGCCTTTATCAAGCTAGGGATTGACTGAAATTGATGGCAAGCCAGAAGCTGCAGTGGTGTTGTTTGGCTTGGCTAGACCACAGGTCTAGCAGCCTTAGGCTGGCAGTCACTATTCCTGCCACTGAAATCTGGTTTGCCACATACCTGACTTGGTGTGGGTCATGTTTCTGCCACCATTTGAGGCCTAGAGGTCCTTGAATTTGTATTGTATGGAGATAGTGCGTAAAGCAGTTCTAAACTCCATTTAGAATGTGAAATCCACATCCACGAGTGAAAAAATGTTATACTGAGAAAGTAGTTCCATTGTTTTGTGCAAAAAAGAAGTGGTTGCTGAATAGCTCTGCATGCCCCAAAATCAGCCTTGCATTCATGAACTTTTAAACGTTGTCTATGATTGCAGTTCTGATTTGCAACCAGTTTCTCCCTCCCAGTATTTATCAGGCAGGCTCAACTTGAGCCCAAGGCATTGCTTATCTGAGACTGAGGGGGACACTGGTCAAGCTCTATCTGTAGAGAATAACTTTGAGGAAGCAATTGTTTCTGCAAAGGTTTTAGTTTTGATTTTCCTTTTTTAAGGTTAACTGTAATGGTTTCACAATTGAAGATGAAGAGCTTTCTCACTTGGGTTCTGCTATCTTTCCAAGGTGAGAACTATAGTACAAAGCACCTTTTTTCTGTTGCTATTTAAGATCTTTTATTATAACTGCAATTCTTTTATTCTTTAAAGCTACAGATGAATTCCTGATTGCTGTAAACAGTTCCTGAAGGACTGCCCCCAGCTAATACCCACTGCTTGTTGTACTCTATAGTATTCTCGATGTTAGCACAATTTAGGTTACAATGTAGGACCTTAAACTAAAAGCCAGTTTGATCCAATTTGATTATTTGCTGATAACCAAGGGATCAGTGAGTTTTTCCAGCAATTTCTATTTTAGCCCACCACAATGCATTTCAGGGGAGAAGCAAACATTCTCTATCTTGGAGCCAAATGCTAGACGATAGAAATGATAATGCAGCATGTATCAAGCAAGTTAACATCACGCCTGACCTTAAAGTGAACAGCACAATGGGAGAGAGATAGTAGCAACTGCCGATGCTGGAGAATCTGAGATAACCAGGTGTAGAGCTGGATGAACACAGCAGGCCAAGCAGCATCAGAGGAACAGGAAAGCTGACATTTCGGGCCCGGGGGGGGGGGTGGGGGGGGGGGGAATATGCCTGAAGAAGGGTCAGGGTCCGAAACGTCAGTCTTACTGCTGCTCTAATGCTGCTTGGCCTGCTGTGTTCATCCAGCTTTACATCTTGTTAACACAATGGGAGGGTTGATTCACTTCACTTTAAAGGGTTGGTTCCATGTACACAACCTCCAGCTTTTACTTTGTGTGCCTTTTCTTTGTCCTTCCCCTTTTCAGGTGTAGTTCTTATGATGTTTTGTTCTTAAATGTCCTTGCACCTTTTTTTTCCCCATTTGTCACATACTATTATCTCTGCTCTTTTTGCATGAGACTTTCCTACTCTAACAATTTGTAGACTGAGAAAAGAATGCTTGATTCAGTTATAAATTTTAGACCTAAAACAGTATGGAGATGGAGGGACACAGCAGGCCAGGCATCAGAGGAGCAGGAAAGTTGACATTTCAGGTTAGGACCCTTCTTCAGACTTCGAAACATCAACTTGCCTGGCCTGCTGTGTCCCTCCATCTCCATACTGTTTTATGTCTAAATTTATAACTGAAACAGTATGGAGATGGAGGGACACAGCAGGCCAGGCAGCATCTTTGGGGCAGGAAAGTTGATGGTTCGAAGTCTGAAGAAGGGTCCTGACCTGAAATGTCAACTTTCCTGCTCCTCTGATGCCTGGCCTGCTGTGTTCCTCCAGTTCCTCACTGTTATCTCTAACTCCAGTGTTGGCAGTTCTTGCTATTTCTACTTGATTCAGTTAGTCCACAAAGCAGCATGATATCAATGCATTGCTCTTCTTCAGACTGTTAAAAACTGAGATCTCAAATGGTCATTGATTTTAGAGACTTCTTGATGAAATAATGATCTCAACCCTTTTCACGATAGGGTGCTGGTATACTGCCTGTACCGTGGGTGAATGCTGAGCTCCCACTCTATTCTGGTCCGTGCTTTGTTGAATTTAGATTTATGGCATCCCTGACCAAGGGGATAGTGAAGAGTTTGATAGGAAGGTGAAGGCTGATCTTACCTTAATGCCTCCAGTTGAGTTTATTTGGTTTTTCTTTAAAAAGAAGAAAAATTTAGACTGGAAGCTGCTGATGGTGTGTTGGGGCACAAGCCTTAGAAGACCCAGCCTGACAATGTCATATCCCTGTAATTACACAGTCAGTTGACTGACCTAATTGCTGAAGCTCTCTGCATCACTACCTGCTGGGTATTTATTCACTTCCATTATTCTGTCAGTTTTAGTAACTCCTCCAAGATTGTTACTGCAGTGATGTGGGCTGTATTTGGTATTTACAAAATGATCAACCTTTTTTATGCTTTTAACTATTTGAAAATTTTGTTTTCTTTTTGAATGTGTTGCTAATGTGTGAGGCTCTTTCTCGGGTATTCCGTTATGGCTGCAAGGACAGCTAAAGATGAGGAAGAATTGTAATATCTTGTTGTAGCTTCAAGCAAAAACCAAGTCTTTTCAATGGATTGAATTTTTATTTTGTTTACTTAATGCTTAAGTGATTAAACTGTAGTATAGTGACAGTTAAAGCTCGCTTGATAAATTGTTGGATATAGTTTTCTGGATCTGAGTTGATTCAAATTCTAACTTTCTCTGCTCATCGGTTTTTTTTTTTTGGAGGTTCCAGTTGGGTCATCTGTGAACTTTCCACTCAAGGAGAGGGACACCTTGGTAATGTCCCACAGACTAGGCCCAAATATCCTGTAAGATGATGGAGTAGCACTCTGAAAGCTTGTGATTTCAAATAAAACTGTTAGACTGTAACCAGGTGCCATGTGCGCTCTGACCTTATCCACCCAAGTCCAACACTGACATGTCTACATTATTGCTAACAATAGTGACTTGCACGGCTACTTTCACTACATCACCATCAAAACAGCTGTAGTATTGTGCTAGTGACCTTGTCTTTTGCACAAATGAAAAAGGGAGGGCGCAAGTACAATTTATAACCTTTTTCAGTACGTGCAGTCTAGCTTTTATTTTGGTTGTTGGTTGTGCATTATGGGGAGGTGGTGGCCTGGTGGTATTGTCACTAGACTGTTAATCCAGAGACTCAGATTAATATTCTGGGGACCTGGGTTCAAATCCCACCATGGCAAATGGTGGAATTTAAGTTCAACAAATACCTAATGAAGACTGCAAATCCATCATCAATTGTTGGGAAAAACCCATCTGGTTCACTGATGTCCTTCAGGGAAGGAAACTGCCATCCTTATCTGGTTTGGCTGACATATGAATCCAGACCCACGGCAATGTGGTTGACTCTTAACTGCCCTCTGGGCAATTAGGGATGGGCAACAAATGCTGCCTGGCCAGCGATGCCCTCATCCCATGAATGAATAAAAGGAAAAAAAATTCCCAATTTGTATGTATTGCTTATCCATTTTAAGTTGTACAAGTTTTTTTTAAAAACTAAATTACTAACTTTAAAACATTGCAATTCCTGATATACCTTGTTTCTGTTCCTTGTAGTGTTGCCTTGATGAATCATAGTTGCTGTCCAAATGTGATTGTAACCTACAAGGGTACAACAGCAGAAGTCCGAGCGGTGAAGGAGATCAGTGCTGGGGAAGAGGTTAGTAAGAGAAGAATTTTAAATCACAGTTGTAGTAATTCTGTTATTGTGACTGTACCAGGAAAGTCTGCAGTGTGGCCCATGCACTGAGAATTACTTCTCTTTTTTTTTTAAAAATGTGTTCCAATGTTAAAAATAACTGACAGCAAAACTCTAGCTTTTAGGCAAGATAAAAGCTTAGTTTGAGAGTCAACTATTGCTGACAGTTGCTAAGGCCAAGTTTCACACTGCTATAAGATAAAATAGACACCAAAGTTTAAATGTGAATACAAATAAAAGGTACTCATTAAAAATGAAAATCTGGTTAGTGCAGACCTGTTACTTACCTGTAGATTCTCTTTCTGAAGGTGAAGGTAGTTGAAACTGTGAAGTCCAAATTTAGCAGCTGCAATGGTTCCTGTAGTTGAATAGTTAGACTTTGTTTGCTTATACAAGTGAACCCTATTAGTAGGGCACGGTATAGGGGACCAAGTTTTTAGTTCTTAAGCTACAACACATGTGTGAACTCTCTCAGCAGAACCCTGGTTGAATTCCTGAAATGTTTGTCTTTCTGTTTTATTCTCCTTTTTCTGACTTTTTTTCATTCTATTATTATTTCTTCCTTTACTTTTTTTGTTCTCCCTTTATTTTCTTTGGCTGTTTTCTCATTCTCCGCTGTCCTGTACTTGTGCGGTTGTGCTCTCGCTCCCATCCCCTTCTAACTCTCACCATAGAATCTCTACAGTTTGGAAGCAGGCCCTTTGGCCCAACAAGTCCACACTGACCCTTAGAGCATCTCTCTATAACCAACCTAATCTATGTATTCCTGAACGCTACGAGCAATTTAGCATGGCCGATCCACCTAGCCTGCACATCTTTGGACTGTGGGAGGAAACTGGAGCACCCAGCGGAAACCCACGCAGACACGGGGAGAATGTGCAAACTCTGCACAGACAGTCACCTGAGGGTGGAATTGAACCTGGATCCCTGGTGCTGTGAAGCAGCAGGACTAACCAATGAGCCACCATGCTACCCACTCACACTCTTACTACTTTCTTTCTCTGTCTCTCGCTTTCTCTTCCATCCTGGAAGTTGAAAATAAAGTATGATAATGGTATCGCAAAGTGACTGACATTTGCTTGAATGGATAGTATAGGGTAGAGCCCTGTGCATTGCTGAACAACAGTTTTGATGCTGTGAATTCCTAAAAAATATATTATTGAAGTTTATAATTTCTGTATGTAGGTCAGTCCTTCCTGAGTTTATTTAGGGGGAGAAGCCTACCTGTTGAACTAATAGAATTGTCCTTTCAATCAAAGCTGCATCTTGTCAAAATAGTGGGCCATAGACTAGCTCAGTTATTATAATTTCATTGATTTTTATAAGGTAAATATTTCTCCTCCTTCACTTATAAATAAACTTGCAAGTTTATGGAATTTATGTATTTATTTGTGTGTTTGATCTACATTTTTAATTGCAGATTTTCACTAGTTATATTGATCTTCTATATCCAACTGAAGATCGGCAAGATCGATTGCAGGATTCCTATTTCTTCATTTGTGACTGCACAGAATGTGCGACAAAAGCAAAGGTAACTTTTTTGTTTTTTATTGTACTCCTTACCACCTCTCTCCATGTCACTGCAACCAGAATCCCACCTTCCCTCACTCAGTTGCTTGCCAGGTTGTTGGCTTTCTGGGAGTGGTGGCTTGCATCTTCTGTGCTACAAAGATAACATAAATGTTATAAAATAATGGAGAATTTAGCAAGCCCTCGCATACCTGGAGGTCCTTGCCACTCCACACATTGGAACAGGATCTGACAACTGCGGTTACCTTTTCCAATGTTTTGCGGTTGGCACTTGAATCTTGCTGAATCTCTTGCAGCCCAAGCGGTTTGATATCCTAATGATGACTTTAGCCATGTGCTGTACGTGCTGACTCCATCTGTACAAGCAGACTCCAACTGCAGAAGTCATTGCAGCTGCTCAGTTTTGACTTTAGGCTTTCAACTGGTTCACCCTTTTTTTGGAAAGTGCCTACAAACAATGAACAGATCTACAACCTGTAATGGACTGATCTGGATTTCATCTTTACAAGCATCTGGATTCTGTATCTACTTTTATCATTCTTTTCACATCAGATAACTCTATCAAATTCTTAGTTTCTCATATTGTTACTGGGCAGTACAGGATTGCTAAATTTCCTATGAATAAGCACATCACAGACATCTCCCAACTGGCAATGATTTTAATACACATTTTGAATCGTTCACTATCTAGATAGTTGTAGAATGAAATCTCTTCTTGGTGCTGAAGTTGGTGGGCCTTTCATACACATTTTTGTAGCTGCCGGGGTAATGATCCCTGACACAATTACTTGAGAATTCAACCCCTCAGAAGGTGAAACCTTTCTGAATTCATTGTTTTTAGGTGAATGGAATGAACTCTAGATATACTGCCCAAAAGAAACCCCACCTGCGTCCTGTTAATAGAGGATAAAGAAATGGCAGATGAGATTGTTATGGACCAGATCAAATTCCCTCAACCTATCAGAATAGCCGAAACCCTAACTTTTATTTAAAGGCAAGTGTAAGGTGTGGCATGCCAGATATGATTAATTGGTTGAAGTATTAGGCTTTAAATAAAACATACTTTATTCTTGAACCTCTGCTAAAATACAAAAAGTCATAACTAAAACTCTTACCAAAATAGTACTATTTAGCTACTAATCTTCAGCTGTTCCAATATTGCAGCATCCTATAAACACACCATCAACAAAAGCAAACTCAGCGAAACTGATTTTCATGTGCTATCTTCAGTCCACGAGTAAGGAGTAAACTGAAAGCATGAATCCAGCAACAGGAAGAGAACCCAAACTTTTGCAGTAGCAGAGAGAGACCTGTATCTAGCATTTTCTCTTAAACCCCCAGCTTCAACAACTGAAAGGAAAAACTAAAATACTGGGTCTGTGTGAGCATGACACCACTCTCTCTCTTGTGCTTCGTTTGTCTACGTTTTTTAAAAAATATTCCCAAAACTGCAAGGTAATGCTTTTCATGGAGCAGACACCAGCTTTGCAGCACTTGTTTTTGAGAGAAACAGCGTGGAATAAATGCCTCTTAAAGGTGCACCTTATCACAAAACGAATGAATATTTTGCTTCTATCTTCACTACTGGTGATACAAATCAATCTCACTTATTACCTGTAAATCAAAAGGTGGGAGGAAGTGTTGAACTTATTGAAATTGCTGTCACTGTGGAAGTGGTACTGAGCAAACTGATGGAGCTGTGGATGGATAGGCCCCAGGGTCTGGATGGATATTGCCTTAAAGCCCTTTTAAAAGGGATGACTAATGAGACAGGTAGATACATTGGCATGATCTTTCCAAGATTTGCTCGATTCTGAATGGTTCTGACAGTGGCAAGCAGCAATTGTACCACGTCAGTTCAAGAACTGAAGGAGGCAGGAAGTCTTATAGGCAAGTTAGCTTGATGTTTGTCATTGGGAAGGTGTTAAAGTCGATCATGGAGGTTCTAGTTGGGCACTTAGAAAAACTTGATGATTGAGAAGAGTTGGCATGGATTTGTGGAAAGCAAATTTTTGTGTTTTTAAGGCATGAGATGCTTTGGATGAGAAGGAGCCTGTGGACACTACTTTTTGGATTTAGAAAAGGCATTTGACAAGGTGCCACATAAAAGGATATTGAGGAAAGTAAAAGCAGAGGTAGATTGAATTCCTTACTTAGCAAAAATCTAAGGTTACCGGAGGTAGATGGGAAAGTGAAATTTGAACCACAAACGGGTCAGCCGTGATCTTATTGAGTGGTTGAGCAGACCTGAGCGACAGCTTGGCTGACTACTTCAAATCCATATCTCTGATACAAGCGAAGTGATAACACACTTGCATTTGTTTGTTGCTTTTCATGACCTCAGGACGTGCCTTTGCATTTCACAGCCATTTAGCAGTGTAACTCCCATCCAAATGTGGCAAATGACTTCCGCTCTGATGCAAAGTAAAATTATAAAGGGGAAATGAGGATGGAGATTGCAACTTAATGTCACCGAACTCCATGTTGACCCACGAAGGCTGGAAACCAGTGGCCATACTCATGGACTGAACAGGGATGTTCTGAAAAGAAGAAATGGTCACCCAGTCTACATTTTGGTTCTCCAGTGTGGAGATGACAACATCATGAGTAGTGAATACAGTATACTAATTTGCACCAAGTGTAATTTCAACTGTTTCATAGTGTTTGTGAATAAACATTCCCATTCATCTCTGCAGGATAAAGAAAAGTTGGAGATTACAAAATATGGTGAGCCGCCAAAGCCAGAGGTCATCAAGGACATGATTAAATATGCTCGGAATATAATTGAGGAATTCAGGAGAGCAAAGCATTACAAAAATATCCTTTTTTGCTGTGAATTGGTCATAAGCCGCACGCCTGTTTAAAAACCAAAATGCTACATGTTTCGGTGGCGCTGTTGTCTTGTGTTAGTTTATTGATTTTGATTCTTTCATACAGGATTTGAAGAGTATACAGAATATTGGCTATTTGCCACTCTTGTTCCTGGTGCATGTAAATTTTTTTTGCACTTTGGAATAAGCAGCATTTAAAAATTGTTGATGGTGCAAAATCAAAGACTGGTTGAGGAAAACTACACAAGACTTGAAGCAGGTGCCGGCTGTGAGCGGATTGGCGATAGGAATAATTTGATTGTAGGGAAGTGAGGTGATGTATTGGGGAAGGCAAAATAATGAATGGGGATACAAGCTGAATGAACAACTACTGAAAGTGATGAGAAAACCACTTTTTTTTTAAAGCCCATTACTTGCAAGGGCAGCTTTTGAGTATCTTTGGATTTTACAAAGCAGGCCGTAGAGACAGGAGTAGGCCATTCCACTAGTTGTACTTGCCCTGCGCATTCAGCATGCTCTTGGCTGATCAAACACCTAGTGCCCTTTTACCATCTCCATAACCTGGTATGCTGTTGATAATCAAATCTATTAATCTTAAACACACTTGAAAATTGAGCTTCCATAGTCTGCTGTGGCAGAAAATTCCAAAGGGTGTCACCTTTATTTTTAGATGGTTCTAGACTCGCAATCCAGGGTAAACATCTTGCCTGTATCCACTTTTTAAATCCATAAAGTTCCTAAATGGTATCGCCTCTCATTCCTTGAAACCGGAGAATACTGGCCCAGTTTGCCTAGACTCTCTCTCTTCTTGGCATTGTCCTGGGAGCAAGTTTTTCGTGCATATTCATTGCACACTGTCGATGACAATATCCTTCCTGAAATGAAGAGACCAAAACTGCACACACTGTTCCAGGTACTGTCTAACCAAGCTCTATGTAGTTGAAGCAAGACTTTAAAACTCCTGAAAGCAAATCCTCTTGCAATAAAAGCTAATGTTCCATTCACCTTCCTAGAAGCCTGCTGCATCTGCTTGTCAACTTTCAGTGACTTATCGACAAAGACACTTGGATCCCTTTGTACATCTATGCCTTTCCATCTGCTGTGTTCTTGATGATTCACTGTGCCTGTCTAAATTTTCCTGAAGGTGCTTCACATTTTCCTTGCAACACCCATTCCCACTTGGGATTCTACCATCTACAAATGTTGAAATGTTACCTTTTTGACCCTGCCTTGAAATCATTGGTATTTATTGTGAGCAGCTGGGCCCCAAGCCTACTGATCTTTACGCTATCCCAGTAGTCTCAGCCTGCTGATGTGAGAGTAGCCCACTTATTCCTGCTGTCTGGCTAACGGTCAGAAATCAATCATTAATCTATGCCAACACGTGATTTCCTATCCCATGTGCTTTAACCTTTTCTAACCAGCCTCTTGTGGGGTCTTTATCAAAAATATTAGGAAGATCAAAGTATGCTATATCCATCAACACACCTATCAGTTTGGTTAGTAATCCCTTCAACTCCAAGTTTGTCAAACACAACTTCGCATTTGGGCAAAGTCAGCATGAATTTGCATTCATATCATCCAGCTGTCTCTTAATCCCATCCTTTACAATAGATTCAAGTACTGTTTCCCTAATTATAGGTGTAATACTAACATTCCCTTTTTAAATAGCTGGTCAACATTTCAGCTGCAGGAATCGTTTCCGAATTGATAGAATTCAGAAGATAATACCCAATGCCTTGACTATCTCTGTCGTCACCTCAATAGCACACTGGGCTCTGAATAACATGTCTTTGCCTTTCAGCCCCACTAATTTCTCCAGTACAATCTTGCTAATGCTGATTTCCTTCAACTCATTCTCCCCAGCCATTTGGATCTCTGTCTGGGAGATTTCTTGTATTTTCCTCTGTGGAAACAGATACATAGTAATTGTTTAACTTTTTTCTTTTGAGTAAGCTTTAATTATAACACCTAAATCCTGCTCTGCCCAAAATTTCTTGTTACCGTCTGACTCACTCTGCCAAAGTCTCCCTCACTAACTGTACAGACATAGAATACAGGATCAAAAAGCGACATATTAAAACAGTATATGGATTCATTTTGATACTGAGTGGTAGAAAATTTGACTTGAGCAGTTACAATGTGTGGTAGCAGATTGGCTGGCTGATTATTTGTAATGCCTAACGTTTAATTATATTGACTACATTGGAAGTGAAATATCTTTGTGTGGACTGAAATGATATTGACTTTGTTTTGCTACCATTCAAGATACCTTTCTGTTCCTAGGTGTAGGGAAATGACATGAGAACCTGGGAATTATTATTATCAGAACCAATGTTGGTAAGAGAGAATTTGTCTTTAAATGTTTTGAAGGTCTTTTGAAAACTGGGTGGGCGATTTCCTCTAGGTTGACAGTTCATCTTCACAAAGTTCCCTGGGGAAAGAGAAATGTACAGACTCGGCACTGCCAAGCACACAATTTGTGCAAACGAAGCACTATGTGTGAGTGATCAAAATGAAGTATTTGTTTTAATCTTCCGTTACAGAATAACTTTTGGAGCTCCCTGATATTCTTTGTACAATTCTTAACTATCTGGCACCCCCTAGTGAACTGCTGGAGATCTGCGAGTTAAGTCTGGATAAGATGGGCTCCGCCTTTGAGGATAACAATGTCTACATGCTGCATATGATGTACCAGGCCATGGGAGTCTGCATGTATATGCAAGACTGGGAGGGAGCCTTACGATATGGTCAAAAACTAATCAAACCTTACAGGTGATTGAAAGAATATATTGTTGACACTATTTATTTAATGTAATCTTTCTACAGGATAATTTCCAGAAATAGTTTGTTTATTTTGGGTTTTAGAGCAGTATTATTAACAGTGTAACATTTCACTATGCATGAGTCACACTTGTGCAAAGTGAATATTTCATCATAAATTGTTCCATACTGCAGTATGCTTGCAACCACATTACATTTTTAAAAAAATTAAGATAGAAATGCTACTAGCAGATTTGAAGTTAAATGCTGTGTAAAGGTAACAACTTCAATTTCTAGCCATCAGATATAAATATCCATGAGGGGAGCCTTTTATTCTGGGTATCTAGCAGGGAGCAGCAGGTACTCCTCATGCTAAGATGTGCATTTTTTTTGTATTTGCAAGCATGCCAGAAAATGCAAGTCATTTCAAATGAGTGAGTCATTGAGTTGTGACAATTAAGCCACCAAGCTCTGTTCTGACTTCCTGTGTGGAGAGAAAATAGCCTACAAGCTGGATGTGGAAAATAACTTGTACTAAGCCAAATAAAATGACCCAGGTTCTCGGGAAGCTTTCCATTGTAGAGGCGGTTTTGTGTCTGCATTTCTGCATGTAGCAAGTTAGTGTTGACAGTGTTGAACACTAGGCTCTGTGCTGTCCCATGTGGAGGGAGGAGAGACTTCTTTTTTCCTCCCCCACCCCTCTTGTACCTTATCAAATAATTACTTGCCTGCCTTTTTTGATCACAATGCAGTCAAGACTGAGAAAATTAAGTTAAATTATATCGAATTTTTATCCTTTTCAAAAAAAAAACTGAAAGAACTGCGGATGCTGTAAATCAGGAACAAAAACAAAGTTGCTGGAAAAGCTCAGCAGGTCTGGCAGCATCTGTGAAGGAGAAAAGAGTTAATCATCAGTTCTGAGGAAGAGTCACTACACCCAAGACGTTTCCCCCCCCCCCCCCCCCCCCCCCCGGCTTAACAGATGCAGCCAGACCTGCTGAGATTTATCCTTCAAATTTCTTTTGCCTACCTCCTAGGATGCTTTGTCTTCAGGAATTACATTGCTCCTGCTTAGTTAAATTTGATTTGTAGTTGTAATGTAGCTTACTTTTGTCTTCAGCAGTAGATTGCAGTTGTATTTAAAAAAACAAAAATTCTAGGCAAACAGTTTTTAAAAAGTGGATCCAGTCATTCAGCTTGGTCTGTACCTGGTAATTTCACATTTTAATCACTTTCTGATTCTCACATCCTGGATGCTATTGCTTTATGCAGGAAATTATGGGTATCCTGATGTGGCAGAAATCTCCTGGGGAGGCACTGTGACGGTGTTGTCTACAGAAGGCAGTATCCTTCTGCAAGGACTGGAGTCACATGTAGGCCAAACTGGGTAAGGATGGCAGGTTTCCTTCCCTAAGGATATTCCCTTCCTTTTTCTGCAATTACTTATGTTTGAGACAGTATGTATGATCAGGACCAGATTGGTGGAGTAGAAACTGTCACGCTCTCGTTATAAAGTGATATTTTTAAGGAGGGCAAAGTGTTAACTGGATTGACTACTACCATTTCCCAAGGCCAACATTGTTCCTGCTCAGGTTTTCAGCTGTTCAAAGCAACTTAATTCTGATCAAGGAGACAGAAACAGACTATTTTTAAGTTGTTATTACACCAGAGATGAGTGTTTTATAGAAAAAGGTGTGTGTGTGTGTGAGATCCAGCAGTTAGTTGACTTTGTTTGTTTGTTTGTTTTTAATTGCAAAATATACTTTTATTGGTAGCCCGTAACTGTGCACAGCGCTGTTATCAACCTCATCCTCCCAGTATTTGGGAAATATATCTGGCAATTCGGTTCTTTCACAGAGTATCCTGTAGGCAGAGTTGAGCAGGCACTTTCCATTGGAGGAACATAGTGAAACTTGGCATGTTTTCTGAGCCAAGGAGTTGTAAATTTTAAAAACTACAATCTCTAAAGGCTGTATTAATCTATGGTTGCACGTTACCATTTACTTTTAATAAACCTGAGTAGTTGATTATGGCAAAAACTGCAGTGTTTATTAGAATTATTTTATCCTGTTATTTCCAGTAACGAATTTTCTGTTTGCCCCTGAGAAATACGTTTCTTTCTTATAAAAATAATATGACCTTCCTTTTGAACGAAGACTGACTTTGGAACCTTTGAGGATGAACATGAATAACATCTAGTGCAGAGAATTTTTACTGTGATTGAGTGAAAGCATCTACTGCCCAATTAAGTCACTGACTCTCATTTCCTGTTGCGATATTTGTTCACTTATTCTGCATTTGTAGGATGTCACTAGTCACAAACAGATTCAACACCCTTTTTCTCCCTTCTGTTGTCAAAGACAGGGGGTCCAGGAATGTGCAGGTTAGTTGGGTTAACATGGGAAAAGCAGGGTTACGGGGAGAGGATGGGATGCTCTTTTGAGTGTGGAAACAGACTTGCTGGGCCAAATGGCTGCTTCCTGCAGTGTAGAGATTCTGACAATTTTCAGAAATCTCAGTTTGCAAATTGGATGCTCACCCACTAGAAACACCTTGGCAGGAATTAATGAGTGAATGGAATTTAACCTTGTTCTCACTAAAATGAAAGCACAATGAAGATGATGAGAAATGTGCCCATGATTTCCTGATGTATGCTGCTGGTGGATGAGCTTTTTGCTGGGACACTGGCTTCATAAGGTCAGCATTTCCAGGTTTGAATGATCAGAGGTGATTTCTGGGGTACAACCTCCCTTCTCCACTGTGCTGACATCCCTTAAGAAAAATAAAGGCACTTGCTATTATCATTGAACACGTGGATTTTCCGATTGGAATTCTTCTTTTGTGCTCAGATTATAGATAAATTTGTGAAATGGTATGACCCATTAACACCTCTCAAATTTGGTCCAGAGAAAAGACATTTTATCGGGCATTCATCATCCAATGTGTTTGAATTGGTTTTGAATCTTAGGTCTGAGCCATTATAAAACAATTGCACATTTATCTGTACTGAGACACTTAAATGTTGCCAGAGATTCTTTCTTACTTAAAAAAAACTTAATTGTTGCTTCCTCAGCAACAACTTGTTCCTAACGCTGAAGAATATTCAGAGATGCCTAACTAAAAGGAAATAGTTATATTCAGTGACTGATGATTGACTTTTTTTTTCTTAAAAGATCTCTCGCTGACAACCTTTTAAGAGCAGATGATGGTGGAGAGGTTAAGTGTTAAGTCCTGAATGTTGGTCATGCTTTCAGCTACAATAGAGGGGTGGAGAGAGTGGGAAATGCACATGCTACAGAGTTAAAGTGAGCAACAAAGATTGAAGAAGGGAGATATCGAAGTGTAAGAGCTGGATGAACACAGCAGGCCAAGCAGCATCATAGGAGCAGGAAGGTTGATGTTTCAGGCCTGGACCCTTCATCAGAAAAAAAAATTTGAAGGCGAGGTGCAGCCGTAGAGGAATTGAAAACTTCTATGATCTTTTTGTCAACGTTTGAGGTTTTGGGCACAAACTGTTGAAATTAAAGAGTAACATGCAGCGCAGTGGTCGAGGTTTGTTATGAATTGGGGCACAGACAATGGATTGACTGAGATTTATGGAGGATGAACAGTTGGCAGAGGAGCAATAGCACATTCAAACTTGGACAGGCATGACTGAAGCTTTAGAAAGAGCTGGGCTAAGGCAGGGATGGAAAAGAGTAATATAGAGATGGAAGTAGGTGCTGTTGTGTAATGGGGAGAAATTGGGATTGGAAGCTGCCAGAATCCTTGGGCTTTCACTGTAATACTGTTGTCCTGGAGGTTGAAATGTGGTGGCTTCTTGTAACTTGTGTACCAACTTATATGACATTTGGAGGAAGTGTGGCATATTCCATGATTCAGTAACTCCTTATTTCAACTGGTGGGCAGTTAAACACAGTTAGAAAATTAGAATGAAAGGGGGGGGGGGGGCAGAAGAAAATTAGCATTGTGATTTGTAATTTTAAAATAAATTAAATTTTGCTTTTTTTTTTGAAAAAAAGCAGCAAACACTATCCAGCATATTCTCTGAATGTTGCTTCAATGTGGCTGAAACTAGGACGGTTATATATGGGCCTGGAACACCACTCTGCTGGAGCTAAGGCACTGAGGAAGGTAATAAATTCACCTGTTGCTTTCCTCATTATAGTCACCAAGTGTTGACTTCATAACAGATATGATTGTCTTGATGGCTTGTTTTTAAAAGAACATTCCCAAGAAGGCTCTTATGTACTTTGTGAACTAGACTACTGGGTAAGAAAGTGTTTTGAACCCAGAAGCATGCCTTGGTTTTAATTTGTAATTGTAGCCTGTAGGCTGTTCCTGCTGGAAAATAATCCCAACGTGCTGTCACTTAAAGCTGTAGACCCATTTTCTAAATTTTGCATTTAGACTGGTATCTAAAAGCACATTCTTTTCTGAACTTCAACTATTATTTCTTCATGAAAATAATCCTGAATAAGAGGTAACATATTATTTTCTGCCAGAATGTACTGAGGTTTGTGGATTTTGGGATAATTGTAATAAATCAGACCATTTGCACAAATGTACACACTTCACAATATGCTAATCTTCGAAAATTCACCCCATCTCATACAGTTAAATGTATTTTTAGTGTGTTTACTTATTGAGTGCCCATCATCATCATCATCATCATCATGTGTGAAACGTTGCGGTCTGTTACTTTTAACCAAAGTTTAGGATTCTAATATGAATTTCATTGACTGCACTGCTTTTTTTTTTTTTTTGAAAGTTCTTGTCCAGCAATTGGAATCAGTAATTTGATTTCATTCGTAAAGATTGCTAAGAAAGGTTGACTGCACAAATTATGTCAGCCCTATCATAAAACAGAACACCCCCTCCCCTAAAACCTCAGTTATCCCAAAAGAAAACCTCAGCTGGACAGAAGTTCATCAACCTGAATTAAAAATTATTTCCTTCCACAAATCCTGGCTGGCCTGCTGACTAGCACTGGCATTTTTTTTTTGTTGTGTGATGCAAATTTGTTTTTAAAATAATCTATCAAATCTTGCATAGATGTCAAATTGAAAATTCAATATCATTAAATAATTGAAAGACACCATTTCAAGGTTTGTAAATAGAAACTGAAAGAACTATGGATGCTGTAAATTAAACAAAACCAGAAATTGCTGGAAAAGCTCAGCAGATCTGGCTGCATTTGTGGAGAGAAATTGGAGTTAACATTTTGGGTTGAGTGACCCTTCAATTCTGAAGGGTTACTCGACCTGAAATGTTACATCTGGTTTCTCCAGTAGATACTGCCAGACTTGCTGAATTTTACTGCCAATTTCTGGTTTTGATTCAAGGTTTAATTTTACCTTCTGTGTCAGTAAAACACAGAAGTAGATAGAATGTTTAAGTTTAATTATTTTTTAAAAGAAATTCTTGTTTTAATTTTAGCTGAGTTTTAATATCTGACTTCTTTGTAAAAAGAAATTTGAATTTTGAAAAATTCTTTGTGGCGTGAGATTTTTAGCAATTCATTTTGTGCTGTGTAATTACAGTACCTTGTAAAATTTTATTCTTTAAAGAGAGTCATGTTTTAGAATAGATGTCGAGAGAAACAATAACTGACTTAAATTTGCCTTTTTTTTCACAGGCATTGACCATTATGGAAGTGGCACATGGCAAAGATCATCCATATGTTCTCGAAATTCAGAAAGAGCTGGAGGGAAAATGAATTGTTTTCCTTTTGTTGCTTCAATTCATTTAAATCACAATGTGAGACTGTCTGCTTGTATGCTGGTACCTGTCAACAAACTAATCTCTAAAAAGATTGGTTGGCATGGATATGAAATCTGGAAAATAATAGCATAAATATCAAAGGAATGCAATTTTTATTTTTCTTTTTAATATTTAAATGCATATTACAATAAATGTTATAAAGCTTTGAATCATGTGAAAACAGTTAATTTATTGAAACTTCTCGGAAAAAAATTTAGTCAGACCACACTGCATGCAGTTCTGGTTGCCATATTATATAAAGGAGATGTTCAGGAGAAAAGTTGAGGCTTAATTGTGATACTGAGGTTAGGGGCGGGGGGAGAAAAAATTGAGCCTAGGGTGGGGATTGTGGGGGTGCATTGGCGGTAGATAGAGTTGTGGCTCTGAGGCAGCATGTGGACCCTGGGAGCTAATTCCCTTGGACCACAACCTCCCAAACCATAGCAACATAAAAATTGCACTTGAATGTCACAGAATCTATCCCAGGACTGTTGTTCTCCAGTGCTGCTGCCTTGGACAAGGAACGTACTTCCAACCAGAGTTTCTCATGGCGCAATGTCCCACAGCTTAGGAACTCCTGGTTTACGCAGTGAATTCCTCATATAATAAAGAAACGGGAGACTTCAGAGGCATAGGAAAGCCCTATGTCATATGTATATGCTGGCTGGATAGTATAGACCTCTGATCGAGGTATTGGAGACCGTATTTATTCGTACGGCTAGGGAAGCAGGTTTTGTTTCATGTTGAGGTTAATAATCCCCTAAACTGCTTCCGCTGACTCAATGTGAGTGGCTGTGGTGGCACCCAGAAATGGATCTCTCTGGGTGGAAGTTCAGCTTGTGGCTGATGGCCTGACTAGGGTGTCCACGGTCACAATTTGAGCTGGTCATTTTCCACTCAGACTAGGGGCATTGATAAGAGTGGAAACAGGGAGAATGTTAATTTGCAGAAAGTCCTATTCCCTGCTTAATGTTCTTGCTGATCAAACTGGTTCCTGGTCTAGCAAAATCTGCATTTACATCATTACTTGCAAATTTCTGCAAGCCCTACTACTCAGTAATCCGCTTACAACCCCATACGAGTTCTGTCCTACTCTAATTTTGGCCTCTTGTGCATTCCCAGTCTTTGAAGGCCTAGAATCCTGTATGCCCAAACATTTGGGGTGGCACGGTGGCTCAGTGGTTAGCACTGCTGCCTCATGGCACCAGGGACCAGGGTTTGATTCTATCTTCTGGCTACTGTCTGTGTGGAGTTTGCACATTCTCCCTGTGCCTGCGCCGGTTTCCTCCCACAGTCCAAAGAAAGATGTGCAGGTTAGGTGGATTGGCCATGCTAAGTTGCCTGTAGTTTTCAGGGATGTGTAGATTATGTGGGTTTATAGTGGAATGGGTCTGGGTGGGAATGCTGTGTGGGTTGGTGTGGACTTGGTGGGCCGAAGGGCCTGTTTCCACACTATAGGGGTTCTATGATCCTATGATAAGATTCCTTTTTTTTTAGAAAAGGACTTCAGATAGAGACTCTGTATCTGTGTGTGTCTCTCTCTCTCTCTCCCCCTCCCCCTCTCCCTCTCCCCAGCTCCCAGTGCAGATCAATTAGTTAATTTAAACGGGGGGGAAAAAAAATCCACTTGCTTACATAATATTCACTTTGCACTGTCCAATTCTGATAGGATTGTCTGGATAATGATACTGCATGCAGAAAATTCTTGCTAACGAATAATTGTTTAGAATGTGGAGCATAATATTGGCATGGATCATCTCAGGGTAACTGGTCTGTTTTCCACTGTTGATGCTATCAATCAATTATTTAAACCTCCGCCACCTAAACCTTCGGAAATATGTATTGTTATGTTGGACGACTACTCCTATTAGAAAATGAAGCTTTCGAGCTGATTCAAGAACTTGACAGGAGAAGGAAAAGAAATCTAGATTTTAAATAAAGATTGTGGTCTTCCCACAGATGTGGGCAGATTTTGGTCTAGGCTCATCAGTACACGACAGAACCAAGTGGCTCAAGGATAAATGGAAATTGATCTCTGGCTTTATCAGAAAACTGTGAGCTGCTACTACTAGTTGTGTCTTCGGCTACATCTCTTTGCCAGCAGTGATCCTTGGCTAAGTCTGTAATTGCAGCAAAGGTGGCTGAAGAACTAAACAGCATGGTGCAGATCACTGACTAGGAATGATGCCCCTTGATTGTGTAGATCAGAAACCCAGATCCTGTTGAAGAGAATGGTTCCCATCAAGTTTAGCAATGGAATTAAAGCTGGCTTTTTGTTTATTTGTTGGTGTGTTTTTGCATTGCTTAATTTTACATTCTTTGTGCCTGAATTGTGTTTGTGTATAGCAGGGAAGCAACAATTCTGCCAAACAGGTCTGTGTGCAAGAATCAAGATAAACATTTTTACACATCTACCTTCATGGTGATGAGCGGTGAAGAAATCTGTAGGTTGGCACATTACAATAAATGACTTGTCCTAATATTACTATAGTGCAGTTGTATTCTAACCAAGGAGCTGAATAGTTTAAATCAACAAAACTACAGTTTGGTGTATACAGAATCAACTGATTAAACAAACAAAAGATTTAACATATAAAAAAAATGGTGAAGCAGCATTGAAGCCCTCATTCCAGCATAGCCTTCTCCTTCTCAGTGTTCCCATTGGCAGTAATAGTTCGAGCAAACTTATACAGTCTAACTTTGCAGACAATGCCACACAACTAAACTGCATGCAATTAAGTAAATACTTGCCCCGGACCTTTGAAAGTTGAGTAAAGTCTAATTTCACAAGTTGTAAACACAAAACCTCTATTACCTTGCAATGGGATCACGTTGTTTCAGATGGTGTTAGTAATGCATTAGTAACTGTTTTTTGTTCATTTTGCTCTATTGTGCTATAGTTCTGCTGTCATCTGTTCAGTAAATTTTAGGATGCATATTGGAAGCTGTCAAAACTCTGATGTTCAGGTTACCATCCTAATTCTATATCACCTTATACTGAACACTAGATTTTTGGAAAAATGCTTTATTGTGTATATGAATGATAGACAATCTTTTACAAAATGTTTGGTACTTTCATAAGGAAAATTTTTCACTAAAAAGCATATACAAAATAATTATTTACACAAGACATAGAAAGAAATGAGTGATAATTTTGTTTTGACAAGTCATGTGAAGCAATGCTGAATGGTCTCAGTATCCATAGAAAACAACAGGCAGCAAGATCAAATGTAAAATACTGTCATGTAGTATCACAGTTTTATACTAAAACTGGAAACAAAAGCTTATACACTTATCAGAATGCATATATACCTGATGTAATAAGCATGCACAGTTAGTTTTCAAGCAGAAGACAGTTCCACTCATTGTAGTTAAAACCACTTTTGTTGCAACTCCAACATGGCATGGACTTAAAACTTCCTGTCACAAAGTTATACATTTTCAGACATAGAAACACAATAGGTTGAGAATATAAATTATGAGGGCAGATGCCTTTTCACTGAGTTAGTATAACACACATTTATAGGCTTTTTTGTGCTAATTAAGGGCTTATTTCCAAATGAGATGCAGAGCAGTGGTTTAGAGCAAGGAACAATTTCAATTGAATCCACTATCGGCACATTGATGCTAAAAATTAACTGACCTGTCCAGTTAGAATCTGTGGAAGCCATGGGAAATTAGTAAGTTTCTTTTTATAAAGAAACCACGTGGACATCGCCATAAGAGATCACTAATGAAAAATTAAAATCGTTGTTCATGATGTGCCTTTGAACTTGTTCAAAGATATCCTTTCAATAGATATAGGGAATCAGTTACTATTATTGTCAGTTATCACTCATACCGCAATCAATTTTTATTTTTTGACCAAGTGAATGTGCATCTCTAGTTCTAAACTTGGTGCTGGTTTCATTATTAATGAGTAAGATCACGTGTGTATCAGTTGAATTTGGCAATTGATAGCACAATCCTACTTGTTAAAGATAGGGACCAACATGCTTAACCCTATCAATGTAAGTCTTAATGTCTTTCATTCACTGCTTACATAAATGTCCATATGTATTAATGAATATGACAGGAATGTTCTCTTAAAGCAACATATGTTTATTCCTTAATCGATCACTATCAATTCGGAATATGTAACACAAGGTTAGACAATGGACTTAGTAAATTTATTAAATCCAGTCCATTCTGCCAATAGTTAAATGGTGTAAGGGTAGACAGTTCAGTATTCTGGTGGATTCCAGCACAAAACTCTCTTTCAATTTTTACATAAGGGTTAGTTGGTACATTTAAAGTTGGCACACAAACAAGGTGAGTTATAGTTATACAAAGACAGAAATTTTAGCAAGTTTCCCCACTACTTTTCAATATAGTGTACAACAAATTTGTATTTGTTATATAGCAAAGTTGTCATGACCTTATTTTTCATTAGATAAACTAATGATTTTATATTGATCTTGTATGACTTATTATTTAAAACAGCAAGTTTTAAACAAAAAAAGACTTCCAGAGCTGCTTGTGGTAAATATCCTAATATTTTGGCGGTAATGCACAGCTAACTGTGCAGTACATGGTTTCCAATTGGGCCCACCTAACTTTGAATCTGAATAACTGGTCAAAGTTTAAGCCAAAAACTGAAAAGGATTCTGGGTGCACCTCAAACCTACAGTGATAAATGCATTTATTCATATATATAAAAATTATATAGCGCCTTTAACATATTAAAAACAGTCCTAAGACACATCACAGAGGCATTAAAAAATGTGTACATTCAAAAGCATTTTTAACAAAAAACAACAAATAGGTTTTGGCGCTTGATTACTGCTCAAAACATACTAAGTCAACAATCAGAGCAACGTTAAAAATTGGTCAACCACCAACCATTCAGCATTTCCAAACATCAAATACAATATGTGATAGGTTTGCAACGAATGTGTTGCAATTTCAGATATGGCAATCATTTGGCAATCAATATAGAACACTGTTCAACAGCACGTGTTCCAACAATTCAAACCTTAGCAATATTGAAGAGCCAAAAAAATACTGAGACACAATACGGATATTAGCATATTAAAAACTCAGACTGGACTTTAATCCAAACTGTTAAATTATATAAATACACAAATTAAGATCAGTTAACAGTATTAGTCAGTGGAAAGAGCTTGCAAAGTCACAGTGAGCCAGCCATCTTAGATATGACAATTTTAATAACAAGGTTCCCCACAAGGGTTTTTGAACTTCTCACCAACCCACTGAATCTGTGAGCATCTAAACCATTTAAAGTTATTCCATTTCTCCTCACTTTTTTTCCCCTCCGACCATGCAGCACTGTGTGTGAAATTTAGCTTCTAGGAAGTGGTCTGAAAAACATATTTTCACCTGTCAATTACTGATAATCAATGCACGGTTTAGGGGTTCATCTAAAATATTCTACTGAGCGACAACCCTGAAATTCCTTGGGGTTTCTGTCCACCCCTTGTCATAATTTCAGTGAGACTCCATTTTCATTAGTAATTTCCCAATGCCTTGTTAAGGAGTGAAATCTTACAAGCCAAATTACCAGGGAACTGAATCTGTGCCGGGACTTCTAATGCTGCAATATTCTAACTCAGTCACAACCCAGATATTTGCAGCGTTCAATACATCTAGCGATTTATGGTATAGGTCTTCGAATGAGCGAAAGTGAGTACCACCCAATGGATACAGACTAGAGAAACGTTTCAATCATGTTCTTACATGAGGTATTGGAAAGCAAATGGCTCGACTTGCAAAGTGGAGCAGGGCTGGACTGACTATTCCATCCCATGGTAGGCAAACCCTGAATTTTCAAATGCATGCAGTAGGCAGCAGCAATTTGCCTCTTCTGGCGCTAACTCACGTCTGTCCCATAGGAATCAGGTGTTTTCCTATTAAACCTAGCAGTTGTCAAAGGGCAAGAAGCAGCATGCAAGGGATTTCAAAGCCTGCATGTCACATATATTTAGTTTACATACCATACCCAGCACCGTGATCAAAACTGAAACAATCCAGACTTGCACATTGTTTAATATCCAACCCGAACCTTGCTTAAACTTAATGCTAGTTATTATTAAAGGGATTATAGCACCTTCACCCAGAGTGTTTATCTTTTGTATTATTTTCTTTTACATTCCAGTCTTCAATCTTCTGAATTTTTTGCCAACGACCATATGTTTTTATTAAACATTGTTTTCTCTCAGTTCTAAAAAATATACAATTTCTGACAATGTATGTACTTGATCATTTTTGCATCTGGTGATGACAAGTTTGCAGGTGGCTTTCTTTGGCTTTTGCTCATCGGTTATGTCATCTTAAGGGAAGTTATTTAAAATTTGTTTTCTAACTGTATTTCTGCATAAGTAATTTCTGTAATTTAATTTTGAAGCTACCTTCCACCCACAGCATTCATTCCTTTTTACTGAGAAAGGTGTGTGTAAATGCTGGTTGATATTTTTATTTAAACTTGGATTGCACCTGTAACATGTTGTAGTTCATAAATCAGTTCATATAAGTCTTTTTTTCCACAACTGAGCAACAGCAAGCTCAGAGTAAAAATAATCAATTAGAAACAGTCAGTCAAAAAAAGGAGCACTATCCCCTCTGTAAAGTTGTTGGGAAGATTGCCTTCTCTCCTTACCATTAATAATAAAAAATAATGCAGTTTGCCTATTGAAAATTAAATAACCTAAGTATTGTACCATCATGCTAACAGAATGCCCTGACAAATATCTAGCTGTCAAAGTTGGGTGATCCATACTATCTACAGGAAGGCATGACTATCTAGTCATGGAGGCTTACACAGTAGTACATGAAAAGCTGTTTTGACCTGTCTGTCTTGTTTTAGTCTGTCTTGTTTTAGTGCTGCTATCTTTATTAACGTTTTTAGAACTGGCACAATATTTTGCCATCAAGATAAAAAAAAATCTATTCCATGAATCTATTGATGAGGATTGTTTGATGTTTCGGTAAATTTCTTTAAATTACTCAAACGCTTACTGATTTGCAAGAAATAATTTACATAGTTGTTCATGAACAGATAGTTTATTTAAGAATCTCTATTGAAATGTAACAAAAACGACAATGAATCAAATTGATTTTCCTCTTACAATTAAAAAAAATCTTCCCAGAGATCAAAATAATTTGTCCTAATATTTATAGGAATGACCATATTACAAACGTTAAGACAATGGTCAATTTTAAAATACTTAACCTCCAGTTATATAAACATCTTTTTCTCTGCAGTGCAGAAAAAAATGTAGTTGTTGCAAAAAGAATGCTTCAAATTAAAAATGGATAACAATGGAAATATCCTTCTAATGTCTTATATTTGGTACCAGTTATTTGTATAAAAAGTAGTAAGATTCAGAAATAAAATTGACCATTTCGTGTTATTTTTGTTTAATGCTTATAGTCTTCAAAAAGATCTGGTAACTTAAATTAGTTAACGGAACAAATATATAAAATAAATTAAAATAACACTATTACTCCACATGGAGTGGTTTTTCTTTCTCTTTTACATTAGAGATGTCTTTTTTTCTTATACACATTGCTCTTCCTCACAATGTCAATTTGCTTTAATTTTAGAGTAAGAAATAGAGCAGATCCTGAAAAACTGAAACACACCTAGAAAATGCTGGAAATACTCAAGACAGGCAGTATCTGTGCAGCGTGTAACAGTTAATATTTTAGAACTCAGAACTGAAACATGAACCCTACTTTTGTGAGCATTTGGTGGCCAGGCTAGCATTTATTGCTACTCCCAACTGACTTTGAGAAGGTGGCAGTAAGTCACTTTGAACACCGAAGTCCATGTGCTGTAAGGGAGAGCTACAGTCTTATTAGGGAGGAGTTACAGGTTTGTGATTTGAATGACAGTAAAGGAGTGGTGATATAATTCCAAGCCAGCATGTTCTGACACTAAGAGGGAAACTTGCTGGTAATGGTGTTCCAATGCATTTGTTGTCCCTAATCTTCTAAGTGGTAGAAATTGTGGATGTGAAGGTACTGTTGAAGGAGGCTTTGCAAGTTACTACAATGCATCTTGCAAATGGTGCACACTGCTTCCACTGTGTATCACTGGTTGAGGCAGTGATTGTTCAAGTTGTTTAATATGGTGCCAATCAAGAGGTCTGCTTTATCTTGTGTGACGGTGAGCTTCTTGAGAGATGTTGAAGCATCACTCATCCAGGCAAGTGGAGAGGACTCCTTCATATTACTGACTTGGGCATTGTAGATGATTGTCAGACTCTGGGGAGTCAAGAGATAAGTTATGCACTGTATATCCCAGCCTCTGAACTACTCTTGTAGCTACAGTATTTATGAGGCAGGACCAGTTCAGTTTCTAGTCAATGGCTTTTGATGATGAGATGTTCAGTGGTGCTGTTGAATGTTAAGGGGAGATGGTATTATTCTCTCTTGTTGGAGATGGTCATTGCCTGGCACTTGTGTGCCATGAATTTTTTCTTACCACATATGAACATACAGCTCAGTGTTCTCTACTAAGTCTTGTTGCATGAATGCACAGACTGCTACACTATCTGAGGAATCACAAGTGGTATTGAATACTGCATAATCATCAGCAAACATTGCACTTACGTTAGAGGGAAAGCCATTGATGAAGTGACTAATGTTTAGGCCTAGGGCTGATACTTGACCAGATGAGTCTTTTCAGCATTTTCTGTAGTTTGTGGAGAGTTGCAAGTAGCTTCATTCATTGAGTCAAGTCTGTGTAACACACAACTCAGCATGAATTCTAATGCTTGAAGCCAACTTTAGAAGACAACTCAGTTTAAAAATAAAAACAAAACTCATTAAACACAATGCCTGGTGTGTTAGTCACAGAATAAAATACTGCAGTTACAATTAGGGGACCAGGCATCAATTGGCAGTTTCAACTGAATTTTTTTTTTAAATCTAAAGTTTAAGGGTCAAACATCTTTTGAAAGTTTTCCTGTTTTTGCAATACAACCAGACCTTAATTACCAGGCAAGTAGTAACATGCTGCCAGGCTTCTTGTAGTACTGCTTGTGTGTGTGTGAATCTACCTCCATATGACCGATTTTCCTTTTGTCCTTCAAGAAAGCAATCCAACATTCCTGAAAATGGGCAAGACTAAAATCGGTAAATCACTAGAGTTCTACAGGAATAAACCCACGTCATACTATTTAAATATTTCCAATGTTAAAGTGTTATGCCAATCAATGCCCCACTCTATAATCTACAGTAGATTTGCTGATTAAATCATTTAAAAAAGCTAGTGAAACACTACTACTCTTTTGGACAAGTAGCAAAGTTTCGTCCCTTGTCTGTGATAGCAACATGCACTGTCTTTGCTGAATGACTGACCCAGATGATTATACAGCCAGATAAATCAACCACAAATATCCCATCTGATTAACTCCCAACGCAGAAAATGTTTCCCTTTCTGGGAGATATATCTCATTTGTGCAATTATCTGCAGCTGCTGAATGTTTAACTCTCTGAGAACTCCTGACATGTTGTGTTGTGGAAGATTCTGGCTTCCTTAAAAATAGCTAAATAACACTAAACAAAGTGAAATGTCAACACAGAATTGATGGTGCCACAGTCATGTGTCTCAACCTCTTTCATGAGAATCTCCTGCTATTTATGGGAAGAGTATCTCTTTCGATCCTGTCACTAATCACCAGTGAAACCACCAGAATACTGGGGACATCCATATAACTTCTATTTATACATAAGGTCTGATGTTGCTGTGGCCATAAATGTGTCCTGTACTCCTTGAAATATTGCCCCCTTGAGGAGCAGTCTATAACTGCATCCAAAATGTTTGAAATCATGCCAAGAAACAGTGTCAAGGCAAGCAGCTGTTCAAAAAGGTTAAAGTTTGAGCTGCCATTGTTTTCATACTAAATAATCAAAGTAATCTAGCAAATCATCTGTGTGTTTTTACCATCTATTTTTAACAGTAATAATCAGCTCAAAATCGCAAATACAACTATGCAAACCAGGTTTTCCCAATTATACAAAAAATAATATCACTTAAAGGTTTGTGAACTCAGTAGGTCATCCTCAAATTACTATGAAATGGACCAGTCCCTCTGATACTTTTAGGTCTTTTAACAATGAGACCAAGGCAATGTTAAAGGAATATTGCTCAAGTTAATACAACAGCAATTCCAACATACTTTTAGCTCTTGATTGTACATCTTCTTGACAAGTCTACAAGGTGGACAGTGCTCCATTTGTTTAGTTGGAAAACATCATTCTGGAATATCACTGTGCAACCAGAAGCACAGCAACTGCAAAAGAACGCCACCATTCACTCATGTTAAGTGTGCACACAGAATGTCCCGTTTCTTACTATTATGTTCAGTACTTTAGAATTCTATGGAAGGATTCAAAAGCAGCTTTAACATCAACAAAATGCTCAACAAGTAAAGGGCACAGTTCTGAAAATCAAGGTATCACTTGACAGAAGCTTGATGTACTGAGCTGCACTTTTTCTTGGAAAGAAAGCTAGCTCCATTTCCACTGCTAATTATTAAGGTTGTTTAAATACAGCATTTGTGAATTCACATCTAAATCAACCGAGAGTTCTTCAGGAACTGAATGAGCACCTGGTAGACAAACTTGTACTGAGCTATTGTTTGAACCATTAACATTCTCTGTTGTCGGAGAAATCCCAGCATAGCTGGCACTTCCAGCTTCTGAAACAGAACAGCAATGGCAAAATGTTATTACACAAATTGATAGATTGTCTTAAAAATCCAATGTAATACAGGAAAATAGATTGAAAAAATAAACAATTAAACAAGTATTATACCCAAGAATATGAGCTTTGAAAAAGATAGTTTTTGTTTCAAAGATTCCACAATACGTTTTTCATAATTATTCCAAAGTTGAAAATAGTCTGATTAAAGTTTTGTTGCTTTTCTCATTTATCCCAAGGGTGGACTTTGATATTGGATAACTAACACTGACTTTCAGAAATAATAGATTCAATTAAAGAATGTAAATAATGCATTCTAGATGGGGTGCAGAGTGTGGAGCAAGACATGACACAGCCCAGACCCTGAAGACACAACAGTTGCCTTGAAACTTTAAAGGATCTCCTCTACGTTAGGCACTTCAGGCAAATGAAATACTTTGTTTTTAAGAAGCAGGGGAGAATGACGGAGGGAGAAGGAAAAAATACTCAGCACTTGATCCTTACTGCCTTCTTATATTATTAAGTTAAAGAAAGGAATACCCGCAGAAATGTTCTGTCAAATCCTTTATGACTTCACGGCCTGTTTTGACAAAAAAGTCTGATAGACAGTCATGCTACCTGCTTATATACAACAACTAATAAGCATCCTTATCTGTCTTACTTAGTTATCTTCAGAAAATACACATTTATTATTTTGTGCTGGACTTTTAGCTTTGGCTCATCCCATAATAAGGATCCAACAACAATGAAAAAACTGCAGATTCAAAGATGCAGTATGATGCTCCAATCGTTTAGAGGAGCTACAGATTAAGTCGGCAGTTTACAGGTTTAGATACATAATTTGTATCAATTGGTTTTCCAAATAGGTGTGAGATATTATGTGCAATAAAAATCTTGTTTCCAATTCTATAAATTTCATTGGATTTTCTGTTATATCCTGGCTACCCAGTTTGGAAGCCAGTAACTATGTAGTGGAATAATCAAGCCAAGAATAAAGAATAACCTAATAAACTAACCATCAACCTAATATGATTGTTACTAATTCCTAATGTAAAATTTTTCACAATAATTCAAAATCTTCCAACACAACTAAGGCTAAAACATTGACTTTAATATTAGATAATGACTTTAATACTAATGTCAAGAAACAGATACAAACTGATATGCAATATCATGGTGTGAAGCTGGATGAACACCGCAGGCCAAGAAGCATCAGAGGAGCAGGAAAGCTTGACATTTTGGGTTGGAACCATTCTTCAGAAAAAGAACTTTTTTTTTCTGAAGAAGGGTCTTGACCCGAAAGGTCAAGCTTTCCTGCTCGGCCTGCTGTGTTCATCCAGCTTCACACCGTGTTATCTCAGATTCTCCAGCATCGGCAGTTCCTACTATCTCTCCCCAAACTGATATGCAAAGATGGTTTGGAAGTGGAGAGATTTTTTCTTTAAAAATGCTCATGGAATTGAGGATCAGTGGCAAACTAGTACTTATCGCAAATTTACGGAGAAGTTTCACTCACTAAAATGCCAAGTTTAGGAAAATGCACACAATGAATATTCGTATTTATTGGAAGAGAACATCAGTGCTCAGGAATGCAGGCAAATGAAATAACCAATAAAACAGTACAAAGTACTGAGGCCAACGTGGAAGAACAGTGGTCAACATTCTTTTCTCCTTCTATCTTCAGTCTATTTCAGGTTGTCAGGCGACTTAATTAGGAGCAGAACCCAACAATGACATAATCGCTAGATAATAAAATGTGAGGCTGGATGAACACAGCAGGCCAAGCAGCATCTCAGGAGCACAAAAGCTGACGTTTCGGGCCTAGACCCTTCATCAGAGAGGCGGATGGGGGGAGGGAACTGGAATAAATGCTGTGTTCATCCAGCCTCACATTTTATTATCTTGGAATCTCCAGCATCTGCAGTTCCCATTATCTCTAATGACATAATCGCTGTTCCATTTTTATGCAACATACAGATGGTTTGGAAATACTGTGTAAAATTTGGTGAAGACCAAATCGATAAGCTAACTGCTAATCAGCACACCATGGATTAAAAGTAGATCAAATGCACTTTCAAAAATATCTGTTGCACTCACCTCATTATGCTCCAAACAACCAACCATAACTTCTGTTAGAATCACCACTCCTGTTCTTCCAGCTCCTGCACTGCAATGCACAACTACTGGTGGGTTGCAGCTCTTGGTAGAATCCAGCATGCTATTTGTATGTCGACGGACAGATTGAATTTCTTCGAGATAAGCTGAAAAATTAGAACAGAAAGGATTGATGTTCCAAACAAAAACTTGGTGCTGGAGGTTGCAGTAAGTAGCTTGCTGGCTGTCAACACTGCAAAACTGACCTTGAGCTGGATGAAACAGTTAAACTGACTACAATTTAGTAAAGAGGAATGCCTGAAATGCTGAACATAAAAGAAGATTTAATGTTCCTCCACCCAAATTCTTCACCTCCCAGCATCCACAACCGCTGCAAACCTGACCCCAAAATGAAACCTCCTTTCAAGTGCCATACTTTTAATAATTGAAAGGATTTGTGAAGGCAAATGATTAGTGACTATTTAGGGTATTTTATTGGCGTTAAGGTCTTGTCTGCCACAATTTCACTCAATAAAGTGAAGATGAATTTAGGTGGTTGCAAACCACCATTTGGGGTTCTACGGCAGATTGTGTGAAATGCCTAGAACTTCAAGGGCAGAAATGATTATACACAAAGTAATGGTTAGCCCAGTCAGAGGAATCTAATAGGGATTTGAATTTTTCCCCAAGTCCAGCATGACTTTTTGACAGCTGGTTTTTAATTTTGTCTTCTTAGGATAAAACCAGATCTCAAAGTTCAGTTAACATTATTTACAACTGAAGTTCAATTTTTAGGCATTATAAGTGAGTTTGTTGTAAAATTATTTACTTTTGCATGGCATGTAAATGAGTGCACATATGAATAATGAATTTGGAGCAACAGCAGTTCAGTGGATTCAGGTGAACCACAGTGTACTTCCATGTCAAGAGGGCTGTTCATCTCAAGGCAGCTTCTTCAGGTCATCGCATTACAGCCTGACAATCTTCGTTAATTTATTCTTTCAATATTTAAACATGGGTAATATGGTGGTTGGTCACATATACAGATACGTTTTTAGGGTTCAGAATTTCTGGCTTAATTGGGTTTTAATCTTTGTTATCCTTATAATGTCCCATCATTTGTAAAAAACAAATGTTAAGGCCATCTATCTAACTTCTTTTATGTGAATAAAGTTGCCAATGGCCTCATTATTACTGTGTGGCTGAGTTTCAAAAATGACACATTCATTTAGCTCAGCAAGCAATATTAACAGCCACAGATAGGGCTGGAAGCTATTTACTACTCACATCCTTAGCATCTTGCAATAAGTTATTCTTTCAGAGGTTTGTCAATGCCTGTGTGCTTATTTGTAGAAGATTAAAAGGGGTAAAATGGATAAACACTTTTTTGTCAATAATTCGGTGGCTGTGGTTGATTGACCATTTTGAAGATGCAAGCTGTGCTGTCCCTGTTATCAGCAGATTTTCAAAACTCTTCTGCTTATCATGTCAGTTTCATGAGCATTTCAAGGACTTTCCACACGTGTAAATGGCTCATTTCTGGTGTAAATGGTAGATTATGAGGATACTGGACATAGTGGATGCAAGAGGAGAACTGGAGCATGGAGATTCCAGAGAGTTTTGCAGAAACATTGGAGGTGGAGGTATAATGTTGGGATGGTTGGGTTTGACCGGGATAAGGAGTTGAGAGCCTGACTTTTATGATCAGCTGTGCTGATGTCCCACAAAAAAACTAAATCTTCTGGCCAGATAGCCTCCCCGTCCTTAACTGTTATCTCAAGCCTGCCTCCAGTGGCAGTGGTCCTAACTCCATCCCACTCATGCATTCCTGGAATCAAAATATGGAGTATGGAGGTTTCCTTATTGGGAATGGGTTTGCAGGATCAGGACCTTTCCTGACTCCAGTTATCCATCTTCTTGATGAAAATCCAGCTCCATATGTCTGCAGGTAGGAGCAGCTTCCAGAGATGGAGAATAAAATTCAGAGTTCAAGCAAATATTATTAGGAAGAGGAAAATAATTGATAGAATATATTAGCCTTGTGTTTTGTTTCTTTTTGCACTTTGCCAGTAGGTGATATTGGCATGCTAGTAGTTATTTGCCATTTCCAGATGTCCTCAGGACATCAAATCCTAATTACCTTATAAATATTTCTTTGTACTGAGCCTTTGAAAACCAGCAATTAAATATTAAAATGTATCTAACATAATTATTTCTATTTCCACTGCACAATTAGGCAAGCAGTAATGTCATTCACAACTAAGACCACCTATACAACATTCTTGGTACAAAATTGTATGAACCATTCTTCCTCACAGCATGTTCTCTATTTTAAAATGATTTATTGCAGTTTTTCAAATACTTAGTTCCCATACGGAAGGATTAGCTATTTTAAAAAGAAAAGGTGATGCATCATTTAATAGTATTCTTTGAAGAGTCTTCGTGGTTATGCGTACTTGGGGATGAAGTATAGTATCGAACTGCTTAACTCTGGAGTTTTGTTGAGTCTTGTCTCAAGGATCAATTTGAGGTGGTATCAAGAAAAAATCCTGTGCTGTGTTGTTACAGTTGTAAGTGCAACATTCGACTTTGCAAATTTTAGAATGCTTGCCGAAAGCATGAACTGAAGTTGGCATTTCCTGAGAGGTGCGAGATATTCAAATGTTCTGCCTATCAACCAAACTGCAACATTATAACAGTGTTATCTGGCTGTGTCTTGAATTCTGAAGCAAAAATTTTCAAGGTGTTTTTTTGACCTTGGGACCGCACAAGTAGGCACTTATAATGCAGTGTAAAACGTACCTCCATTCTGCTATTAATTTACATGCTTCTTGATTTACTTTAGCTAACCAGTCCAATTTAAAATTTATCCAACAATAAGTCTAAAAACAGCATTTTCCAAAACTCCAGCCACACAAAATTTAAGTGGAGCCAGTAACTAGTAGGAAACACTGCATTCTTTTGGTTTCTTGGATCAGTTTGCCGGCTACATATGTTCTATAGACCACAGTTTAAATATTTTATAAATGTTGCTGCTTTAAAGCAAAC
Source organism: Stegostoma tigrinum (assembly GCF_030684315.1). Lineage (NCBI taxonomy): Eukaryota > Metazoa > Chordata > Chondrichthyes > Orectolobiformes > Stegostomatidae > Stegostoma > Stegostoma tigrinum. The sequence goes on from NC_081362.1 coordinate 56,797,249, forward strand.
AGTGATGTTTAGTATACAAATGCTTTACACTGGATTCTAATTGAGACTTATTAAAAGAATCAATTTATTGAAATGATAAAGTTAATGCTTCATTTTGTTTGGCCTACGTTGCATAATATATTGTGGTACTTACACAAAAAACCCTGTACATCTTCTGGACAGCCATGGTCTGGCCAATCAGTGTACTGCAAGTGCCACACAGTCCTTTCCTGTCCAGACAAAAGGTGCTTGACCTTTAAACCTGTAGTTGCATAGCAACCAGAATCTGTGCGGAATTTGGTTGTCACCTTAAACTTCCCATAAGTTGCTGAACTGTGCTTCGAGCCCAGTTTGGGCCAGTATCGATGGGTCTTTGGTTTTCCTCCCTCCTATGTGAGAAAGGGTAAGTTCATTAATACTAGAAAGCTTAATTTCAGGATTTTCATTTTAGAAAGAAAAATATAATTGATCATAATTTCCTTCAAGCACAGTCCCTTTACACATCACCAATCATTATGTAGAAAGAATAAACAAACGCACTAAAGATTATAATTAAAAAAGAACAAAATCCTATTTCCTGTAACAGTTTACTTCTTAAATGTCAGAGCAATGATATTACTTTATTCACAGGAGGAATTAATTCACCAAGAGCAGCTGAATGATAATTAGGAAACAAAATCTTTTACTGTGACAGCATAAGTAGGCTATAAGATCAATCTGCCAATAGATTGTGGAACACCAGAGAAATAGCTTGAGTATCTGAAGGAGGGATATGCAATTAACACACTGAAAGAAATCATTTTACCATTTTTCCTCCTCCCTTTCCAGGAACTGTATGGTATCCCCTAGATTATGTTACTTTAATTGAAGATATGCATTTGTGAAAGATTTAATGTAGTTCAGGTTTATGAAGACTAGAAGAAGGTGCAAGTATTATATCCAATTCTATTTAGACAACTCTTACAATCTCCACAAGATCCCCACTATACCAGCTCTCTACAACATTTCCTGGCCTATAGCGACACTACATGACAGAAGCTACTATACAGTTTTAAAACTGGAGTTATGAAATACTGGTTCAGATTTCAAAATTCAGAAGTGATAGGTGACATTGGGTCCAAATATTGCTTTGTCCCATTTGATGTTCCATATATAGCACTGAATAGGAATATAGAGGACAGGCACCATCAATATCTGATCTACTTGAACTTGATACTTGAGATTAGCATTAAACCTGGGTTTTCCCCTTTACTTAAGGTACTTTGGTTAATTCATATTGATATCTTCACACTTCAAATGGGCTTATTCACCTCAACTTTGGTGACTTCTTTCCCCTAAATGAAATAATTTTCTTTATTCTAAACTTGAACAAAGAATGACAGCAGTAGTGTGATACCTGGTCATATGGTCCCAGAAGAAATTTAATCTTATAGCACTCTTGTGGCCAGAAGAAACTGAGCAGTCCCTCTACCCATTTGCTATTTTACATATGTTGGATAAGGTGTTTTATGTACTTGAGATAACATAATGAGAAATGCTTCCAAGTGAAACATTGCAAGTTCAAGACCTACAAACCACCATGCATTTACACCCATCAACAGGAAGCTTTGTTTAACAGCAAAATGAACATTGTGTTCAACAATTTCCTGCAGTGTCCTTTGTTAGAAATATTAAACACAAAAACACAGAACTTACTTCTTCCGCTGTAACCATGACAATAACATTCACCCCTTGCTCCCAAACCATTTGCCAGAAGTCATGGCATGTATGTGGCAGGGGTCCCTGCGTGGCAATATAGTGCCAGTCCTCTCCAGCAACTGTAACCTGACAATTATACAGAAGAAAATATAAACAAACAGTCTGCATGAATTAGTATTATCCATTATGTGCTTGAAAAGAATCTCCCCATTCCAACTACAAAAAGCATACCTTCTATTTTTTAAAAAAAAAATTTCTTGAAAGACTGTGCAGCACACCATGGCAACACACCCATTTGTTACCACTGGCACGTGGGTAAGAATGCATTCAGGCTGATGAAATAAATTTTCCAATTTGCTGGCTACAGTAGTCCTTTGTGTAGATTGAGTTGTGGCAATTAACTCCTCTTCCAAGTAAACATGGGGCCACGGCATAAAATGAGCTGGGATTTGTGACTGCTGGTAATTGAGCTCAGAAATATCACATGGTAAATGATAGTGAAATATGACACTGGTGCAATAAGCAGTGTTTTTGTGATGCTGGCATGGAGACATGTTGCTGGTTATAGAATAGCTAATCTACATCCAAAAGCCAGACAGAATGGGCAAAATTTAATTCTGACTTTGGTCTTTTTTGGGGGGGAGCAGGGTAGGGAGATAATAACTCCCATTGTTTGGGAAGTCTGGGGGAATCCTGCAGTACTTATTTCTGGGAGACCAGATACAGTAGCCAGATAATTTGGCATATACTTGGACAGTATTCAGCGCCACATGTGATCTAGTTCCCAGCATGGCTGAAATCCCACTTCCATGCAGTGTGGGCCAGAAGCTGGAAATCTCCTGTACCTGCTGCACCACCGGGAGTGGGGCCACTGCTAGTATAACGTTTGGGCTGAACTCGAAGATTGTGGCTGAATCCCCAAAGAGGGGTGACTGCGGATGAGATGGGGGTCTGCTAGGAGGTTAACAGCAGTGGTTTAGAGGTAAAGAGGGTCAAAGGCAAAAAGCAGATTGGTTGCTTTCAATGAGACTCCTATGGTGATGTAGGATCCCTCAATTAGGCTGAGTGCCTGAAAACAAAGGAACTACCCCAAAGAGACAACAGGAAAATGGGACAGTCTCCTTGCATGACGTGTCCCTGCCTGCTTGCAGGAAGTGGCTACTTATGACCCTCTCAATTGGCCTCGAGCCAGGAAGTCCATCCTCCAGCCTCCTGCCCTGACACTGATTGAGTGGAGGAATTAAGGTGCTGTGGTCCATGTCTCACATCCTCTTGCCCAATCAAAAGGCTGACCCCAACCATCCCCCACCTCCGATCCCACTTCCAGGAGTGGTGGGGTTTGGGGCGTCATTAAATTCTGCACAACATCTGCTGTGGTAACCGGCTCCTTTTGTTAAACAGGCACAATATTGCAGAATGATATTTCCTTCTTTAAAATGGGAAGGTTTCTGGCCTTATTGAATAACAAGTATTATTCAACAACACAACAATGCTATTGGCCTATTTTCAGTCTCTATTGGACAGTGGTTCACGGAATCCATTGAGGTAATATATGTACAGAATGTCATATGTAGAGGAGGCAAAAACCCTTTCATTGGGTAGAATGGTGGTGTAACATAGCACAAACAGGAATAATTCTGGATTTACCAACAGTGTAGATATGGGATATTGGGTGTTTAGTAGTACAAAGGTAAAGGTTGATAGCATATCCTTGACTTGAACCAGTCCAATCAAACTAGATCCTTAAGTAACAATTAGCAGCTTAAGACCTGCTTCCTACTTTGTGGGCCAAGCAGTATAAAGTACCAATGTAAGTTGAAGTTGAGAACACAAAGGAAGTTTTTTTCATTTATGTTTCATGTTCTTTTTGTTAAAAGTCTGTGTGGCAAACGTGGCTAAGGCTTTCAATGATATTATGAACCACTGTACCTCTCTTGAAAGTATATTCAATATAATGACCTTCTTGCCTGCTTTGTAAGTTATCACAATATCAAACAATTAACCAATTTTGACACACTAGTTCAATTTACTCAGATGCAAAACTTGGTAGAATGCACTGAAGTCCCAGAACAACAACACTAAAAGGCTTTACGTAAGATATTTTAAACTCATTGTGCCAGTTTCAGGAGAAAGCTGTACATCTGATGGTAGCCAAAAAAACAGCACAGACATTCACATTCACAGTTCCTAAGATCCCAAAACAGCAGTCCTCTGCTATTGATGGACTAATGGCAGTTGGGTTAGTCACAGGGAATTGAGGGTCAGGTTTCCTGGCTACTGTTTTAAAACACACTTACAATTATATCACTTAAATAGAATTTGAGAGGTTTTGCTTTGATGTACCATGCAATGTCACATGGGATATTACCATTTTTCTAATGTCTAGTTTGGACTGAGAACATGTGAAATCATTATGTTGCTCTCTACAGTTGGTATCCATTGTTCTTATGAAGGTCTACTGTTGGCTGTTTTTGTTGCTAAAAGGGGGTGCTGTTGACTTTATCAATTTGGTTTTAAGTACAAAATCAACACATTTTGGGAGATCGATTAAAACATGGGAATCCCATGAAGTTTGAGGAGTAGGATCCATTCCAATATGAAGTATCATTGAGTGCAGTGTAAATATCTACGTGCAGCAATAACTTAAAGACTGTTAGCCTCTAGCTGTTGGGGGAACAATTAATAGAGAGGAAACACTTTCGCAAATATAACAAAGTTGAGGAAAGTAAAAATACCTCTGGAGCCCATTGAAACTCATTCTACAAATTACTCACCTGCTGATTTCAGGTCACAGGCCTGGTAATATAGTCCTTCCAGAAAGTAAAATTTATTGTATCTACTTTTAAGAATAGATTTCTAACAATTAAGGACTTCTGTCATGATTGAAGATGCACAACTTTCACTCAAAATAAAAGCCATAAGTGAATGCTCAAATGAAAATAAAGCAGCCTGAAGGGATGTAATTCTAACCAATCAAATAGTTGGTAAACAATTATTGGAACTGCCCAACTATCTAAGAACAGTATGTATTTACAATGCATACACAAAAGACCCACTGTTGAACGTGAACAGACTCTAACCCATCAACCTTTGAAATAGTTATCAACATCAGTATGGGCAGTGAAATAATAGTGATTCAACTCATGCTTACAAAAATTTGATAACGTGGCTCTTTATGAAATATCACTCCACACATTTCTTCTCAACTAGTTTTCAAAAATGTACATGAGCAACGATAAGATAAACCTTTGTAAATATACACCATAAGTTGAGGCTCATGTGTCACTGTGATATTCAGGAGTTCAAACGTAACATTTACTGTAATTTATGGAAACATATGATGGCACAACATTGCCAATGCTTTAATCTTTAAAAACATGCTCACCTTGATGTGGGAGGCATTGACATAGCCAGTATTGTTTTCTTTGGTTGGCACAAGTTCCACCCTGTTCTCCTCATAAGGAACAACATCCCTGAAACGATTACGCTCTGCATTTTCTGGAAGAGTTGCTGTGGTGAAAACACCATCTACCATCTTCTTTGGGATCTGCTCATATTCTGTAAACACCATATCTTCTTCCAGCTTTCTTTCTAGCATTCTGCACTGCATTTCCACCAAAATAAAAGGTGCCATTAGTGGAGTTCCATTCAATGTCTTGAAAGTAAATGGTAAATGTAATAACAGCAGGCACATTAGAAATATTCCCAATCATTTTTGCTACTAACTGACATGGTAGGGAGACAATAGAGGGATTAATATTGCTAGTTGTAAGATTGGCTCTGGACAAATCCTCTAAGATAGTTTGGCCCACACAGTTTTTCAACAACGCAGTAACTCATGGGGACAACCTGTGAAACAACGTGGAAGTTACTTTTTTTTAAACTTTGCAGTGGTATGATTTTATTTCATTATGTTTGGTTTAATTTTTGTGATCTCTTCCTGTCAGTCTTAGGCTATGTCTTTTATAATGAAAATATTGATTTCTTTTATGTACTATAGATTATGGTAGTAAACTACAATATTTATTTTAATTTCATCTATCTTCACATCTTGGTGTCCTTCCAATTTAATTCATTAGAATAGAGCTATACATTTTGCAGATGTGGTTTTCTCAATACCTCACATGATATATTCTACTCACCAAGATTTGTGAGAATGGAGTACATTTTTAAAAACTACCTTCTAAATAAATGCCACAAGCAAATACAAAGCATCCAAATTTTGTTTTGTCCAAGGTTTAGTAGATTTAGGGGGTAAATTTAGTCTAAGTCAGTTGTGTGACGGACTCATCGCTAATCAGCAACTGATTCTATCCCACCCCCCAACACTTTCCATAGAAAGTCACGGAACAATACTTCAAACACTTTTTGGAAACTTTTGCCATAATTGCAATGGTCATTTTATTTGGGTTGAAATTAAAATTCTTCACAATACTTTCCAAGGCAATGGAATATAAAATCTGGTGCAGTTGATTCCAGACTGTCGATTTGTTGCAAACCCATCTCCCCAGCACAGGCCAATTTTAGCCCCTCCACATTTAACTCTCTATGAAATTCAGACACATAATCACTAGATGGTGCCAGGGCACACATTTCTCAGTTCACATGCAATGTAGGACCGGAAGACATCGGAGCAGACATTAGGCCGTTCAGCCCATTGAGCCTGCTCTGCCATTCAATCAAAGCTGATAAGTTTCTCAACTCCATTCTCCCACTTTCTCCCTGTAACCCTTGATCTCCTTGACAATCAAGGACCTATCTATCTCCATCTTAAATATACTCAATGACCTGGCCTCCACAGCCTTCTGAGGCAGTGAATTCCTTAGATTCGCCACTCTCGGGCTGAAGAAGTTTCTCCTTGTCTCCATTCTAAAAGGTCTTCCCTTTACTTTAAGGCTGTGCCCTCGGGTCCTAGTCTCTCCTACCAATGGAAACATCTTCCCACTCTGTCTAGGCCACTCAGTATTCTGTAAGTTTCAATTAGATCACCCATCATCCTTCTAAACTCCATAAAGGACAGACCCAGAATCCTCAAATGTTCCTCATTCATTAAGCTTTTCATTCCTGGCAGCATTCTCTTGAACCTCCTCTGAACCCGCTCCAGGTCAGTGCATTCTTCCTGATATATGGGGCCCAAAACTGTGCACAATACTCCAAATGTGGCCTGACTAGAGCCTTATAGAGAAGTACACCCCTGCTTTTATATTCAAGTCCTCTCAAAATAAATGCCAAAGTTGCATTTGCCTTCCTAACAATTGACTCGACCTGCCAGTTTACCTTGACAGAATCTTGGACTAGAACTCCCAAGTCTCTTTACACTTCAGACTTCTGAATTTTCACCCCATTTAGAAAATAGTCCATTGTTCTATTCTTACCAAAGTGCATGACCTCACACTTCACACACTGTACTCCCTCTGACACTTCTTTGTCCACTCTCCCAACCTGTCCAAATCTTTCTGCAGCCTCCCCACCTCTTCCGTACTACCTGTCCCTCTCTCTATCTTTGTATTGTCTACAAACTTAGTTCCTTCATCTGGATCATTAATGTATAAAGTGAAAAGTTATGGTCCCAGCACTGACCCTTGTGGAACCCCACTTGTCACTGGCTGCCATCCTGAGACAGACCCCTTTAACCCCATTCTGCCAGACAGCCAATCTTCTATCCATGCTAACACCTTGCCTCAACATCATGAGGTCTTATCTTGGTCAGGAGCCTTCTGTGCGGTACCTTTTCAAAGGCCTTTTTGAAGTCCAAGTAGATAACATCCATTGGCTCTCCTTAGTTTAACCTGCTCATTATTTAGAACATAAGAACTCGGAGCAGGAGTAGGCCGTTCGGCCTTTCAAGCCTGCTCCGCCATTCAATGAGATCATGGCTGATCTTTTCGTGGACTCAGATACACTTACCCATGTTCTCACTATCCTCCTAGAATTCTAACAGATTTGTCAGGCATGACCTCCCTTTGATGAAGCCTTGCTGACTTTGCCCTATTTTACTGTGCACTTCCAAGTATTCAGAAATCTCATCCTTCACAACAGACTCTAAAATCTTACCCACGACCAAGGTTAGGCTAATCAGCATGTAATTTTCAGTCTTTTGCCTTACTCCCTTTTAAACAGGGGTGTTACGTTAATGATTTTCCAGTCCTCTGGGACCCTCCTTGACTCTAGTGAGTCCTAAAAGATCACCACTAACACCTTCACTATCTCTTCAGCTATCACCTTAAGAACTCTGAGGTGTAGGCCATCTGGTCCTGATTATTTACCAACCTTCAGGCCAATCAGTTTTTCTAGCACCTTCTCCTTGTGATGTCCACCATACTCAGCTCTGTCCCTGACTCTCTTGAATTTTTGGGACATTACTCATGTCTTCCACTATAAAGACTGATGCAAAGTAATTATGCAGCCATTTCTTTATTCCCCACTACTATCTCTCCAGCGTCATTTTCCAGTGGTCCAGTGTCCACCTTTGCCTCTCTTTTGCCCTTTATACATCTAAAAAAACTCTTACAGTTCTCCTTTACATTACTGGCTAGCTTACCCTCATACTTAATCTTCTCCGTCCTCATTTTTTTTTTGTTACCCTCTGTTGGTCTTTGTAAGCTTCCCAATCCTCTCGTTTCTCACTGCCCTTCACCACATTATATGCTTTTTCTTTTGCTTTTATGCTATCCCTGACATCCCTAGTCAGCCATGGTTGCCTCATTGTTCCTGTACTATACTTCTCTTTCCAAGGGGTGAATTTTTGCTGTGTCTCTTGAATTACGCTCAGAAACTCCTGACTTGGCTGTCTTTCCTGCTAGGTTCTTCTCCCAGTCAATTCTGCCCAGCCGGATGCCTCTGGAAGTTGCCTTTATTCAGCTGTAATACCATTATCTCTGATTCTATCTTCTTCCTCTCAAATTGCAGAGTAAATTCAATCATATTATGATCACTGCCTGATAAGGGTTCCTTCACCCTAAGCTCCCTTATCAAGTCTACCCCATTGCACAACACTAAATCCAGTATTGCCTGTTCCCTATTGGGCTCCACCACAAGCTGCTCCAAAAAGCCATCTCGTTGACATTCCACAAATTCCTTTTCTTGCAATCCACGACCAATCTGATTTTCCAAGTCCACCTGCATATTGAAACCTCCCATGATCATGGTAGCTTTGCCGTTCTTACACACCATTTCTATCACCGGGTGTATCTTGCACCCCAGTTTCTGACTGCTCTTTGGAAGCTGTACATAATTCCAACTATGGTTTTTTACCTTTGCCGTTCCTCAGCTCTACCCACACAGATTCTACACCATTTGATCCAATTTTGTTTCTTACCATTGAATTAATTTCATTTTTCACCAGTAAGACAACCCTACCCCCTCTGCCCACCTGCCAATCTTTTCAATAAGATGTATTTCCTTGGATATTTGGTTCCCAATCCTGATCCCCTTGCAGTCATGTCTCCACCTCGTCATACCTGCCAATTTTGATCTGCACCACAAGCTCATTTACCTTCTTTCCTATACTGTGTGCATTCAGATATAACATCTTCAGTCCTGTATTAACCATCCCCCTTCTTATTGTCACTTGTTTATCCAGTGTGCTTGAAGTTTGATTCCTAACCTTTTCCAAACACTTTGTGTCTATGCCGGAGACTTTAATGACCTCTCGATCCTGCGTACAAAGGATAATACCACTTGTCATTTCTTTCATATTTTTCCACACAGTTGAATCCTACAGACATTAACCTGCTGCTTTGTATCCTAGTGGGATATGTTTTACCCTTCCCTTCCCACCGACTTTCCAGTTTGAAGTCCTGTTGACCAGCCTATTTACCCTTTTCACTAGAACATTGGTCCCAGCTTGATTCAGGTGGAGACCGTCCCTGTGGTACAAGCCCCTCCTGTTCCACTACTGATGACAGTGCCCGATGAAAACGAACCCGTCTTTCCCGCACCACTCCTTTAGCCACATGTTTACTTCCCTTATTCTTGTGTCCCTACGCCAATTTGCATGTGGCTTGGGCAGTAATTCGGAGATTATAAGACTTGAGGACCTGCTCTTTAACTTTGTTCCTAGCTCCTGATAATCCCTGAACAGATTCTCTTTCCTGGTCTTGCCTATGTTGTTTGTTCTGATGTGGACCATAACAACTGGATCCTCCCTCTCCCTCTCCAATATCCTTTCAAGCCAGTCAGAGATATCCCTTACTCTGGCATCAGGCAGGCACCACACCATGTGGGAGTCTCGATCCTGCAGACAAAGGATAATACCACTAACCTAGGATGTTTTTCCAATCAATTTATTTATTTAAAATTGAAAACCAGCTGCCTTGCACATACTAATTGAAACCTATGGATATCAGACATTCACTGACCGCGGCTGGTCACACTAACACTTTAATGTCAGAAGTCATGTGACACCAGGTTACAGTCTGCTCCTTCATCAGGTGAAGGGATACAGCTCCGAATGCTTGTGATTTCAAATAAACCTGTCTGACTATAACCTGGTGTCGTGTGACTTCTGACCTTCTCCACACCAGTCCCTCCAGATCGTACTTTAATGGCATGCTTTGATAGATTAATCAAGCAAATATAAAACACTTCTCACATCTGTTCCTTTTTACTTCAAGAATCAAAACTAAAGATAAGTTTGTTCTTTGTTGTTATTCTTTTAGGCAACGACCAGTGTAATACGTTCGAATAGCCAGTTATTTTTAAACTTGTAATGACATTACTGCCGTCAAAGCTAATAGCTTAAAGGCACCACAGAGACCAGGATTGTTCAGTAGAATGTTTATACAAAGAATAATGCAAGAAGTGGTCAGATATCCATGCAGTAACACAAGTGCACACTATATGCTTGATAGTATCCACAAAGCAAAGAATAAGATTGCTTTGGGTTTTGTGACATTACTTATAGCTTTAAATTGTTCCTTAAACAATGCTTAGTTGGCAATAAATATATGGTAACAATTCAAGCATCTTCTATCACCCAATTACAAATAAACTGAACACTATTTAAGTCACACTTCATATCAAAAATACTTTCAATACATTTTAATACACAATGAATCTCCACTGAATGCAATAAGGAGACACACTCACCATCAATGTGGCTTCTTTTTAAAAATGGGGAGATGATGGCGTTGGATGGGTTGGACAAGGTGAAAAATCAAGTTATGGTCGTTTATTTGAAAACGCAAGCTTTTGGAACTCAGCTCCTTCCTCAGGTGTCATATGGCAGAGACGGTATAAGATACAGAATTTATAAGCAGAAAGATAACAACGCTAAAACTGGCCCCTCTTTTGAATCTTTAATCAGTTAGGAAGGAGAAACTGATTAAAATGCAAAATCCAGATTCCTTTCACGTCACCAGATACACTGATGACATTTTCTTCCTTTGGTCTCACGACGAACAAACACAGAAACAACTACATACTGATATCAACAAGTTTCATCCAACTAGACTTACTATGGACTACTCTTTAGAACCAGTCCCATGTTTGAACACATGTATCGCCATCAAGGGCAGACACCTCAGTACCTCACTCTACCACAGGCCTATGGATAGCCTCACGATGCTGCACTTCTCCAGCTTCCACCCAAAACATATTAAAAAAAGCCATCTCCTATGGACAAGCCCTACACATACACAGGATCTGCTCTGATGAGGGACAGAGCACCAGGCAGCTGAAGGTCTTGAAGAAGGCCCTCATAACAACAGAATACAATGCTCAACTCATTGATCACCAGTTCCATCAAGCCAAAGCAAGAAACTGCAATGACCTCCTCAGAAGACAGGCATGACATGACCGATTGGGTACCCTTTGTCATCCAGTACTTCCTTGGAGCGGAGGAACTATGCCATGTTCTCTGAAGCGTCCAACTCATTGTTGATGATGATGAGTACCTCACCACGATCTTCCCCACACCTCCACTTCTCACCTTCAAACAACTGCCAAACCTTAAATAGACTAGTGTTCACAGCAAGCTACTGCGCGTTCAGGATGACATCGACCACGACACCACAGAACCCTGCCATGGTAACCTTTGTAAGATATGCCAGATCATCGACACCGACACTATCAACACATGTGGGAACACCACTCACCATTTACACAGCAGATACTGATGTGACTTAGCCAATGTTGTCTATTTCATAGGATGTAGGCAAAAGATGCTGCAAGGCATAGTACATTGGTAAGTCCATGCAGATGCTATGACAATGGATGAATGGACACCATGTAACGATCACAGGACAGGGGTGTTCCCTCCCAGTGGGGGAACACATCAGGGGTCAAGGACATTCAGCCTCCGATCTTCAGGTAAGCATCCTCCAAGGTGGACTTTGAGATACACAACAGTGCAAAAATCATTGAGCAGAGGCCGTTAGCCAAGTGCTGTACCCATGAAGATGGCTTCAGGGTCTTGGGTTCACGTTGCACTACCGGCAACCTCACCACACTATATACTCCCACACTCTCTCTCTCTTTCTCTCTCACACACAGACACACACGCACACACTTTCTCACATAATCACTCGCACAATTACGCAGACCCTCTCACATGCACATACACTCATACATGAATTATTTCATCCAAGATGGTTGTGTAGTTGCAGATACATTTTGTTTTGCTCAAAAAATGTAAAACCTGACCCCAGTTTCAAAAACAGACAGATTCTAAGCATGACCTTACACCTACAATGCATTGTCTGCCCTGTGTTGTCACCTCCTGTATAAATTGATAAAAGCCTTGAATTATCTTGGGACAATGACTTGGATTTTGCATTTCAATCAGTAGTCTCCTCCCTGAATGATTCAAGATTCAAAAGAGGTGGCAGTTTTAGAGTTGTTACTGCTTGTAAATTCTTTGTCTTATACCCTCTCTCTCACATGATGCCCGAGGAAGAAGCTGAGCTTCGAAAGCTTGCGTTTTTAAATAATCCTGTCAGACTATAACCTGGCTTCAATTTAAGATTAAATACATTGATTTATTAATTTACCTAAAATGATATGAAACAACATATGACAAGGGACCATGGGCTACGAACCACACACTTTTAGCAGTTCTGAGCACATTCTGAGCAAATTACTAAGTTGAAAGCAAGCTCATGGAGCCAGTCCTTATCATTTATTCTTTATTGCTCCTTTAGCCAAATTTGTGTCATGCTGATTAATGGTTAAACACTAATGTCTACGAATGAACGGGTAGTCATTTTGACAGATTGTTATGTCATAGCTCAAATCTTTGTCTAAGCACAGAACTGGTCAGCATTTCACCATAAATAAATTGCCAGAATTTCACTCCACAAATATACACTTCTCATTGCAACTATCTAAACTCTGAAGACCTATGCCTCAAGTAAAGTCACCATAGTCTTACCAGACCGTTAGGCTACTCTATCTCATTAGAGAGAGAGAGAGAGAGATGACTGGTTAAGATTTAACCCGAATCACCATACCTCAGGTGAGGAGAGAGATTGAGAACAAGAGTCTTTCATGGTAACCTCATCTGGTGCAGGAATTGAACCCACTCTTTTGGAACTGCTCTGCATGGCGAACCAGCTACACAGCCAATTAGGCGAACCAACATACCTACCACCCACCTCCCGCAATCTGCCTCACCAAGCCCATTCTTCAAAAGGTCAAATTACATCAATTTTCTTCCAAGTACAAACATTAAAATTTGACCTGAACAGCACTGAGAGAAATAATGTGGAAACAGTGGCTGGCAAAGCTAGAAGAAGCCTTTTGATATTCTCTCCAATGGTAATTTGTGTTTAAGGAAATCTAAAGGTGCTTAGAGCATTATAAGTACAGCCCTGTCTTCCAGGTTGAAGAGAAACCTACTCTGAACCGACTATAGTTGAAAGTCAAATGATTGACAAGCTTGAGGAGTTAACTATTCCATGTTAGTCTATCTTCTGCGACCATAGAGATGGATCTGGGACATGACATTCCTAAGTTATCACTGGTACAATATTGATATCAAAGTTGCTAGCAGTAACCAAACTTCCACATTTATTCTAGGACTACACCTCAATATTCTACATTTCTTCCACCGATAGGGATCTTCCCAACAATGAAACTCCATTCCCTTGTAAGGAAAGATTTCTACATAGAGTTAACCTTCACTTCCTCAATTAGATTTTATGAACATCAATCGCCTTAATCCCTGTCTCAGCTCATTTGCTGTTCAAACACTCAACCATGCCTTGTCACACCCAGTCTCAACTATGTCAATGTTCTCCTGTTAGGTTTCCCACTCTGCATAAACCTCAGCTGAACCAAAAATACAGCAACCTGTATCTTATAAAAAGTCATACATAACTATTACTCCCGATTAACCTATTTGCCAGTAACTGTTCTTCGCCCTCAAATGGCAGTGACTCAATTTGCCATTTAGGAGCCTGCTCTGGAATTCTGTCCCTCAGACCCTCCACCTCTGTCTCCTTATTTAAGGCTGCACTCCCTTAAAATTGCACCTTTCAATTAAGCTTTTCATCACTCTTACCAATATCCCTTTCTTTGGTTCATCCCTGATTTTTGTTCAATTACACCTCCCAAAGAGCTTTGGGATGTTTATACGCAAAAGGCACTATTTTAAAGCTAGTTTAAGTGGAACTCATTCAGAAAATGCATGGAATTTCAGAGACAGGCACTTCAACAATCACCCTTTCTGAACAGAGATCAATTGCTTAGGAGTAAAGAGGTCGCTTCAGAGAATCCCCAGCACTATTTCTGTATTTACACAAGTAAAATGTATGCTTCAGCAGCCATATTCACAACCTTAACCCTAGACAATGTGTCAAAACTCTTTTATTACTCAGTTTCTCTTGGAAATTTGAAGATGAATTGTGAAACACATTGGGGACTTGTAGGGCATATTATAAAAACTCATTAGCATGCAACTGAAATCTATCCTGGAAATTCTCTGAGGAATTTGTTGAATAGATTACGGTGTCACCTTTTGATAAGTGACCCCATTGGGCTGCAAGAGACTGGGAGGAGGACATTAGGCTAATTAGAGCAGACCCAGTTTCTGATGGAAGGGAGGATGAGAGAGAAAGATGGAATCCATTTCCATCCAGTGTCCTATCTGACTAACCCAATTGGTGGATTTGAGCCAAACTGAAATTTACCGCAGTATGGCCATCAACGCAATCCACATTTTCAGGGAGTGAATGAGTGCAGCCCAGTTAAACTGCTACACAAAAATTATCATCGGGCTCGTATTCCAAATCAGCAAGTGTCTTTGGCTTAACATCCCTAGGTAAGCTAAAATTCAGGATAATTTGAACTAAAAGTGTATGCTCAGGTAGATTCTCAGATAGGTTTGTCTTATTAGAACCTTTCACGAAATAACGTCCTGTAAAATAACAAGATGAGATGTAGGTCACATTTAGGTGTACTTGTCCTATAATAACAGGCTGGTAATGTGTTTGGAGGGGCACTGGGAGAGAAGTTCAACATCTTTGCATAATTTTGATATGTTATTAGTGGCAGGCACAGTTGCCATTCAGGTGGTCAAATGAGCTGTTCAGGTGCATGTCGCCATTTAACTTGTAGCAGGAAGTTGTTACCATAGGTATACCATGCCACGTACACCCTTCACCACCTAATCATCAGGACTAGCTCCATGGGTGCCAGTTTGCTGAAACAATCCAGGCTTTTTCAAATTCTTACCAGCAAGGGGTCAGTTCCCACTTTTGATCGTGGTGGTGCTACTCAAGATTCATTCCAAGTATGTGTGAAGCTGGGAAATGGAAGGCGAGAAAGGAGATCGGCGCATAGGACTGCAAAGCAGGAGATCTTCTTGGAGCCTGTTTGACTATTCAGTAAGATCAGAGCCATCTGGCCGTCTTCTGAGCTCTAGTTTCCAACGTGCGTTCCATAACACTTGACTCCCAATGGGGAGATAATCACAGATAATGGGTCAACAGCACCTTGCACCCAAGAAAGTCTTACAACATTTTACGTGAAACTATCACTATCTCACACCCTCTTTTGTCACATCACATTTGAAGGCAAACAAGGAATAGCAGGGACTGAAACAGGTCAGAAGTTTTTGCTAACACAACTGTTTCCCTTGAATAATGGGCTCTAATAAATGCACTTTTTAATTGTTTGGTGTCTTGACAAGCCTACATTCAAACTAATATTTCGGATCAAACAGAGAACGGACAGAAGACACAGCAATTATTTTCATTAATAGCTACGCCATTATGCAGCCCAGAAATCTGATGTAACCAATCAGAAATACTGCCTAAAAAGGAATAAAAAGTAAAACATGTTGTGAACTATTTGAGTTGGCTTTGGAATGACATGTCTCTCATACCAACACTTATCCAAAAGATAATAATAATGAAAATGTAATTTGTTCAAGGCTACAAGATACTCCTTTGGACTGAGCTTTCATTTGCTAATGTTTTCATAAGGATTCAAAACAAAGATAAAAAGGCAGAAGAGTGGGGCAGGGATAAAAAAGCACCAACCTGGAAAATATTTTGTTTGCAACATTGGGAGCGTTTCCACCCTAAGCCAAAAAGTAACCGTCCATTTCAACAAGCAAACTAAAAAGACTAACACATTATCGCAATGGTAAGAGATTGCAGAGCTCTGAGAATGCAAAGGGACCTGGCTGCCAAATACATGAGAAAGAGAAGGTTTGTGTGTAGGCACAGCAAGTAGTTTAGAAAGTAAATACAATGTTGTTTATTGCAAGAAAAAGTGAATACCAAACTGGGAGGTTATTCTTCAGTTATAAAGGGCAGTTGAGAGAACAAATAGGATTGGCAATGGCCTAGTGGTATTATCGCTAGACTACTGATCCAGAAACCAGCTAATGTTCTAGGGACCCACGTTCAAATCCCATCATGGCAGATGGTGGAATTTGAATTCAATAGTTTTTAAAGAAAGTCCGGAATTAAGAATCTCCTGATCACTATGAAATCATTGCCGATGGTCGGAAAAACCCATCTGGTTCACTAATGTCCTTCAGGGAAGGAAAACTGCCATCCGCACCTGGTCTGCCCTACTTGTGACTCCAGATGCACAGCAATGTGGTTGATTCTCAATTGCTGTCTGAAATGGCCTAGCAAGCCACTCAGTTGTACTAATCGCTACAGTCTCAAAGAAATGAAACCAGATGGATCACTTGGCATCAACTGAGGCACTGGAACAGACAGTGGCAGAAACAGATCTTTCGACCCTCCTCACTGACATCAAGGAGTTAGTGCCAAAGTTGGGACGGTTGTCTCACAGACTAGTTAAGCAACAGCCTGACATAGTCATTCTCATGGAATCATACCTGTCAGACAATGTCCCAAACACCAGTGTCACCATCCCTGGATGTGTCCTGTCCCATCGGCAGGACAGACCAGGAGAGGGGGTGGCACAGTGGTAGGGTGTTGCTGTAGGAGTCCTCAATATTGACTCCAGATCCAGTGAAATCTCATGGCTTCAGGTTAAACATAGGCAAGGAAACCTCCTGCTGATTACTACATACCATCCTCCATAAGGCAGTGTGGGCCATTAAAACAGCGAAATTGTAGTCATCACAATCTGCGGCCCGGCATATCACCCACTTAACAATTACTATCGAGTAGGGGATCAACCCTGGTTCAATCATGAATGGTGGTGAACAATTAAACAACTCACTGGAGGAGGAGGCGCCACAAATATCCCCATCCTCAGTGATAGAAGAATCCAGCACATCAGTGCAAAATATAAGGCTGAAGCATTCATGGCAATCTTCATCCAGAAGTGCCAAGTGGATGAGCTATGTCAGCCTCCTCCAGTGGTCCCCAGCATTACAGATACCAGTCTTCAGCCAATTCAATTCATTTCATCAAGAAATGGTTGGTGACACTGGATACTGCAAAGGCTACTGGCCCTGACAACATTCTGGCAAGAAGTAGTGAAGACTTGGGCTCAAAAACTTGCTGAGGAGATGCTGCTTGACAGCACTGTTGATGGTGCTTTCTATCATTTTACTGAAGGTTGAGAGTAGACTGATGGGGCGGTAATTGGCTGGGTTGGATTTGTCCTGCTTTTTGTGTACAGGGCAGATTTGGGCAATTCTCCACATTGTTGCGTGGATACCAGCGTTGTAACTGTACTGGAACAGCTTGGCTAGGGGAGTGGCAAGCCACTCACCATCCTGACTTGGAAATATATTGCTGTTCCTTTGCTGTTGTTGGGTCAAAATCCTGGAATTCCTTCCCTGATGGCATTATGGGTCAACCGACTGCAGATGGACTGACTACCACCTTCTCAAGGGAAAATAGAGACAGGGAATAAATGCTGGCCAGCCATCAATGCCCACGTCCCACAAATGAATGAAAAAAATATCTGGAGTACTGAGCACAGTATTCACTTCCCTGTTTAAGGAAGCATGTAAATACGTTGGAGACAGTTCAGAGAGAGCATTCTAGACTAATCCCTGGAATGGATAGTCATCTTTTGAGGAAAGGCTGGTCAGGTTAGGCTTGGATTCATTGGAGTTTAGATGAGTACGAGGTGACTTGATTGAAACGTAATAGATACTGAATGGGCTCAACAGGGTGGATATGGGATTGTGGGAAGGATGCTTCCTCTTGTGGGAAAAGTTAAAAATTAGGGTCACTTATTGAAGGCTGAGACCAGGAGACTTTTTTTTCCTCAGAAGATTGTGAATTTTTGCAACTTTCTTCCTCAAAAGGAGATGAGACTGCAAACTGGCATATCATTTCCTGCTTTCTGTGTTCCTTCATTTTTGAATAAAGGGGCTATGTTAACTACTTTCCATATTATGGAAACTTTTCCAAATCTAATCAATTCTGAAAAATTAAAACTAACACAATATTATCACACTATCCACAGTAATTGAGACCCTAGAATATAAACATCCAGACCTGGGGACTTGTTGGCAATTAGTTCCAATAACCTGATAAGTACTATTTCCTCGATAATTGTAATTTTCTTGAGTTCCTCCTTCCTTTCCAGTTCTTGATTAACAGCTATTTCCGAGATGTTACTTACATTTGTATAGTGAAAACCAACAGCCAATTATTTCGATTTCCCTCCTGTTTAATCTTTCAGTCATTCTTTTCTGTGTTTTGCATCTCGCCCAGTCTGCTGACCTGCCACCCTTCTTTGTGCAATTATGTCTTTTTTCCTTAAAATTCAGCATAACTTTTAACATTTTTAGTGAACCATAGATATTGGATTCTTCCCAAGAAATATTTCTTTATTGTTGGCTTGAATCTATTCGGTGTATTCCAAAATACTGCCTTAATTGTCTATGGCTAACACTGATTGTTCCAAAACCCAAGTGGTTCACTAAGGTCCTTAAGGTTATCGGCGATTTTTACCTGGTCTGGCCTACATACATCTCAAAACCAATACCAAGTAGTTCACTCTTAACCACTCTCTGAAATGCATAGCAAGCACTCCATTCAAAGGCAGTTAGGGATGGGCAACACATACTGTCTTTGGTAGTGACAGCCTGATCCATTAAAGAAAGAAAAAGTATTCTTAAGACATTTTATTAAGTGGGACTTATCAAATGAGCTCCACATGGTTGTATCAATAGGTCAGCCAGGGGACACAAGCCTTGGTTAAAGAAAACTAGTAAGGGATAACTTCAATAAAAATAACAACATGAATGGTCTTCAAATATTCAAATCCAGTACTATGAATCAGCTTGTGCTATAAGTAGATAAAGATCACAACTTTTTGATCATTCCTAGTTATCAATCTTATTTAAAACAGCACATTATGTAACGGAGGAGCAGAGTAAAGATCAAATAATTTATAACAGGAAGGAAAACTTGTTGTTTTGCAACTTAATATGTTATGCAATATTTACATGTAAAGACATACAGATATACAAAGAATACATATACAGAAACTATAACATCAATGCAAAGTATTTTACATAACTGATCCACATTACAGTTTACTGTCTATTCAAGGAAATAGTCCCAAAGTCAGCTATGGTGCCAGTTACCATAACCATCCTTTCCATTATCTGATTTAACTTTCAGTTGTTTACTTGGATTCTACCTCCATGACTAACCCTGGAAGTAAATTTTACATTCTTGACTCACTCTATAAGAGATATCGTAAATCTCTTTCATTAAGTCTTGTATCTAAGGCTGTTAAATGACTGGGTCTGTGCTTATATAAGTGTTTCATGGCTTTAAACGCTTCCATCATATTTTAACATAATCTCTGATGATCTTGTGAAAAAGTTCCTAAGTTTACTTTACATTTGCATTATCTCCAACGTATGCTATCGCCTCATCTCGATTATAAATCAGAGACAACCAAGATATATTTAACAAATGAAGAGCAGGATGATTCCTCCGAACATTATATGATCAATGTGAACTACTTATGTTACTATTTCTGCTTTTGTCTGAAGTAGCATGTGGATCATGTTCACTTCCGAGTCTATGAATTTACAAACAAGTTGAATTGAGCAACATAAGAAGGTTGCAAACAAGAAGATTATTCCTCTAAACAGTACAATTTCTTTCACTGCTTGAAATATGCTCACCCTTTCGTCCATTGGGACTTTTGAAGAGTCATCTTGGCTGTCCTCGAGCACTGGAACCCTGGCCATTGAGAGTCCATTGAGTGCTGCCCACTTCAATGGCCCTATCTTTTGGGCTTCTGCTGCTGCCAGTTTCTGCTTTTCTAAATTCTTTGGATGGGGAGAAGAAATGCTAACGTCATTGGCGCTGATATTCAAAAGGAAAAATTCAAACTTTTACCTTTCAACAACGGGCTTAACAAAGGTATTGAAACTGGTGACCATGACAAATAGCATTCTTTTTACTGCAAAAATCCGCAAAATTCTGTTTTATTTATCAAGTGTTAATCTTTAGAAAATTAAGTGCCATTTTTCACCATATCAGCAAACGCGTATACCAAAAATAGGAATGAAAAGGTTTTGGAGTCGCACAGTGGTTTCATTTAGTTTAATTAGAATAATTAATCAAACTAAATGATTTTTGGGAGCTTTGAACTGACTTTGGATTTTCAAGAAATGGAGATAAGGCAAAGAGTTTTCAAAACAGGTTGTCTTTAAACCCAAGAACACAACTTTACTTGTATAAGATGTGGATTTGATTTTAATATTTTAAGTGAAGATATGGATGGAGCAGATTTTTGTCAGGTGTATCCAGGGAGGATTTCTGACCCAATATGTGGACAGGCCGACTAGAGGGGAGGCCATATTGGATTTGGTGCTTGGCAATGAACCAGGCCAGCTGCCAGATCTCTCAACAGGAGAGCATTTCAGCAATAGTGATCGTAACTCCCTGACCTTTGCTATAGTCATGGAGAGGGATAGGAGCAAATGGTGTAGGAAATTATTTAATTGGTGGAGGGGGAATTGCTATGTTATTAGGCAAAAACTGCAGAGCATAAAGTGGGATCAGATGTTCTCAGGGAAATGCATACCAAAATGTGGAGGTTGTTTAGGGAGCAGATGCTACAGGTACTAGATAGGTTTGTCCCACTGAGGCAAGGAAGAGATGGTAAGGTGAAGGAACCTTGGATGACAAGACATGTGGAACACCTCGTCAAGAGGAAGAAGGAAGCTTACTTAAGGTTGAGGAAGCAAAGATCAGACAGGGCTCTAGAGGTCTGCAAGGTAGCCAGGAAGGAACTGAAGAATGGACTTAGGAGAGCCAGAAGGGGGTATGAAAAATCCTTGGTGGGTAGGATCAAGGAAAACTGCAAGGCATTCTGTGTTTATGTGAGGAAAAAGAGGATGGCCAGAGTGAGAATAAGGCCGATCAGGCATAGTGAAGGGAACTTGTGTGCAGAGTCAGAAGAGGTAGGGGAGGTCCTTAATGAATACTTTGCTTCAGTATTTACCAGTGAGAGGGACCTTGATGTTGCTGAGGACAGTGTGAAACGGGCAGATATGCTCAAACATATTGAGGTTGGGAAGAAGGATGTGCTCGAAATTTTGAAAAACATGAGGATACATAAGTCTTCTGGGTCAGACAGGATATACACAAGGTTTCTACAGGAAGCAAGTTAAGAGATGAGTGCCCCTTTGGCAATGATCTTTGCATCCTCACTGTCCACTGGAGTAGTACCAGAAGATTGGAGGGTGGCAAATGTCATTCCTTTGTTCAAGAAAGGGAAGAGGGATAATCCTGGGAATTACAGTCCAGCCAGTTTTACTTCTGTCGTGGGCAAATTATTGGAGTGGATTCTGAGAGATAGTATTTATGATTATTTGGAAAAGCACAGTTTGTTTAGAAATAATCAGCATGGCTTTGAGAGGGGCAGGTCATGCATCAGAAGCCTTATTGAATTCTTTCAGGATGTCACAAAACATATTGGTGAAGGCAGAGCAGAATGTGTGGTGTACGTGGATTTTAGCAAGGTGTTTGATAAGGTTCTCCATGGTAGGCTTATTCAGAAAGTAAGGAGGCATTGGATTCAGGGAATTTTGGCTGTCTGGATACTAAACTGGCTGTCCCATAGAAGACAGAGGATGGTAATAGATGGAAAATCTTTGTCTTGGAGCTCAGTGACCAGTGGTGTTCCACAGGGATCTGTTCTGGGGCCTCTGCTCTTTGTGATCCTCATAAATGACTTTGATGAGGAAGTGGACGGGTGGGTTAGTGAGTTTGTCGATGACACGAAGGTTGGTGGAGTTGTGAAGGGCTGTTGTAGGTTGCAGTGGAACATTAACAGGATGCATAGCTGGTCAAAGAAGTGGCACATGGAACTTAACCCAGGAAAGTGTGAAGTGATTCATTTTGGAAGGTTGAATTTGAATGCAGAATACAAGGTGAATGGCAGGATTCTTGGCAGCGTGGAGAGAGGGATCTTCCAGTCCACGCCCACAGATCCCTCAAAGTTGCCACCCAAGTTGATGGGTTATAAACAAGGTGCAGGGTACGTTGGCTTTCATTGGCAGGGGAATTGAGTTTAAGAGTTGCGAGCTTATGCTGCAGCTCTATAAAACCCTCGTTAGACTACACATCGAATATTGTGTTCAGTTCTGGTTGCGTCATTATAGGAAAGATGGGGAAGCTTTAGAGACGGTGGAGAGGAGATTTACCGGGATGCTCCCAGGACTGGTGGGCAGGTCTTATGAGGAAAGGCTGAGAGAGCTAGGGCTTTTTTCATTGGACTGAAGAAGGATGAGAGGTGACTTGATAGAGGTTTACAAGATGATGAGGCATAGATAGAGTGGATAGCCAGAAGCTTTTTCTCAGGGGGAAAATGACTATTACGAGGGGGCATAATTTGAAGGTGTCTGGACAAAGGTATAGGGGAGACGTCAGAGGTTGGTTCATTACACAGAGAGTGGTGTTGGCAGTGGTAGTGGAGTTAGAGACTTTAGAGATTTTTAAGCGACTCTTGGATTGGCACATGGAGGATAGCAAAATGTAGGGTATGCAGGGTAGTTTGATCTTTGTATGATAATAGGTCGGCACAACATCATAGGCCGAAGGGCCTGTACTGTAGTGTACTGTTCTATGTTCTATATCACCAACTTTAAGGGAATCATAATATGATTTTTTTTCTGCAGAAACACAACATACTGAATTCTCTGTTAATAGAAATAATTAAATATCTCTTCATGCAATAAAAGATATTTTATAATCTTTAGCTATGCAATATGGATATGAGTCATGGTATCTCTAACCCTTTGTGACTGAAATGTAAAAGATATAATTAATCAAAACTAAATTCTAAACCAGCTTTTTTTTTCTAATTGCATAAATATACATCATTGATATTAAAAGTAAAAACAATTACCCTCAACATGATTTCCCTTTCCACAATGCTGTCTTCAGTAGAAAACAGTTCTGATACAGGTCTTTCTTTGACTGGCTCCTTTTTGACACGCTCTTTCACACTGGTGAGATCAGGCTCAGAAATGGAAGGCCCGAGTGAAGACCCATTAAGTGTCATCTGTTCATTACGTGAGAATGAATCCAGTTCAGGACCTGGCAGTTTGGTCCTGATAATAAAGTCTGAAATTTTAGCTTGTTCCTGTCTTAAGGCTCCATTGCTTATACTTTTTTTGTTTCCTGGGTATTCAGGAGGGGGTTTGTTTGGTATTTTTGCCAATGCTGCCTGCAGCTGGGCTCGATAGTCCATATTGTCATTAAATGTTGGTATTTGGACATCATAGTCAGGTGTGTCTTCTTCATCTTCACTTTCACTGCTGTGAATTAGCATTGTGGCATCTGACAAGGTCTTCTTGTGATGAAACGAAGGTTGCTGTTGAGCCTCTTGGACCTGGTCATCTTGACACCGTTGGTCACGCATGGTGTTCCTACGCTGAGGGACTGAAGCACTTAAAGTTTTCAGTGCCATGGCCTCCATACCCCGTACCATGTTGCTAATTACCTCTAGGCTGTGGCGTTTGTTAACAGCTGCATGATGTTTGGCTGTTGTGAGGGGTTCACTGACTTCCTGCAAGGACTGATGCACGACAGGTGAACTGTCCTCTTGAAATGTTTTCACAAAGAGCTGTACTCGTCGACTGACTAAATCAGGGCTACTGCCACTAACATACCTATGGCGGTGACTGGCAAGGTCTGGTGTACTGGTGGCAGGCCGAGGACGTGGATACGGAGGAGGCGGTCTACAAAAATGGTTTCTTAACATGTGGGTAGTACTGTAATTCTGAGTACCTTGTAACTGCATATTGGCAAGCTCTGGTGTGCTTACTGTGTGTGAGATTGCACTATTTGCTGTCCGGGTAGATGTTGGATGGCTGGCATTTTGTTGAGCAGAAGTGGCTACAGGTTTGTTATAACTGTGCTTTGACCCATATCGAGAGGGATATTGTGATCGCTCCCTGATCTCCGGTTGACTGTAAACCATAGGTTCTGGCTGATTGTATGCATGAGTATTCCCAATATTAAGATTTCTCAATGACTGACTTTGACAATCCATATGAATGACGCCTCGTTTCATTTGCCTCATTACAGTCTCATAGTCAGGCGTAGGCCTGTATGAGGGCACAATGATAGCACTGTGCCTGTGGCTGGGGATGTAATCTGCACGCATGATGTCACTTCCAGGAATGCTGAGGTTAGAGGACACTGGCGATGCCTGGATGAAGTTCTGTGAATGATTCAATGAGTTCATGCTAGAAGCACTATACACACTGCCATTTGGCACAGTTCCATTCATGTAATTATATTCCATTGGACATCTGTCCAAACTAGACTGAGATCTGCAGTAGAATCTTTCCTCATTGCCATGGTAAATACTATCTAAAGTAAAGCATAGACAGTTAAAAATTATGATTAAAAGACAGCAATTTAAAGCTTTACTAATTCAAAGGTCACAGAGATGATATCTCAGTCTACAGTAAAATCACTAGCTTTATATACTCAATCTGTGCCACAACATTTATTGTGGGGGGGAAGTTAGTACACAAATAGGGAGGATATACTTTGGCTGTACAGGGTATAAATGAGACCACATCTGGAGTCCCGTGTATAGTCCTGGTCTCTCTACTTAAGCTAAAATGTAAATGTGAGGAAAGCATTTCAAGAAAGTTTACTAGACTAATACCTGGAATCATTAAGTCCTCATATGAAGGAAGGCTGGACAGGCTTGGCTCATATCCATTAGACTTTGGAAGAGTGAGAAGTGACTTGATTGAAACATTGGATTGATGTGGAGAGGACCGTTCCTCTTGTGGGAGAATCACTGGTTAAAAGTTAAGAGTTGTCCATTTAAGACAGAGATAAGGAAAATTGTTTCTCTCAAAGTGGCCAGTGTCTTTGGGACTCTCTTCATCAAAAGGTGGTGAAGGCAGAACGTTTGAATATTCTAAGACAGAGGCAGATAGATTCATGATAAGCAAAGAGGTAAAAGGTTACCAGGGTAGGAAGGATTGTAGGGTTGAGGTCAAAATCAAATAATGTTCTTACTGAATGATGGGGTTGGCTTAAAGAGCCGAGTGGCCTATTCCAGATCCGAATTCCCATGTTTGTGTGTAATAAAACATGCTTATTTCCACAGCAGCTGACTTACGGGTAGAATTCTTCATATGCCAATGGTCTGAATAAGGCATCGTCTCGTGATAATTGATGCCAAACGCGTATGCTCAATGCATTTACACAGTCAACTAACAATATACATTTAGAATACATAAAACAGAAGAGAATAAAGCTAAACAAATACTTAATTCAAAGGCGGCTTTGCACCAGCAACAACTGATGCAATGAACATGAGACCAGTCTTTCCAGTAATCCAATTTAATCCAGTCACGCGTTCTTTCCTTTTCTACCTTTTTCTCCACCCACCTTCCAAAATTATTGCATAATTAAGACTGAACAAAAATGATGAACATCACTGAGTTATTTTGATTGCCATTCAATTGCAGAGCATCAACAAACCCAAAGGACTGTGAATGCTGGAAATCAGAAACAAAATTGAGATTGCTGCAAAAACTCAGAAGGTCTGTTGAGAGACAGCAGAGTTTCGGGTCCAGTGACCCTTCTTTGGAACCGTAACAATAAGCTTCATCTGGGCCATAACACTGGCATCCAGCACTGTTCCAACAGTAATGTCACCACTAGAAATAAGCCAAGATATACTAGATATTTGGCAACAAAATAAGAGAAGTACCTTGCGAGGTGTTTGTTTCAGTATAATGCTCTCCATATTGAACGTGCATTGGTGACATTATAAATGGTTGTTGCCTTGGCTAAAATCAAGCAATAAAAATTGTATGAAAATGAGAAACAGCACTATTTGCACATAAGCACATTAGGACAGCGATTAATTTCATATTGTAACGTCTTTCAGAAGCAAATATGAAAATTGACAATATTTAACATTAAACACTTTTGAAAATTAAATCCATTGTACTGTCATAATAT
This sequence comes from Stegostoma tigrinum, assembly GCF_030684315.1. Classification (NCBI taxonomy): domain Eukaryota; kingdom Metazoa; phylum Chordata; class Chondrichthyes; order Orectolobiformes; family Stegostomatidae; genus Stegostoma; species Stegostoma tigrinum. The sequence continues at coordinate 56,823,786 of NC_081362.1, forward strand.
CAAAGGTGATCTCTCTCTTCCCTTAGCCCTAATGACATTAATGTTTGAAATTAAGTTGACAGGTTCGCTACGGTTCGATAAATTGTGAGCTGGATGGGGTTCTTCATCTATTGGAAACATAAAACTGCTGAAACAGGACCAAAAGCGAATCAGAAATTGAGAAAAATTAGAATGTTATTTCTTGGAAGATTACATATTCTTGGAACCTTCAATGTAAGCAAACATAATGTGTTAATTGCTAGAGGGTGAATTTCCTTTCCATTTCTTTTATTCCATTGACATAACTTTGGTAAAAATCCCACAGAAGTGCCATTAATACAAGTAATGCAGCCACAAATGACTTTGGCCTTCCCTAGCTCAGATCAATTAGTGAGTGGACAAGAAGTGAATCCTATCAGATTCACCATGTCCTGCGGAGAAATTTGGACAGATGCTGAACTATAACATTTTTAATATAAACTACCAAGCTGGTGAGGATCATGAATTAACAGAAGCACTTGACTGAAAATTGAATCACACATTTGTTCTCTGATTATGATGAGAACAGCTGCTTAAAATCCAAAGATGTGATTTTAAATATTATCCAGTCTTACACCATTGGTAGAAATTTCTGGTAATACATAAATCAGCACAAATTTTGAAACTGGAATTTACTAATGCAAATAATTTCTAGAGAATCATGAGCCAAGGATGGGGAGATACAAGAACTAATTTTGTTAAAAGTCTTGTTCTGATGATTCATTTGGGAAAGTTAAGTAAATCATTGAGTTAAATAAATCAAGAGCTCCCAAATTAGCAATCCCAGTGCAACACCTAATATGCATGCTTATTGAAGCTACCGGCAAGTTCATGGGAAATTTGTATCAATCACGATCAAGTTTCAGAAAACACTACAAGTGGCTGGCCCAGATTCCCGAAGCAGGGCAGATTGTAGAACAGAAGGAAGTGGTGGAAGGATTTCTATTGAAACGAAGCAAGCACTGGATCTTTAATTTAATATGGATACAGGAGAAACAGGAGTTGATTGCAAAATAAAGTGCTTTCCACAGACTGCCTTGGTTTAGTTGCCAGGCACTGAGAATATTGACCACAGATTGTACAGCACATTCTGTGGCTAAACACCAAGTGGCTTTAAGCCTCCCTGCACTCGCTTCATCATTTGAATTCAAAGGGCTCAAAATCTGTTCCAGGCATAAACCATGGACTCCAATGCTGTTGGGATGGGTGGCAGGCTTCCACTGTGAAATGGGTATCTGCTCATCCCCACCACCACATCTGGCTCTTTGGTGCTGGTTTCAGGCCAGTAAAACAGGCCTTTATGTGTGCCAAATCAATTGATCTCAGCAGAGATGGCAGGATAGGTGACTGCAGTACCCCGAGTGAGGAAGGGTAAAAACAGGCGTTTCCGCTTATCCTGATTTGCCATTCAATTAACTGGGCAGTTAACGAAAGTTGCCCCAAACAGGTTCATGCCATTTTGATACCATCCCTTCTGACATATTTAGCAAATAAATCTTATCTTAACAAGACATAATAAAAATATTCATCATCTTATTACATCAATATTATCTGCCTTTTACTTCTTATTAACACAAGAATCATAGGTGAAATCCTTCTTAGAATATTTTCCAGTAAATTAAATCCAAAGAGGATCAGGAGACAAACTAACTGAAATATAAAACAATTTGTGAGACAATCTTTTAATGTAGCAAAAGGAAAAAAAAACCTGATATTTTCTAAGTGTTTATGTTTAGAGAAAAAGTAAAAGAAAACAACATCTAAACTCCTGATGCTTACAACATGAGAATTATCTACAGGATTGTGTGTACAGGAAATATTTTACAAAATAAGATATAAATTAGAAGGTTAAATAAGACCCTGTTTAATTAGTCATTGCTATCCAATGCCACATATAGTACTGGTGACAGTAAGCATACCAAAGATGATCTGCTCCATGTGGGTTGTCTCCTGATTGGCGTCGGGGAACATGACTGTGTTTGTCTGTGAGAAAATACCATTAAATATTAGCAGTTCAAGAACAGAACTTGGATAATCCTTCTCCTTGAGGGACTTATTGCTCGGTTACAAACACATGCATCGTAGATTGCAAATTTCCAGGGAAAGAAAGCCATTCTTCACACTTATATTCTTAGTGCTCAAAATACAAAAAAGGTAGCTTTGACACATAATTAAATGTCTTAAAAAGTTCATCGACAGGATGCAGGCATCAATGTCATTTATTATCCTTCACTATTTGCAGAACCGAGTGCTTGCTAAGTTATTTCAGAGAACAGCTAAGAGTCCACACATTGCTGGACATCTGAAATTACAAACATATCAGCCGGGCAAGGACAACCATTTATCCTCCCAAAAGGATAGGAGTGAACTAGATACATTTTTTAAAGACATTTGAATAGTTTCACAAGTACCAATACTGTAATTAGTTTTTTTATTCCAGGTTTATCTAATTAATTGAATTTAAATTTTCCAGTTGCCTTATTAAGATTTGAACTCTTAGTCCCAGATCATTAAACCAGGTAGCTGGGTTAGTAGTCCAGTAACATGACCACTACGCTGTCATACTCTTGTAAAGAAATATACCAAGTATTAACCTTTAGAGATCATGCTCCAATGGTCTTTCTTAATCAGTTTGTGCAGAGAAACCTTTGTGTACTGGTGAACAATATAACTTTTCTTTTAATCAGCAAAACAAATACCATGGTCAAGTGAGCCATTTTCCTATTGCTTCTATTCTACAGATCCTTTTGTTATGGCAAACAACAACAGGAAATTTCTTTTAATAGGTCATTGCAAATGTTATAAATACAAAATTTCACAGCTTTTAAGACATTAATACGTGTAATATGTCTTACTGCGTTCTAAGGCACATTATTCTAGTAGGCTGCACCAACAACCTGGGTTTTTGATTCAAAGATTTTACAAAATGACTAGAATCACATCGTTAAAATGACACAAGCATTCTTGCAAGTACCACTGGGTACCTGCAGCTAACCTTGTACCAAAACCAAGACGTTGAACCATTATCACTTAGTGATAATGCAAGAATGCAAAAAATTAATGTGTAGAGCTAGATTACAGGCATATGTAGTACTATAATGACTGCTTAAATTCTCACATTGATGTCTATATGAAGCAAGACCTATTAAAGTTCCCCTGCTTTAGTGCTATAATGGGTTTTGGAATTTATTGAATCCCAAATCTGAAGTTTTAATTTTAATCAAAACTGCCTCGCAATATCAGGAAGATGCAGGTCAAATGCCTGACTTACTCTCCACTGAGGTTCAAAACCAATTTTGTTCAAGACGTTTTGAGACTTAATTCTGCTTTTTGATTTTTGGGAGCTACTCAGGGTCATACAGCATGGAAATTGACCCGACTTTTCCATTTACAGAGGTTCAGTTTTTTTGGTCTCACCAACTCCTTCATTAGATGGTACATAACCAATGACGCCCCAAAGAAGTGTGGACAATCACTGTGTCAAAACTGTTAGCAGCAATGATTTCTGGTTCCAGAAGTTGCTGGTACGCATGCATCTCAGAGGTCATGCAGAAGAATTAAAGATTACTGGGAATGCTGGCAGTCACGTGCTAACATTACCATCTGTACTTGTGTCTACCCCTTGCAGGGTTTTCTTAAAAATTGACTCACAGGACATTTACATCACTGGCTGACCAGCACTTATTGGCATCCCTTGTTGCCCTTGAGAAGGTGGTGGGGAGCTGCCTCCCTGAACTGCTGCAGTCCACGTGCTACAAGTAGATCCACAATGGCTTTAGGGAGGGTGATGGAGGGAAGGGATGCTTGTAGATATGTACCAAACAAGAAGAATGCTTTGTCCTGGATGGGGTCAAACTTCTAGAGTGTAGTTGCAGCTGTATCCATCCAGGCAAGTGGGAAGTATTCTATTACACTCCTGACTTGTGCCTTGTAAACAGTAGAGAGGAGAGTCAGGAGATGAGTTATTCACGGCAGCATACATAGCTCTGACTTGTTCTTGTAGCCACTGTGTTTATCTGGCAAGTCCAGTTGAGTTTCGGGTCAATGTTAACCCCCAGAACGTTGACAGTGGGGTATTCATTGATGGTAACACCATTGAATGTCAAGGCGAGGTGTTTATTGTCTCTTATTGGAGATGGTCTTTGTGTGGCATTTCTGAGGCAAGCATGTTACTTTCTAGTTGTCAGCCAAAGCTTGGATATTGAAGAAAGCAGTAGACTCAAAATGTCGATTCTCCTGGTCCTCTGGCGTTGCCTGACCTGCTGAGATCCTCCAGCTCCACACTGTATTGACTTGGATATTGTCCAGAACCTGTTGCATTTGAACACGGACTGCTTTAGCATCTGGAGAGTTGTGAATGACGCTGAACATTGTGCAATCATTGGCAAACGTTCCCACTTCTAACAATATGCTGCTGGAAAGTTTTTTGATGGAAGCAGCTGAAGCTGATTGGGCCGAGGATGTTACCCTGAAGAACTCCTGCAGAGACGTCCTGGAGCTGAGATGACTGACCTCTAAAAGCCAAAACCATCTTCCTGTGTGTCAGGTATGGCTCCAACCACCACAGTTTGGTCCCTGACACCTATTGCTTCCCGTTTTGCTAGGGCTCCTTGATGCCACGCTCAGTCAAATGCAGCCTTGATGTCACAGCTGTTCCACTCTCACCTCACCTCTGGAATTAAGCTCTTTTGTCCGGGTTTGAACCAAGGCTGTAGTGAGGTCAGGAGCTGAGTGGCTCTGGCTGAACTGAAATTGAGCGTCACTGAGCAGGTTATCGCTGAGTAGGTGCTGCTAACAGCATGGGTAATGACACCGACCATCACCTTACTGATGATTGAGAGTAGACAGATGGGGTCAGGTTGGATTTATCCTGCGTTTTGTGTACAGGCCATACCTAATTCACTTTCCACATTGCTGGGTAGAAGCCAGTGTTGTAACTGTTCTGGAAGAGCTTGGCGAGGGGAGCTGCAATTCTATCTTTAGATAGCTAAGTAGCACAAATACCAATGATTTTATACATACAAATATTTCTAAATCTTTCAATTTGGAATCTAGAAAATTTTAAAAACATTTTTGATAAATAACACTCCTCATTCTGTATTGAGAATGGGATGGTGGAAGCACCTGAATGACACAGGTATTGAATCCTTCAAATTATTTCAGACTGCAGTCTGGAACTGGGCAATCTAATTAAAATTGGCCAACTAATTGATTTTGAATGAATTTCAAACATTTTCTTAGGTAATGTATCAAATAAACATCACAGCCATATTATGACCAGCCTCCTCCTCCAAATCAGTAACACATACATGTCTCTCTTCCAAATCTCAGCCTCGATTCTCTCAGAAGCTGATTGATTCATTTAAATCTCTTGAACCCGTTTTGCAGCCCTAAAATAATTAATGTCATGTTGGACACCGCTGCATCTTTATTCCCTTAAGCGAAATGCTTTGCATTATCGTTTGTTGATCTTTACAAGGTATTCCAGAATGCCTAGACTTCTTCTCTGTCTTATTTTTGGTTACAAATTGTATCTTTCTTTCTTTCTCTCCTTCTTTTCCAATAGCATTGGGATAACTGCTCCACTTATAGCTGAAGCTCAGACTGAGCACCAATCTGAGAGGGTCTGACCCTTGTTGACAATCATCGACTCAACAAAGACTGAGACTTCATCATCTTGGTTTCACTTTCTGATTCTTATGCTCTGCCTTCCACAGGATTTCCACAGATTGGTAATGATGCGACCAAAGTCCACCACCTCCAGGATTTCTGTCACCCAACCTTGTCTCTTGTCCAATTAAAGATCCTGGGGCTTGAAGAGCAATGGAGGGGGAATCTATGACTGGAGCAACACGAGAGGCAGAAGCTGTGATTGGATGAGGTCCTCCTCTCAGATTCTGTTACTCTCACATAAGCAGACTACCCTTTTCTATGTGACTGTCTCCTGAGATTGCTTTCTCCTCAGTGTTTTGGGGATAATTATGCCCACTCCACACATGCATTTGCAGTGTTCTACTCCAGCTGAATTTATGCTTCATTTCATTGGCTTTTAGGCTCTAGTTATACTTTTAACATATTATAAATAGATAAATCCAAGAAAATTAAACCTCAGAAAAAAGCACATGCTATTAGTGGTGTTAATCCTAAAGACAAGGTATAGTTAAATTACAGGGAGGTTAGGAATGTGGAAGGAATGCTTACATGTAGGTAGAGATAGTGGGAAATTTCTTCTTATCATCATATTGAATGTTAAAACCAGAACTGAAAGCAAGAATACTTTCTGATTACAAGTGCCCATTTGTGGGTTCTTTCTCAGCAACCATAAATCATTAAAGTTACAAGTGTGAAATGGATACAAGAACAATGAATCAAGAAATGTACAGTTCAGAGACGTGCAAATGCACAAAACCCAACTTGTGATAGATGGCTCAAACATTAATCCTGTGTTAGTCAGAATTCCAAGTGATCTAAGAAATGAAAGTCGTATCAGAAATAATGGGAACTGCAGATGCTGGAGAATCCAAGATAACAAAAGAAGGGTCTAGGCCCGAAACGTCAGCTTTTGTGTTCCTGAGATGCTGCTTGGCCTGCTGTGTTCATCCAGGCCCACACTTTGTTATCTAAGAAATGAAAGTGATTGCCTCAAAGAATTAAATTCAAAGATAACTACCAAAGTGTAAAGAACTCAGAAATGTTTATTATGAAGACCGAAATGATGTGTTCAGTGGTTTCCTCTCTTTTCCCTTAGGCCTGTTGCCCAAACCTGCAACTCTCATTTATGTTTAGTTGCTGCTTCATCTCCTTCCATGCCCTCTGCACGGTGATTCTGACTGTGACAACTGCCTCTTATTTCCTTCACAATGTACTGCTGATCACTCAACTTCACTTCCTGTTGTGATGCTGGCCAAATATTGTAATTAGCTTCCTTTCTCCAAGAATTGTATCATTCTCCTCCATGCGTGCCATCATCCCCAATATATTAAAAAAAACTATGTTTAGTCCCTCTACTTTGCTATCTAAATGTTCATCCTGAACTCCTGCAAGTTCTGATACCACTGAACACCATTCTTACTACTCAACTTCTTGTCTGAATTGCTCTATCACTGCCCCATGCCTCTGAAATGACCAAAAGTCGTGAATCACATTTTCTGTGACTATGACATTTAACAAATGTGAGCCACATTTCCCTGGAGCTAAGCAGCTGAAAGAAGGTGGGAGTTTCCAAATCCAGCATACAAAGCACTCTTCTGACACTTCTTATGGGCCAAGAGCAGCAGGAACACTTCCCCGAGTTATCCTCCCAGACCACGTTCACCAAATGTGATCTGTTCCCCTCCAATCTACTGAACGCTGATGTAACATTTTAAACTCCACCTATAGCAATATCCTCTGCCCTCTAGCTTATGGCATTTTACCCAAAACCTTCTATCCCGACAGTTAACCAGTCTTTCAAATCGAACAGGTGACAGCTAAAAAACTGAGAAAAATCAATAGGATGAGGTGTGGTCATTAGGTTTAGCAGGTTCTCAGCATTTCCTAGCAGCTAAAAGTTGCCTGTTTTCTCCTTGCTAAGTAGTGCAAATAGTTACTCCAAAGTTCTCACTGAGATTTTCCTCTATCCTCTATGGTGTGCAGGGTTGCAGGATATTTATTCACGTTACATTGGGTTTCTGACCTGGCAAAAGCTATGGAGAAATCTCCACAATACTGGTTTCAAATTATCTCTTGGTAGTGTGTGCCCTGGGGCATGCTCCTCAGCTGACACTTAAGTCACGACGTCCAAACTTTCAACATTACTTCTGAGGGAAGCCGCAACCATGTACAAAATATCTATTTTGCAAAATCTATTGATATTTCTTCTTTATCTGAGAGCTAAAGGGAGAACATGCATTCTTACAAGACCTGAGCCAAATGCAATTCCTAGAACAGAAAGCAGATTCAGTTCTGTACTCAGCCAAACTCCAGAAAGTCATGCTGCAGTTACTTTTCCTGAAAGTATTTCACAAACAATAGTTAGAACCTACAGAATGAACAAAGTAAATGAACTGTGATCTGCATTAATTGCTTCACTATTAAATTGGTTCTAATTGTATGACTCCTGCTCAACAATTGCTCTTAATGTGTCATTTCCCAAATTGAAGCTAGTGCTTGATCGTAATGATTAAGTCAATCCTGATTTAATGCCAATTAAATTCCTGATTCAAGGTAAATTCCTGATTTACCTTAATTTCAATAATAGCTTAAAACTTGTTATGTCGCTTATTTGAAGCACAGCTGTTAAAAATAGTTTCATGATCCGGTTACTTTGAATCCACAGCACTCAAACAAAATCAGCCTGAGATAATCAATTCACCAGGACACCAGTTCCAGCATGGTTTGAGTGAATCCTGTCCCAGTTCAACAGCTCTCCTTCTACACCCATACTAATACCAGTGCTTCATGAACTGAAAATCATCCTTCTCACAACAATCTCTGAGCCAGACATTTAACTCCTTGGCTTTGCCTGTGGCTCCAATAGTAAGCCTGAAATTATGACCGTAGACATTCTGCTTTTCAGTTTAGTTCCTGACACTTAAATTTTGTCAGAACTTCTTTTCCAGTCCTATCAATGTCATTCGTACCATTGTGGATGATGATACCTGGACATTCTCTCTCCCACTCCAAATTCCATTCCAGACTAGAGGAGATATCCTTAACCCTGGCAGACAACATATCCTTCAGGTCTCTCACTCTCAGTTGCAGAAAACAGTATTTATCTTTCTAACTAAACTGTCTCCTACAACAACTCTGTTCCTATTTCATCCTGGCACCTGAGTGGCTCCATGCACCATGGTGCCTTGGTCAACTTGCTCTTCCTCCCTGCAACCAACACTCTCATCCATACAGCTTGAAAGTTTGGTATCTGTTGAACAATTATAGGGTCAAAGGCTTCTCAAAGGCTGTTGCTTGGGTCCCCATATTTGCTTGACTTACAATCACACCGCCTGCCTTTAATCACAAGCCAAGTTTGAATTACTTAATAAGGACTGTATCTTTATATTTTTCTCTATTGTTGATTGTGCACTGAAATAGTAACAGGGCTGTTTTAAAAATCAAGGATGGTGGAAAGGAGTACTGCACTTTTTCAAAGCAAGACACTCATTTTAAATGCTGTTTATACTTTAGTTTGTTCGAGCAGGAGGAGTGGTTAGCTGGAGCCAGGAGATGAGTGTGAAGGGGGATTAGCTGGCAACAAGAAGCTGATTGACAACTGGTCACTACTCCATAGACAAATGATAAAGACCTTATGCCTGTAACAACTGGGAGATTGGCTCCCAATTAGCAGAACAAATAGTTGCTCAGAAACCATCAAACCTCCAGAAAGGAGGGTGCTGTCCCTTCTCTATAGCAAAAATCACTTGGAGCCTAAACAAAGCCAGTTTATTTCTCTCATAAATTGCTGTAAGCTGTGGCTTTTAACCAATAAATCAGAAACTTTGTAAGTATAAGTCAGTTGGGCTGTGCCTCCTGCAAATATGTAAGTGGGTTTTGAGTTTTAACTAGCAGAATTATGTATCAATAGTCCATATGTGTATCTAAAATTTATTTATTTGAAATATATAGTCATTGTTAAGTACAGAAACCTGGACCATGTTTTCTATCAACCTGGGTCGAGAAGATAAGTAACCTGGAGAAATTTTCATACTTGCAGATCTGTCTACATGACAGATTGGCCTGGAATCAATTTTTTTCCCCTAATTCACAACTCTCAATGAATCAAGTGATCCCTTACACTAGCTTCTATTATAGCATAATCTCCATTCTAGTGTTATCTGCAGGAAGCCCTTTCCTTTTTGTCCTGTAATTGCTGGGAAACTCAGCAAGTCTGGAAGCATCTGTGGAGACACATTTGAAACTCATTCTAAAAAAGGGTGACTGGGCTCAAAATTTTAACTCAGCCTTCTCTTTGCCGATACTGCTAGGCCTAAGTTTCTCTCACAATTTGTTTTTGTTTCATATCTTAGGATTCACCATTCTTTGTTTTAGCTTAAGTATTTGGATTACTTTTATAAATCGTTTAACATTTGTGATTACTCTGGGAATATCTGGGCTTGATTTCCAACATTCTACCCCAGCGAGGTGTAACACTAATCCAACGGGGAGCAAAATTTCCAGGTAATGTCTCCCTCCCTGATCTGGCATCTAGGACTCCAACTCAACTCTGATTGGAAGTTGCTCAAGCTGCAAATATGCATAGATGCTGGTCACCTTGGTGACCAGAAACATCAAGATGCTGCAGCTGCAACACATCACTTATCTTCCCTTTTCTACCAGTATTTTCTTTGTTGTAAATTAAGTCACTCTATTTTCCTCGTTCTTTACACTTGAAGAATCCCGACTCTGAACACTTTATAATCTTTATTTCCTTTTCCTAAGCACTGGTATAGTGTTTCGTTTAAGTTTAGCTGTAGTGGTTGATAGGAACATAAAATTTGAGGAAATTATAGTTAAAAACTATGGATCAAGAGTTTCCTATTAACCAAGGTAACTGTTTGGTTTTAACAATAGTACTGGCCAAAATTACATGTGATCCCCAAAGTAAGAGTACAAGTTCAACAATACGATGTAATAAAAATTAAATTTGACTGATTGGACACTGTTACCCAACAGCCTCATCTATTGATTAATATAGACTCATCAATCTCAATAAACAGCACATTGAATATTTATCCTAAGCTGCATTCCACATTTCGTCTTATAAAAATGATGAATGGTTTGCAATAAAAAAATCATCAGGAAATCATCAGCTAAACGCTCGATCATAATGCTCAATCTCAAACTGGTGACAATGAAGGAAGAATTCTTCTAATATTAAAAACAAGGGTTAATTTATTCCAGGAGACAGGCTCCTGTCAGTTGACCCAAAAGTTACTAGGATTCTCTGGGGAAGAAAGGTGAACTGCAGAGTCATCCAACTACATGGTTGAGACTGGGTCATTTGCTTCCCTAACCTTCTGATAAGATTCCTGATACCTGCAGACATGTCACTCAAGGAGAGGGGCTGATAGTGAAGTCTGAGGGTCGTAATCTTTAGGCGAATCGTCTAAAGGTATTTGTGGAGGGATGTATGTTGGCATTTTTAAATTCAGGATCAGTAGCTCGTTTTTGTGCATGTTCAGCGTTAGGGGGAATCTGTGATCTTCATGAGCCTGACTCAAGTACTTTCACTGGCTGCTGATTGTGGATTTAAAGAGCCAACATACCTCCCTCATAATCTACTTTTTGACTATTCCCCTCCAGATTACGACCCTCAGACTTCACTAGTCTCTCTCCTTCTGTTCTACATCCTTGAGACCATACCATCAGACCAGCCATTCAATCCGTCCTCAGTGGGATGTGAGCATCTCTAAATGAGCCTGTACTTATTGCATATGCTTCAATTACCCTTCAGAAGAATCTAGTAAGTTTGCTTCTTGGACCACTACAGTCCATTTGGTGTAGGTAGATCCACAATGCCCTTTGGGAGGGAGATCCAGGAATCTGAACCAATGACACTGAAGGAACAGTAACGTATTTCCGCATCAAGGAAGTATCTCAGTTGGGAACTTGCAAGCAGTGGTGTTTCCAAGCATCTGTCGTACTTGTCATGGATGGTAGTGGTCATGAGTTTGGAAGATGCTTTCTAAGGAGCATTTGAGATAACAAAGTATGGCGCTAGATGAACACAGCAGGACAAGCAGCATCTTTGGAGCAACGCTGCTTGGCCTGCTGTGTTCATCCAGCTCCACACTTTGTTATCTTGGATTTTCCAGCATCTGCAGTTCCCATTATCTCCATATCCAAGGAGCATTGCTGAGTTTCCACAGTGCATCTTGTAGATGGAATACATTGCTGATATTAAGTATAGGTGGTGGAGGGAGTGGATGCTTGTGAATGTGATGCCAATCAAGGGGGCTGCGTTGTCCTGGATGGTGTCAAGCTTCTTGAGAGTTGTTGGAGCTGTGCTCATCCAGTTAGGTGGAGAATATACCCACACACTGTTGACTTGGGTCTTGTGGATAATGAACAGGTGCTGGGGAGTCCAGTTCAAGGATAGGAGTCATGTCATAGCCACAGGCAGTTGATAGCGGGGAATTCAGCAATGGCAATCCCATTGAACGTCAAAGAGCAATGGTTAGATTCTTTCTTGTTGGAGAAGGTTAATGCTTGGCACTTATGCACAATGAATGCTGCTCACCACTTATCAGCTCAAACCTAGATATTGGCCCCATCTGACTGCATTTTGACAAGGTCTGCTTTAGGATTTGCGGAGTTGCAAAAGGTGCTTGACATTGTGTAATTATTTGTTGGGATGGGTTTCAACATTTATCACAATTAATATTTGCGGTTTCTTGGGCCTTCCTTCTGTTAGTATTCGGCAAGTTAATCCTTTTTTAAAAAAGAACGTTCAGGTGATGCAAGCAAGTTCCATACTGAGCACCTTATCTCTACAGTAATGGAAAACATCTGGGGTTGCTGATAAATATTTACATTAACTGATAGTTTCAAAGCTAAATTATTGCTGAATTCAAGCAAATCCTGTTTTTGCTGACCTTGTTAAATAAATATAGGTAATCCTTTAAATTGCCATTACTTAGTGTTGCTTGAAATTTCTAACCTCCAGAGGCTCAATTACCTTTCTTACATAAAGTTTAGTTCTGCTAAACTGACAGGTATACATCCAAAGGTTGAAAATCTTGAAATTCAAAATTTTCAAACTATGCCCCTTCAGACTTTGGTGCATTACATTAAATTCTGTATAGGATTTGAAACAACTGTAGAACAAATTCTTTTTGTATCTCTTCAATTAACTCTGTTTATTTAATAATGTCAACAGACCTGAAAGATATCTTCCTTATCAGCTCCTTCACCCAACAAAACAGCTAGAATTTGGTTACGCATTTAAAATCATGTTGGGAAACATCTAATATCTGCATGAAGCAACAAAGCCTTGAAGGACAATAGAAAAGCATAACTGTCAATTGAGACAAAGTATATGAAAAATGCAATATTGAAACACCCTTGATGAGGGTGAATTGGGGAAATCAAATCATACAAATACTAAAATTTTGCCTACCTTTGACTCTGTCACTTTTGAAAGAGCATAATATAATTGAAAGCAACACCATGCTCAAATAAATTATCTGTTGGCAGTCTTGGTGCATATGAAAATAAGTGTAATTGTCAGTATACTTACTCTGCGCAGATTTTATTCTGTTTATAAAATTTGTGTCTTGCAGTGAACAACCGTGAGATGTATTTTGCCATTTCAATATCATCCTAAGGAAAAGTAAAAGAAAAAATCACACCGTAGAATATCTAAAATAATCAATTTCATACCAATGCGATGAACAAGTTAGTAATTTTCCACCATATAACTTTGATCCATACCCCACAATAACGCAGTGAGACAGCGTGGTACTGCACACTCTTAGCATAACATTTTCACCATTACACCGACCACCCATGAGAATTTACAGCCTACAACCAAACTTCTCCCCACTCTCAGCAGGGATTTTGGCCTAACCACCTGCATATCACGTGTGCATCTTCTAACTACTTGGAAATCCTCCATTTCTATGCCTTCCCACTGCTGTTCTACTGATCTCACACACAAATGTGTCTTAGTACCTGTAAAATGGGGGAGGTGAAATGCAAAGGGCTGTGGGAAACTTCTTGGTAGGCAAGCTGGAAAGATAGGATGTCAAAGTAGCCATGCTTCCCTCTCATCTTTGTCTATAACTACTCCAACACTCTCAGCTGTTTATTCAAAGCGATATTAGAATTATAAATAAAACTCCTCTAGCACCTTGGTCTGTTTTATGGTTCCTCTCCCTTATTAGACAATACACCAATTTTCCTTGCTGGCAATGGCAAATTCTCCACTGAGTGGCAGCAATCCTGCAGAGAACCTGCCCTGAATCCACCATCAGGCATGAGCGATCTACACTGCAATGTGACTCAGTACAATGGGTTGGGATTATGACTAAGTGAAAGCAACAGGCATTAGCTCGTGCACTGAAGCAATTCAGGCAGTACATCCACCTGCTCCAAAATGAAATTTCAACCCTTTTTTTAAAAGAAAGAATATCAACCTGTTAAGAGATGTAATTGTGAGCCCCTAGAGCAGGTGGGACTGGAAGCCAGGCCTTCTTCCTCAGAGGTGGAACACTACTTCTGTGCCAAACAGCCCTAAAGCCTGGTATCCTAGGGTGATCTCCCATGCAAGTACTAACCAGGCCTGAGTCTGCTTAGCTTCTGAAAATGTTGGGCTTTTTCAGACTAGTATGCCTCCTGAAATGTCTTGCGTCTGCCATGCTCTTATTCTTAAATCACCTCAATATGTAATTCACATTATTTCACCTACACATATACATGCATGCTTAGAAATGATATCACACTCTACTTTATGGGCAGACTTAGTTTGTCCCAGGTTCTCATAAATGGCAGTTGAAATTTTTGTCAGGCATATTTCAGACAGATCCAGCATTAACAGATTCTTAGGCTCTTTATTCAATTAGTATTCAAGTATTAGTTTTTAAATATATTTAATTTGGTCAACATTGCATGAAATAATGAAAATAACACAGATAACATTTTTCTTTTAACATTTAAAGTCAGCAGACACCCAATATTAAACTCAAACTTTCTTCATGCCATGTGGGAACCAAAACGGCATTTTTTAACAATAGCAAACAATTCTTCAATCAACGCAAAGTGTATTTAAAATTACCAGCATATAATCAGAATGACATTGCCAATGCAACAAACAGCATAATCTAAACTTAAACTCAAAACCTGAAGTATCAAATCAGCCTTTTTGCTGGAAGGGAAACCTAAAGCCAGACATTCTGTTTGAGATTCAAAACGTCATCATACAGCACACTGTAGAATGAGGCTAATTAGTCTACTGCGACTGTACCAGCTTTTAGAAAGAGCTATCTGATAAATCCCAATACTCTCTTTTTCTCCCACAGACTTTGTAATTTTTCCCCGCCAAGTACGTAATTGAATGTCCTTTCACCAGCCCTTCAAGTATTGCATTCTAAAGAACGATACCTCACTGTTTAAAAAAACTTTTTTCACCTTTCCTCTAATTCTTTCATCAATTATTTTAAGTATGTTCATCTGACACTGGAAAAGTTTTCTTCATTTACTGCAGCAAATCCCTTCAAGATTTTGAAGACCACTATTAAATTTCCCTTAATGCTCTATAGTTTAAGTGGAACAGTTTATCTAGATTCTCTACATCCCTGGTACCATTTAAATATCTACTCTGTAAAGTTTTTTGCATCCTTCCTAAAGTGTGGTACCCAGAACTAGAAGCAATACTCCACCTGTGATAAATAAAATGTTAACATTAACATTCTTCTGACTATACCTTATGGCTATTTATAAAGCCAAGAATCCTACATGGCTGAACATTGGGGTGGCACGGTGGCTCAGTGGTTAGCACTGCTGCCTCACAGCACCAGGGACATGGGTTTGATACCACCTGTGGATGGCTGTGTGGAGTTTGCACATTCTCCGTATGTCTGCATGGGTTTCCTCCAGGTGCTCTGGTTTCCTCCCACAGTCCAAAGATGTGCAGGCTAGGTGGATTGGCCATGCTAAATTGCCTGCAGTGCTCAGGGGTGTGTGGGTTATAGGAAGATGGTTTGTGCGGGATGCTCCAAGGGCAGTGTGGATTTGTTGGGCCAAGAGGCCTGTTTCCACACCGTAGGGAATCTTATCTAAATTTCCCAGTACAATCTCCTCTACTGTGATATTGATAACATGCTCCTCTATTGAAAACAGGTGCATGAGATTTATACAGTACATCCAATAAAGAGGACATGGATGAAGAATGAATGATTTCAATTTGTATAGTTTAGCTGGATAGCAATTTTTGCAACTGAGTCCTGAAGGGAAAGTGACAAGGCCAGATATGATAGATCAGATTTCCTGAACTAATGTTTTCACCGCGATTAAGCTCAGTAAGTTCAAAAAGAGATGCTGGCTTAGATTTAGAAGGAGAAATTTGAAGAACGAAGATGT
This sequence comes from Stegostoma tigrinum, assembly GCF_030684315.1. Classification (NCBI taxonomy): domain Eukaryota; kingdom Metazoa; phylum Chordata; class Chondrichthyes; order Orectolobiformes; family Stegostomatidae; genus Stegostoma; species Stegostoma tigrinum. The sequence goes on from NC_081362.1 coordinate 56,839,860, forward strand.
CTGTAGATGCCTTGGATGATGTTTAAATTTGATTAAGCCAAATTAATAATGGACATGATAGCTCCTATTGATATCTAAAGTAGTACATTTCAAAAGGCAGTTCAATATCTGGAAACCATAATTCAACAGGCATTCAATCGATGCATTTAGGACAAGTGGGGAGAGAGAAAACACTGGAGCATCAGTATCTAGAAGGCATTTACTACAAACTAAAGAATGATGAACACAAAAGATTCACAAAGAAGGAATTTTACACACAACTTGCCAAACAAATGCCAGCGGTCAACTCCAAAGTACCAAAGAGAGTAACAGAACCATTTTAAAATAACTGTTAAACTACTATAAACTCAAAGAAGTTTGTGAAGCAAATCACTATAGCTCCAGATACTTACTGTGTGAAATGGAACGGTTTCTTCTTTATTTGTTAGCTCCACATTAATTGAAGACCTGTTGTGCGTAATATTTCCAATTTCATTCCATCTGTAAATTCAAAGACATTTTGCACTTTCAATCACGTTTTGATTTTATTCTTTTGAGATGGAATTTGTTAACCCCGGTTACTGCTAAATACTTTGGGTGAGAATCCACACAGACTCCTCAGATGAACTTACTGGGTGATTAATTGACATGAGATGGTGGAGTCCATTCTAGGGCAAGGAAAATCTGAAACCTATCAATTAATGTAAAATAAATTGTTTGGACATGTGGAAATTATACACAAAATAAGGCTCAATTTAAGCAATTCTTGCACATATTTTAGATCTCAGAGGAACTCATGATAAAGGAGATTAAGGAGCAGCATTGAGCATGAATATCAAAAATTGCCACAAGGATGTATCCGAGGAAAAGAAAACTGGAGGCTATTTCATGTAGTTTTAAATCTTAGAAATTTAGTTCAGATAAACAATTGCATTTGATCTAATACAGCTTATTGTTTACCTGTAAGTTATTGTTGGCCGGCCATTCCTGTGCTTTACAAATATCCCCATGAAAGAAATGCCAATGACAGTGTCATTTCCAAGGTTATCCTGTTAAAGGGGAACAAATACATATTAACAAGGAGAAACGTACATAACACCCCATGCACAAACAAGTACTACCAAGCTACTTCAGAGATAACAAGGTATGGAGCTTGATGAAGACAGCAGGCCACGCAGCATCAGAGGAGCAGGAAAGCTGATGTTTTGGGTCTGGGCCCTTCTTCAGAAATGGGGGAGGGGAAGGGGGCTCTGAAATAAATAGAGGTCAGGGGTGCGGTGATAGAGGTTGATAGAGGAGCCCCCTAGTCTGCATATCTTTGGACTGTGGGAGGAAACCGGAGCAACTGGAGGAAACTCAAGGAGACACGAAGAGAATGTTAGGTTCTTTACGCAGAGAGTTGTGAGAGCATGGAATGCGTTGCCAGCAGCAGTTGTGGAAGCAAGGTCATTGGGGTCATTTAAGAGACTGCTGGACATGTATATGGTCACAGAAATTTGAGGGTGCATACATGAGGATCAATGGGCAGCACAACATTGTGGGCTGAAGGGCCTGTTCTGTGCTGTACTGTTCTATGTTCTATGTTCTAATGTGCAAACTCCACACAGACAGTCACCCGCAGATGGAATCAAACCCAGGCCCCTGGCGCTGTGAGGCAGCAGTGCTAACCACTGAGCCACCATGCCACCCCAATGTTCAGACATATAGGATTCTTGACTTTATAAACAGCCATAAGGTATAGTCAGAAGAATGTTAACATTAACATTAACATTAACCGCCAACCCCACATCCTACCTACTAGCCTCATCCCCGCCTCCTTGACCAGTCTGTCTTCCCTCCCACCTCCTCACTGACCAACCCCCTTCCCAACTCCCTACCTACACTCACTTTTACTGGCTTCATCCCCACCTCCTTGGCATGTCCATTTTCTCACCCACCTATCTGCTCCTCTATCCACCTTCTATCATTGCCTCCCCACTCTCTATTTATTTCAGAGCCCCCTTTCCCTCCCTCATTTCTGAAGAAGTGTCCAGACCCGAATCATCAGCTTTCCTGCTCCTCTGATGCTGCGTGGCCTGCTGTGTTCATCCAGCTCCACACCTTGTTATCTCAGACTCCAGCACTGGCAGTTCCTACTATCTCTGAGACTTTGAATATCATCATATATACACTAGCAATTTAGGGCTGCTTTAGATTCTTTCATGGGTATAATGTTGCTAAGGAACCAAAGTGTCTAAAATTTCAGAGTGCGTCCAGATGAGCCAAAAACAATATGATTTTGCAACCTAGTATTCCAAAATTACAAACGGGACTGGATAGTTTTGCCTTTGGCATGTGCTCTCACATGTACATTTCAAATCTTCTTTAAGGTGGACTGAAAAGATCACACATTACAAGGAAATCAGATGCTAAGGTTTTAAGATAACAAGGTGCAGAGCTGGAGGATGGGGATGTTACTCATTTTTTCTGAGATTTGGAAGCTCTCAGTCCAGTTGACAATAGCTACATGCATCCCTGCCACTCAGCTACCAGCTAGGAGCATAAGATTATATTGAACGAGGAAAATGATCTCCAAAGTGATTGGAAAATAATTTTGTCTGTATTAAAGCATTTAGACATTGTTCTTTTTAAGCTCTGAACGTTGCTTGAGAGCTGTATGACACATGGCTAATAAAGGAGGTTGTAATAAAGGTGGATGACGGCATTTTACTGGTAAGAAGAGGGAATGTGAACAAAACTAAAGGCAATGGATAGATTTGCTAGTCAAATTAAAAGGTTCCTTTAAGGAAGCGGGTAAAGAAGACCTCTGCTTATATCGTCCTGCATACAGAATGCATCTCTAGCACAGTGTTAACAGCCAGGCTTCTTTCAATTGCTCTGGCACCCTTCTCTTCTAAGCAGTAGATGCCATACAGAATTTCCACAAGGAAACCCACTACACCCAGTCTGAAGAGAACAGCACTATCACAGACTAGTGCCTAGCTGATCTGGATGTCTGTTGTTTATACTTTGATCATAATGGAACTTAACTGAGGCAGGAATGACAGCATAAGGATTAGCATAGTTCTATGCCCTCATTGTCTCAGATATGCCATTAATTTCAGGAATGAAGGTTCCATTGTTCAAAGGAAATTATGATAGAAAATCATGCTGTAAACTGCATTCGAATTCTAATAATAGGGATCTGGTCTAACCTAGATTATTGTATGTCTTCACAACCAATCTAATAAAAAAGAGTAGGTTTTGAAATTGTAGGGTTTATTTTCACTTTCTAAAAAGCACTTATTAAAAAGATACACGCTAGTAGATGAAAAAGAACCAATCAAATGTTTTCAAATGTGAAGTGCCACAAGATAAATCCTTCAATAGGCATTCTTGGACAATGTCTTTTGAGTACTTGCTTGTGATTTGTCAGCCGTGATTGATATAAAAAAAACTGAACTGGCAAAAGTTTGATTATTTGACATTTGTTTCTGTCAGTCTCCTCAAAGAATGAGCTGTAAGTAGGTTGGTTGTTGGTTGAGTCTAAGCAAATGATGGATTGCTGTAATTCCTACATCCTCAGAAATGCTACATTCAATCACAATGTTTCATAAGGGAGATAGTTTACATTTGAAAATTATGTCCCATTACAAAACAAACTCACTGGTTTCACGATCTGATGAAGACCCCATTTTCTAGTAGACCCCAGAAATCCTGCATAGGCCTGCACAGAGTGAGACACCATGCTTTGCCTAAATTTCCATTTAAACATTTTAGGGGTTCAGCCAGCATTGTCTCAGCATGGCCTGTCAGTTTGTACAGCCAGGAGACCACAGGACTGAGAAGGGAACAGAAAACAGGCTGCGACTTCCAAGGCAGTTACAAATTGGAAGCCAAGAGGGTTGTGAATTAGGCGATTGACTGCACAAATAAAGGGTTCCAGACCAAAGAGTGTGCTGCCAGAGTAGGCTTCAAGCAGTTGGGACTCTGAGTACTACTGGGAGCCATTGGGGCTTGGAAGTAGCTTCAGTGTAACTCAACAAGATTGGAGGTCAGAGAATCCCAGGATCATTACCAGCATGGTAAAGTTAGCTATCTGTCAACAAGCTGGAATTGTGCCTGTGAGTATAAACTGTAGGCACAGTTTCATGAATTGCAGCAGGGACAGTGCCAAAAGGAGTACGAATAACCAAGTTGGGAGCAGTTTTTGAGACAGTCCATAACAGAACTGCTATTGAGAGAGCTCTGAAGCTAGGTCTTTGAAAATGAAGAATTGGAGAACTTTGCAAAGTTTTAATGTGATTTTTGGATCTGCAGTGACACTAACATCTGGGGAGTTGTCGAGAAATCTGTGAGAAATTTCTGAACTAGATTTGCCAGTTGATCTATTCTGAATGATGTTTGACCAGTTTGTCCATTACCATTATTTACATAATGCTAACTTCAGTTGCTAGAGTATGCAAGTATATACTGTAGATTGTTCATTCATTGTACAATAAATATAAAGTTGGTTCTTATCCCAAACTGTGGAATCTTTGGCTTTATTCCCTTACTCTCCTAGTAAGAACCCAGGAACTAGGTAAAGTTACTGTTCCTTAATCAGACCATAGCATTTTCAAGTCTGATCTAGGTTCATAACACCCCTTTGCAACATTGAAGTTCATAATATATCACATCATAATATATCTACATCATCTTTGTAAAAAACAAAATCCTTGCTAATGTAAATTTAAGTTCTATTTTTCCTTTACAACTTGTGTTCGATTACACCAATCCAACTTAGAAAGAAGTTAAGCATGTGCAGAAACAAACTAAAACTACAGTGGTGAAAATATAAAATATCTTAGAAGCTATTGATCAAAATCAATTTGACAATTTCTGAATATACCTTAGCAGGGAAGCTTTCTTGACCAAAGCCTTCCAGTTGTTCCACTTCCTTTATGTATAGCAACTCAGCCTCTGCAGCTAGCATCCCACTGGGAAGAAAGAAAAAATTAAATCAATACACCCATGTTCCTTAGAAGGTAACATTTTCCCTGTCCAAATACCGCTCTGCCTGCATTTGTCAATAACAGAATTCACACAACAGCAAATAATGCATTTGAACCCTATCAGATTCAGCTTAGAGAAGATCAAATATGCCAAGCATGTGGCAAACCACACCGGGTATCATTTCCTTAATTTAATTCTGAGACAACATGAAAAAAGGGATTGTAAGCAAGCTGTCAGTCTGCAGTCCCTCTAAGACATGAAATGGTATGGGGGGGAAAAGAAAAGACAAAAGCAATAAAAACAAAAATTAACTCAAGTTATAAAAACTAATCTTTCACAAGCCTGTTTAATACAGCACATAATTCATATTTGGGTATAGATCTAGATACAGAAATAGCAAACTTGCTTTTATTTAGCATGTCATTATGTCTTTTGGTATTGCTTCAAATCCAATGCATTATCTTTGGATTGTGGTTACTATGGTTGTGTGGGGCAATGTGACACAGCAAAGTCCCATAAACAGCAAGTGTGACAGATGACCTTTATCTTCGGTGGTTTTGAATGCGGGGACAGCACGGTGGCTCAGTAGTTAGCACTGCAGCCTCACAGTGCCAGGGACCCGGGTTCGATTCCAGCCTCGGGCGACTGTCTGTGTGGAGTTTGCACATTCTCCCAGTGTCTGTGTGGGTTTCCTCCGGGTGCTCCGGTTTCCTCCCACAGTCCAAAGATGTGCAGGCTAGGTGGATCAGCCATGCTAAATTGCCCATAGTGGTCAGGGATGTGTGGGTTATAGGGGGATGGGTCTGGGTGGTATGCTTCAAGGGGCGGTGTGGACTTGTTGGGCCAAAGGGCCTGTTTCCACACTGTAGGGAATCTAATCTAAAGTTTCAGAAAACTGTAAGGGCAAAATTCTATAAGGGGTCTGAGTGATTTGGGCTATAGCATGATGCAGAGCACAATCAGGTGACAAGTGAGGCCCACCTTGACACCGAGGTCATCTTCCTACATCATTTAGGCTTTTCATAAGTGGCTTGGTGAGATTCTCACTGTGCAGCAGCGAAATGCTAACTACCACTCATTATTGCTTGTTATCTGTCTTGTTAACAGCCGAACTCACCTCAGCAATATCCAGCCTCCCGGTTTAGCAAGCTTGCCAGACAAGCTAGTCATCAGGATAATTCAACAAGAAAATTAGAGGAGAGCACCCAGCAAATCTAGCTTGCCGTCTGCTTCAAATGACCTCCACCAGGGACCAACGCCTCCGGGCATGTTCCATGGGTACCAATCACTTGCACCCTATGTTCACAGATATTAGCATCCGATACATGCTAACCTCTGTGAACCTTCATCGCATATCTTGGATCCACTTACAGTATACTTCTGCACTTTGGTGCTGCACTGCAATCTCAGCAAGCAACTAATGCTGCAGCTAGGACACTGTGTGCTCAGGAGGAAACACACAACTTACGAACTGGACCACATTACATCTCTGGACTCCTTGCTCGCTAACCAAGCACTTGCTCACTTTGACCCTGTTTTTTATGTTTACGCATCCCTACCGTATATTGTTTTGTCTTTTAGTGCTTTTCATGCCTTTTCACACAGATACAAAGCCAGGAAGCTTGTCACAGTTGTCAGCAGGCCTTCACTTGGAGTCCTGGCACACTAAGTAAGGGCTGCCTCCAACACCAGCTCAGGTTCTGCAATGATTTGGTCAGTACCAGGGTCTTTCACTCATTAGGGGTGAGAAGCCAAATGACAGAGGTCACTCAACTCATCTTGAATCTTTCTGCCCTATTTGGTCTGTTCTCCTCATGGAATGAGAGAGAGGTATATATTATGGAAAACAAAAGTGACGGGCACAGCAATTGTTATTTATGCATGTGGTGAGGTGTCCCAGTCACGTGAGTAAGCAGTGCAGAAGGCATGCATGATTAGTGGTCATGGAATTGGGATAGATGACAGTGAGAATGCAAGCAATTGTGACAGTGGAAGAGCAAGAGACTTGGTGAGAGGTGGCTATGACAATACAAATAAAGTGAATGTAAGTTAGCAGAAAGAAAATAGTGTCACGTGTGCTGGTGGAGTGGAGAAGGACATTAACCTTTTTCCTACAGTCCTGGGAATTAGTCAAGATGGCTGAGACTGTTTGAACCTGTGTAGCAACCTTGGACCAGGCTGGTATGGTCAGATCTCGTGTCCTCCACTGTTAGTCCTGGTGCAACATACTTGCCTGTGCACCAACCCATCCATAACCTCCAGGACCCTGCCTGATAAATGGGATGCCAATTTCCCAGTTAGTCACATCAGCTCCAGACAGACAGACAGTGCTCTTCTGGGTGCACAATGGGCTTTTATAGATGGTGTTTGAACAAGGTAAGCTCGTGAAATCCACAATATCAGCTGAGTGGCAAATTGTTCTGAAAATTACATGTGATAAGATGGGGCAGATGTTGGTCATGAGTGGAGTTTGGTAAGATACAGTGAGAGAACTTACCAAGCCTCATGGTGGAAAGGAAAATGCATCTCAGACTTAGCAAAAAAAACCCTGTAAGTTTCAGGCCTAGGCTTCTTAAATAGTGCCATGGAGCTTTTATATGACCAACTGAGTCACAGGAACAAGAAGGCTAGGGCTCCATTTAACTTATAATTTACTTCTAACTTCTAACAATGCAGCATTTCCTCAGTATTACTGTCATGGACAGAATGTGTATCTGCTGTTTGCAGTCCGTGTTCAGTACGTTTTGTACGAATGCTGCATGTTCCAACACTGTCTAGTAGGTGGATCCTAAGTAAGTAATTCAACAAAAGGTTTTTGAGTGTTTTAAAGAAGTTCATTTCATGGAATCCCTACAGTGGGGAAACAGGCCATTTGGCCCAACAAGTCCACACTGACCCTCCAAAGAGTATCCTACCCAGACCCATCCCTCTACCCTTTCTCTGTAACCCTGCATTTCCCATGGCTAAGACACCTAAACTACACATCCCTGAGCACTATGGGCAATGAATCAGTTAAGTGAAGGCAGACTTGCTTTATAACACATTCTGTGGTGCAGGGGCCTGTGCTCAGCATATAATTCAGCGTATGGGGTTGAAAAACAAGTAGCATATCCAGTACTAAGCATTTCAGCAGATTACACCCAAGCTGCCAGAGTACTCCATACTTCACTACCCTTAAGCACAGCACAATTTACAAAATTATAGATGGTGTCATGATCTAAACCTCCAACCTGGAAAATTCTGAGGGTAGATGGCAGAAGGTGTTCAAATCATATGGAGAGCCTGTGCTAGAATTTGGATTGTGTACACGGAAATGCTGAGATAAGAACAGTGGGAGCGCTACCTATAAACTGAGCTCTGTATGAGAAAAATAAATGACAGAATCGCGTTGCTGCCCCACTCATACAGGGTACAGTTGGCCGATGCTTGATAGGGTTCTAACACTAGCTACTCAGTAGATTTGTTCTGCATAAGCTTTAAAAATTGGGTGAACCAGCTGGGGCATCAGAAACACACCTATAACCAGCTTGAGAGATAATCTGATGTATGATGCGAGGTACAAACAGAATACAGTTTTACATGGTTAGCATATTCTGCTGATATCATTAACACCAGAAATATCAACTATGTTTGAGATTCTACTTAAGATTATATCCTGAAATCTACCACTCTAAGAGACCATGCAGAATTACACTGTCATTGTCATCAATGCTGACTGATAATATTTTTTAAAATAATACTGACAGTAGTAACATTATATTTGACCTTGTTGAAACATGAAGTCGAATCAGCGGTCCTGTCTGTAGCAATATTAATGAACAGCTAGCAGTGAGTTTACAGAGATGTGTAATCCAATGTCACACTCCATCTTGGCAACAATTTGTAGAAGACTATATGTTCAAAAATGAAGCAATGGATCAAAGGAACAGCTGGAAGAAGCTAAGTTCTTGTAAAACATAATTAGGTGTTGCTGATTTCAGTTAAGAGTCTGACTGTACTGGAAACCCAGCTTACCTGTAAGCCTGGTGTTGCAGTGCTACTTTGCACGTCATTTCTTCCAGAACCCGTTCATCTTGAGCCCAGTCCTGCAAACAGATCACCAAAGCAATGTACAAATTTGGCAGCTAATCACAGTTATTCATGCTATAAATCATTTGCAGCCTTATAAAGTTGCTATCCAAGAACAGAAATCAAGAGGTTTTATGATTGGTTTGGGGCCTTATTAGTTACAAGTCAAGAGAGCCATGCTTATGTCAAATAAGGTAATATGTTGTAAAACAAATTCTTCACAATAAAACCATTTGTTTCTCTTGGCTGGAGAGGAATAACAAAATCACTGGGTGTTCCTATCCCTGATTCTTATTTTGGGATTCTTATTATGTTATGGTACTATATAAATATAAGTTGTTGTTCTGTGCGCTGCTGCAAATTCAGGAAAAACTATAACTAGGTTTCAGAAAGATGTCCTCAGTTCCACAAATGAATAGAATTTCTGGGATTTCTCCCAATCTCTCGTTGCTGGTCCAGCGCTTCTGCTAACCTTCTGAATTACAGTAAGAAATTAGCAGGATTCTGCAAAAAATTCTACTCAGACACACATGATGATTGACTGTTTGGATAAATCTCTCCTGGCTGTGATTATCAATTTTTCTCCCATAAAGATCCTCCGTTTCCACACTTAAAAATTCCACAGATCCCCTCAAGTACAAGTATGCCTTCTATTTAAAAAAGCAATTAAACATATACTCAGTATTAATCTTGGTTGCTGACTTAATGTTAAACCTGTTGCTGGTGCCAAGTAACAATTCTACATTCAAATTTATGGTCTCATGGCCTAATTCACCAATTAAAGTACACATTAAAAATATACAAAGAAAATTAAAAATATCATCCTAATTTTTTTAACCTGTCAGTGATTATTAATCAATCAAGTATTGGATATTGGATACAAAATTGGCTTAACAGCAGGAAACAGAGTGATGGTGGAAGGTTGCTTTTCTGACTGGAGAACTGTTGCCAGTCATGCTCCACAGAGTTCGACGCTGGGTCCACTTTTGTTTATCATTTATATAAATGATCTGGATGAGAATATAGAAGGTATGGTTAGCAAGTTTATGGATGACACCAAAATCGGTGGTATTGTGAACAGGGAAGAACATTATCTAAGATAACAAAGAGACCCTGATCAATTGGGTGAATGGGCTGAAAGACTGTCAGTTGGAGTTTAATTTGGATAAATGTGAAGGATTACATTTTGCTAAAACAAACAAGGTTAGGACTTATACAATTTAAATTAGGGCCTTTGTAAATTAAGGGTTCAGGTACATAATTCTTTGAAATTTGCATCAATTATATATAGGGTGGTTAAGAAGGCATTTAGCACACTTGCCTTCATTACTCAAACCTTGTAGTATAGGAGCTGAGATGTGGAGGCTGTGTATGATACTGGTGAGGCCTCTTCTGTTCGATCTAGTTTAGTTTGGCATAATGGTCAGCATAGGCGAGTTTGGACCAAAACGTATCTGTTTATGTCCCCAGTGACTCATCTCTAGGTATGTTAAATCCTTCCTAACTGAACATCACTGTATATCAGCCTGCCACTTGAGTACAGAGGGAGCTCTCATCACCTAGGTCAACTGATTGATGCTTTCAGTGGCATGTTAAAAATTCACTCATGGGACCTGGGCATCACTAATTGGCCAGCTTTTATTACTCGTCTCTTGAGAAAGTGGTGGTGATCTGCCCGCCTGAATTGCTGCAGTCCATGTGCTGTAGATAGACCCACAATCCCCTTCGGGAGGGAATTCCAGGATTTTGACCCAGTGACAGTGAAGGAATGACAACTCATTTCCAAGTCAGAATGGTGAGTGGCTTGGAGGGAAACATGCAGGCAGTGGTATTCCCATGTATTTGCTGCCCTTGTCCTTCCAGGTGGAATGTTTTGTGTTTTGAAGCTGCGATCTAAGGACTGCTGGTGAATTTCTGCGCCACATCTTGAAGATAGTAGAAACTGCTGCCACTGAGCATTAGTGGAAGAGGGAGTGGATACTTATGGATGTGGTGTGAATCAAAACGGCTGCTTTGTCCTGGATGGTGTCAAGATTCTCGAGTGTTGTTGGAGCTGCACCCATCCGAGCAAGTAGAGAGCATTCCATCACACGTTCCTGACTTGTGCCTTCTGGATGGTGGATAGGTTTGGGAGTTAGGGGTGAGCTACTCACAGCAGTATCAGGAGTCTCTGACCTGTTGTTGCAGCTTCTGTGTTTATGTGATGAGTCCTGTTGAGATTCTGGTTAATGGTAACCCCCAAGATGTTGATAGTGGGGGATTCAGTGATGGTAACACCATGAACATTAAGGTGCAGTGGTTAGATTGTGTCTCATTGAAGGGATCGTCATTGCTTGGCATTTGTGTGGCATGAATGTTACTTGGCACTTGTCAGCCCAAGCCTGGATATTGTCCAGATATTGTTGCATTTGAATGCAGACTGCTTCAGCAATTGAGGAGTTGTGAGTTGTGTTGAACATTGTGTGATCAGTGGCAAACATCCCCGCGTCTGACCTTATGATGGAGGGAAAGTTATCAATGGAGCAGCTGAAGATGTTCATGCCAAGGTCACTACTGTGAGGAACTCCTGCAGAGATGCCATGGAGCTGAAGTGACTGAGCTCTAACAGCCATAATCATCTTCCTACGTGCCAGGTACGATTCCAACCAGCAGAGCTTTGACCCCCATACCCACTGACTCCAGTTTTGCTAGGGGCCCTTGATGCCACACTCAGTTGAATGCGGCCTTAATAACATGGGATGCCATTCTCACCTCACCTCTGGAATTCAATTCTTTGGTCCATGTACGAACCAAGGCTGTAATGAGGTCAGGAGCTGAGTGGCTGCGGCAGAAGCCAAACAGGGTGTCACTGAGCAAGTTTTTGTTGAGCTGTTTGATATCACTGTTGATGACACCTTCTATCCTTTTACTAATGATTGAGAGGAGACTGGTGGGACGGTAAGTGGCTAGGTTAGATTTGTCTTTTGTCCTGTTGGCTGTTATGCTGAACTGAATAGGTGTTTTTAACAATATTCAAAGCTCTGTCATGTTCTATACAGGTTGCAAAATATTTCAGAGTGAATCACTTTCAAAATACGGTGCCCCTATCTAGGTAGGAAAACTCAGACAAATGTAAGTATTTCTTCTGAGTAGTAAGCAGTTAATTTATATGAAGTCTTTTTTTTAATGCTGCCTGGTTATTTTTGAGACTATTGTGCTGATATCCAGATTAGAACCTTACGATTGCCATGCCTCAGCTCTGTACTTTAATTAAAAGCAATGCCTTCTGGAGGTTGGGAAATCATGGAGGAGAGAAATTTAAATAAAAATGCATTATTGATGAAATACTCCCATCAAAATTACAAATTAAATTGTTTCCCTACAAAAGGCTGGTGACAGATGTGTGAAAGTGGATTTGGAAGTGAAAGAAGAACTGATGTCACAAATCATCCTTTTATTCTTAATTTAAAAGAAAAGCTTTGCAGCGGTGAGCAGAATAATTAGACTAAATTACTTTCCACTGAACAGTTTTCCAACAAGTGCTTTTTTTCTCCACCTGGCTGCTTTGTGCATCAGACACCATACTGCTTCAGTGCAAAGTAGTCCTTGAAAAAAATTGCCTTTTTTTTGTTTTCAAAAAAATGTAGGTTCAGTAGTGCTAGACATTTTATTGCCTTTAACCAGGGCAAAAAGGCCACAGCTGTGCCCCATTAATTATGAAATAAAATGAACTCCCACCCGAACCTTCATAACCTTTGCATAACTGTAGTTCATGAATCGTGAGGTCAGATAACTTGTTTGATAAATATGGTATTGAACTGAAACAGTGAGATACTCTCCACATTTTTGACATCAATGATACACTCACAATTGAGATTTGTAAATACCTTTGAAACTCATCTTCAATACTGACATAATACAAGAAGCCCTTAAAGCAGGTTTGCTGGTTTGCTGATAGTTGTGGAGAAAATTAACTAATGAGCTAATCTGAAACGTGGTTTGTTTAGATCAAGTGCACCTGCAAAGTCAGAAAGATTTTTCTTTATAAAGAAGGCCTGAAAGGAATCAAGTGTGTTTGATCTTCAGACGAAAAAAACGCTTCAAATGAGCAGAGCTGACTTGGCTTGGAAATCAGAAACAAAAGATAGCACCCTACAGGTGTAGGGTAGCCTGCAGGCATAGAGTGTTGCTTTGTCTCATTATTTCTGATCAAGTTCTTGCATATTTCCTTGACAGAAACAAGTATCAAAAGGGAGGACCAGGGATATGAAGCTGGTGATAAATCAGCTGCAGCGTTTGATAGCTTTTCTGGTGTACAAGAAATTAATGGCATGGAGATTTTGGTTTATTTCAACTTCAGCATTGTATCATCATTCAGGCACAAGAGATGGGCAGCTTTTAATCATTTATGAGTGAAGAAATAGTCCTGTAAAAAATAACATAACAAGTGGACAATTGCCATCATTGTGTTAATTTAAAATGTTTAGCCACAGACAGAGGGTCTTTTGGTTTTGAATTTCCAAATTCTCTAGAATCTGTCACGGATAGGGCCATAGTGTTATTCAGCACAGAGACAGACCCTTCAGTCCAACTCATCCATGCTGACCAGGTTTCCTCAAACTAAATTAGTCCCCTTTTGTCTATGTTTGGCCCATAACCCTCTAAACCGCTCCTATTCATGTACCTGGCCAAATGTCTTTTGAATGTTGTAACTGCGCCATCACTTCCTCTGGCAGTTCATTCCATATACAAACCACGCTCTGTGTGAAAATATTGCCCCTCAGGTATCTTAAATCTTTCTCCTCTCACCTTAAAATTATGTCTTGTAGTTTTGAACTCCCCTACTCTGGAAGAAAAACCTTCGCTATTCACCTTACTTATGCCCCTCATGATTTTAGAAACATCCATAAAGGTCACCTCCCATGTCCCAGCGTAAAAAGCCACAGTCTATCCAGCCTCCCCTTGTAACTCAAACCCTCCATTCCCAGTTACATCCTTGTAAATCTTTTCTGCACACTCTCCAGTTTAATAACATACTTAAATTGAAGGGGGGGTAAATGTGAAATACAAAATTATGATATCATTGATGTTGGCTGCCATTTTCATGTATGGTGGAAATGTGGCAAGTCGTGTTCTGCATATGTGCAAGTCAGTGTCAGGACTGCCATTTTCCTGTTGACCACTATTTAGTATTTCAATGTGTTTGGTATTTACAGAGAGGTGGATGATTTTATGAAGCTTGTGTGAGCTATGTCTTGTGAATAGGATTATATGTGCTGATTTTTGAAGCAGTAGTTGATAACAGGAATAACAAGGTGTGGGGCTGGATGATCACAGCATGACAAGCAGCATCACAGGAGCAGGACGGCTGACGTTTCGGGCGTAGACCCAAGCTGTGTTCATCCAGCTCTACACCTTGTTATTTCAGATTCTCCAGCATCTGCAGTTTCTACTATTGTTGATAACAGGACTTTGTTTGTAAAATGCAAGTGACCAGTAAACTGACCACCACAGTGCAAGTATTCAAATACATTAGAGTACTTTCTAGAAGAGTTAAGGGACTTTCTTGTATTCGACAGCATTGTGATTCAGATTTTAATTTGCCAACTGGGCATTGTGCTCTTTACATTGACTGAAACACAAGTCATCTGCTATGCCTTTGAGTAAAAGAACCCAGTTATTCATTGCACTACTTCACAAGTTTTAAATGTATTAAGTTCTACAACTTTTGTTGCACAGCTCCTCTGCAGGTTGAATAATGAATGCTTGGCTTAACTCCAAATAACACAACAGAATTCAACTCAGCAGGGCTATTTATAGACTTGACAAACGTGCTGTTTGTTTTTAGATTCCCAGTTATATGAACTCCCAGGAGGATTATGTTTCTCTGAGAGGTTTGAGTGGCTCTTTGTTTATTTTGACTATGGGTATTTGAGAAGAATGAAATTTTTATTCCAAGTGGAGCTTCTATGGCAGTTTAATTGACAGATTTATGTATTCCTAATAGGATTAGAGATTTTTGCCTAATTTAAAAAAAATCATTCAAAGGATTACAGCATCACTGGCTATGCCAGTATTTACTGCCCATCCCTAATTGCCCAGAGGACAGTTAAAAGTCAACCACATTGCTGTGGGTCTGCAATCACGTGTAGGCCAGGCCAGGTAAGGATGGCAGTTTCCTTCCACAAAAGGACATTAGTGACACAGATGGGTTTTCCCCCCACAACCTACAATTGATTCATGGTCATCATTAGACTCTTTTTTCTTATTTTTCAATGAAAATCTAAAATTAAGTCAAATATTTGAATTTAAGTTCTGAATTATGCCATGGCAGGATTCTAACCTGCATCCCTATATCGTTAAGATAATAGTGTGAAGCTGGATGAACACAGCAGGCCAAGCAGCATCTCAGGAGCACAAAAGCTGACGTTTCGGGCCTAGACCCTTCATCAGAGAGGGGAATGGGGTGAGGGTTCTGGAATAAATAGGGAGAGAGGGGGAGGCGGACCGAAGATGGAGAGAAAAGAAGATAGGTGGAGAAGAGAGTATAGGTGGGGAGGTGGGGAGGGGATAGGTCAGTCCAGGGAAGACGGACAGGTCAAGGAGGTGGGATGAGGTTAGTAGGTAGGAGATGGAGGTGCGGCTTGGGGTGGGAGGAAGGGATGGGTGAGAGGAGGAACAGGTTAGGGAGGCAGAGACAGGCTGGACTGGTTTTGGGATGCAGTGGGTGGAGGGGAAGAGCTGGGCTGGTTGTGTGGTGCAGTGGGGGGAGGGGACGAACTGGGCTGGTTTTGGGATGCGGTGGGGGAAGGGGAGATTTTGAAGCTGGTGAAGTTCACATTGATACCATTGGGCTGCAGGGTTCCCAAGCGGAAAATGAGTTGCTGTTCCTGCAACCTTCGGGTGGCATCATTGTGGCACTGCAGGAGGCCCATGATGGACATGTCATCTAAAGAATGGGAGGGGGAGTGGAAACCTCCCAGTCGCAAACTATTTCCACTCCCCCTCCCATTCTTTAGATGACATGTCCATCATGGGCCTCCTGCAGTGCCACAATGATGCCACCCGAAGGTTGCAGGAACAGCAACTCATATTCCGCTTGGGAACACTGCAGCCCATTGGTATCAATGTGGACTTCACCAGCTTCAAAATCTCCCCTTCCCCCACCGTATCCCAAAACCAGCCCAGTTCGTCCCCTCCCCCCACTGCACCACACAACCAGCCCAGCTCTTCCCCTCCCCCCACTGCATCCCAAAACCAGTCCAGCCTGTCTCTGCCTCCCTAACCTGTTCCTCCTCTCACCCATCCCTTCCTCCCACCCCAAGCCGCACCTCCATCTCCTACCTACTAATCTCATCCCACCTCCTTGACCTGTCCGTCTTCCCTGGACTGACCTATCCCCTCCCCACCTCCCCACCGATACTCTCCTCTCCACCTATCTTCTTTTCTCTCCATCTTCGGTCCGCCTCCCCCTCTCTCCCTATTTATTCCAGAACCCTCACCCCATCCCCCTCTCTGATGAAGGGTCTAGGCCCGAAACGTCAGCTTTTGTGCTCCTGAGATACTGCTTGGCCTGCTGTGTTCATCCAGCTTCACACTTTATTATCTTGGATTCTCCAGCATCTGCAGTTCCCATTATCCCTATATCATTACCTGGGTGTCTGGATTAACAGTCCAGTGATAACACCACTAGGCCATTGCCCCCACCTGGGTTTGGTTGGCTGTTTGCTTTGGCATTTTTATGAGCATCCGAAATGTTATTTTGAACTTATGATTTGTCTAACCTGGATCTTGGATAGTGGGGGTGGGAGTAAAGAGGGGCATGAAGCCTAAGTGCCTCATAGTCACGTACATAACTGGCTGATATCATCACATCATCTGCCAACTCAGGCTTGCTTTGGGAGGCAGCAGCCCAAACAGTATACACCACCACAAATGTAGCATGGTTAGCATAGTCAGGCAGGCGGTACAAGCTCCTGACTCATGATACCCACCTCAAAAGGAGAAAACATTTAGTCCTAAGAAAGGAGAGAGAGAAACTGCAAAACTACCAACCAAGGAATTTGCAAATAATAGTAGAGAAAATGCTAGGGTTAATTATTTGGGGAGTGGCAAGGAACTTAGAAAATTATGATATGGCAAACCAGAGTCGCAATTGATTTACAAGTCTGTTGGAATTGTTTTGAGATCATAACTAGGAGGAGAGTAAAGAAGGAATCACTGGCGTTATTTGGATTTTCACATTTTCCAGTCCTCTAAAGGATGCCACAGGTAATGACACAAAATTAACACTCATGGGATAGAGACAATATATTAACATTGCCTGAAGATTGGTTAACAGCAAGCAAATAGAAATCAACAAATAATTTTCCAGTTGGCAAGTTATAATCAAGGGGTAATGCAAACAGCATTGCATGGGTCTCAGCGATTTACAATCTCCAGCCATCATATGAAAGGTGATTGACAATGCAAAGTGAGATGAGCAAACATTGACAAAGAATTAGTCAAGAACAAGGTAGATGGAAAAAAATACTTGGGGGAATTGTAAAATTATCTCATAGCAAAATCCTACAAATGCTGGAAATCTGAAATAAAAAAATGAAAATAAAGCAAGAAAACACTCAACAGATGAGGCCGCATCTATGGACAGAAAGAGAAACAGTTCATGTTTCAGGCTACTGAACACTCATCAGAATTTCTTCATGGGAAAAATTGAACGGGACAATAAGGAATTGTGAAAGGTTGAAAAATGTTACTAATAACAGGGAACCCGAATGTCCTTGTACAAAAATCATAAAGTCAACAGGCAAGTACAACAAGCATTTAAAGGAAGGCACTTATTACAAAGGGCTTGCAGAGTGAATTATGTAAGGTTCTGGTGAGACTTAACCTGGAGCACTGTATGTTGGTTTAGTCTCCTCACGGAGGGAAGCATATAGAAGCTTTAGCTTTTAATGTTTTATAGAAGCTTTAAAAGGAGATCAAAAGGTTCAACAGATTGATTCCTGGGATGAGGAGATGAAGAAAAAGAACTGAATAAATTAGATCTGGATTAGTCGGAGTCCACACAGAGAGGATGAGGTATCTTTCATTGAAACATGATAAAATACTTATTAGGTTTTGCTGGAAGGACATTTTAACTGGCTGGGAGATGGAGTGGGAATTTGGGGGAGTGGCAGTGGAATATAGAACTGGGGATCACAGTCCACAAACTCAGATTAACAATCTTCCATTTAGAACTGGGATGGGCAGTGAATCAACACTGTCCCAAAAAATGAAAGATGCTTAGTTGATCAATACATTCAAGACTGTCAGAGACTAAAGAAATCCAGGGATCTGGCAACAGCTTGAGAAAATGGGAGATGAGGTACCACAGGTTCAAAGGGTCATATGGCTTATTCACGCACCTGTTTCTCAGCACATGTCACATGTTTCTTTTTCAAGAGACTAAGTTGCCACAGTTATACTGAGAAGTGGATTCAGCAACCCCAGTACATTTGAGACATCTCAAACTAAATTAACTCGCCAGAGACACTGAGTACGAATGGCAAAGAAAGGTTCATATAGCAATGTCAAAGTTTACTACAGATCAGTCTGACAGGGCAAAAAGCTCAAGCAGTCTATGGCTATAACCAAAGCACTAGGCATATAAAAGTGGCAGAGATGGTAGCTTTTAACACCATTAATTTCATCTGAATAAACTAGAAAAAAAATTTTTGAAATGGAAAAGCACAATATTGCTGCAAATGTTTCATTTTTAAAAAACGTGCCAAAGGAAAAGCTGATTGCAGTCTAATTTTTTTCCCAATCAGTAAACACTACAAATACTTTCATTCACAATGTATGTGTCAAAAATACTGGTGGACACAGATTGATAGAGCGACCATCAACAATGGAAAATATTTGTATTATGGTCTCAAGAAGTGCAGGCTTCACGAAGCCAGCAGTTATTTGCTATTGCTAACTGTTTTTGAGAAGTTGGTAGTGAAGCATCTTCTAGCTTAGCTTCATTGCATGTGATGAGTGAGCTGTATTCACTCCCATAGTACAACTTGCAAAAGAAGTAAGGATTTTGATTTAGTCATAGAAAAAAGCAATGCAATTCCAAATCAGTATGGTGTGCGACTTGCAGGGGAGCTTTCAGGGAGCAATGTTTTTATGTTTTCCTTGTCCTTTCTAATTAATAGTTGTGGGTTTTATGGCTTTGGTAAAATCTTGACAAGCTACTGTAGCAGATACAATCTACAAGATAATGATGAAAGGAGTGAATTTTTATGGTGGTGGATGGTACCAAATGGGGTTATTTTTCGTGGATGGTGTCAAGCTCCTGGAGCATAATTGGTGATGTGCTCATTTAGGCAAATGGAGAATATTTCACACTCATTAAGATTGACAAGTCGCCAGGCCCGGACCAGATTTGTCCTCAGCTGCTTTGGGAAGCGAGAAATGCAATTGCTTCACCACTTGCGAAGATCTTTGCATCCTAGCTCTCCACTGGAGTCGTACCTGAGGACTGGAGAGAGGCAAATGTAATTCCTCTCTTCAAGAAAGGAAATAGGGAAATCCCCGGCAATTACAGACCAGTAAATCTCACATCTGTCGTCTGCAAGGTGTTAGAAAGGATTCTGAGGGATAGGATTTATGACCATCTGGAAGAGCATGGCTTGATCAAATACAGTCAACACGGCTTTGTGAGGGGTAGGTCATGCCTCGCAGACCTTATCGAGTTTTTTGAGGATGTGACTAGAAAAGTTGATGAGGGTCGAGCTGTGGATGTGGTGTATATGGACTTTAGTAAGGCATTTGATAAGGTTCCCCATGATAGGCTCATTCAGAAGGTCAGGAGGAATGGGATACAGGGGAACTTAGCTGCCTGGATACAGAATTGGCTGGCCAACAGAAGACAGCGAGTGGTAGTAGAAGGAAAATATTCTGCCTGGAAGTCAGTGGTGAGTGGTGTTCCACAGGGCTCTGTCCTTGGGCCTCTACTGTTTGTAATTTTTATTAATGACTTGGATGAGGGGATTGAAGGGTGGGTCAGCAAGTTTGCAGACGACACAAAGGTCGGAGGTGTCGTTGACAGTATAGAGGGCTGTTGTAGGCTGCAGCGGGACATTGACAGGATGCAGAGATGGGCTGAGAGGTGGCAGATGGAGTTCAACCTGGATAAATGCGAGGTGATGCATTTTGGAAGGTCGAATTTGAAAGCTGAGTACAGGATTAAGGATAGGATTCTTGGCAGTGTGGAGGAACAGAGGGATCTCGGTGTGCAGATACATAGATCCCTTAAAATGGCCACCCAAGTGGACAGGGTTATTAAGAAAGCGTACGGTGTTTTGGCTTTCATTAACAGGGGGATTGAGTTTAAGAGTCGTGAGATCTTGTTGCAGCTCTATAAAACTTTGGTTAGACCGCACTTGGAATACTGCGTCCAGTTCTGGGCGCCCTATTATACGAAAGATGTGGATGCTTTGGAGAGGGTTCAGAGGAGGTTTACCAGGATGCTGCCTGGACTGGAGGGCTTATCTTATGAAGAGAGGTTGACTGAGCTCGGTCTCTTTTCATTGGAGAAAAGGAGGAGGAGAGGGGACCTAATTGAGGTATACAAGATAATGAGAGGCATAGATAGAGTTGATAGCCAGAGACTATTTCCCAGGGCAGAAATGGCTAGCACGAAGGGTCATAGTTTTAAGCTGGTTGGAGGAAAGTATAGAGGGGATGTCAGAGGCGGGTTCTTTACACAGAGAGTTGTGAGAGCATGGAATGCGTTGCCAGCAGCAGTTGTGGAAGCAAGGTCATTGGGGTCATTTAAGAGACTGCTGGACATGCATATGGTCACAGAAATTTGAGAGTGCATACACGAGGATCAATGGTCGGCACAACATTGTGGGCTGAAGGGCCTGTTCTGTGCTGTACTGTTCTATGTTCTGTGTTCTTGACAATGGAAGTGAGTTAAACACTGCAGAATTCTCAGCCTCTGATCTGCACTTGTAGCCACATCATCTCCGCATATTGTCTCTGCCTGCTCCTGCCCCACCGAACTCATCTCCACCTATCTGGACTCCATTTTCTCCCCCTTGGTCCAAGAGCTCCCTGCCTATGTCTGTGACACCACCCACACCCTCCACCTCCTCCAGAACTTCCAATTCCCCGGTCCCCAACACCTCATTTTCACTATGGACGTCCAGTCCCGATACACCTGCATTCCTCATGCAGATGGCCTCAAGGCCGTCCGCTTCTTCTTGTCCCACAGACCCGACCAGTCCCCCTCCACCGACACCCTCATCCGCCTAGCCGAACTCGTCCTCACCCTCAACAAATTCTCTTTCGATTCCTCCCATTTCCTACAGACAAAGGGGGTGGCCATGGGTACCCGCATGGGCCCAAGCTATGCCTGCCTCTTTGTAGGTTATGTGGAACAGTCCCTCTTTCGCACCTACACTGGCCCTAAACCTCACCTCTTCCTCCGTTACACTGATGACTGTATCGGCGCCGCTTCATGCTCCCAAGAGGAGCTCGAACGGTTCATCCATTTCACCAACACCTTCCACACCAACCTCAAGTTCACCTGGGCCATCTCCAACACATCCCTCACCTTCCTGGACCTTTGTCTCCATCTCAGGCAACCACCTACAAACCCATGTCCATTTCAAGCCCACCGACTCCCACAGCTACCTAGAATACACCTCCTCCCAGCCACCTTCCTGCAAAAATTCCAACCCCTATTCCCAACTCCTTTGACTCCGCCGCATCTGCTCCCAGGATGAGGTATTCCACTCCCACACATCCCAGATTTCCTCGTTCTTCAAGGTCCGCAACATCCACCCCACAGTGGTCGAGAACGCTCTCAACTGTGTCTCCCACATTTCCCGCAACACATCCCTCACACCCCGCCCTCGCAATAACCGCCAAATGAGAATCCCCCTAGTCCTCACAAACACCCCACCAACCTCTGGGTACAACTCATCATCCTTCGACACTTCCGCCATCTACAATCCGACCCCACCACCCAGGGCATTTTTCCATCCCCACCCTTGTTGCCTTCCGGAGAATCCACTCTCTCCGGGACTCCCTTTTCCCCTCCACGCTTCCTTCCAAACCGACCACACCCGGCACTTTCCCCTGCAACCACAGGAAGTGCTACACCTGCCCCCACACCACCACCCTCACCCCCATCCCAGGCCCCAAGATGACTTTCCACATCAAGCAGATGCTCACCTGCACATCTGCCAATGTGGTATACTGCATCCGCTGTACCCGTTGTGGCCTCCTCTACATTGGGGAAACCAAGCGGAGACTTGGGGACCGCTTTGCAGAACACCTACGCTCGGTTCGCAAGAAACAACTGCACCTCCCAGTCGCGAACCATTTCAACTCCCCCTCCCATTCCTTAGACGACATGTCCATCCTGGGCCTTCTGCAGTGCCATAATGATGCCACCCATAGGTTGCAGGAACAGCAATTCATATTCTGCTTGGGATCCCTACAGCCCAATGGTATCAATGTGGATTTCACCAGCTTCAAAATCTCCCCTCCCCCCACTACATCCCAAAACCAGCCCAGCTTGTCCCCGCCTGCCTAACCTGTTCTTACTCTCCTCCCACCTCAAGCCGCACCTCCACTTCCTACCTACTAACCTCATTCTGCCCTCTTTACCTGTCAGTCCTCCCCGGACTTACCTATCCCCTCCCTACCTCCCCACCCAAACTCTCCTCTCCACCTATCTTCTCGTCTATCCATCTTCAGTCCCCCTCCCTTTTATTTCAGAATCCTCTCTCTATCCCCCTTTTCTGATGAAGGGTCTAGGCCCGAAACGTCAGCTTTTGTGCTCCTAAGACGCTGCTTGGCCTTCATCCAACCCCACACTTTGTTATCTTGGATTCTCCAGCATCTGCAGTTCCCATTATCTCTCATCTATGCGGTTGGTTCAGTTAAGTCTCTGATCAACAGTGACTCTAGGATGATAGCAGGATATTCAGTCATGGTAACATTGTTGAATGTCTAGGGCAACTGGTCAGATTCATTCTTGTTGGAGTTGGCCACTCTCGTGTGAATATCCATTGCCAAATATTAGCACAAAGCTGTGCATTGTCGAAGTGCAGCTGCAAAAACACTTCGACAGAATCAAAGGCGATATGATTGGCGATACGCATGTCTCCAGTTCCGACCTTAATCAGAGACCCATCGATAAAGCAACTGAAAGTAGTTGGCCACTGCAAGGATAAAATTACAAAACTGCAATCTACAGCAAAGATCCCATTCTGCCGACTATGTCTGGATCAGATACATGGAAGAGCCATTCAATCAGTCCAGATCCCTCCTGGTTTTCCACAGCACTGAAAATTAATTTTCCTTTATCCATTTACAATAAATAATTTAATAGCTTCAGTACATGTTATGCAGTTAAAATATTTCTCAATGAAAGGGAAGTAAGTTTCATAGGCAATTCAAATGCCAACATTGCACTTATGTCCATAGATTTTTATCCGCTCACTCACTCTAATATCTCACTCACTAATAACATCAATATCTATTATCATCATTCACAGTTTGTGACAGAAATATATCAAAGGAATATGTGAAAAACGGTGAAGACACCATAGTGGACCATACAGATGCTCTCATTAGAGACAGATGACTGGTGATGCTTTAACTGGAGGGTGATTGTGTTTCAGGTGAGCGGGTGGGATTGAGAAGGTGGGACCTACATGGTCATTTGAGTCAGTACAGGAATTATGAAGGTTTACATCACATTTATAGCAGAGAATTTGGCCATGTGGCCGAATCAGTCCATGCCAGCATTTTTGCCCCATTGAATCCTCCTCCATAATTTCTCAGCCAACTTTATCAGCATTCCCTTTTCCCCATGTACTTATCTCGCTTTCCTTTAATTGCACTTAATTTTATTTATTTTGACCATTCCCTGTGGTAGCAAGTCCTCAATCTCATCACTGTCTGGGTCAGGAGTTAGTATTTGTCTTTTAAACCGCAAAGAAAGGAAGTTGCCTAAAATACAAACTGTTTGTAGTTGCAAAACAAAATCAGCAAAACATTTTTGTTTAAAACTCAGAAGAAAACATCAGTGACAAATCTTATATTGACTAAGAAACACATTCATTAAAAGTTATTCTTTTACTGTGAATTTGTTTATAAGTTTACCTTTAAAATGAGATTTTTGCTCAAAATGTTCAGAACAAAGACAAAGACAATTTGCCAGACCATAGATTCTCACGATACAAAATAGCTTCTAACTATATTTAGAGTAATTTGTTTTCAACTATTTTTGAAATACTAATCCTGCAATAATAAAACTGATTCATGAACACAAAGGCTAACATTATACTTGAGGTTTATTAAGATCATTGTTTTAGGACTTAAAATAGCTCCACATTTAGAATAAATCAAGTCATGTGACCTGTTCTGTAGTCTGCCTGACAGTAAGCCTGGTGTTTTTTTAAAGTTGTTGGAGATAAAAGGAAAGCTTAGTTTGTTTCCCTGAGAAGGTGATGCAAGTTGTTTCCAGCTTATGCTTGCTAAACTTGGAAGATATCTAACATTGTCTTCGTAAGCACACCCCAAAGGACAGACCTTCATAGCATTTTGAGCACTGAAGAGCAATTAAAAAATGGCAAGTGGGATTGGATCTTGGAATTCCCACTACCCTCGGGAATAAAGAGGCTTGGTTGAAAACCGAGATTCCCACATGAGGATCTCTCTCTTTAGGCACAGCAAGGGAGTAAGAAAGAACCTATTTGATTGAGAGCATATGATGTCTTAATAAACACTTATATTGGTGTTCTCTTTTGTTGATGGTTCAATGTTTATTGTCATGAAATAAAGGGGGATCAAATGCTTACAGTTTCCGTTATTGGTATTTTAAAAGCATGGTTAATTATCTTTTCTACAAGATTTTAGCAACAGTAGTTTCTTTAAAACAAAATTATGAATCAATTTTTTAAAAGTAGTTGCACATATGCCATTGCTCCCATAAGGTTTATTGATTCTGTTCGGAGTAGATATTGAATGGATATGAATGTCATGGTTTGGCATAGAGGGTATGAGGATCTAAGGAAGATGGCTTACGATAATACGTTCGCATGCAAGTTATATGGAGAGAGTGAGTGTGGGAGAGTGAAAGGTGAGACTTGGAGAACATTAAATTTTGCCATTCAGTTGGGACCAACTCTTACGGAACCAAAGTACACATTTAAAATGGCCTGCCCTGGAACCCAGCTGCCATTGATCTGCTTCCCAAAGTAGTAGATGAGATCCTAACCTGCATCTGGCCTCGCCGCACCAACAACTGGTAAAAATATGCCATTTTTATCCATAGAAATGGTAGAAAACAGAAGGACGCCACTCAGCCCGTCTTGTCCAGGCTGTTAAAAGACATTCAGGTACCCTTTCTCATCCTGTCTTTCTGCACACAGCCTATAGCCCTGCAGCTTACAGGATTTAAGGTACAGATCTGGGTACTTCAGAAAAGAGTTTAGGATCTCTGCCTCCATCATCATCTCAGGCAGCGAATTCCAGACACCCACCGCCTTCTGGATAAAAAGGCTTTTCCTCACATCCCCTCTAATCCTTCTGTCACTTAGCTTGAATCTATGATCCCTGGATTTTCAAATCTGTCAAGGGAAACAGGTTGCAAGTTGGGTCCACTAGGTCTAGAAATTCCCCAATTATCCATTCCAGGAGCTCCCAAAATCCCTGAAAGGCTATCAAATTTTGTTTGGGGGCAGTTGTGATGTTAACTGTCCATTTATTTCTAGTTTGATAGAAAGCTGGGCTCAAGGATTGTGTATGTTAAAGTAGTTCACAATGTCATGACGAATAGAGTAGAGAAAGCCATTTTTGAGCTCAATTTACAGTCATCCCTACAAACCAATGTATATCACTGACAGACAGAGGTTTTGTGTGGCTTTGCGAGCTACCACAACTGGTTGTGGGAAGGAGACACAGTCCCTCATCGAAGAGATCATCCTGCAGCCATCGAAGGGTCTCAGGAGATTCATCCTGGCATTGTCATGGGCAGAAAAATCATTGGAACAGCCTCTACAGCTCGGAGTGAGACTAAAAACTGTACAATGAAGGAAATCCCCTGGAGGCAGTCACTCAAATTATTTTGTACTGAAACAAGAATATAGGAATTGAATGGAAGCTTGAAACAACCATGTTAGCTAAAAGGGCTCTAGTTCTGTGGACAGTGAAACGTGTTATCAGTATAAAAGTGCAATGTTTCTCTTTCATTTAAAACAGGAGTTACAAATCTTAAAAAGTTTTTAGTCAACAGTCCTTTTATTCATTTGGTACATCAAAAGTTTTGAAAAAGAAATCTTGGTGTGCTATTCTCTCAGCTATTTACTGGAAATTTGAGTTTCTTTTTAAACATCAGTGTGCAGGGTAATCTTAACACTTATCCATAATTATTCCCTGGGCATGCCGAAGTAACTCCAGGGGTGCCAGTATCTCACCAGCAAATCACCCTTTATTTATACATGGGCACTCAATGACACTGATCCAGCTCTCAGAGTGAACCGAACCTCTGATACTCATATTTATATCTGTTAGTCAGGACTCCCTGATTGGAGCTATTAATCTGGTCCAATCAGGGAACTCATTCCAATCACTACATCCCCTCTGAATCCGAGGACATAGGCTGATTCTTTTTCTTGTAGCTCCTCCTGGGGCATGTAGCACTGGGTCAGGTTCCTCCAACTCTGCCTCTCACACCCAGAACATCTTGCAAGAAATTAATTCTCCTTTTCAGGTGGCAAAGGCATCAGGGCAGTGACACCTACTGTGTCCGTCACAGATTCCGAGGAGTCCGTGTATTATGAAAGGGGCACACAGTTTTTCAACTGTTGCCCCTGTGTTTGACAAATGAATTCTATGCATATCCAGCCGCTTTGAGTGGGCATCCACAATGACCAAGAGTGTTCAGCCCATGAAATGGCCTGCATAGTCAATGTGTAACTGAGTCCAAGGTTTACCCAGCCATCCCAACGAATGTGGGGGAGCTGTTGGCAACAATTGTTGACCTTGTTGGCATTCTGGGCACTGACTAATGCAGCTATGTCTGTATCCAATCCTGGCCACCAGACATAACATCTCGTCGACTTCTACATTTTGGAAACTCTTGGATAATCCTGGATTTCAGCCAGTATCTGGCTGTGACCTTTGCTTGGGACAATCACTCTTGCTCCCCATAATAATATGTTCGTCGTCTGTGATCTGGTCTCTACAGGTCAAAAAAGATTTCAATTCTGGTTGTGACGGCCCTCTTGTTTCCCCCATCACCAGCTGCTGTTTCAGTTTTACCAGCACTGGAACTTTCTGCATCCAAAATCTGATATTTTCAGCTGTGACTCGAAGTGTGTCCAGAAAATTTAAAACCATTACAAATTCTTCCAGTGGTAGCACCACTGGTGGTGTATCTACTAGTGGGAGGCAGCTGAATGTATCCGGATTTGCTTCCTGGCCTTCCAACTTGTAATTATACACACTTTGTATTAGAGTCCAGCGCTGAATTCAGTTTGAATCTACGGCCATTACTGCCTTGATCTCTTTAAGTAGACCTAGCAGGGGTTTGTGGTTCGTTATTACAACTGATTTACATCCATAAGAAGGTACTGGTGGAACTTCCTGACTTCAAGTATTGAGTCAAACTTTCCTCCTCTGTCTAGCTAATGCATAGCAGAAATAAGCTCAAAGTGCTGAATGTATACACTATAGGGCGTTCCTCTCCATTTGGCCACCTACGAACTAATACTAGCCTAATGTTGTATGGGGAGGTATCGCATGTCAGTACCAAATCTCGCTTGGGATAATAGTCTGCCAACACCTTGGAGGATGATAGCTGTTTCTTGATTTCCCTGAAGGCTATGGTTTGGCTACACAACCATTTCCAAGGCTGATCCTGTCTATTTTTAAAAAAGATTTGGTGCAAAGATGCTAGGATGGAGGCCAGGTTATGTATGAACTTTCCTTAGTATTTCACCAGTCCAGGGAAAGACCTATGCCCTGAACAGACATAGGGGTACCATACTCCGGGGCTCCTCATTTAACCACAATTCATGTATGCATGACTCATGTCCAGCTTCGTGAAGGACAGCCTCCATGCCAGCTTTGCGTATAAATCCTTTATGCGAGGGATTGGATATTTATCCAGCTTTGAAAAGCTGTTTACCATTTGTTTAAAATCCCTCCCAAAATTAAGCCAATCCATCTGGTTTCATAATCAATACGACTGGTGCTGCCCATTCTGCAAACTGGACTGATTTGATAATTCCTTCACTTTCCTGGCCTTCTGATTTCTGCCTCCACTTCTGCCTGCAAGGCAAATGCACTAGACAGGCAGAAGCATGGAATTGCTTTCTGGTCAACATGCAAAATGGCCTTGGCTTCTTTGATAATTTGCAAGATGTTCTTGAAGAAATTCCTGGCCTCTACTTCAGACTTCAGTCAGGTAGCCATTTTCTATTCAAAAAATGTTGAGCTAGCTCCCTCCAAGCCAGGTTTCAGAGTGAATACAGCCTCTGACACTCCTGTTTACGTGTGTCAGGCAGGGCTCCCTGATTGGTCCAGATTAACAGTCCCACTCAGGAAACTCATTCTGAGGTCCACTAGGTCGACCTCATTACAAACACTCATGTGACATGAACACATTGACTTGAAGTATGATGCTGTGTCACTAAAAACATTTGAAATGTTGAAATGCATAATTATTAACCTTTGACTGCCACAGAAGAATTGTGTCAGTCTTTAGTTCTTTGAGTTGCTAGTCTCAACAACTGATTCCATTTTCTTTCCAAGACTGAGAATTGGCTAATAAAATTTGCAACTGCAAATGAGCTGTCAAGGAAGCACGCTTGGGTACAAAGTCATAAGTTACTGACCTCATGCTGAGGTAAAAATGAGTTTCTTTTGAATTCTTTATTGCATTTTCTTTTCATGGCTATCTTATTAATGACCTTTGCCGTTGCTCTTCCCCACCAGTGGAAACATTATATCTGAATCTAGTTTATCAAATCTCTTGCAATTTTATAAACCACAACTGCGTCACTCTTCACCTTGGTCTATTCTAAAGAAAACAGACACAGCCTGTTCATCCCCACAATTCTGACATCATTCTTGTAAATGTATTCTTTAACCTCTCCAGTTTCTCTATTTTTTATAATATGACAACCAGAAATGTATTCAATATACTAGACATGGGCTAACCTAGTTTAATGTGAGTCATTGTTTTTGAATTCTATCCCTCTCAAAATAAATCTTAGCACAAGGTTTGGTTAAAAAAGCATGAAAATGACATGTCCCTATGCGTCATAATTTCTGTACTCGTACACTCTATACTTAGTGATGGGACTAGAAAAAACTGTTGCAAAATGCTGTTCTTTTTGTATAGTATTATTTGATGTGATGTACAATACGAAAATTAAGTCTTTAGAAATGTTCTTCTTACAAATGTATCAACTGAGGTTGCAAGATTTGTACAAGTACAAACATGATCTATAGCCTAAAAGATTAGACTACATTTTAATACATGATTTACTGAGTTAAGCATTTTATATTGCACTGCGAAATTCCTTCAAATGCCTGAAGCTCGACATTTATTTAAATCAAAAGTCAGCTTTATTTACGTGGTAATTCTCCGGTGTTTTTCACTTCCATTATGCTATCCCCATTCCCAATGTTGTCCCATAACCAAATAGTACTAGAATCTTATTCAAAGGAGAGTTGTCTGCAATTTTCTTTCTATTTGTTGGTTCCATAACAAAAGTTAGCAATACTGAGGAATGTTTATTGTTCTCAGTATATTTCACAACACAGGCAGCTAGCTTTCTGTTCATACCTCTGATGACTGTAGGTCAGCAGGTCAATGATTTCTTCAGTCCAAGAAATCATGATGACCTTTCTTCAAAGAGTCTGGTTTATATGAGCCAATATTAATTCATGTACAATGACAATATGAGACAGTTCTGTTTTTGAGGCAAAGCCTGCAATCTAAAATACAATGTGAAACTCAGTTGCTTTTCCAGGTTCATGGAGTTAAAATTCAGAATATTTTGAGGCAGTTAAGTTTTTTATTCTGGCATTGGACACCACTGTATTAAATCACTGTGAGCAGGCTCCTGAGTTAATAGGGTTTCGGCTCATAACATCAACATTGCATTGATAAATCACCTTTAGTGTAATGATGCTTCCAAGGTGCTTCACAGCAGCATTAGGACACAAAATATATGATACCAAGTCACAAAAAGTAGTGCTCGGCCAGAGGACCAAAGGCCTGGTGGAGAAGTTAGGTTTCAAACGGAGCGGGTTAAATTCAGAAAATAAGGCACAGAGCTGTACAGAATGAACTTAGGAACTTCGGGCTGATGCAACAAAAACCATAGTTTCCACCAGTGGTGGAGTGATTAAACTGGAGAAGCTCAAAAGACTGCAGACAGGTGCAGATTTCTTGGATAGTTCTGGGAGTGGAGGAAGTTACAGAGATGTAGGGCATTTGGACAATTAAAGAACTTTAAAACACGGATGAGAATTCTGAAATCAGGAGGGGACCCCTTGGACAGTTGTGGAGTATGCACATTCTCCCATCGTTTGTGTGGGTTTCCTCTGGGATGCTTCAGTTTCCTCCCACAGTGTAGATTCGGTGATCAGCCATGTTAAATTATCCACAGTGTTCAGGGATATGTATGTTAGATGGATTAGCCATGGGAAATACAGGGTTACAGGGACTGGGTACAGGGGTGGGTCTGGGTTGCGTAGTCTTCAAAGGATTGGAGTGGACTCAATGGGCTGAATGACCTGCTTCCACACTTTAGGGAATCTATTATGTTGCTTGACCAAGTGCCAATGTTGATCAGCATGTGAAGGGGAGAAAGGTAAATGGGATTTGGTATGAGTTAAGAAACAAAAGTTTTGGAAGATCTTATGCAGGCAGGCTGGAATGTAGGACAGAAGGCAGGAGCACACTGTAACTGTAGGATGAGCAGTAACTAAAGGGTTTCAGCAGCAATAATAGTGATGCTAATATCCCTCGTAGAAATAAAAATGATAGGCTGAGAAAGGTGCGGAGTCGAGCAATGTTACGAAGATAGAAATAGGCAGTTAGTGAAAATTGGAAATTTATGAGGTCAAAAATGATGCAAAAATTGAACACAGCATGGATTAATTTCCAAACATTTGCCAGAGAGAGGGATGAAGTTGATAACTAGAAAACAAGTTTGGAATGTCCATTGAAAACAATGGTTTTAGCTCTTGTAATATTTCAATGGAGAAAATGTCTGTTCCTCCAATTCTAAATACTAATAAGTAATTTGATAACGTGAACATTGAATGAGTTGAGAGAAGTGGTGGTATGGTAGAGCTGGTCACTATCAGTGAATATTTTCTACACTATGCTATCAGATGGCCTCACTGAGGGGTTTCACATAGCTGAGAATCAGTTGGGGTTGGGGGGGGGGGGGGGGGGGGGGGGGCGTGGGGGGGAGGTTTGGAGACCAGATCCTTGGGTCACACCAGAAATAATGAATTAGAAACAAGAGGAGAAATCATTGGAAGTGATGCTTTTAATATGATGGTTAGCTAAGAAGGAAACCAGGTGAGAGCAAGCTCATCCAGCTGGACAGGGGGATTGGACGAGATTGGACCTGATCCTGTCCAAATGTACAGATAGGTCAAGAATCAATGTCACACAAACATTGCATTTCATCTTTAACTTTGTTTACGACTTCCTTCCTCTTCCCAGCCTTTACTTCAATCAGTTGAGTAATTGCAACTGATACTTGATGTCAAGGTAAGCTCCCAATAATATGCCCATGTCATCATGAAGAATGCTTGCTTTCAACTCCGTAACATCACACGACTCCACCCCACCTCAGCTCATCTGCTGTTGAAATCCTAACTTGCCATGAAACTCAGGACTATGTTGAACTATATTGACATAATGTGGGTCTCTTTGGGTCAACATTATAGAGGTGCGTTCATTTGAGAAATTTTACGATCCCAGGGAGGGTTGGACATAAAAATATTT
This sequence comes from Stegostoma tigrinum, assembly GCF_030684315.1. NCBI lineage: Eukaryota > Metazoa > Chordata > Chondrichthyes > Orectolobiformes > Stegostomatidae > Stegostoma > Stegostoma tigrinum. The sequence continues at coordinate 56,871,898 of NC_081362.1, forward strand.
TTCATTACATAACTATGAATCTTTATTCAATACAATTTATGACCTGTCTACTTCAAATAGCTTGAGAATTCGTTTCACTTACCATTGGGAACAAAACGTATTCTCTGAGGAAATCCTGGGATTCGTACTGTCCATAATCTCCAAAATCAGCTATGAGGAAAGAGAAAAAAAATGGGCAGTAATTATTCTCATTGCTACTATTGGATTATCTCTTTTGTAAAGAAAAATACATCATAATTCATAATAGATACAGACACAAATTGTAAAATTATCCTAATAATATCACACTTGAAAGCACAAACCATTTTGTAATTGACAATGATAAGATTTGAAGTCATGAGTTGGTCGAATGCAAATAGTGACTCCACTACTGCTAATTTAAATTTCATGAGTCCTCCTACTTGTTCGCTTGGTAAGACTAGCACACAACTGAATCCCACAGGTCTGAACGCTCCCAAGTTACACTCCTATTCTTTACGGATTTAGTAAATCTTCATTGGGGTGGCAGTAAAACTGCTAAAATTAATCTAACTGGCAAAGGTTAATGAGAGCAACGATTTGAAACACCAGTCAGAATCACAGTAAGTAACCCTGTAAAATACATGTGTAGAGCTATCTTACATGCTTAGAAATAGCATGTAAAAATACTAAAGTACATTCCCAGGATTTTCAGCACAGGAGTCATTTTGCCCATAGTGTCCATGGCCAGCATACGCACATTGGTAATGAACTACACCAAATACCCTGGTCAGATGATTATTGTTTTAAAACAAGAGCATCTAGCAGAAGAATGCATATGAGGTAGATCCTGATGTCACTCATCTTTTAAGGCTGCCTGTATAATTTCAAGTTAGTTTCTGGCTAATATATTTTAACCACACACAGCTAAACAACCATTTCGTATCAGGAAGGATTCGCCTCCAACACCATTTAAAAGGATTATCAACTACCTACAAGTGAATTGCTAATTGATTTTTACTGGTATGCACTGTACTTGTGATGATTTTCACAGTTTGTTACATGTTTGAAAGTTTGCAAGTGGAACCTGTTTTCGGTCTTTATCTTGATTTTGTCTAAATTATTTGCTTTCACACCTATGCGCAGTAGGTCTATCGGGTTGACAGTAGCACCACAGGGCAGGAAAGCTGCTGTAAGGAGGCGAAGGAAGAGGCAGAGGTGGTGCAACATGGGCTCTCAGCAGGTCATCAGTCCAGATGGCACAGGGAGCAATTCTTCTACCCGCACCTCTACCTCAAACATGCTGTCAAATCACTCCGTCTCACTAAAAAGATGCCCTCATTGAAACTTGACAGCTGCCACCACTACAACTGCAGCCTCACAGCAGGACAAAACTAGCTTTGCCTGTAGCTGTGAAGATAACTGTGAGCATGAACCTTTATGAATCTGGCTCCAGCCAGGCTTCAAGCAATGACATAAGCAACATTACCCAGTCTGCTGTCCATTGCCTCATACGGGAGGTCGCTGAAGCTCTCTATTCCAAGACAGTTAAAATCGTTTCATTTTCTCCTGTCAGAATACAGTATGGGGAGTAAGCATGCGGCTTTGGCAAGGTTTAAGACTTCTTCAAGCTGCAGGAGGCCATACATTATATTGTGGGCATCACGTGACAACTCCGAGATGTACCACAACCAAAAGGAGTCCAACTTCCCACGCTTCAGTTGGTGACTTACCAGGAACAGCAGATCATGCAGATTAAAGCTCAAATACCTCGGAAATATTCATCACGCCTTCAATCTGCTCAATTTTACTAAGCAAATCGCATTCTGGCCAACTCAACATGACAGACACTGCTGGGCTATGATTTAACAACTTGGTTTGTGGCTCCCATGCGCATGTCAAAAGGAAGCAAGCATAGAATAAAAGCCATGCTGCTGTGCGAAATGTAATAGAGCAGAAGAATAGTGTTTAAATTGTACTTGTACTGCCTGGATTACTCTAGATGGTGCATTTCAGCCACAAAGCTGAAATTAAAGCCACCAGAAAATAAATATTCCAGACAAAGTGTATAAATCAAACCATGACATTTCTTTGCAAAATGACAATCACCCATATATATTTCCTTAATGTTGGTCTTCCTAGTGCCTTTACCTCTCCTAGTATTACAATGCAATGTGGATGAGACTAAAGATGGCTTTGAAGAATGGCCTTGAGCTGCTGTGAGCCTAGAAAGCCCAGTTTCAGATTGCACCTTCCCAGCAGCACTGACAAGCAATTACAGGGAACTGCTGCAGTTGCAGTAAAGGATGCATAAACAGCTATGTCCTAAGAGAAAACAATAGGTTTGAGCACCATGCAGCCACTGAAACATTCCCAGGTTGGAGCCTCCAAATGGCCTGCTTCCATACTGCAGGAATTCTATGATTCTATATAGTCAAGCTGAGTTTCCAAAGAGCAGTCTGAGCTTGTGTGGCAGAAGTTTAACCTTGCATGACATCAATCAATTGCTCCATGCTGCACCCAGATATGAAAAAGATTTTGGCAGCGCTGCACAGGAAGCTGAATTAATGGACATCACACATTGTATCATATATGGTTCTCAGGTATGCTAATGCAGTTGTCTGCCACAATCACACTGGAAATAATACACCATTTTCTCTTTGAAAATTCTTTGCTTCCAGACACTCCTGTGCCCCTCGACACTGACTACAGGATTTCTGGAAAGTCTGCACCAAGTATTTCACCGGGGATGTGTAACAGCTTTCTTCTTTCCCCACCTCAAAGATCTTTTCTGAATTTTCGGCTCCAGAATATGTACGCAAACATGGTCACTGAGTTGGTTGCCATGCCATCCTTGTATGCTGTTTTGCCTACATGCCACTCATGCCAGTCTCACCACAAAGATCTGGCTTGAAGACAACCTCTGAAGTGCATGCAACATCAATATCTGAGCTGATGGCTCAGAGTGAAAGCGTAGATGTTGTGGTTTCTTCATCTTCACAGTTGTCAACTCTTCCATCATGACTTGGCTGGACTGAAGGTCTTGGGCATCTGTTATGAGAAAGCCTCAAATTACGGTAGTGATGAGTTTATGGGGAGGGAAACAAAGTGCAGACTTTCATCACCTGCAGCCTGTAAATCAGAAGAAGAGTACTGAATAGGAAAATGTTGCCATCCTGTATGATTACAGCCCAACTAGTGGCATTGGCTTAATCATATTCACTTCCATGATATCCCCTCCTGCTTCTGCATTTGCCACATTGTTTTACAAGGAAGGGAAGTATATCAATAAATATCATGCAATATGTGTGAGTAATGTGATTGTTATGATTGAATAGCTGGCTGCAAGCAAGCTGTAGGATACATGTGTGAGGCTTGCAGCAGTGCTAAGTGTACGAAGGTGAGATGAAGCTATTAATATTAGTAGAAGTTACGAGTAGTAGCACCTGCTCCATGACAGAATGCATCTCTCCTTTAAGAAATACCTGTTGCCTTTAAGTAATGCAAATTAGTTTCAACTGGTGACTTGCACAGTGCACCTTGAAGATTTTATAAATTGCAGCCAGTGTTCATCACTGGTGGACAGAGAATGAGTATTACAGTGGTGCACAGGTGCCAGTCATGGCTGTTTTGATATGGATGGTGTCAAGCTGTTCAAGTGTTCTTGCAGTGCACTCAAGCAGGCAAATGGAGAGTATTTTATCAGACTCATGACTTGAGACTTGTGAATCGTGGACAGACTTTGGTAGTCTGGACATGACTTAATAAATCTGGAAGGATGTTAATGCATTGGAAGCAGATTAGTGAAGGTTTACTAGACTAACCCGCGGAGTGAGTGGATTGCCTTAAGGGGAGAAACTAGCCATGCTAGGCCTGGATCCTCTGAAGTTTAGAAGAATCAGAGATGACTTAAATCGAAATATGTAAGATTCTGAAAGGACTTGACTTGGTGGGTGTCGAAAGGATGATTCCTCTGTGGCAAAGTCTAAAACTAGGGGTCATGGCTTAAAAATAAGGTGTTGACCATTTAAAACAGAGGTGCAGATTCTTTTTTTCTTTCAGAAAGCTGAGAGTCTTTTGAATTGCCTTCCATAAATGACAGTGGATGCAGAATCTTTAAATATTTATAAGGCAGAGAGAGATAGAGTCTTGATTATCAAGGAGATAAAAGATCATTGGAGTATGCAGCAATGTACAGTTGAGGTAAAAATTAGATGAGCCACAATCTTATGAAAAGCCCTGGAATGATGTTTTATTTGTACAAGATCAGTTGGACAGATTTCTAAGAAATGACCACCTTTTATTCAACAGATGGTTTGAAGAACAATTCTTGTACACCAAGACTAAGAAATTTCTGAGCTGGACGCTGGGCAAATTGACTTAACTAACTATGAATGCAAAACCATAAAACAAAAAAAACTGTATATTTCCAGAAAGTGAAGAGTTCTATAAAAACATCAATTTACACTAATTTTGTTTCAGTTATGAAAAAATGTGAAAATTCACAAAGATATTTATCAGCTTTTAAATGGATAGAAAGTTTGCAACAAATAGTCAACTAAAATCATACAGAAGGGCCAAATGTGTTGCAAAGGTGTCGTAGCCAGCTTTGGATGAGCGGAGAATGTATGAGGAATGAATAAACTAGACAAACAACTATTTGAAAGAAGAAAATGGTAGATACTTGGAAAACCAGAATTAAAAACAAAAGATGAAGTCTTTGGGAAGTTAAGTAACAACTGTAAAGCAATGGAAAGTTTGGGGCTTACATGTAGCAATTTATTTGAACCAAGTGTACAAGTCCAGCACCAGCATAGGTTGTCAATATTGAGAACCATTGCTGCCCAACACATCATGGCAAACTGAAATCCAAACATGGAAAATTTCGTTTTTGCCTGACAATGTGTGAACAATGTGTAAATAATGTGACATTGGTAATGGAATCCAATATTGGCTCCAATGCACCAGTGCAACTATTGGACTCCTGAGGATTACAGTGCTCAAAGTCTGAGACCTCAAACCCAGAAACAAGCTCACAGTCTACAAAGCAGCCTCCTGTATATATCAGAAGCATGAACCATGTACAGCAGACACATTAAGTCGCTGGAGAGATATCGCCAGCAGCGCCTTTGTAAAATCCTGCAAATCCACGGGCAAGACAGGTGTACCAAAAGGAACATCCTCTCCCAGTCCAACGTACCCAGCATTGAGACACTGGTCACACATGACCAACTGTGATGCACACCCAGCACAAGACTCCCTGAATAATTGTTCCATTCTGAGCTTCACAATGGCAAGCAATAATGAGAAGGACAGAGGAAATATTACAAGGACACTCTAAAAGCTGCCTTATGCAAATGCAACATTCCGGATGGCACACAATAATCACTTGCTATAGGACACACAAACTAAAGAAGCATCCACAAAGGCACCAATCACTTCTGAATGGCACCGAGTGAAGGTCAAACACAAACAGTGGAAAGAGTGCATAAAATCCAGAGTTCCAACCCATCTGCCTCCTCAAACCTGCAGTAGAAATCTGTGGCCCCATTCTTAACCCTGAGGGGCTGCCAAAGAAGAAGTGTGTGTAAAAGTGACAATGTCATTTGGCATGTCATCTCCACACCCATATATCCATAGCATGTGTGCTTTATACTTTTGTATATTTCTTCATGTAGCAAGATGATCACTATATGAGTTTTCCTTCTTTTGTTACTGCTTATTGGCCATCTGCTAAAATACTATGCAACATCACTGAAAATTCACCATGTAAACAACTGCAGAATTGTTTAGAGAGGGGAGCAGTTATCACAGTCAGCTCAACTAATTGGAATAACTATGCCAAGGCAGCAGAGGAAAGCATGTCCAAATAATAAAGAGCCATTCCAACAAGTCAGAGCAAAGGAGTCAGACCAACCAATTGTATTTGCACAGCAGAATAAGGGTAAATCTAAATTCAATAATCTTACTGCTTACTCTGATGAAGTAAATGTACTGCTCAAAACTACTGGACACAAATTTAGAAATTTTATTAAGATGTGCTGTGCCTAATAAATTAATGTAGAACTCTAAATTTTGGTGAAAGAGAACGGCTGCAAAGATTTGTACTGAATGGTTGTTGATGTTAAGTAACTATATGCCTGCAATACATTTATCCATGACATGGAGAAGACATTTTCCATGAAACTGGAGCTTTCTACTAATATTAGTCCATCTGACTAAAATGCTGTCACTTTAGCTACTCCAGCAGTACATCCATCAACTTTATAGTGGAACACTGTAAACTTTAAGTGTTTAAACATATTGATCCTAAAACTGGTTTATTACTACTAGACAACTTCACATTTTACCACATCTTCAAATATATCCTGCAAAGTAGCCTCATATAAACCATCTTAACAAATACAACTCTTGTTCCACAACCAATAAACCAGATCCTGAAATTCCCTAAGACTCAACACAGCTGCAGTACACATTCCAGAGTCCCTTCACACCTACAAACAGTTTCACACTTTGTCAGCGCAGGAATTCAATTCATTACAACTGGATTTCATCCCTCAAAAAGGCATTTATAAATTCAAAAGATGAACACCTTTGCTGTGGTCAAGGCAAAAACATACAAATGTGTAAACACTGGTTGGCTTACTTATCGCACGTTCCACCTCACAAGCTTGGAAAAAACAATGGCATTAGCCTAACGTAACTTATATCAGATATCAATCCACAAGAGTAATTTTGCACAGTTCCATTGTCAGTACAAAACCTTGTCATATACAAGAACAGATCTGAATTGAGTTAAAACTGTAGTTCTGATTCTCCAATAAACTCTTACTGGTTGTGAGATTCTGTATCTGTGGCAAAAAAAAACTTTCCAAAAATGATTTACTTTCTGCCGTCAGCAATTTGAATGGAAAATCTGGGTAAAAATGTTTGTGTCCAGTCAACGTATTCCTCTATTCTGAAAATCACTTCTTTGTAATTTGCTAGAGCAAAAGTCAGTTCTTGATTAATGGCAAAGAACAAAGAAACCCTGAAAAACATACTTTGTGCAGCAGTCTGAGATACCTTTTAGAATTTTTAAAATCGGATTGTGTGATAGGAGCATTGCCGGTTTGCACAGCATTTATTGCCCACTCCTAATTGCCACAAATGAATGTGTTGATGAGTTGCATTCTTGAACCACTAATTTCTTTGGGTTATATAGTCATGCACAATGTTGTTAGGAAGGGAGTGCCAGGATTTTGAGCCAAGGACAATGAAGGAAGAGCAGAAGTTCTAGGTCAGGATGGTGTGTGACTTTGGAGGGAGCATGCAGATGGTGGTATTTCCATGCATCTGTTACTAGGGGCTGAGAATGGCAATTTTCAAAGGTGCTGCCAAAGGCTGCTTGTGCGAGTTGCTGCAGTGCATCTTGTAGGTGGCGTACATGACTAGCACAGTGCATTGGTGACAGGGCAAGTGAATGTTAAAGATGGTGATCAGCATGCCAATCAAATGGTCTGCTTTGTTATGGATGGTGTCCACGCACTCACCCAGCCAAGTAGGGAGTATTCCATCACACTCCTGATTTGTGCTTTGCAGAGGGAAACAGATGGTGAGTTACGCATTGCGCAATTCCTCGGTCATAGAACTGACTTTGTAGCCACAGTTTCAATACAGGTTTCCGGTTAATGGGAACTTCCAGAATGTTGATAAGGAGTATTCAGTGACAGTAATGCCATTGCATTATGCTTAAATTTTCTCTTGTTGGAGATGAACATTACCTGGCTTTTGTAGGAGTGAATGTTATTTATCAGCTCACACTGGATGCTCTCCAGGTCTTGCTGCATATGGGCACAGACTGCTTCATTGCTAAACATTGTGTAATTGTCAGCAACATCCCTACTTCTATATTTAAAAAGAAAGCTAGGTCATTCATTAAACAGCTGTAGAGAGTTAAGCTTAGGACATTATCCCAAGGGACACTGATGTCCTTGGGCTGAGATGATCACCTCTCTCCAACCACAATCATTTTCCTTTGTTCCAGGTATGACTCCAACTAGCTGGATCTTCTCCCCGATTTCCACTGATCTCAGTTTGCTTGGGCTCCTTGAAAGCCTACTTGATCAAATCCTGCTTTGATGGCAATCTCACCTGAGTGGTTTGCTACGCCATTTCATAGCGCACATAAGAGTTAATCACATTTTTGTGAGCCTTGACTCACACACAGGCAAGGCCAAGAAAGGGCACCAGATTTTCTTCCCTGAAGGGCATTAGTGAAACTTTTAGGTTTTTAAAAACAATGGATAATGCTTGCACAGTCACTGTTAAATGAACATTTAACTTCAAATTTAATTGAATTAAAATTTCACCATCTGCCATGACAGGATTCAAATCCATACAATCATACGAAATCTCAACAGATGTACATGTTTGTCCCCTCAAGACTGCTCTTCCATTCCATAAGATTATGGTTGATCTGTTTAAGTTTTGCATTTCCACATCCTCATCTATACCAATAACTTTTGATTCCACTACCTAACAAGAATATTTCTATGCAGAAAAATATTCGATGATTCCGTGTCCACTGTCTTCTGAGGCAGAGGATTCCAAAATTGTACATCTCAAAAAGGAAAAATCAAAATCTACTCATCGTGGTTCTACTTCAAAATAGCGTCTTTTAGCTCTCGATCTACCACAAGAGGAAACAGTCATTCCACATCCACCTCGTCAAGATCTTTCAGAACTTTATAGCCTTCAATCAAGTCATGCCTCACCCTTCTAAAGTCCTGAAGAAATAACACAAGCATGTCCAACAAACTTCCAAGAGCATTCAAAGTGGGATATGGATTATTTGGCCAGCCACATTACCACTAAGCCAGCACCTTCTTTATTTACACTAGACCAGAACATCCCTTCTATTTCGGATAGCCTGAACAGTAACAGTCAGTAGACAGGAGATATACTATAATGGGACATGATTATGCTAATAGTGACAATGAAAATTATAATAATACTGATATCAGAAGAGCAGGATAGAGCAGACTAGCATGAAACATGTAATTGAGTAGCAGGGAAGCCCAGTACTAGAAAGCTATATTCAGTAATATGCAATCTAAGTGTAAATAAAGATTTTACAGTTCTCAAAAGGTTGAGGAAGCCTTATTCTTGATGAGGAAAAACTGCAAATACTAGAGGCTAAAAACAGTAGCAGGCTAGTAAAACAGAGAAACCTTCAAGAACGCAAATGTGGACACTCAATGCTTCGGAGAACTAAAAGCATAGAGGACCTATGAAGGGGCAAACGCCCAAATTCATGGTAATCTGTCAATATGGAGGAAAGAATTTGCCAAACATGCAAACGCTTTCATTTTAATATAAAATCAAAATAATACAGATGCTGGAGATATGACATAGAAATACAGAAGGCACTGGAGGAGTTCGGCAAATATAGCAGCACTTGTTGACAGGCACACAGACTCTGAGTCCACCATAACGCTTCTTCAAAGTTTTTATACAGATGCTGGTCTAGGTTCGTTTCCAGGAAAATGGCAGTGCCAGGGCTGACATATGATTGAGCTGTTTGTTTACGCCCAGCAGCAGAACTATAACTCAGCACATGTTCAAAAAAAAATGAAAGAACAAAGCCTCACTTAGTAGGACAAATGATGGCAGAAATCTCTCGAAATCTATCTGGAAATGTGAAAGCCTATGCAGGTTTTAAATGAAGTTTCCATCAACATTTATAGCGAACAACATCCCATATTCCACCTGAAGTCCTATTCCTGATGTCACAAATGTGGGAGGTAGATTGTATAATAAATTTGCTTCCTCAGGAAGTGAATCTGAGATTTGTTTCTTGGTGTAGGCCAGGTGTAAACAGGGCAGAATAAACATACAGAGTGATTGAGCTAGGGAATAAGAAACATCAACCCAAATTTCCCTTCAACATTTACTGAAAGGATGATAGAAACAGGAAAACATACATGTGATTATATACATGGGTATGCAGAGTGAATGGCTCTATTACAGTAGACTGCCAGCATTTACAGCAGTTACAAATAGGAAGAATGAACACTTGGAAAGAAGTCAGAACATCCAGAAGGTGAAGTGAATTTTGCAAACTACCCAGACTCAAATTTGGGCAGCCTATGGGTCAACCAGCCGTGGCTGAATTGAGGTCCAATTAGTGTCCATTTAAAGGTCTTCTTCTGGTACCACCCAGATTTAACACACAACAGGAAAGGGTGGTGTCCAACATATAGCCAGTTAGTTTAACCCTACCAGGTGCTGATCAGAGAATGGGGTGGGGGTAACCTCCTTCCTGGGTACCTTGTGTCAATCTGAGACCTTTGCCCCAACAGTTTTTCCTTGCCCCACCCACCATCTTCCCATCCCAGCTCAGCACCCTCAAGTGTATCTGCTCACCTGCCCCCATCATCATGTGGGAATTACCCTTGGTTTGGGGCATCCATGTGTCTTCCTCCTTCCAGGCATCTTGCTGCTCACCTCGAACTGGCAGATGGGTTTTCCTTCTGGAGAAGGCTGAAAGTCCCTCTGCATTTAAGCCAGCCCATGCGGTCTGTAATATTCTATTATTGGTTATGTCTTCAAGGGCTGGTCTCATACCAATAGATGGGATATACAACAACAAACACTGGTCTTTGGAACAATGTGTCAGTTCCAACTTTTACAAGGCAGTTTGTTTCACTGAGAGATCACCACATGAGCTGGTTTTCATAGTGATGCCCCCATTTCAAAAGGGTCCTCTGGCTCCATTCACAGATATCAAAGTCAAACTTATGTTGCTGTATGACTAAATTTCAGAGTATCGACAAGAGCAACAGTTTCTGATGTCAGAATCAACAGAAAGGCAAAGATTCTGCCATTGTACACTTACCTTGCACAGCTAAACCCGCTAACCTGATGCCTTGGTCTAACGTACAAGGAAGCCGTCCATCAAGCACATCTTTCTTTACTTGCAGGTAATACTGATACCTAAAAAAAATGAAGTGAACATTTTCGTCAAGAGGTGCTGACCCATTTCATTGAATAAATTCAGTACTTTTCCTTAAAAACAAAATTAATATCCTGACAACTTGCGATTTTACTTTAGATAGCTCTTGTTTGTGTAGACAAATAGATTAGTAATGAAAGGGAAAAGTGGCAAAGAATAAAGCAAGAAAATTGCATGCATATAAGACTCTCCTTGTGGTTCAGTTTGCAATGTGAAGCAATGAGCAATCAAGGTACTTTTAAACCCAGCTATTTTGAGAAACTGACCTCAACATTTGTCCCACAAGTGGCTTTATTGGAGGAAGAAAGGAAATCATACGGGGCTGCTGCATATGAACTCTGCATGTGCAGGAATCCATATATCTTACAGAGTGAAATGGGCAAAGGGAAGATTTGGCTCAGTGTTAATTCTCAACCTCATTTCCCAACACACACAATTAAATGATATTCCATATATGGATTATGCCTGAAGAGCTGTTACATTGTTGAGGAAGCAGACCATTGCTAACCTCAGCACAAGTCATCTTCTTTAAAAGAATTTCCCAAGAATTTGGAGGGACATTAAAGGGAGGAAAATGGTGCTGTTTTTGGAATGTTAACATAAATGTTTGCTGCCCTACCACACTGGATCAATTAATGGATTCCAACTGTCAATAAAAATTTACTGACGGACAGTGCTGGAGGAAAGAAGACATTTTCTCCACAAAGCTACATAAATATTTGAATTAAGTTTAATGTTCAGATCTAAGTTTTACAGTGACACCATTTACACACAGATATAGTTATATTGATGGTTGCTTGCCAAGACCAAGCAAGGAATCACCTTGTTACTGTAACATATTGTGGTTAACAGTACTTTTACTGTAGAAATGCGAGTTCACTGATTGCTGTCACCAAGAATTACCATACTTACTAGAACATGGCACTATCATATTCTTTTGTTTTATAATACAGAACAATTACAATACAAATACTACTAACTTGTGGAATTGTCAGTCCACGTCATAGATACACAGAAATGAAACAAAGAACTGTGGTTGATGGAAATCTGAAACAAAAGCAAAGTTTTGGAGAAACTCAGCATGCATGGCAGTACCTGTAGAAAGAAAAATACAGTTAACATTTCGAGTCCAGTGAACCTTTGTCAGAATCCAGCATTGCTTTCCATTTACTGAAATCCAAGTCTTGATAAGCCAGCACAATATCTTCTCAGTTAATGAAAACACATTACTCTTCTGTCATTTACACTCAATCTTGCACTGTATTGTCTGTTGGTATCTTTAGAAATTATTGAAAAATAGGTGATTGTCCTTTCATCTTAGCTAATCATATATTACATGAAATTTCCAGCCAGAAATGTCAGCCAGCCTCCGTTAAAAGCTAAATGATGCACCATGGCCTCATCCCACTCAAAGCTACTGTGGGAAAGATAGGATTTGAGGTGGGTGCTTGCATCCATGAGGAAATAGAGTAAGACGAAGGGGTTAAGGGGGGTGTGGCAATTTTGCCTCCTACAGAATATTTTAGATGGTAAGTTGCTCTTCAGAGTGCCAATGCGGACTCAAAGGGCCAAATATCCTCTATTTGCACTGTAGGGATTCTATGATTCTAAAGAAAGCCGACTTCAGGATATATTGAATAGAATTTCTTCTTTATGACTGTATACTGCATCAAAAAGACAGGGCATTGAAAATGACACCACTAGTGATGAATGCTGCAGAATTAAAATGTGCAATATGAAGGTGGAGTAGGCTGCAAAATTTGGTTATCTCAGTTGGCTGGATGGCTGGTTTGCAATGCTGGCTGATGCCAACAGGGCAGTTCAATTTCTGCACCAGCTGAGGTTACCATGAAAGCACAACTTTTCAACCTCACCCCTCAGCCGAGGTGTGGCAGCCCTCACATTTCACTCATTGCCAGTTGTCTTTGGTCCTCTGGGACTACGGAAATTTTCACTTGACTCCTGTCAGCTGCTCATCATTTTGAGGGTGATGCCTGCACAAGATTATGGAACTTCTGCCTCGGGTCTTTAAGTGACTTAACAGGCCAATTATCAAACCATGGTACTTTTGAGCTTGTGAGGCAGCATGTGTCACAAGGTAGTGGGACGTGGAAGAGGATTTGGTGAGTAAAAACCAAGTAGTTTTGATGTTGGAAATCCACAATACAAACAAAAGCTGCTGAAAATACTTAGCTGATCAACATCTGGGCATAAATATGATCTACCAGCAGATCAATTAATACAAATAATCTTATTTTCCAATGTTTATTCATTAAAATTTCATAAAATCACATTATTTTCTGGTTTTCAACCTCTTCTTCATTGTTTAACATCCTATATGCTTTTACAAAATCTCTTAAATTATGTTTTCTATGCTACTAAACAAAGATTCAATGTCTCAGACAATAAGAATTACATTTTTGACTCTCAGGACTGCTTCCAATGTATGAACAACGGTATGAACAGTCTAACTTGCAGGTTACCTAATTTGTGTATAATTTGTTCTACAAATGTATCTGTTCATTTGCCTACAGGATTTACTTCCTTGATTGCTGTTCTGTAGAAATGAATATGTTGAAGGTGGAGCTTATTAAAACCCCTGAATCATTTGGGTTTAATCTCACCGTTCTTAGATACCAATGCCATCCTATTTTTCTTCTTAGGTATTTTTTTTAACAGTGCTTATTTCAACTGGTTCTTTTAAACAACAATACTCCCTAAATACAAAAATGAATCGAGAATCACATCTTATAAACAAATCAAAGTGACACAGACCTTGAAGGGGTCCACAAAAATCTAACAATTTCTCTTCATGGATCTCACTTTCCTGACATCATTTTATGGTGCCAGGTTTTGAGAGGTTGTATAGATAGAGGATGGAAGTTCAGCATCAGGAAGTAAAAGTGCACTGATTATCCTTCACTCTTTAATAATTTTAGATATATCAACATATGAACTGGCGCATATGTATGGGACTAACATGGAAACAGAAATATCATTTACTTTAAAATAAAGCTTTTTAAAAATCGATTATTTTTCATAGCGAGGATATTAGACGCATCACCAGTATAAAATAATCAGTTTATTAGGGCCAAAGAGGCTGTTCAAAAGTAATTATGACTTGTAGTACTGTTAAAATTCCATTTTGACCTGTTTTAATAAATATTAACCTTTTCCTTGGCATTTTGGTGGGACAATAAGTTCATGTCAAAACAAGTAACTTCAAAGACATCCATCTGCAAGGGTGTCAAAGAAAGTCTTCCCTATTGCAGGAAAGTTGACGTTTTGGGTCAGGAACCTTTGTCAACTTTCCTGCTCCTCTGCTGCCTGTCCTGCTGTGTTCCTTCTGGCATATGCACTTGTTTAGTAAAATTTGGAAATTCAGAGGTTGTTGTCATTGGTTCCTGAACTTCCCAATTTCCAAATTTTACTAAACAAGTGCATATACCAGAAAGAACACAGCAGGACAGGCAGCAGAGGAGCAGGAAAGTTGACAAAGGTTCCTGACCCAAAACGTCAACTTTCCTGCTCCTCTGATGCTGTCTCGCCTGCTGTGTTCCTCCAGTTCCACATTGTGTTATCTCTGACTCCAGCATCTCCAGTTCTTGCTATCTCTGCATATGCCAGAAGTTGTTTCAGAGAGAAGGGTCTAGGCCCGAAACATCAGCTTTCCAGCTCCTCTGATGCTGCTTGGCCTGTGTTCATCCAGCTCTACACCTTGTTATGCTAGAGGTTGTCGTCAGTTTCAAAGTAATGGTGTCAACGTAGGAAACTTCAGCACCAATAAAATATCTAGGCCAAGAGCCTTTTCACACAAATTAGAATCAGTTAACAAGTACAATTCGCATAAACACAAAGTCAAAGAAATACTCATAAAAGTAAGAAGGAGCCATTATAGGAGGCTGAATGCAAAGTATTTAAAATGTACACAAGACAGCTCAAACAAAGCCCTGGGTGTTTGAACTGCTAATCAGAATCTTGGATTAAGGATGATGTCCTTGGTTAGTGTTTACATACATGATTGACAAGGTTCTGATAACATGCCTGAACAAAGCTGTAATTACATGGATCTCATCATCCTCCTCCTCATATGGCAAACACTAGGAGGTGGGGGCTGGGAGTTGCGGAATGCATCCATAGCTGGGAGGCATCTGCGCTCTTACACTGCAGGATAAAATGCTTTTCAGCTTTCATTAGTCTGCTGATACCAGCTCTTTAACTTTACAGCTTTAATATCCCATCAAACTGCTGACTGGGCACAAATAAACCTTCAAAGGAAGGCAGCATTTAAGTCACTTCATACAAGTGGTTTCTTTAATCAAATTCATTTTACTTCAAATTCAACTTCAGAAGATGTTGAAAAGTAAAGTTATTGTGCAATATGAGAGAGAAGGCAGAAACAGAAATTGCGGCCCTGGTTACACTTCTATATCTCCAAATGGCTGGAGAACTGCAATAAGACGAAATATTGACCTGAGGTCTGGGAGTGCATTAGCTTCCAGTAGCAAGCACCATGCATTTTAACACACAGATCATAACTTGGAAGAAAACTGGTTGGGTCATCTTGCTCTTGTCAATAATAGGTCAACGGGACAGCAAGTCCCTGTACATTTTTTTGAACTCATTCCTGGAATGTGGGCAAGACAGTATTTATAACATCACAAATTGCTCAGAGAGGCGTCTGAAGTCAACCACATGGCTGTGGGTGTGGAGTCACATTTAAGCCAGATCAAGTAAAAACAGCAGATTTCCTTTCCCAAAGGACACTAGGACACCAGGTGAATAATGGGCAATGATTTAATCATTGTTTTTTACTTAATCTGGCTTAAATCACCAGACCCGAAATGTTAACTGTGTTTTCTCCTTCACAGACCTTGAGCTTTTCCAGCAACTTTGTTTTTGTTCTTGATTTACAGCATACGCAGTTCTTTTGGTTTTTATTTAATCATCATTGTCAGAGTCTTAATTCCAGATTCTTAATGAATTCAACTTCGACCAACTGCCACGGCAAGATTTGAATCTGGCACCCCAGAACATGCCCTGAGTCTCCGTGGATTAACAGTCTAGTGATAATGCTACCAGGCCATCACCTCCTCGGGAAAAAGGACAAGGGCAGCAGATGCATGGGAACACCAGCATCTCGAGCAAATGATCTGCAATCATGTTCACTGAAGAAAGTGAACAGGTATACCTCATCATAATGTTCATTCTAGCTGAAGCTACATTTAACCTTTTCTAGTTCATTCATGAGATATGGGCATCTTTGTCTGGGCAAAGATTTACTACCCACTGCTAAGTGCCCTGGAGAAGGTGGGGTGAGTTGTCTGAGCTGCCACAGTCATTGAGATGTAGCTATCCCTACAATGTGGTTAGGAAGGGAGTTCCGGGATTTTGATCCAAAGACAGTGAACATAGTTCCAGGTCAGGACAGTTTACAGATAGAAACTTGCAGGTGGTGGTGTTTCTGTGCATTTTCCGCTCTTGTCTTTCCAGGTAGCAGAGGTCACAGGTTTGGAAAGTGCTGGCAAAGGAGTCTGGGTGAGTTATTGCAATGCATCTTGTAGATGGTACACACCGGGGGTCCGGGTTTGATTCCACACTTGGGTGACTGTCTGTGCATACTTGCTGAACTGTGTGAATGTTCAAGCTCTTGAACAGATGCCAGTCAAATGGGCTACATTGCTCTGGACAGTATCCCGCTTCTTGAAGTTGCACCCATCCAGGCCAATGGGAAAGTATTTGATTACACATCTGACTTGTGCCTTGTAGATTGTCTTGATGGACAGGCACTGGGAAGAATGGAGGCAAGTCAATTGCCATAGTATTCTTAACTTCTACACAGTACTTACATGGCTGGTTCAGTTCAGTTTCAAATCAATGATAACTTCTGAGATTTTGACAGTGGTTGATGCACTGGCGATATCCTGAACATCAAGAAGAGTTTGCTAGATTCTTTTTTGAAATGGTCTGTGCCAGTGACAAATAACATTTACACCATATCAATCCAAGCTTGGACATTTATAAGTACTTGCTGCTATAGGCAAGAACTTCTTCAATATTTGTAAAATTGTGGATTGTGTTGAATATTGTGCAGAGGACATAATTACTTCTAACCTTAGGATGGTGGGAAAGTCATTGGTGAAGCAGCTGAAGATGGGTGAATCCAGGATAAAACCCTAAGGAACTCCTGCAATTATGTCTCAGAAAGAGATGACTGGTCGCCAACAACACAACCATTTTCCTCTGGCAAGGCATAAGTCCAACAAATGGAGAGTTTTTTTCCCTGATGCACATTTATTTTGATTTGATTTGATCTGATTTATTATTGCCACATTACCAAGTTACAGTGAAAAGTATTGTTTTGCATACTATCCAGGCAAATCATTTGGGCAGCACGGTGGCTCAAGCGGTTAGCACTGCTGCCTCACAGCCCCGGGGGTCCGGGTTTGATTTCACACTTGGGTGACAATCTGTGTGAAGGCTGCACACTCTCCCAGTGTCCGGGTGCTCTGGTTTCCGCCCACAGGCCAAAGATGTGCAGGCTGTGTGGATTGGCCATGCTAAATTTCCCGTAGTGTTCAGGGATGTGTCAATTAGTTGGGTTATAAGGGGATGGGTCTGGGTGGGATGCTCTGCGGGTTGGTGTGGACTTGTTGGCCCAAGGGGCTGTTTCCACACTGTAAGAATTATATATATAAGTACATCAGGGTGATAGAATAGAATGCAATGCCACAGCTACAGAGCGGGTGGCACGGTGGTTAGTGCTGCTGCCTCACAGCACCAAAGACCCAGGTTCGATTCCAGCCTTGGGTATCTGTCTGTGTGGAGTTTGCATGTTGTCCCCGTGTCTGTGTGGGTTTCCTCCGGGTGCTCCGGTTTCCTCCCACGATCCAAAGATGTGCAGGCTAGGTGGATTGGCCATGCTGAATTGCCCATACTGTTCAGGGATGTGCAGCTCACATGCGTTATAGGGGGATTGGTCTGGGTGGGATGCACTGAGGTTTGGTGTGGACTTGTTGGGCCAAAGGGCCTGTTTCCATACTGTAGGGATTCTATGAAGGTGCAGAGAAAGGTCAACTTTAATATATGAGAAGTCCGTTCATAAGTCTAATAACAGCAGGGAAGAAATTATTCTTAAATCTGCTGGTATTGGTTTTCAAACTTTTGTACCTTATGCCTGATGGAAGAAGGTAATACCACAGTTGGGACAGAGGGGGCGGTCTACTGATTATGATTATGCCGGCTACTGATGTCTTACTTAGTTCAGTGCTGCCTCGATGACAAATGCTTGATACCTCTGGAGTTTAATTCTTTTAGACAAGCTTAGATGAAGACTGTAAAGAGGCCAGCAGCTGAGTGGCCAGAGCAAAGGCAGCATCAATAAGCAGGCTATCACTGAATGACTGGCACTTGATGGCACTGTCAACGACCCTTTCAATCATGTTATTGATGATTGAGAAGAGAAAGAGAGCACAGTAATTGACTGTATTTGAAGGGTCCTGCTTTTTGTGGGCAGGGCATACCTGGGCAATTTTCAATATCATCAAGTAGGTGCCAATGCTGTAGCTGTACTGGAACAGGTTGGCTAAGGACATTGTAGTTCTGGAGTACAAGATTTCAGTATTATTGTTGGGATATTGTCAATAACCTTCGCAGCCTCTGGTATTAGTCATTTCTTGGTATCATGTGGGTTTAACTAAATTGGCTGTAGACTAGCATCTATGATGCTAGGGCATTTAGCAGGATGTCAAACTAGATCATAACCTTGACATTTCCTTCTGAATATGAACGTAAATGCTTCAGCCTTGTCTTTTGCATTCATATATGTTACAATCACATAGATTGCAATAGGGATAGGGATATTTGTGGAACTGGCTCCTTCTTTTGGTTGTTTAATTGTCCATCACCATTCACAACTGGATGTGCCGGACTGCTTTTGGTTATTGGAGTGCTGATCCTTGTCTAATGCATGTTGCTTCTGCTGTTTAGTGTGCAAGCTGTACAATGTCATAGCTACACTAGGCTGACATCCCATTTTCATGCTTGGTGATGCTCCTGCATGCTTCCTTGAACCAGGGTTGATCTCCCAGCTTGATGGCAATGATGAACTGAGGGACATGTCAGGCCTTGGGATTTCAGACTGTGGTTGAATGCAATTTTACTGTTGCACATTGCCTCATGGATGTCCAGTTTTGAGTTACTAGATCTGTTCTGAATCTCTCCCATTTAGCACAGTGATAATGCCTCACAACATGGAGGATATCCTCAATGTGAAGATGGGGCTTCATTTCCACATGGTCTGTTTGAAGGTCACTCCTACCAATACTGTCGTGAACAGCAGATCTATGACCACAGTTTTGTGAGGATATAGGTTTCTCCTTATTTTTGGTTTCCTCAGCACTGCTATAAGCCCAGGCCAGAAGCTACGTCCTTTAGCAACTGGCCAATTTGATCAGCAGTAGCACTATCAAATACTCTTGGTGATGTATATTAAAGTCCCCAGTTGGAAAAGGTTCTGCATCCTTTCCATCCTCTGTGATTCTTCCAATTTGTATTCAACAAGGAGTACTGATGCATCAACTGATGAGGAGGTGGGATGCAAGCTGGTAGTGAGCAGCAGGATCTTTCCTTGCCCACATCTGAACTGATGGCATAAGACTTCCTAGGGTGCAACTGAGAACTCCTTTCTGGCTTTATGGCACTCCACTGAGCTGCTCCCTTTGTGTCCTACTCATGGTTCTCATCTTGGCTTGGGGAGCAAGTGGCATAAGGAAGAAAAGGGACATCAAAACACTTCTCTACCACGCTCCTCCCCTTCAATATTGCAATCTATGTGATACAATGTCATTCATGTTCTTGTTAAACCGTACATAATTATGTTGTGCTAAGTAATACTGTCCTGATTCACACGACTGCCATGTAAGAATAGACATTTGGCAGCCAATTCAAGGCAGCAGTTCAATCCTGCACGCTCTAATTGATCAAAACAGAATTGTATTTGGTCTTACGGTTTATAATATCATCAAGACGAATGGTTGAATAACAACACTGAAGCATCAGCTATTCAAAATTCTCAAGGTAAAATTACCCAAATCCGAGAGGACCATAGGGCTTTCTTATTAGCCAGATATGACTGGTGGTAGCTTAACTTGAATGCTACCCTGTGTCAGGTGAGGGGCAAGGTTGAGAACGTGGGATCTTCATGGTAACATTAGTCAGTGCAGAAACTGAAACCGTGCAGTTGGTATCACTCTGTAAACATAAACTAACCACCCAGCCAAACCTCCCCTAAGCCACCCCTATTCTATATTGCATTTGACTCAACATAATAGTTTAACCAAGATAGAACACATGTTACATACTGTGCCCAATTTTAACTCCGCAAGTAAATGAGTTTTGAATGAGTTAAAATGTACATTACCGGTGGAAAAACTTTATACTGGAAGTATAAGTTCACAGAATTTCCAGTGCTATTAGTCACCCCAAATGTCCTGGCAAAATATTCCCTACTCCACCTGTCTTTTAGGGGTTTTAAAAGTATACAATACAGTACCAATACTTGCTAACATGGGTGAAAACAGGGGAAATGGTCTCAAATACTGTGGGTAATAAATAAACTGTAAAACAGTTCTTTTTGGAGTTTTTAAAATTGTGCAAGTCCATGTTTTGTCCTTTATTTACACTGCTCCAGAAACATTGTGTGAAGTGCTTCGTGTCAACGTATGACAGTGATAGATATTAAAAGACCAATTGGTCCATTGAGACTTCTCTAAACATAAGCAATACCTAGCCAGTTGCAGCTTTATATTATTGTTGAACACATCCCCGGCTTTAGATAATAAAAGTAACCCACCACATTGGACACAATTTCTATAAATTTGTAGACCCAACTAATGAATTTTATATCCTATTATCTCTGCCTTAATTGTGAGCTGACCAGTGCTCTTCTGAAGGTATGCAGCAGCAAATCCACATTCATTGCACAAACTGAAAACTTGCTCCTTGGGTCTATTTATTAACTCCTGGGTAAACACAGTTTCCCAGTTCTGTCAATATGAATACCGCTTTATGCCAGGACCTTGTTTCACGTGGGTTTCTTTAAACTTTTGCTTGACTTCCATAACATGTTTGCCTAAAGCTTTGCTTGGTCACTAACATAACATTGCATTTTTGCCCGAGCAATGTGTAACTTGCGTGACTTTATTCGCATAACTTCAAGAATTTGCTTGCACAGATGTACACCCATATTTGAGTGTAACACTGTACATAACAGACTTTGATACTGATGTTTTTATCAACATTTCATTCATTGAAGTTTTGTCACTGAAACCTTCTCTATTTTTAACTAAAGTGTAATGAATTTTGACACATCTGAACTTTGTCTGGTCAAATTCATCTCAGCACTTCCAAAAGGACTAAGCATCTGCCATGGTATTTCCAAATGAAATGCTTTTGCCTACATAATAATGAACATGGGGAAGAGAAGCTGCAGAAACATTAAGAATGAGACGTCAAGGTAGACAACACCCGCCCATCACGACTACCTCTATTGTGGACACTGAAGTTGCACTTGTTTTAATATAAGATTTAATATCTTGTAGGCTAACATGCTTTGCAGAAAATTTAGCCTTAGGTTTCCTTTGGCAAGATCAGTACAAGTCTCAGCATTAAATTTAGTCAAGGAAATTCTGGAAATATGTGGCATCCTTTTACTTTAATATGCTTTTTATAAAAGGTACAGCTTGAGTACCTCAAATAAGGTTACCCAGAGGTGTCTGAGAACCCAACATTTTTATAATATTCTGTGCACCGATTTTGATAAAGTAAAATTTAAAAGAAATGACATTGATGAACATGCAATTAAGTACTGCACTGATGTGGTTCCAGCTGGTTACAGGCTCTGCCAATCCCCTCACTCCAAGTGACATTTGACCCCACCCCACCACTGGGTGCTTCAAATTGCCCTTGGCCTGAAGTACCCAAACTTAAATGGTGCATACCCAAAATGGGGTGTGGTCTCATTTACAAGCATGCTGGATTTGCACCACTGTGCCTGTATTCATATTATATTAAGAAGTTGGAGCTATCCCAGCATAATTCAATGGGAGTGGCTTGATTGAAGTATTCCCACAGTTCAGTAATGTTAGCCTTTTGAAGAGTCAAACTACTAATGGATGCTCATTTCAGCCTTTGGTTCAGCTGATATTGGAAATCTATTGTTATGGTCACTTGCCTAATTATTCATCAAATTTGCTTCCACACCTAACTGCACAAGAATATAATTGGGCTCAATTTTTCTCATTTAAACATCAGGTGCCAGACAGTGCACTCATCCAACTTGCTTTCCTCTCAAGATAGTAATTAGCTGCACAGAACAGGTTGGAGTGGCAATACCACTACTAAGGTTTATTGCCACAACAAGTAAGGAAAATTAAATTATGCAGTGCCTACCATGCTGTAGTTATTCAAAAGCAGGGGACAGTATTGGACACTGTGTCAATAGAAACCATAGCGTCAACAATGCAAGGCTCCTTGTCTCCTTTTCAGATCTATCTGTGGAGGCACTTTCAACAGAAATAAGGTTGACAGGGGTAAGACTATTCCAAATATGGTATTCTTCTTTTTGCACTGATGTGTTAAAGTTGAAAATCCTTGACAACAGGTCACCCCTTTTCAACAGTCTCCTTCCCCCCACCACCCCCGCCGCGTACCTTTCACATGTGAAGGAGGGAAGCCTTTCCAACACTCAACCAATCTTTTCACCTTCCAAAAGGCACAAATGTTTCTTCATTACTATGTTGTGTAATGCAGCAATTCTAGAAACTCTAGTAGAACTGTACGGTGCAGCTGCAGCAGTTATGTCCAGCTCCTGAGAACAAAACTTCAGAATGTCCCTAATCTTCTCCATCATTCTTGTTATAGTTACACGTGCCTTCTTATAATGGCTTTTCCCAACTGCATGGCACAGACTCACTGGAATCATGAGCCATTGTGATGAATAGTAGGAGATAATTGTGATGACCAATCAGCAATTGTGATGTATGACTTTGAGACTTCAGGGTAAACTAATTAATGATGGGAATTCCTTCTCAAGTGTTGTTATAGAACTGATGGAAAACAGTAACAAAACTCTAGAGTACCAAACAGTTTGATGTGCAAACTAAGTTCTTCCAATCCTCAACGACAGTAACCTCAATGCAGTATCCACTTCTAGGAAATCTTTTACTATGTCAGTAGAAATTACGGTAGGTTTGGACTAAAAATCAGGGATGGTGGAGAGGGAAAGGTTGAAGGGACTAGTCATGCCTAAAGGTTTAAAGACAACATGGTAGACTCCTGTTGAGTCTTTTGAAGATCTATCACGTTTTTAGGGTTACATCGATGAAAATTTAGCCAGTGTGTTCTGGCAGCAGCCTATTTTAATTCATTTACAGATATTAGCTAACAGAAAATTCAGATCTCCAACTGCTGAAAATTCAGGGGAAATGAAGAAATAACTGCCTTCTATCTGAAAAAAAACCAAATGTCTACCTGAATTTCTAACATCCACTATCTCTGATTCTTCTAAGCTAAATTATTTTTGACTGCAGACAAACAGGTACAGCCATCAAAAAAATGTCTAATAAAAAAAACTTGGAAAAGACATTACTCCAAACCTCTAGGAAATACATTGTGTATCCTCAGTTCTCAAACGCAGCTCCTTGGAAATGCGAAATTTCCACTGCAAAAAAAATTGTTTTTCCCTTGAATGCAATTGTAAGAGGTATTTTGGTATGCCTATTATTAAGCAATAGTAAACTCATATACCACTACATTCTGTCAGCACTTGCTTCTGCATGCCACAGACATTGCCTTTGGGTTTAGGATTTCAACTTGAAATAACACCAAGCATTAATTCTAAGATGTAACAACAACGTTTTTAATATAAGATTTTTTTCTATTAATTCAGAAGGTGAGACATCTTCTGAACCATTGCAGTCATTTCTCATAGATAGTTTAGTTATGATTGTCGGTCTTGCTACATTACTTAAGAGGACAACCATACTACCTCTCCACCCCTCTCACCCACTCCAACCTCTCCCCTGCAGAACGTGCAGCCCTCCACTCCCTCAACCTTAACATCAAACCCGCAGACAAGGGAGGCGCAATGGTAGTATGGCGCACTGACCCTATATCGCCGAGGCCAAACGCCAACTCTCCTACACCTCCTCCTACTGCCCCCTTGATCATGACCCCACCCTGGAGCACCAAACCATCATCTCCAATACCATCCATGACCTCATCACCTCAGGTGACCTCCCACCCACAGCCTCCAACCTTATTGTTCCCCAAACCCGCACTACCCGTTTCTATCTCCTTCCCAAAATCCACAAACCCACCTGTCCTGATCGACCCATTGTCTCCGCCTGCTCCTGCCCCACCGAACTCATCTCCACCAATCTAGACTCCGATTTCTCCCCCTTGGTGCAGGAACTCCCCACCTACGTCTGTGACACCACCCACACCCTCCACCTCCTCCAGAACTTCCAACTCTCTGGCACCCAAAGCCTCATTTTCACCATGGACATCCAGTCCCTATATACCTGCATTCCTCATGCAGATGGCCTCAAGGCCCTCCACTTCCTCCTGTCCCGCAGGCCCGACCAGTCCCCCTCCACCGACACCCTCATCCGCCTAGCCGAACTCGTTCTCACCCTCAACAACTTCTCTTTCGATTCCTCCCACTTCCTACAGACAAAGGGGGTGGCCATGGGTACCTGCATGGGCCCAAGCTATGCCTGCCTCTTTGTAGGTTACATGGAACAGTCCCTCTTCTGCACCTACACTGGCCCCAAACCCCACCTCTTCCTCCATTACATTGATGACTGTATCGGCGCTGCCTCTTGCTCCCAAGAGGAGCTCGAACAGTTCATCCACTTCACCAACACCTTCCACCCCAATCTCAAGTTCACCTGGGCCATCTACAACACATCCCTCACCTTCCTGGACCTCTCAGTCTCCATCTCAGGTAACCAGCTAGAAACTGATGTCCATTTGAAGCCCACTGACTCCCACAGTTACCTAGAATACACCTCCTCTCACCCACCCTCCTGCAAAAACTCCATCCCCTATTCCCAATTGCTTCGCCTCCGCCGCATTTGCTCCCAGGATGAGGCATTCCACTCCCGTACATCCCAGATGTCCGCGTTCTTCAAGCAACATCCCCCCGCCCCCGCAGTGGTCGAGAATGCCCTTGACCACGTCTCCCGCATTTCCCACAACACATCCCTCACACCCCATCCCCGCAATAACCGCCCTAAGAAGATCCCCCTTGTCCTCACATACCACCCCACCAACCTCCGGATACAACGCATCATCCTCCGATGCTTCCGCCATCTATAATCCGACCCCACCACCCAAGACATTTTTCCATCCCCACCCTTGTCCTCCTTCTAGAGAGACCACTCTCTCTGTGACTCCCTTGTCCGCTCCACACTCCCCTCCAACCCCACCACATCCGGCACCTTCCCCTGCAACCCAAGAAGTGCTACATTTGCCCCCACACCTCCTCCCTCACTCCCATCCAGGCCCCAAGATGACTTTCCATATTAAGCAGATGTTCACCTGCACATCTGCCAATGTGGTATACTGTATATCCACTGTACCCGGTGTGGCTTCCTCTACATTGGGGAAACCAAGCGGAGGCTTGGGAACCGCTTTGCAGAACACCACCGCTCGGTTCACAATAAGCAACTGCACCTCCCAGTCGCGAACCATTTTAACTCCCCCTCCCATTCCTTAGACGACATGTCCATCATGGGCCTCCTGCAGTGCCACAATGACGCCACCCGAAGGTTGCAGGAACGGCAACTCACATTCCGCTTGGGAACCCTGCAGCCCAATAGTATCAATGTGGACTTCACAAGCTTCAAAATCTCCCCTTCCCCCATTGCATCCCAAAACCAGCCCAGCTCGTTCCCTCTCACCACTGCATCCCAAACCCAGCCCAGCTCGTCCCTGCATCCCTGACCTGTTCTTCCTCTCACCTATCCCCTCCTCCCACCTCAAGCCACATCACCATTTCCTACCTACTAACCTCATCCTGCCTCCTTGACCTGTCCGTCCTCCCTGGACTGACCTATCCCCTCCCCACCTCCCCACCGATACTCTCCTCTCCACCTATCTTTTCCCCTAATCATCTTCAGTCCGCCTACCCCTCTCTCCCTATTTATTTCAGAACCCTCTCCACTTCCCCCTCTCTTATGAAGGTCTATGCCCGAAACGTCAGCTTTTGTGCTCCTGAGATGCTGCTTGGCCTGCTGTGTTCATCCAGCTTCACACTTTGTTACTGTGGATCAGGATTTACATACAGGCCACATCAACTGGACAATAAGTTTCCTTCCGTAAAAGGACATTGGTGGGCCAAATGACTTGTTATGATAAATGGGTATTTTGTGGTCACCATTACAGCTACTTTTGATTTCAGATTTACTTTATTTTAAATTTTTGCTCATGGGAAAGAGGCATCACTACTTAAGGTAGCATTTATTGTCTGTCACTATTTGTCTTTGGTGATAAGGCTCATTGAACTGGTGTATTCCATGTGGGTTAGATACACTCACAGAGTGTTGCTGAAGGAGCCTGAGCAAATGGTCACAGTTCATCTTGTAAGTAATACACATGTTAGCCAACATACATTTGTGGGGGTGACTGAATGCTTCAGGCTGTGGGTGGGGTGCCAATCAGGCTGGCTGTTTTGTGCTATAGTCACTCATCTCGGAATTTCTAGCTCCGACCTTCTTTGCAGCCACAGTATTTTTCTTGCTGATCCAGTTCAGTCCACAGTCAATCAATAGTAACACAGATAATGTTAAAAGTTTTTATTTTGATTGGGGGGAGGTACGTTGTGGTGGTGATGGTACAAGATCAGTAATGGTAATGTGACCAAATGTCAAGGTAGCATAGTTAGCTTCTCTTTTGTTGGAAGTAGCATTTCAGGACATATTTGCCAGATAATGTTACTTGCCACTTATCAGCTAAAGCCTAGATTTTGCCTAATATTTTTGTATTTTGAAAAGGACTGCTTCAGTATCTGAAGGAGTTGTGAATGGTGCTAAATTATCCAAACTGAAGTCTAGAACTGCTGAGATGGGACTCAAACTCTCAACTCTGGATTACTGGTCCAGTGACATCCACTATATTAGCATTTCCCATAAGTATGATCTCCAAATCACTGGTTACAAATCCTGAAATCTCATGTAATGAAAGTAGCATTGAACCTGACTGGCCATTGTAAAGCAGTAAACTTGATCATAGGCTTATATTCGCATATTTTTCAAACTTACTTTTGGAAAGTTCCTAGTCTGTCTTTAAGAAGTTGTGCAATATTCTTTGAAATGGTTAAAAAGCCTGTACAAATTTTCCAATTTATAGGATTAAAATTTTACATATTTTGTTTTCATTGGTACATCAGTGAATTTGAGAATAATGTGTAAAGCTCCTTAAGGTGCTGACATTTTGCTTTTTATTAAATAGTCAGCTGAAATGTTATGTTAAAGGTAATTTAGCACCTGCAAAACAGCAAACACCCAGCCAATGATATCTGCCATGGAGAATACTTTCTCAAATTAAAATAAGGATGAAGTTAACTTCCCAACACCGTCAGCCATGCATATGCCCTACACCAGGTCCGGACACGGAACTGAATATTGGTGATACACAACACTAATATAGTGTTTGAAAAGATTATTTCTTGAGGTTGCCCTTGCAATAATATACTAAAAAGTAAGAACAGGTGTAACATGAAAGCTGAATAGTTTTTCAACAAAAAGTTTTATTTAGAACAGTGCAATGGTTTATATGCACTTCTTGCTTGATGGATTGGGCCATGTTGGCTTCTTAACACAACTCAGACTGGGAAAGTATTTTAACATCTAATTCTAAAGGCACAAAAACATTAACAAACAAAGTAGCCCTTTCTCTGACAGAAGCCGTCGACCATGTGTTCTGCACACCTGTCTCTCTCTCTCTCACAACACTGCAAGCTAGTACAAGTGCCAGCCTCTTGCTGAGGCCTGTCCGAAACACAACATTCCTTCCACAAAGGGAGCTCTAGAGATTCTTTCTTCACTGCACCGTCAGTCATTCCGAACAAATGAACCTCTTCTACTCAGGCACCGAACATCTGCTGCCTTCTGTGTAATGGAGGGGAGGGGTGGTAATATATACACTTACAAGGAATCAACATTAAATTTAAAGGATTGCTTTTCCTTAAACAATTTCAATTGTAATGCAACCCAACATATGGGTCTTTGAATGCTAATATCAGCACATTAAGTGCAATAGGTTAACTGCAAACTTTGATCTCATGCATTTTTGTTTAACTTTTAGCTGTAATCACTCACAACACACATTTTATGAGCAACTGTAACACAGCACTGAACCTTAGTCCAAGTTGCATCGAGTTATCTTTTTTAAGAAGAGCATTTTCATTGTGAGACCTAGTGAGTTTTCACAAAGTATCATATCAGACTTGCCACCTTAATAACCCACCTCAAACCCATGGCATCTCTCACATCTGATTCCAGACACATCTTGCCACATGCCTGGATACCTGTCCAAAGACCAGCCTCCCTTGCAACCATGGCATCTTTGAAAAGCCACGATGTAGGTGGATGAGCACTGGCATTCTGAACATGCCATGCTTGTTAATGTCAGAGCTGGAACATGGCAGAGAAGAGGAAGTTATACCATGGTTCTCTGACAGGGATCTGGTAGTATGCAGAAGAGAGGAACTCTCTTCTTGGAGGATCACCAGAAGAGGCTCCATTCCAGTAGATCCTGAAAGCCTGGTTTGAGGCCCCTATCTGGGTCAGTGTGGTCTCTGCAGTGCAGAGAAATGATCAGCACTGTAAAAGAAAGGTCATCTCCACTGCCCAGAGAAGTCCCAATCTACTCTCTGCTCCTACACATCTACAATGTCTGCTACTGCATCCACTTCCCACCAAGGCTTGCACTATGCCACCATCACTATTGTCAGCAACATCTTCTGTCACTCAGTCTAACCCCATCCAACTCTATCATTAATCCTGTATGGTCTCTCTGTTGGCTCCTCACTCCATGTAGTGGAGAGGATAGTGGAGATGGAGATAGTGCGTGAGAGGGAGAGGGAGACAGCATGCGAGAGGGAGAGATAGGGAGGGCAGAAGGAGAGCGGGTTCAGAGAGACACAGACAGACGCAGAGACAGAGAGACAGTGGCAGAGGCAGAGAGAGAGAGAGAGAGCGCGAGAGAAAGAGAGACAGAGACAGAGACAGAGAGAAGCAGGGAAAACTAAGGGGGCAATTTGATGGCATTGGTAACCATGGCTTGTAAATAATTGTGAACCTCTCAATAAATATATGCACCTTATGTTATCTCGATGTTCAAATCTAAGTTGGGCCAAGAGATACTGTCACACCATCCAGCATCATTCATGGCCACTGTCCTGGTCCCATGGCTGGAGGTTTGCACTAAGAGCTGACAGCATCATGTCGAAGCAAGATGAACAAAGTATATATATGGAACAAAAACAAAGCAGCTGGAAAAGCTCAGCAGGTCTGGCAGCATCTGTGGAGGAGAAAACAGAGTTAACGTTTCGGGTCCGGTGACCATTCCTCAGAACAGTGGGTCATGCTCTCACCTTTGACCTCCTTGTGCAACATTCCTGTGGCTCCACAGCCTCTGTGCCCAAGGGTTTAGCCGTCAGTAAGTTATCCAGCAGTGTGCAGGAAGGGAGGTCAACACACACAATGGGCGAGATAACACGGTGTGAAGCTGGATGAACACAGCGAGCCAAGCAGCATCAGAGGAGCAGGAAAGTTTGATGTTTCCGGTCGAGACCCTTCTTCAGAAGAAGGGTCTCGATACAAAACTTCAAACTTTCCTGCTCCTCTGATGCTACTTGGCTCGCTGTGTTTATCCAGCTTCACACGGTGTTATCGCAGATTCTCCAACATCTGCAGTTCCTACTATCTCTGTAACACAGAATGGGCAAATGCTTTAGGATGGCCAGGCAATAGGGACCCTAGGTGCTTTCCTTTGAAAAGCCCTGTCATTGGTGGGTCCTGCAGCCCCCATTCTGACATGTCATATCACGTATCCTCCTCATTGAGTATAGGCACAGTTACTTTCTACCTCATTGTGCACTTTTGATTTCCAGCAGGATGGAAGGCAACAGTGAACACTCCTTGACTAGTGGCTTGCAGCCTGTAACATAAATGTATCAGTGAGCACCATCCTCTTCATCATAGCCCATCCTGTAAAGCTCACAAGCTTCATGCCCCTGCCCCCTCAAGTGCCCATCCAAGCCGTCCATAGGCACCTGCCCCTGCCCACCTTTCCCACACAGTTCCAGCTACAGATAGTGAGTGTGTCAGTTGTGGTCCTTCACTGCCCCAAGGCCAGGGCTGCTCCTCACCGTAGATGGCCTTCCCTTCTGCATTAACCCCTTCCTAGGCCTGCTTTACCATACTTTCCCTTGCAGATACTGCTGCCCCTTTCAAAAATGTCATCATCCCTTCACCAGAGCCTGCTGCCCTCAGCACTGAAGAATAACTGGCTGTGTCTCATTCTCATGGTGACAGCAGCGCATAGCCCCACCAACGTCCTTCCACCTTTCTCCTCTGTCTTGGGTAGATAAACGGGACACTGGAAGAACACAGTAGGCCAGGCAGCATCTGGAGGAAAGGAGCAGTCACTATTTTGGGTACTATCCTTCTTCAGGACTGGATGTGGGGGTAGGGGGAGCTGCAGATAAAGGGGGTGGGGGTGGGGGAGGGATGGTGGCAGAATGATGGTGATAGGTAGACACTGGGGGTAGGTACGACCTGGTTGGTTGGTGGCAGGGATGAATCTGATTGGTGGCTAGAAGACGGGGGTCAGAAGATGGAATAGAAGGGAGGAGTTGGGGTTGGATGGGGAAGTGGGGGTTGGGTGGCAAAGTCATTTGAAATTGGAGAACTCAATGTTGAGTCCTCTGGGCTGTAGGGTGCCCTGGGTGGGGGAATAGGGTCCTTAGTCTTGTTGATAGTCTTGATGGACTGACCATGATCCACCCTCAAGTGACCTGACAACACAGATGCAGACAAGAAAAAGTGCCCAGACCTGTACGGTGGATGTACATTTGCTTGACCATGTTAGACCTTACCCTGCCTGGCCATTATTGGAGCCACAGGACTGACTGGGATCTACTCCCTAGACTAGCGAAGGACAGACTACCCTAACCAGATTCATGCAACCTGATGCCAGACCATGACCTTTTGTTCTGGGTTCCCCTGGCTGACAGGCATTTCCATTGATTTCAATGAGAACTACTCACGCTCTGAGACTTTAAGATCCCACTGTTTGTTTGCAGCTCATGCTGTGTTTGCTGCGTAAGCTGCTGGCACATGGAACAGGCATGAGATGGAACTGCCACATTGTTGCTTATGAAAATGATAAAAGATGGTGTGAGTTACCCCCAATGTTGAGATGAGTTTCTCCGCACATAGTGTCCAATTCTGCCACAAAATTCACTACAGCTCATGTCGCTGAGATCCCTTAAAATACCCACTATGTCTTTGACAATGTAAACCATATGGTGGTGAAGATACTGGGAAAAATGCAATATTCAGTTTTGCTTACAAGTTACACTATGAACCATTATTGTTAAATTCGTAGGCTGCTCTGCTATTGCAAGGTCCAGGAAATATTCTCAGTTATTGGCTCGAGTTTTAACAGACAAAAATCCGAACCAGCCAAAACACAACATGTTTTCAACAATAAATTCAACACTAACCTCAACAGAAGGAGCAGAACAATGTAATGAACAAATACTGTACATGCAATGTCAAACCAGTCCAAATATCTAGCCATGCATATGCAAACTCCATATGGAATGAGATAAAAAGTACAGATTCATCTGCTAACATAATATTTTCAAAAATCCTTTCAACTACCATGTTCCGTCCTGCTTAACTTACTACACAAGTGCAGCTGCTTTTAAGAAATGATAGTTTACTAATTGCATCTGCAAAATTTCTATTCTGTTTCTGTTTATCTATTAATTTAGTATTACTGTACTGAAGGGGGGAAACAAATGGCTTTGTTAAGGAACAAGCATCAAGAAGCTAATGTTGGGACGATTTCCAGCCTTGACATTCCAGCTTTCATTGATTTAACTTTATGGAAGGCAGCTAACCAGTGCTTCCTTGTTAGTGATCCAAAATCAGACTTTGGATGGGAAGAAGTGCCAAAATTCCTGATGTGAAGGGCAGTCAGTAGGCCCCTTGTGAAGGCTGTGCTGCTGGTGATCTGATGGAACAGAAGAAATCTAAGAAAGTGTAAGTACGATAATGATGAAGTGACTGTCAGAAAATCCCTCCTGCCCAGTTCAATCCAGTAGACATACCAGCAGATACGATGCATCTATTTGTGAGCCATATTGGACAGATGACCTGAAGACTGCAGTATTAAACGGGCAAAGTTGTAAACCATGCTTTCACCTCATGGTGTCCTGACCTGCTGCTCTACTGTCATTGCTTGTGAGTAGCAAGTTATGGTGAGAGCGAGGGGCAAAATGGCAGCCTGCTGGAGAAATATCAGCTAAATGTTTCAATAATTGTCTCAACTATCTGCCCATCACCTGATACCTCACCTCTGACTTCACCTAGGTTTGTTTGAAGGACAGTGGGGAAAACCCCCACAAATGCTAGGCAGCCATTTCAACATTCAAATAGCTCATTAGTTTCCATTTTTATCAAGGTTTCTGATTTTAAAAGCCAACAGAGTTAAATCCTGAGCTGTTAGCAAATTACCGAGATCAATGGGCAAGTGCAGAGCAGAAAGAGTAACTTCAGTGAAACCAACAGGTGAGGAGACTGTGACCAATGAAATGGAGAAACTTCTGTCCACAATATTCCTTTTGCCACTGTGTTTATCTGCTCAGCAGTTGATTACCAGCTTCTTAGAATCCACTTCACTTACTGTGCACTTTATTAAATTGCAGTTCCTTGCTGCCAGTCCTCCGTGTGGCGTGGGAGCAGTTAACACAGCTCCACCATGTGCTTTTGACATACAGCATGAGAAACGGCAGCACCAACAGCAAGAGCAAAGCCAGCTCTTTGTATAGCCATATGCCACGTCACAAGATAGAGTGGAAGAATGCAGACCCACCTCCAAGGCAGCAAGATGCCAATGACAGGGTCTACAGGAAGAGGCAAAGCTCTCTTAACACGTCCAAAGATGAGAGCTTCAGGCGGCTCAGATTTTCATACAGATTGTTGCAGATGTCTGCAGCTTCAGAGTCAGGCTTCATACCTAGTGGGCCAGGTGAAAATGCTTGACCAACATCTGTCACAGCAAGGTCAAATGCACCCGCAGCCCCCTCCCAAAGCATATGGCATATGGGTAGGAGAGGACAATAGAAGGAAGGCACATACTAAAATAAGTATCGCTCTGTTTGTGAAGTACTTCAAGAGTGAAGAATGATTGAGGTAACAAGGTGTGTTGCTTCAAGGAGCGCTGTGCAGGAGAAGATCATGGTGGGGGGACTGCCAAGTGAAATTACCGCAGTGCTGTTTCTCCTGAACTACAGAGATCCTGGATCCTAATGATGCGCTCACTCCAACCTGGACTGACCTCCCCTCCATTCACATTTGTCTGATTGGACAGGTTCTCCTGTCCTTCTCTCCCACTGGGAAAAATCAACTCACTGCAGATCCAGCAATGCCTCTGGGTAAGTGTGAAGGGCCAGAGGCAGAATCTCTTCATTCCTGTGATTGCTGCAGCCGCAAAAATCCATTCCCATTTAAACCACTGTAATTCATATCAGGTTCCTTTAAATAGGAGTTATCCCTTTGACACAATTGAGAGCCCTCTTACGGAGCAGTGGCAGTGTCCCTACGCCAGACCAGAAGACCCAGTTCAAGACCCACCTGTTCATTTCTGAACCGGTTCATTAGAAAAACAGGTTGACAGAATTAATGCATCATCCCATTTCCCCTCTGTTTAACTTGTGAATTTGAAGGTATGCTGCTTATATCATGGGTGAACGGCTCTTGCAAAAACTCCCCGAGCTATCAACAGATGCCAGACCTGTTGGTGGTCCCAGCATTTCAGCTGGTTAAAAATTCTTCCCATTCTGTCTGCCATATCCAACTAACTACTTGCTCTGTGCCATTTCAGTGAGCCATTGAGTAAACTTTACTTACAGGGAGAAAAAAAATATCGAATGGTGCACCTAGAGCACAATCCTATCTTTACTCTTCCTAAAGTCGGATATAATATTTTTGAGGCAAGTGTTTTGTGTTGAATTTAAGTCTTGAATTGATAATAGTTGTGTGTGTTTTAGGTGAAAATGTGTATTGAATTTCTCCTTAAATGCTCTTCATAAACTTTGTTCATTCAGGGTTTAAATACATATTTATAGAAACTTTATTAGCACTTCTATTGTGTTTCTCAACAGACAACAGATGTTTCTCAGTTCCTACTGGCAGTGAACTATTCTTTATTTTAGTACCTATTTAAATGATACTGCTCATCAGTAACTGTATGCTCTTCCATATATGGTTCACTACAGCCTCCTCCTTAACAAATCCTCACTCAGTAAATTCAATGTGCACTAGTGTCCTGTGACTTTGTTGAAGTCACTATCATAACACAATGTTTTGCCCAACAATGCATTCTTTCAAAACCAAAGCAGCATATTGACACACTTTCTCCCATATTTTACACAAAAATTCAAAAAGCTCTGCTGCAAAGGGCTCTCATGCTGACTTCTAAGCACCTAAGGACAAAAGGCATTTGATGGGCATGCATTAGAAAATGCAACACCCAGCAAGCAGACTGCAAAGTGAGCACTGGAAGAAATACTAGCATAATGATGTCTCATCTAAACGTATGTGAAATCTTGCAATGCTGAGGTGGTGAATGTGTAACTGCTGTAGCTTCTGTATTTGCAGAGGAAAGTGCCTGATAAAAGACGACCAAGGTGACAGGGTGACAGGAAAATGGACAAGGTTATCACAGGGTGCTGAAACAGGAGGGATATGGGCAGTGGCAGCAATTGTTTTATTGTAAGCAAATATAAGTTTGATGAAAGATGAGGATAACAGGAAAGGTCAGACTCCTGTCCACCATACTTCATGAGCTGCTAAATTCTACTTTTGAGTGTCACGAACACAACAGCATAAGTAGTAAGAGTTTTTGCTATATCACCTTGACATTGTGTCACTGTTCAATACTATCACTGTTCAACTCCACAATCCCGCCCAATTCCCAAAGTTCTTGATTCTGTTAAATATCCAAAAAGAGTATCAACACAAGTTCTGAATATATTCAACAACTGAGCAACCAGAGTCCTCTGGAATAGCGCATTCCAAATACCAAAACCATCTAAATAAAGAAATGCCTCCTCATCCCGATATTTTTATAAACTTATCTCCTCTTCCTATGATCCTTTGTTCTTGACCCTCTAGCTAGGAGAAGCAGCCTCTTAGAACTTACCTTGACATGGCCTCTAAAATTTCTTTATGTTTCAAGGAAAACCTCTCATTCCTCTAAACTTCAGAGAATAAAAGACAATTCTGCAGAATCTTTCCTCATAGGGCAATCCTCTCAGTTTAGGAATGAACTCAATATTCCTTTGGTATCACCCATCCAAGACGAACATATCCTTGAAAAAAAAATCAGAGCTAACGTTTCGGGTCTGGTGGCCCTTCCTCAGAACTGACAGTAGCTAGGAAGACATCGGTTTATATGCATATAACCCAACATATTTTCAGCTACCATCAGTTCTGAGGAAGTGTCACCAGACCCAAAATGTTAACTC
Source organism: Stegostoma tigrinum (assembly GCF_030684315.1). Classification (NCBI taxonomy): domain Eukaryota; kingdom Metazoa; phylum Chordata; class Chondrichthyes; order Orectolobiformes; family Stegostomatidae; genus Stegostoma; species Stegostoma tigrinum. The sequence goes on from NC_081362.1 coordinate 56,907,681, forward strand.
TTTTCTTCACAGATGCTACCAGACCTCCTGAGCTTTTGCAGCAAATTCTGTTTTTGTTCCTGATTTACAGCATCTCTGGTTCATTCAGCAAACATATCCTTCTTTGGAAAGCAGTTCAAATCCATATAGTCATTGAGATGCAGTTCTACCACAGCCCTGTGTAATGGCAGCAACAAATTCTAATTTTTATTCTAGAAAGACCAGCATATCATTTGCCTTCCTAATCGCTTTCCATATCCATCTGTAAATTTTGTGTGAGTTGTATATGAAGTCAACCAAATCCCTCTGTGTATTAACATTTAAAAAATTATGATTTCCTATTCTTTTACCAAAGTAGAAAATGACACAAAATTCTAAGGCATGGATCTCTGTTCACAACTCCCCAGTAAATGAAATTTCAGTCTTGGCAATACTACCAACAGCAAAATATATGGAGAGTATAAATTACATCCATTAACAGGATGTACTGGACAGACAGGAAGGAGGGCAGAAGTACAACAATACAAAAATGTTGAGGCAAATGTATTTCCAGCATTAGAGAACAGGGGATTTAGCCAAGTCAATAAAATTTCGAATGGTTGGGGTAGACATGGGACAAAAGGAAAAAGGAATTTCCTCATCCACTCCAGTAGTCATACCTGTGGAAGTATGAGTAGGGATCAGACAACTTCTGCTGCCCAAGTGTAACACCCTGGGTATAGGCAACCATTTCATACAACACCATCGTTTCTTAAATTAAATGCAAGAGGTACTGGTTTCAGAAAGGAATAAGTGATAACACTGTAAGCACTAATAAAACACAATTTTGCTGAACAATTCCTGCCGGAACTAATGATAAACACCTTTAACAATGGTCCTATATCATTGAAAAAGCAGCACGACAATTTTTCTGATTTCACTGTAGATAGTTCTGAACCAAACTTCTATCATTAAAGTGTGGAACATGTTATTACGTAAGCTGACAGTGTTAGGTTCTGGTTGATGGGCTACTCAATTTTGGCTTGACATCCATGCCAATCCAGACTTTGTCTCAAGTTCAAGTGTCAGCATATCCAGCTAAATTTGGTGAATAGTATCCAATAGAAGTGCTTTCATGGTTTTCCTCTTTTTACCCCAAAATCATTCCCATTAATTCCGCACAGACGCATTCCTAATCTGTATGGTTCACTCATTCAATGAATAAAACCAATGAGTTCTTACACATAGCCTCAACGCTTATTCTTTCTCAAAAAAAAGCCTTTTGCCATAATTGTCTCTTACTGAAATTACAGAACAAGACAGATTTTTGACTGTCTAAAATATTCGAATAAGTTGAAGGGTTTCATCCCATTAAACAAATTCTAGACATTTCCTTTACAAATTATGCATTAGTGAGGGTAATATCCTAATGAATATTGCAGGCCAATAACCAATTGGTTAGATCAGATCAGATTTCCTCTACGACTTCAGCAATGGTTCTTGAATGACTGAATCAGTGCTGTCCAATATAAATTGCTGACTAGTCATGTGCAGTGGTGCACACACCAATTTTGGTAGAAAATGCCAAACACGCACTAATGAATGAGCCACATCGAGATTTCCTTTTAGCCTTGTGATTAATGGATGAAGTATGGAACAACATTAACTGTCAAATAACAAAAACTAATTTCAAAACTAGCATTACAACCATAATTATCACATTTAACCATATTTTCCGATGGAAAATATCACTTGATTAATTGGCTGGGCAGAATAATTGAGCGTATTTGGCAAATATGAAAATCTGGAAATAAACTGGATTTTAATAATCCATGAAACCACTCCAAAGGATAGTAAACATAAGTCAACTAAGCAGGTTAATAAAATGTGAGGCTGGATGAACACAGCAGGCCAAGCAGCATCTCAGGAGCACCAAAGCTGACGTTTTGGGCCTAGACCCTTCATCAGAGAGGGGGATGGGGAGAGGGAACTGGAATAAATAGGGAGAGAGGGGGAGGCGGACCGAAGATGGAGAGTAAAGAAGATAGGTGGAGAGAGTATGGGTGGGGAGGTAGGGAGGGGATAGGTCAGTCCAGGGAAGACGGACAGGTCAAGGAGGTGGGATGAGGTTAGTAGGTAGCTGGGGGTGCGGCTTGGGGTGGGAGGAAGGGATGGGTGAGAGGAAGAACAGGTTAGGGAGGCCGAGACAGGTTGGACTGGTTTTGGGATGCAGTGGGTGGGGGGGGAAGAGCTGGGCTGGTTGTGTGGTGCAGTGGGGGGAGGGGACGAACTGGGCTGGTTTAGGGATGCAGTAGGGGAAGGGGAGATTTTGAAACTGGTGAAGTCCACATTGATACCATTAGGCTGCAGGGTTCCCAGGCGGAATATGAGTTGCTGTTCCTGCAACCTTCGGGTGGCATCATTGTGGCAGTGCAGGAGGCCCATGATGGACATGTCATCTAGAGAATGGGAGGGGGAGTGGAAATGGTTTGCGACTGCGAGGTGCAGTTGTTTGTTGCGAACTGAGCGGAGGTGTTCTGCAAAGCGGTCCCCAAGCCTCCGCTTGGTTTCCCCAATGTAGAGGAAGCCGCACCGGGTACAGTGGATGCAGTATACCACATTGGCAGATGTGCAGGTGAACCTCTGCTTAATATGGAATGTCATCTTGGGGCCTGGGATAGGGGTGAGGGAGGAGGTGTGGGGACAAGTGTAGCATTTCCTGCGGACCCATGGCCACCCCCTTAGTCTGTAGGAAGTGGGAGGAGTCAAAAGAGAAGTTGTTGAGTGTGACGACGAGTTCAGCTAGGCGGATGAGAGTGTCGGTGGAGGGGGACTGGTCGGGCCTGCGGGACAGGAAGAAGCGGAGGGCCTTGAGGCCATCTCCATGTGGAATGCAGGTGTACAGGGACTGGACATCCACGGTGAATATGAGGTGTTGGGGGCCAGGGAATTGGAAGTCCTGGAGGAGGTGGAGGGCGTGGGTGGTGTCACGGACGTAGGTGAGGAGTTCCTGGACCAAAGGGGAGAAAATGGAGTCCAGATAGGTGGAGATGAGTTCGGTGGGGCAGGAGCAGGCTGAGTCGACCAGGGCAGGCAGGTTTGTGGATTTTGGGAAGGAGATAGAAACGGGCTATGCGGGGTGAGACCGTGAGAGACCACTCTCTCTGTGACTCCCTTGTTCGCTCCACACTGCCCTCCAACCCCACCACACCCGGCACCTTCCCCTGCAACCGCAGGAAATGCTACACTTGTCCCCACACCTCCTCCCTCACCCCTATCCCAGGCCCCAAGATGACTTTCCACATTAAGCAGAGGTTCACCTGCACATCTGCCAATGTGGTATACTGCATCCACTGTATCTGGTGCGGCTTCCTCTACATTGGGGAAACCAAGCGGAGGCTTGGGGACCGCTTTGCAGAACACCTCCGCTCAGTTCGCAACAAACAACTGCACCTCCCAGTCGCAAACCATTTCCACTCCCCCTCCCATTCTCTAGATGACATGTCCATCATGGGCCTCCTGCACTGCCACAATGATACCACCCGAAGGTTGCAGGAACAGCAACTCATATTCCGCCTGGGAACCCTGCAGCCACATGGTATCAATGTGGACTTCACCAGTTTCAAAATCTCCCCTTCCCCTACTGCATCCCTAAACCAGCCCAGTTCGTCCCCTCCCCCCACTGCACCACACAACCAGCCCAGCTCTTCCCCCCCACCCACTGCATCCCAAAACCAGTCCAACCTGTCTCGGCCTCCCTAACCGGTTCTTCCTCTCACCCATCCCTTCCTCCCACCCCAAGCCGCACCCCCAGCTACCTACTAACCTCATCCCACCTCCTTGACCTGTCCGTCTTCCCTGGACTGACCTAACCCCTCCCTACCTCCCCACCCATACTCTCTCCACCTATCTTCTTTACTCTCCATCTTCGGTCCGCCTCCCCCTCTCTCCCTATTTATTCCAGTTCCCTCTCCCCATCCCCCTCTCTGATGAAGGGTCTAGGCCCGAAACGTCAGCTTTTGTGCTCCTGAGATGCCGCTTGGCCTGCTGTGTTCATCCAGCGTCACATTTTATTATCTTGGAATTCTCCAGCATCTGCAGTTCCCATTATCTCTCTCTCTCAACTAAGCAGGTTAACTGGATGTTCTTCTCTTGGTTATTTGTGGAGTCTTAAAAATGCAAAGTGGCAACAGCATTTACCTATTTGACATGAAGTGCTTGGGAAGTTTTACAGTCATAATTATTCAGCATGGAAACAGACCCTTCGGTCCTTCTCGTCCATGCTGACCAAATTTCCCAAACTAAACTAGTCACATTTGCCTGAATTTGGCCCTGTCCCTCGAAACCTTTCGTATTCATCTACCTTTCCAAAATGGTCTGTTAAACGTTGCAGCCATACCTGCATCTATCACTTCCTCTGCTAGTTTTTTCCTTGTATAAACCACTGTCTGTATGAAAAGTTTGCATACGGGTCCCTTTTAAATTTTTCTCCTCTCACCTTAAAATTATGCCACCTAGTTTTGAACTCCCTAATCCTAGGGAAAGGCCTTTGCTATTCACCTTATTTATGCCCTTCATGATTTTATAAACCTCTATAAGGTCATCTCTCAACCTCCTGTGCTCCACTGAAAACAAGTCCCAGCTTATCCAGCCTTTCCTTAAACTCTCCAGTTCCCATAAAATCCTGGTAATTCTTTTCTGCACCCTCTCCAATTTAATATTATCCTACCTATAGCAGGGCAACCAGAACTTTCCATAGCACTTCAAAAGAGGCCTCACCTATGTCCTGTAGAACTGCAAAATGACATCCTAACTCCAACACTCAATTATCTGAGCAACGAAGGCAAGTGTGTGTCAAATGCCTTTTTTTAATCACTGTGTAGGTCCTGCCCTTGTTTGCTTACCAAAATGAAACACCTTGCATTTATCTAAATTAAACATCATCTGTCACTTTTTGGTCCACTGGACCAAATGATCAAGATCTCTTTGTAATGTTAGATAACTTTCCTTCATGCCTTCTATATCCACCAATGTTGGTGCTATCTGCAAACTTACTCACCATGCCTCCTATATTCTCCGCCAAATCGTTTATATAAATGACAAACAACAGTGGACCCAACAGCGATCCCTGGGGAACATCTCTGATTACAGGTATCCAGTCCAAAAGCCAACCCTTCACAACTACCCTCTGTCTCCTAGTGTCAAGCCAAATTTGCATCACCATGAATCCCACGTGATCTAACTGTACGAACCAAGCTACCACTCAGAGCCTTGTCAAATGTCTTTCTAAAGTCCATTTCAAAGATTTGGTTTCAGATTTCAGTTTTGAGCTCCATCTAAATGCAGCTAGAGAGTTACAGGTGCCAAACTCTACCTGTGCCGAGGACCCTTGCTCCTTCTGGCTCTATGGAAATTTAAACAAAATACTCATCAATTACATTTTTAGAGGTTATCTCAAAGATCATTGTTTAAGCTATTCAGCAATGACATCCTTTTGCAGACAGACAGACAGATATGCTATTTGGACATTTACAGTCCGTCTCAAAATTACAAAGACAAATCTTGAGCATCAAATGACAGGCTGCCCTCACCCCATTTTAAAACTTTCAATCACCTGTTCTTAGGTGCAAAATATCCATCAGCAATTGAAAGTTAACTCCATGGTACAACACAAAACAATTTTGCTTTCTAATTATAATCACAGCAGATTAAGCAGAGTTTTGACTATAACACATTCATATCACTTTTATGAAGAGTTGAAAACAGTAACAACCATGAACAACTGCAAGGCAAGAACAGTTTCACCAACATTAACACCAGTACCTTTGAGACTACCCAATTCTAGACGACTAACCAGTTAGGGTGTCTGATCTCTCAAGGCCAACTCAAAATATGCACTTATAAAGTTTAACTGAACATTGCACTTGCATAAATAACTTTATCATGGGTTTAGCTGAAGGGCGGTGTAACATACATCCAGCTCTATTGGATTTGTTTACAAACATCAGATAGGAAATTAATCTGGCAAGTTAGGGGAGAAGACAAGATAATAAAATGTGAGGCTGGATGAACACAGCAGGCCCAGCAGCATCTCAGGAGCACAAAAGCTGACGTTTCGGGCCTAGACCCTTCATCAGAGAGGAGGATGGGGTGAAGGGTTCTGGAATAAATAGGGAGAGAGGGGGAGGCGGACCGAAGATGGAGAGAAAAGAAGATAGGTGGAGAGGAGAGTATAGGTGGGGAGGTAGGGAGGGGATAGATCAGTCCAGGGTAGACGGACAGGTCAAGGAGGTGGGATGAGGTTAGTAGGTAGGAGATGGAGGTGCGGCTTGGGATGGGAGGAAGGGATGGGTGAGAGGAAGAACAGGTTAGGGAGGCAGAGACAGGTTGGACTGGTTTTGGGATGCAGTGGGTGGAGGGGAAGAGCTGGGCTGGTTTTGGGATGCAGTGGGGGGAGGGGACGAACTGGGCTGGTTTTGGGATGCGGTGGGGGAAAGGGAGATTTTGAAGCTGGTGAAGTCCACATTGATACCATTGGGCTGCAGGGTTCCCAAGCGGAATATGAGTTGCTGTTCCTGCAACCTTCGGGTGGCATCATTGTGGCACTGCAGCAGGCCCATGATGGACATGTCATCTAGAGAATGGGAGGGGGAGTGGAAATAGTTTGCGACTGGGAGGTGCAGTTGTTTATTGCGAACCGAGCTGAGGTGTTCTGCAAAGCGGTCCCCAAGCCTCCGCTTGGTTTCCCCAATGTAGAGAGAGCCACACCGGGTACAGTGGATGCAGTATACCACATTGGCAGATGTGCAGGTGAACCTCTGCTTAATATGGAAAGTCATCTTGGGGCCTGGGATAGGGGTGATGGAGGAGGTGTGGGGGCAAGTGTAGCATTTCCTGCGGTTGCAGGGGAAGGTGTCGGGTGTGGTGGGGTTGGAGGGCAGTGTGGAGCGAAGAAGGGAGTCACGGAGAGAGTGGTCTCTCCGGAAAGCAGACAGGGGTGGGGATGGAAAAATGTCTTGGGTGGTGGGGTCGGATTGTAGATGGCGGAAGTGTCAGGGGAGAATGTCTTCCTGATTGTGCAGCATTATTTAGCACAATTCACCCTAAACTGGAATAAAAGCTTCTGGATAAATGCAGATTATTATTTCTAAATAAGACCCGTTTAAATGTAGGCGTTCCTTCTAAATTTTAGGTTTGTTCATCTCTTGTCATCCATGAGATGAAGCACCTTGTAATCAGCATGATATCAATATGATACCGTAGGATTCTAACTATCCCGATGTTGTAGCACTAGTTGGTTACAAGTGACTCCTGAATTTTCACTCCCATGCCTGTAATTTGTTCTCTTTCACAATAAGAGACCTGGAGGCCATAGTTATGAGAAAGTGTCACATCTCTGCTCTTGGTCAGTCTAAACACAATCCTACTGATCCTCCTGGAAATGGTAAACAGATTCTACTATCTTGGATCCATGGTGACAAATTAATGTCTTGATCCACAACATGACATACACGGAGGTAAAGCAAGTACCACTTTCGGCCAACTCATGAAGCATGCAAGGAATAACATCAAGCTGGCTCCTAGGACTAAGAAGTTGCTTCCTGAGTTCCCTGCACCATTTTGGTGCAGCTGTGAAACATGGAAAACTTAACAATTATTGAGAAAAGCAGCAGAACAATTTTATCTTCACTGTTTGCAGTGAACTCTGGGCATTTTAAAATATTGTTCATAATGTGTGGATGTCACTGAGTATATGCTCCAAATCCTTAACTGCTCTTCAGAAGGTGGTGGTGAGCTGCTTTTGTGAAGCAATATATAGTGTGAACTAATCTGTGTGGTGTCGATACACCCACAGTGCTGTTAAGAAAGGAATTCTTGGATCTTGACCTAGCAACAGTGAAGGAATAGTGGTATAGCTACAAAAAGTCAGGATGGTGTCAGACTTTGAGAGAAACTTCTGGTAAATGTGCTCTCATGAACCTTCTGCCCTTTTCCTTCAAGGTCGTGGTGGTTTTAGATTTGAAATATGCTACTGAAGGAACTTTGATGAGTTGCCAGAATGCATCTTGCAGGCAGTACTGTGTGTAAGTGGTGGAAGTAAGTGAATGCTTAATCTCATGGAAGGACAAAATCACTAAAATCTTTTCAGTGGCACACTTCTCAAGTATGTTTGCATTTATCAAATAGAAGCTACTTTGCTGGTTCAGGGACATTGGCTGGATGGCAGGTAGATGATAACTAAGTAATTTTTTTGTGTGGTGAAGTAGCCAGAGATAGAAGAGGAGTGTGGCACCCAAAGCTCTGCTTAGAAGGATGAAATGATGGCTCCAAAAGTCAATAATCACACTAGGGAGACATCAGCTGACAACAGTGGGAAATGGTGGCATCAACTGTGGGCAGATGTGTGCCACCACAACAATCAAATGGATATTGCAGCTTGGCAACACGCATCGACACCAAAGGTTAAAGCCACCATATTCAGGATTGAAATATGAAAGCATAAATGATGCCATCTACGTGAATCCAAAGCTATGAATGACTGAAGACCTTCATTAGCAAACTTTTTGAGATGGCAGTCCCAGACATAAGCTGCTTGTGAAGCTGCTTTCTCTCTCTCTCTTCCCCACCCCACCCCCCAACTCTCCATTAGTTGTTCCTAGTCTCATTTCAGTATTCATCTCATTTGACACTTTAAGTAGTAACATTTTCTCTTCCTTTTAGGTGTTGAGGAACGCAAGCTCCAAAATATTCCAAAGGACAGTCATACAGCATTCAAAACAATTAACTCTGTTCATAGATGCTGCCAGGTTGCTGAGTTTCTCTGGTACTTTGCTTTTAATTTAGATTTGCAGCATCCATAGCGTTTTGTTTTTAAATTAAGAATGAGTCCCCTAACAGGAGTGGAACAATGTACAGATGAGCTTGGAGAAGAACATAAATGGGCCATGGGATCACTAAGTTCCAGCTTTATGAATAGAAGTTAGAGTTAGAATACAGATTTTTGTGCTGCCCACAAAATGTGATGATTGCTTCAGAAATGCCTTTTGGTTTGTCCATGTTTTGTTTTTCTCAGTATTGCTGTTCCCTTATTGGTTACAAGTGACTCCTGAATTTTTTCTCCCATGCCTGTAATTTGTTCTCTTTCACAATAAGAGACGTGGAGGCCATAGTTATGAGACAAAGTGTCACAACTCTGCTCTTGGTCAGTCTAAACGCAATCCTACTGATCCCCTGGAAATGGTAAACAGATTCTACTATCTTGGATCTATAATGACAATCAAATTAATGTCTTGATCCACAACATGGCATACACGTAGGTAACACAAGTAGAACTTTCGGCCAACTCATGAAGCATTGCTGATTCCTGCAACACTATATTGTGAATCACTGGCAAGACAAATACTGGAAATCTGAAAGAAAAATAGAAAATGCTGGAAGTACATAAGTTAGAATGATGCAGAATGATGCCTAATGGCTCAGATTCATTTCCTGTACTGGCTTTGGAGCTCATGGGCCCACCTCCTCACATTGTCCCCATGCTTGCAGAATAGGTACACTCAAGCTACTCATAACTAATTGTCTCTAAATGAAAGATATACCCCAATGTGGTTTACTAATTATGTACTTAAGTCAAGCAGCATAAGGAGAGGACTTTGATGGCACTATAAAGTTGTAGAAAAGAGTAACCAACTGCATTGTTCAAATTAAGCCAAGAGGGTGCGGCAAGAGTGCAAGTTTGTTTTCATTAAAGCATGTGATTCATTATTATAATGGTATAAATTATCATGTAAGGTGGTATCGCTATTTGTACTCGTGTGTTATTATAATTGTTACTTTATTGGGTATTTATGACCATTGCCCATTGCCCCTTAAAATGTCCACATCCAGATGTGGCCTCACTGTCAGAATAGATGTCTAAGTCTACAGTATAAGTTTTATCATCTACAGAGCAAATTGCTTACAGATCAAATTAAAATTTAACTACTCATATATAATCATATTTCTGCAAACTAGTCCGGCAAACTAGTCCGACAAACTAGGTCAACTCCAGTTGTATTTTCTGGCTTTTGGGTGCATTATCTGATAATATAATTTGACATCTGCAGAAGGACTGAATGCGTTAACTCTGTGGAAACTTGTAAACCAGATAAGACAAGAGTTGTAACACAGCACTACCCAAGAATTCCACATACTGCTCTGCTAAACTTCACGCCAAATTCTTCCAAGATTTTCAACCACATAAGGGCCTCCACACAAATGCTTCTTTTAAGCTCCTGCACAACACTCATGATTGTGTTGACATCCAACTACAGCTTTTAAGTTTACAGTCTGGCAGCAGGAGAAATTCTTGAGATGTTTAGCTATGCTTAACTGGAACCTTTCTTGATTTTCTCTCATCGTGATCAGAGTAGTATCTTGGACAGTGGGGCCTAGAAAAGTGATTAAGACAGAACGGGACAAAGTTCGGAAGTAATTATTTTATATTAAGCAGCTCAGAATCAATGAAAATAAGGCTCCAATGCTTTTAGCTACTATCTTATAATTTTGTGAGAACTTCTGTTCCCTCAACAGTTAAGCTAACTTTAAACTGTAATTCTCATAATAAAGATAAATTAAAATTTCAAATAAAGTAATCTCATATCACTTTCACAAAATGTATGAGCTGATGAGCATGACTAGCAAACAGAAAATTTTGTATTTAATATCCATAGCAGTTGCATTAAGAATGTAAATGTGAACATATATATATTGAATGTAAATGTGAAAAAGTGCAGGAAAAGTGGGAGAAGTTCACTTAAACTTCAAAATGAATGTTTTTGGCAAAACCCTTTAGTTTATATTTCTCTCAAGAAAGAAGCCGTTTGATAATTCCGAGCCAAGCCAAAGGCTTCAACCAGAAATATTTTCAAATTTAGTACAACTTACATACTCAGTGGAAGTAACTTTGGACTATCCACCACCAATCCTCTCCTTCTAATCAATCGGGAATGCCCTGCCTGGAAGTGTTGGTTGGAAATAATCCGCAAAGCCATGGGGAAAAGGCAGGAGAAAGGTACCAGTTCATGATGCTCATCTGGAGCACTGGTACTAACATGGTAGCAGAATGGCCTCCTTTTGTGCTGTAACATTTCTGTGTACTAGCCCATGTTATAATGTCATGTAGGGGAGCTTCATCTCAAGAAATAGGTTGAAAACAAAGCAGTCTGAATGGATATGAAGAAGTGCATTCATTCCTGTGCTTTTCTGTTTAAACTGATTGTGGATTTCAAAACACCTTGATGATTTTGAACAGTGTGTGAATAAGAATGCAGATAAAGACTCATTATTAACAATGTTCTAATAAAATAACACAGAAAAGCATGCTGCTGAGTTTTCAGTGAATTAGTGCAGCCCTCTTGTTGCATAATCTGCCCCTTGAGCGCTGCATCATTCATTCAGTCTGACCAGAAATCCAACAGGTCTTGTAATCTCAATTCAAAATAGGCAATAAAAATATCACATGCAAATAATTCTACTCAGCTCATGAAATCTATGCGTTCATACTTCTAGAAATGAATTTTATTTGCAGATGCTTTCTAGTGTCCTGCAGTTGTTTGTATGTGCACATTCTAGTCCTTTTAGTAACACTGGCATCCAGTGACTACATTACCAAATCAGTTACACAAGCTCTTATATAGTCCCAACTTGTACGTATGATTAACACCTTTTTTTCTTTACAGCAGTGGAAAAAGTGGGTCTTTTTGGCACTGAATCCAGAGATTCCTATAAGTTTGAAATTTCACCATGTTGCTTTTGACTTTGATAACAAAATATGGAGGCTTTAACTATTTTCTCTAAAGCCTGTTGAAAGAAGTCTGTGTTGACAACAGCAAATTGTGTTTTTTAAATATGTTCCATGGTGTAGAATTCAGAATCAACAGAACAATCTTGCTCTCAGTGACAAATAGAAATGAGCAGTGGTAATCAAAGGAAACTAACATGGTGTGTTGAAATATTAAGAGAGGATGCACATTCAATATAAACATTCCTCCCCTTTCGAAATTGTAATTTGTTTTGTGGGCCTTGCTGCCATGGGCATATAAGCTAACATATAACCAAAAAAGGCTGGCTTTTGGAATATTGTTATCCTGAGTCTTTCAGCTAATTGGATAGGCGGCAGATTATTTTTGTAAGCGCTGATAACTGTGTAACCTATTAACGTCTATTTCTCCTTAAATTACTGGAGAAAGAAGATCCACTATGGCTTTTGGGGACTTTTCCATTCTCTAGCTGACAGCTTCAGTTTAAAAGCAACCAATATCAGCATTAAGGGAGACAACAGCTTAAGGCAAAGCTGCAAACACTCTCCCAACAGTACCTCGTTCTCAAGAAAGCAACCGTCAATAAAATAGCGCAACCTTTTCCAATTTCTCATCAGTCAGAGAATAACTTTGTTTGCGCTCCCCCCCCCACCTCACCCCATGAGAAACATGGTATTCTAAAAGCAAACTACAGCAGATTCTAGAATTTGTACTGAAAACCAAAAAACACTGGTAATCACAGGGAGTCAGGCAGCATCCATGGAGAGATAGCATGCTACTGTTTCCAATCTAGTTGACTCTTCCTCAGAGCATGCTGTCTCTCCACAGATGTTGCCTGACCTGCTGTGATTTCCAGCATGTCTTGTTTTCAGTACGGTATTCTAAGACATTGGTGACTAAATTTAAAAGGGTTTGTTGTTCTAGATGTGGATTTCTCTGGGTGAGTGCCTACCAATGTCTACGGTTTTTGGCCATTCAGACAACCTCTGCTTCACCTCTTCAGCTTCCTCTTCAACATGAAGGTGAACATGACAAGAACATCACTGCTGCAAAGTAATGCTACCAAATTCCAAAATTCGACCCTGAATCACAGCCTTAGCTTTCTGTTAGTCAAATGTGAAGTTACAATCAGATGGAATTCTTAGAATTTTACCAAAATGGGTGGTCTTCAATACTTGCATTTTCTTAATTCTACCAGCAATGCTTTGCTTATTGCAAATGGTTTTCCATGGAAGATAAATATTTCATGTCAGACCCTGTGTATAATTTCTACTGAAGCCAGTATTGATTATTGCAAACACAGTAAGCTTGCTATATCAGGAAGAAAGGTAAACAAAAAGGCCAATTCAGCAGATTTACCTTCACTTATGGCCTCATCCTTCAAAGCCTGAAGAAAAACCTGGCACAATGTGTCTGAGTTGCAATGATTTAGCACAATATTGGCCAATGATGACTAATAAATGGATGCAGCAGTACATTAGTTAGCAATGAAGTGAGCTGACTCACAGAACCAGCAAAAAAAAAGCAGGGATAATCCAGCAAATTATCAGCTGGCTAGCCTGACGTCAGTGGCGGGGAAGCTCTTGGAGAAGATACTGAAAGACAAAATAGGTGCATATTTGGAAGAAAATGGACTAGTTAGTGACAGGCAGCATGATTTTGTATGGGGAAAGTCATGTCTCATCAACCTGATTGAATTTTTTGAAGACGTGACAAAGATAATTGCTGAAGGAAGAGCTGTGGATGTAGTTTATATGGACTTTAGTAAAACATTTGATAAGGTCCCAAATGGAAGATTGGTATAAAAACTAAAATCACATGGGATATGGGGTGGGCTGGACAAATGGATACAAAACTACATGGTCATAAAAGCCAGGGTAGCGGTGGAAGAGTGTTTTTCAGAATGGAGACCAATAAATAGTGGTCCACGGGGATCAGTCTTAGGTCCTCTGTTGTTTGTAGTTTAAATAAATAATCTGGAGGAAAATGTGGGTGGTCTGATTAGTAAGTTTGCCAACATGATGTTTAGTGGAGTTGCTGATAGGGCTAATGATTATAAAAGGGTACAACAGGAGATGGATAGATTGGCTTTGGATTATGGCCCCACCCCCGACCACCAAACCATCATCTCCCAAACCATCCGCAAACTCAAGACCTCAGCTGACCTCCCACCCATGGCCTCCAATTTCATTGTTCCCACCCCCACACTGCCCGCTTCTATCTCCTTCCCAAAATCCACAAAACTGACTGCCCTGGTCGACCCATTGTCTCCGCCTGCTCCTGCCCCACTGAACTTATCTCCAACTGTCTGGACTCCATTTTCTCCCCCTTGGTCCAGGAGCTCCCTAGCTATATCCATGACACCACACACACTCTCCACCTCCCCCAGAACTTCTAATTCCCTGGTCCCTAACAACTCATCTTTATCATGGACATCCAGTCCCTATACACCTGTATGCCCCAAATAGATGGCCTAAAAGCCCTCGTTTCTTCCTGTCCCGTAGGCCTGATCAGTCACCCTCCACTGACACGCTCATCCGCTTATCCGAACTCGTCGTCATCCTCAATAACTTCTCCTTTAATTCCTCCCACTTCCTACAGACAAAGGGGGTGGCCATGGGTACCTGCACGGGCCCAAGCTATGCCTGCCTCTTTGAAGGGTAAGTAGAACAATCCCTCTTCCAAAGCTACACTGGCCCAAAAACCCACCTCTTCCTCCGTTACATTGATGACTGTATCGGCGCCGCCTCATGCTCCCAAGAGGAGCTCAAACAGTTCATCCACTTCACCAACACCTTTCACCCCAACCTTAAGTTTACTTGGACCATCTCTGACACCTCTTTCTCCTTCCTAGACGTCTCTGTCTCCATCTCTGGCATCCACCTGGAAACTGATATTCATTTTAAGCCTACCAACTCCCACAAATACCTAGAATAGTCCTCCTCTCACCCACCTTCCTGTAAAAATGCCATCCTCCATTCCCAATTCCTTCGCTTCCACCGCATCTACTCCCGAGATGAGGCATTCCACTCCCGAACCTCCCAGATATCCTCTTTTTTCAAGAACCGCAACTGCCCCTCCAGTGATCAAAAATGTCCTCGACCGTGTGTCCCGCATTTCCCACAACTCATCCCTCACACCCCATCCACGCAATAACCAAAACAGAATCCCCTTCATCCTCATGTACCACCCCAACAACCTCTGGATCCAATGCATCATTCTCCAACATTTCCGCCATCTGCAATCCGACGCCACTACCAAAGACATTTTTCCTCCCCACCCTTATTTGCCTTCCAGAGGGATTACTCTCTCCATGACTCCATTGTCTGTTCCACACTCTCCTCCAGCCCCACCACACCCGGCACTTTTCCCTGCAACCGAAGCAAGTGCTACACCTGCCCCTACACCTCCCCCCTCACCCCTATCCCAGGCCCTAAGAAGACTTTTCACATCAAACAGATGTTCACCTGCACATCTGCCAATGTTGTATACTGTATCCACTGTACCCGGTGTGGCCTCCTCTACATCAGGGAAACCAAACTGAAGCTTGGGACCGCTTTGCAGAACACCTACGCTCGGTTCGCAGTAAACAACTGCACCTTCCAGTCGCGAACCATTTCAACACGCCCTCCCCACTCTTCAGACGATATGTCTATCCTGGGCCTCCTGCAGTGCCACAATGACGCCACCCGAAAGATGCAGGAACAGCTTCTCATATTCCGCTTGGGAACCCTGCAGCCCAATGGCATCAATGTGGACTTCTAAGCTTCAAAATCTCCTCTCCCTCGACCACATCCCAAAACCAGCCCAGCTACTCCCCACCTCCCTAATCATTCCTCGCACCTCAAGCCCCACCCCCATCTCCTACTCACTAACCTCATTTCACCCCCTTGACCTGTCCATCCTCCCTGGATTGACCTATCCCCTCCCCAACTCCCCGCCTACATTAACCTTCATTGGCTCTAACCCCACCTCTTTGACCTGTCTGCCTCCTCTCATCCTATCTTCTCCTTTATCCATCTTCGGTCTGCCTCCCCCGTCTCCCGATTTATTTCAGAATCCCCTTCCCATCCCCCATTTCTGAAGAAGGGTCTCAACCCGAAACGTCAAACTTTCCTGCTCAGCCTGCTGTGTTCATTCAGCTTCACACCAGGTTTATTTTTTAGTTTAGCTAGGGCATGATGATTGGCACAGGCTTGGAGGGTCAAAAGGCCTGTTCCTGTGCTGTACTTCTCTTTTGTTCTCTTTAAAAAGTGGTGGTAGCAGTCCCTACACTAACTTTGGAATAGATGTGTTTCCTTCAGCTAAAAAACCTGTTAATATGAGAGGTGCATCAGTAATACTGTGGATCTTTCATTGGAAGACAGAGTTGATACTGTTGGAATTTAAAATTTCTCTTGCCCCTTCTTCCAAGGGCCTTTCCTTGTAAGTTATTGAAAAATGAGCATTCAATTCAGCTGCACAATTTAAATAACAGATTTTATTTTTACATTTATAACAACAAAATCTTTCTGTTGTGAGCTCATTATGACCTTCAGAATACACTGTTTTCGCGTATCTTCATTGGACATGCCAAAACATTTTCCAATGCTCTGATTTGAGGTGGGTGGTAAAGCTGACAGTGATAAAATAATATTTTGCTGTATGCTTATTACTTAAAACAAATATTTAACTATTTTGGTAGCAATCAAGGAGATACAATGTTTGCTAAACTTGAGTGTTCTATGTCTGTAAATTTCTTAACACAGAATGGAAATACAGAAATAAATTCAGAATTTATTATTCACCATCCATTGTCATAGAATGTTCGAGGTACTAAAACACTAGAAATGCATAACTATGTGGAAAGTGAGAACAATGTTGCAAATTAAGCAGTGTGACTTTTATAAGGCCATGAAGTATCCTGCCAAAGAGATGTCAGCAGTGGAGAATGCAATCCACTGGCTATTTTATGATTCATTGCTCCGAGATTGGTTTCATTTGAAACTTCTAATCAGCTGATAAATGAATGTTTGGTTTGATGGTGTAGTGAGCCATGCAATATGCTCAAACCTCTCCAGCAACCCGCATTGTGGAAGCTGATTCAAATCCAAACTAGATAGGGTATGTTTCCATGCTGTATCATTCTTCGGTCCAACCAGTCCATGCCGAGCATAATCCCAAACTAAACTATTCCTACCTGCCTGCTCCTGGCCCATTTCCCTCCAAACCTTTCCTATTCGTGTCCAAATGCCTTTTAAATGATGTAATTATGCCCACGTCCTCTTTCTCAGGAAGTTCATTCTACATTCAAACCACCCTCTGTGTAAAATAATTTGCCCCTCATGTCTTTTTTTTAAATTTCTGTCCTCCCACTTAAATATGTTTTGGTAAAAGATTATAATTTTTTGTTCCAAATGGGTTTGAAGCCAGCCGAAGCCAGCAAAAAATCTATTTGAACAACCACGTAAGTCATGATACATCTCCAAAATTATTTTCCTTCCTTTGTCTTTGTAACCAGTGGGAATCATTGTTATATAAATGTAAACATAAATTGTTGTTATTGCTCGTGAATGGAACTAGATCTCAAATTGGAAGGCCCATTTAGACTTAATTCTTGGCCAGTTAAAATGCCAACTGGAAACTGGCTGTGTGGATGATCCAATTTTCAAGAAAATTGTCTTTTGCATGAGAACCACATGTTACAAGGTAAATTGAGTTAACCGCAATATTTTCACCCCATTTGTTCTGATTTTTGACAGATTCTTTCAAGATCAAGAGGACTGGAGAAGGAACCATTTGAGCTTCCAGATGTGGGTGAAACCCATCAGCTCAGCAACAGTACTTGAGCAGAAATTCAAACCTCATTGATTTATACTGTTTTGGTTCAATGGTCACATCTGCATTCTTAGTCATGAGTTCAAGCTCCGCTTTGGTATTCGAATACAGACTAAGCTGTCATAATTGACCTAGTTATATCCAACACAAGCAGTCATTAAAAGCAATTAACTTTCAGATGAAACATTAAGTCAAGGCCTCATTTATCCATTCCAGTGATTTAATTTGACGTTAAAAGCTCCCATGGCACTTTTGAGAGGAGGAAAAAAAAGCAAAAACTCTCCCAGTGTCCCACAGCATTCAACTCCAGCTCCAGTTTGGTTTAGAAAGCACAGGAAGTAGAAAAGAATGAATTGCTTCAGACGAAAACAATACAACAAAAGCAGAAGAACCGGTATGTTGAGACAGGTGAAGTTGAGCTGTTCGTCAGAATTTTAATAGCCCTCTCGTGATGGGCTAGGAGAGGGGACAGCTTGTAAAACAATGACAGAAGAGAGATGCCTGACATATTCCCATCACCACCAGTGATTGGGAAGGGCAGTTGGGTAGATGCCTATCTACTGGAAGCAGGCAGCCAATTAATTCAGTTAACTGGACCATTAACCACCATTTTAAGCTGCAATTTTCCAGCAGTGCAACAGTCCCAAATGGATACTTCAACACTCCCAATTGCTAGGGCTTGCCTGGTTAATCCCAGCAAATGAAAAAAATAAATCTCTGAATGAAAATGGTAAGGTCTTGGGGGAGTGTTGCTGAATAAAGACCTTGAAGTGCAGGTGCATAGTTTGTTGTAAGTGTAGTTATAGGTAGACAGGATAGTGAAGAAGCTGTTTGGTATACTTGCCTTTATTTGTAGGAGTTGGGAGGTCATGTTGCAGCTGTATGGGACATTGGTTAGGCCACTCTGAGTATTGTGTGCAATTCTTGTGTCTCTCCTACAGGAAGGATGTTGTGAAACTCAAAAGGACGCAGAAAAGATTTATAAGGATGTTGCCAGAGTTGAAGGATTTCAGCTATAGGGAGAGCCTGAATAGGCTAGGGCTATTTTCCCTGGACCATCAGAAGCCGAAGGATGGTCTTGTTCAGGTTTACAAAATCACAAGGGCTATGGATAGGGTAAATAGGCAAGGTCTTTCCCTTGTGGTAGGGGAGTCCAAAACTAGAAGGTGTGGGTTTAAGGTGAGAGGAAAAAGATATAAAGTAGACATCAGGGGCAACCTTTTCATGCAGAGGGTGGCGCATACATAGAATAAGTTGCCACAGAAAGTGGAGGAGGCTGGTATAACTGCAACATTTAAAAGGCATCTGGATGGGTGTGTGAATGGGAAAGAATTAGAGAGATATATGGGCCAAATGCTGGCAAATGGGACTAGATTTACACAGCATATCTGGTTGGCATGAATGACTTGGACTGAAGGGCCTGTTTCTGTGCTATATATCTCAATGATTCCTCTTCTCTCTGATCCTTGGCAGTGATGACCTGAATTGAGCCATCCCGGCAAGCTGCAGGTTTTCAGGCTGTTCGACTGGGCAGACGTGGATCAGCCACTTATCCCAGAAGTGGATTGTCCTCAATTCACATAAAATTTTGTCCTCTAGAACAGAATAGCTATCCATGGTTCTCTAAACAATAATGTAGATGAAACACGTTTCAAATTTCAAAGTCTGTTACTTGTGCCGAATTCAGAATCAATCTTAATATCTTTTTTGTTTGCCTATTAAGGGCTATCTGAGACAAGCCACTCCATCAAAATGTTAAACATTCCACTCAAACCGGTACTTCTGATCAGTCAAACAGAACAGTACCCTGTAGCTGAAGAATTACCCAAGGCTAGTTCAAAATCAAATCTCCAGTTCATTATGTTGGGCTTTTAGGTGAGTTCCCTCTCATTACTCTACCAGCTGAAGAATTAAATGAAATCCTTGTGACAAGTGCCTAAGGTACTAGCTTTAAAGGCAGTCAGAGTTGGTAATTAAAACATAAGCAGTGAAGGAATTGTCATTTTATTTATAATGAATAGTTCAGCTAGTAACCAATTTAATTTGTAATGTCAATCATTGTAATCTTAAAATCATGAACCACTTTTAAGACTACAGGCTCAGTTCTTTTTTTTTGAAGCTATATAGATGATCCCAGAATGGATCGCCTGCAAACTATCAGGAAATGTGGAACAGGCAGGGGATATTTTATTGAGGGAATAGATGGCTGGGGCTAGTACTTAATAGATGAGTTTACAATTCTGGGGAATCTGGTATGTCAAAAAGCGGAAATGTTTCTGCTTGTAGGGTAATCTCAATCTAGGGGTTATAAACACAAAATAAACAGAGTACATATATTGAAGATAATTCAACAAGAAATTTCAGAGAACGTTCTTTACCCCAAGAGGAGTTAGAGTGTGGACCTCACTGTACAATATGGAGTAAATGAAGCAAATAATATACAAGCATTTGAGGCATGCTAAATTTAAAAAAAATATATGGTAGAGAGGTTTCAGAGGTTATGGTTTGAAAGGCTGGATGAAGAAAAGTGGTAACAGGATTTTGTGAACCATAAATAACGAAATAAAGCAGCTAGGCCAAAGCATGTAAATACTTTGTAATTCTTACTGGTGTAATAGAATTTTGAGTTATTGAAATCATTTGCAAGCATTTGAATTTATTGTGAATGTGTCAAAATGTTGCATTTTTGTACGTTAACACAATGTTCAAAAATTTAAAAATTGCATCCAACATTTAAATAATATATCTGAAATTCCTCTACCTCAGAGGCTTTAAAAGCATGCTCTAATGTGAAAAAGAGACCGGAATGGTAACGAATAAATACACCAAAGATGCAAAAGAATTATGCATCCAAGTGTTTTAGTTTTGCATGCATCACAAATAGCAACATTAGAAACCAACTTTTATCCTCAACACTTCATCTTATTATCCAACTCATGTTCAAACACAGCCTTCATCATGTCACACATTATCCTCTCTAGTCTGCGCTGCTTGCTGCATTAATACTCATTCTTTCCTATTCAACATGACGTATGCGACAGCACCAGAGAAACAGATGTTCCAGTGATATTTCTGAAATATATAGCAAATCGTTCAGTATTCAAAAGTGGGAAAAAAGTTTCATTTTAAATAAGACCCTGAAACAGAACTGATCAAAGATTTTGCACCAAAACGTCAGTGAAAAGAAGAAATAATAGTGAGTTCAAGCATTTTAAAACTTTTATTTCAGCATTCACAGTTATCTTTTTATCTCATCAGTTGTAAATTTTTGCAGAATGAAAATTTTGCAAGTTCACAATTCTTCCTGAAGATCATTTCTACCTCAATTTAAAAGACACTAAGAGAAAAATGTTTCAGAGATAATGGGAACTGCAGATGCTGTAGAATCCAAGATAACAAAGTGTGGAGCTGGATGAACACAGCAGGCCAAGCAGCATCTCAGGAGCACAAAAGCTGACGTTTCGGGCCTAGACCCTTCATCAGAGGGGTCTAGGCCCGAAACGTCAGCTTTTGTGCTCCTGAGATGCTGCTTGGCCTGCTGTGTTCATCCAGCTCCACACGTCGTTATCTAAGAGAAAAATGTTTGTTAGTTTTCTGTACCTTGTGACTTCTTGCTGAAGTCTTGAGACACTGGGTACATAGAACATCACTCCGAAGAAGAGGAGAGGCTCATTGGCAAATTTGTCGAGTTGCTTTTTTAGGGCTTTTTCTAGCTCCACCCATCGTCCCTGTTGGGTCTTACTGAGGAACCACAGTCCAAAATAGTGTGTCTGGCAGAAGAAACAAGAGAGTTATAACAGAGCTAAGTATTTCTACAGCCCTAAGAATCTCTGAACAGGAAATTTAAAAACTTCACAACATATAGTTTGTTTGTATTAATTTGAAGTCATTTTCTCATGAAATTAAATAAGTTGAATTAAATAGGCAAAGACACAGCAGAGAGTATTTACTGCTAAAAAATTAATCAAAGGGGTTTTGAATCAAGAGATCATAAGCAAGATTCCCTTTACTTTCCCAGCTGTGTCACTGAGCACATTTGTTCTTCAAGTGATAAAGACATGAAAACACTGACAACACCAGACAGAAGCTGACTTCGTTCAAATTAGAAGTCAAAACCATACATATTTCACAAAAATCTCAGCTATTTCATTTAATGAACTGTTGAGCATGATTTCAAATAAACTCTAATTACTATTTTGAGATACTTTGTAGCATTCTTCTGTATTTTCATATATACTCTGCAGGTTTACCTGAGAACCACCAAAATGGCAAAAGTTCAACAAATTTTTGTTTTAAGAAGAGAGTTTTTAACTTGTAGAGTTACAAGGACAACTGAGCACAGAATAAAACCTGCTTATCAAGTATTTTTGTTATTTGCATGGCCCAATTTAAATGCATCCCAAATTTGCAGTTTTAAAACAAAGACAGGCTGAGCTTCAGCGAACAGTTTGGAGATGATCCCATCTTGGCCTCCTCCTCAGGTTCCTAGCATGACAGATATCAGTCTTCACCCAATTCAATTTATTCCACGTGACATCAAGAAATGGCTGAAGGTACTGGATACTCCATAGGCTGTGGACCCTGACAACATTCTGGCAATAGTACCGAGGATTTGTGCTCCAGAACTAACTGTGCCCCTCGCCTAGCTATTACAGACTAGCCATGATACTGACAGCTACTCAACAATGTGAAAAACTGCCCCGATATGTTCTGTCCACAAATTCTGAAGCAAATTCAATTTCCAGTCCATCAGTCTATTCTCAATCATCAGCAAAACAATGGAAGGTTGATGCTGTTGCTGGCTAGGCCAGCATTTATTGCTCATTCTTAAAGTCCCAGAGGGCAGTTTAGAGCCAACCACATTGCTGTGGGTCCTGAGTCACATGTAGGCCAGATCAGATAAGGATGGCAATTCCTTCCTGAAAGGACGTTAGTGAGCCAGATGGGTTCAACAATCAGCAATGTGTTTGTGGTCATCACTAGACTGTTAATACCAGATTTTTAAAAAATTGAATTCAAATTCCACCACCTCCCTGGTGGGATTCAAATCTGGGTCCCCAGAATATTACCTGGGTCTCTGGATTAACAGTCCAGCAATAACACCACTAGGCTGTCACCTCCCCTTATTGGTGATGCTCTGCGGAAGTTTAAAGAATTGGGCCTTTTGAGTCCTCCTATTACTCTGGACCTTGTTCCACCTTTTGAGATATCCATAAGTTGGAAACAGAAATAGTAAGGTGTTGTAACTTTCTGTACAACATCATCTCCCCTCTGACATAATAAGCTCTCCCTTACTGGTCCAAATCAGAGTTGCTTCTGTACTGACTACATTCCTTTCTCAATTGCAACGTCTTCCCACTCGTTTCCTGTTGTCACCTCCTCAGGCCTCTTTTAAAAGAAGTGTGTCATTGCTCATTAATCAGCTTCTCTGCTTCTCAAGTTATACCCAAAAGGAAATACAGCCTCCAAAACAATCGAACCTATATATTCGAGACTTCTTACCTCAGTGGAAAATAATGCTAAAAACAATCAGCTTCGTAGCTAATTGTCTCACACAAACAAATAACCAAGATACAATTAGTTGAGAGTCATTGGAAATCTGGCAAGAGTTCATTTTACGTATTGCAATTCAGCCACTGTTCAAGGCATTGGAAATTCCTTTTGACAGTATCTACTATGAGGCTTACTTATGTCAATTATATCTTACAGTATGTCCCATCATTATTCTTGAAAAGCCAGCCTCAGCATGTGACTTTTCTCCTACAGCCAACATTTTACCAGCACTCATGGAAAAATGGTTAAAGGCACCACTTTAATGGGACATATCATAACCAGCTCCAAAATGGTGAAGGGCACTTTTTTCTCCCTGTTAAATACTGTATTAGAAAACAAAATCCTGAGACAGCGCTCAGCTGACAGTGCTCTTTGATGCAGAGTAAAGGTAACATTTTATTAACTGGAGGTAACATATTGCCTATGCACAAATATTGTTCTTGCTAGTTTTGCCAGACAGTTGGTAGAACATATTTAAGATACAAATGACATCATGTTGGCTACATTTTGCACTTCTAAGTAAAGCGAGGACACTGACTACTTTGGGACCTTAATTATAAATAAATATTGTTCCATTTGAAAGATTCCTTTCTGGTGTTTTATTATGTAATCCATTGAAGTATTTCCAAATCATTCCCGAGGAATTCTTCATGTAATCTTATTCCATTATCTAAATACATTAACAGGTAGCACAGTCATGCGCTTCTAATTTGTTTTCATAGGACCACATTATCAGCCTGAGATTGTTTTTAATTGATTCAAGAACTGTTGGAAGCAGTTAATATCAGATTTTAAGAAGGTAAAGCATTTTATGTAATGCTAGGTGCAGACAATTGTTAAAACCTACCTGTACAAGGTTAAGTACACTCTTAATTTACAAGGACTTGTGCTTAGGTTTCAACTTAATACACAAGTTGTTTATTTTAGCTGTGACCTACAATCTGTTACATTCATTGAAGTTTGCATCTACCTGAATGGTTTCTATTATTCTCATTCCTGACATTTTCTTTTTTCTTTGTGTCTATCTTTCCCTCATTCCATACTTTCTTATTATTGATATTCATTTTATCCTTTCTCAAAAGTGGCTGCTTGTGTTCGCAAGCACAAATCTGTTTTCTTTTAACTCCTGCATTCAGTATTTCCACTTTTAAACCACAGCTGGTATTCATTTCTCACCATGGCATTTGTTTTCATGTCAATCCAGTTTTATTTTCTCTAAATTTCTTGCTCCCACTATTTGGACTTTCATAATGGCACAGTGCATTTTTTTCAACCAGTACCTCTTTCATCCCCATAATGTTCAAAAACATCATGATCATTTGGCTCATATTTAGTCTCAGTAGAGGAGACATTTCATCCAATTAAATATGGCAAAGATCACTATTTTAAATCCTCTGCCTCTGACTTCATCCTTCATTTTGCTCACTGATGGAGGCTGAATCAAATTGCTTGTATATTTGGCATCTAACATGATATTGAGCCATGTTTCTGATGACAAATGCTCTCAAACACCAGAACTGCTTACTTTCAACTCCATCTGCCCTTCCTCCTACAGCCAGACCTGATATTTCCAAAGCTGTCACAGTTGAGTCTTCCATTGTCCACAGCATGGTGGACTCATCTAAAACACTGTTTCTTTTTTGGGAACTTGTTCCGAGTCTCACTCACCAGTCTCTGCCACGCTCCAGCAATGCTGCAAACGTTACAGTTCGCCTTGTTGCATTCAAATTCGTCAATAACATCACCGTTCCTTATCTCCACAACTTCTTCCCCCTCACAACATCCGCGTTCTCTGCATTCCTCAGTTAGGACTTCAGTGTATTCTCTATGACATTGCTGTATCAATGGTTGTTGTGCATTTAGCTTCTTTGATCCTAAAGTCGGAATTCTCTATCTAAAACTCACCACTTCTAGATTGATTCTTCAAACCTACCTCTTTGACGAGGCTTTTCTTAATATGTGCGAAGGAAGCTACAAGGCAAGGGGATTTTTTTCCTACACTAAAGTGGCTATATAACTGCAATGTCATTTCCATTCTAGCCCTGTTTCGATGTTTCACTATCTAACTTTTAAGCATTTTATTTCCACTTTTAGGGTTAGATTTCTCATTGGCAATAGTATGTGGTGGGGGGGTGGGGGGGGCTGCCACCCTTCCCGTTGTAGGAGAAAAATCACTCACTGGGATTTTCACAAGGCCATGCTTTTAACTACCAGGAAGACAGATTGTACATCCAATTAAGGAAGGCAGTCGGGGTCTAAAAGTTGGACGGCCAAGCAGAAGTCTTCCAGCTAGAGAGGAATGACAGACTGTAATGGAAGGCAAGGAAGGGATAGGGTGCTCCAAAAGAACAGCACCTCTCTCCAATTTGTTTAAGATTTTAGCCAAAAAACAAATTGAACGGCCAGGGAGGTCAGAATAGGCTGCTCTCCATTGCCTTTAGTTTAGTTTTAAGCTTGCTTGGAATGCTGGCCTGATGGCATTCAGACACCTCATCTGGCCTCCGCCAATGAGGAACATGGAAGCCGACTGGAAAATTCTAGCTGCCCTCAACTCAGCTCTTAATAAGGCTGATTCGCAGTGAGCACGGCGCGTCATTCTGCTGGGCCCAATCATGCCACAACAAGAAAATGGCCTGTTGGTGGCCTGGGGTTAGACCAGCGGTGCAGGTTCACATTTGGCTCAAGTATAGAGAACTAATCCAAACCTCTGTGTTTTGTTGTTCTCCCTTTTTGTTAAGAGCACGGTCTTTTGCTTGATTTCATTCTATTCCCAACTTTTGAAAAGAAAATTTCACTTGGGGGAAAAAAAATTAAAAGCCGAACTTGCATTTGGGTAGCACTTGTCACAACCTCAGGGTGTTCCAAATGTTTTACATTCAATCAAGTACTTTTCGAGCATAGTCACCATTGATATGTCGAAAACACAGTTGCCAATACCGACACAGCAAATTTCTGGAAACAGAAATGTGATAGTCAGCTTGCATGTTTTGTTGTGACGTTGACTGAAGGATAAATATTGGCCAAGCCACTAGAGGTAACAACCCTGCCCTTCTTAAAAATGGTGCCTTTGGATCTATTACTTCTACTGGAGAGAACAGTGGGCCTCAGGTTAGGGTTAACATCAGAAGGATAAGACATCCAGCAATGCAGCAATCCTTCAGTACTTCACTAGAGTGTCAACTTCATTTTTGTGCTCAATTCCGAGGGTAGAATTTCATGTAAGCAAATCTTGCAAGCCAGCTGGAGTAGTGGCTAAAGCCCGATGCTGGCACTTAATGCCTTCACAGAAAGTGGCATTCTACCACTTAACTGGGCAGCAGGAGGCCTTGCCTGCAATCAAGGTTAATGTTCCATTCACTGACAGGGGCTAATTCTTTGTTGCTATACAGCAGCACTTGGGGCATAGTGATCTCTGCCAGTGCGACACCCATCCAAGGCTATAGTCGCAGAGGGGCTCAGGTCACAGGTTAGTGAATGGCACGAGAGGGAAATCAAAAGGCAAGGGTTTACAAGAGGCAGGACCCAATGTCAGGTGGTATTGACTATTAAGTGCTATTGCGAATCCAACAGGGTTTGCTTCTTAGGCTTCCCTCAGGGAAATTCACTAACCCATTGCTAGATAAGTACCAGGAGCCATGGAATATGGGCATTAAATGGGCAACTAACGCTCACTTTAAGGCTTCATTTGGCTGCAGGAACACCAACCACAAATCTCTAGACCATAGACATATTTGGGGCAGAGGGAGGAAGCTGACAAGATCTAACCCACCCACCACCAAAATTACCCAAAAGGGAGGACATCAAATTCTGCCTGAGTGCAGCCTTGAATCCATAACCTTCTGACTCATCAGCAAGACTGATGCCAACTGAGCCAGAGTTAACATCTGAAGTCATCTTAAACTTGCCTAAATTAGCTATTAAAACTGTACATGACTTTTAACATTTCTGGTGACCTATTTTTTCACCGTTCTCTTCGTCTTAATGGCTGAAGCTCCATCTTCCACACTTGTCCCTCATCCTCATATTTTGCAGAGAAGTTGCTAACTCAAAATTCTCTACAGCCCATCATTTCCTGCTGAAATTTTAATACTGCATCGCTTACTTTGAATCTTCAGTCACCACATACACTTACCCAACTCATTACCATTAACTTCTCCACAGTTCAACTGCTTCTCTCAATGTTGCCTATTTCCACATTACACAAATATTATCATCTAACTTACCCCTGCAAATGTCCAATTTCTCAGTGACAACAAACCGCACTGTCTAAAAGGTAATGTTTAATAGAATGGAAAACCAACAAACTGTGAATGTTGGAGATCAGAAGCAAAAACAGAAATTGCTGGAAAAGTTCAGCAAATCCCTTCAATTCTGAAGAATGGACACTGGACTTGAAAATGTTTACTCTGCTTTCAATCCACAGATGCTAGATGACTTGCTGGGTTTTTCCAGCAATTTCTGTTTGTGTAATATTTAATAGCTTTATTTTACCTTCTACCTAAATATTTACAAAAATATTTCCTAAATTGTTGTGAACAGCTACTTAACATTTTTCTATACAATTTGCTATTTACGTATATTTATAAATACCAGTTTACACATACCATATTTACTTTTAAATTTACTTTTTATAAAGAACTCAACTGCTCATTTATCTTCTCGGCTCCAGTTCTGATGAAGAGTGAAGTTCTTGCTTAGATCTTGTTTTTATAGCTTCGTGTTTTCCTTTATCATGATTTTCTCCACCTCTAATCCTCTTTCTAAAAAGGCATATATACGCTGAACATTTTTCTGTCCTTCCATTCTAATGAGAATTTCCAATTAATAGTACAATCATTTCCTTTTCCCAAAATACATGATTACAATGATCAAAATTGTACTTTATTTGCAATTTAACTGCCCACTCCTTCATCATATCTTCACAATTTCACCCACATCCTTCTACCTGGTTTGTCACAGCTTTGGCACATTTAGAAATTTCAATGCCTGTGTCAAAAATATTTGTGTAATAATTGATTTCCTGTGACAATGTTGATGGACCAAGGTTCTGTAGCCCGATTTGAATATTCAAACTCAATACTCTAATGTTATTCAACATAATTCACTTAAAGCCAATGCTATAATGGCACATTGAGGTCGATGGCCCAAATGAGCTAGAGTCAATGAAAGGAAACTGCTTATATATCTCTGAGTTTTGCTAATGATTTATTACAATCATTTGCATGTGTGACATCTAAAGTGTGATGAATGAAGGCTAACATATGAAACATAGATTTACCTGGCAGGGTATGATCTAACATAATTTCCTTAGGCGCACTGCAAAATGCAATGTGCAAACTGAAAAGACAACAATTTATTCCTGGTTTCTATGCTTTCAGCAATTCATTTATACCATCCACCAATTTATCTTTAATACCTCTTGGTCTGAAACCTTAAGACAAAACAGTTTCATTCTTAAAGCACTTTTCATGACAGCCAGACCTCTCTACTTGCTTTACAGCGAATGAAATACCTTTTGAAGTTTTTGCACTGTCATGGAGGAAACATGACAGCCAATTAGTGCTTAGCAAATGCAATCAAAATCATTATGGAGACCGTGTCTGCACTGGCTCTCCGAATGGGCATTATGGCTTAATGCCAGTCTGTTGCCTTTTCCCCGTAACCATGCATTTTATATTTATACCAATTATCATTAATGTCTGTATATCTCATTGACCTGCCTCCATTAAGGCAAACCCAAACCACTTGTGTGAAGGTTTTCTCACATCTCACTTGCTCCCTTTGCAAATTACTTGAAATCTGTGCCCCTTCACTCTTAATTCTTTCATGAGCAAGAATATTTTCCTCCATTTTTTCTCTGTTCAGACCCCTCATCGTTTTGAAGGCTTCAATAAAATCTTCTCTCAGCCTTCCCCTCTCCAAGGGGAAACAGCCCCAACCTTTCTCATACATCAAACTAACTGAAGTTCCTCATTTTGAGAAGCTTTCTTGTGAAACTTTCCTGCACGTTCTCCAATGTGGTCACAACCTTCCTGCACTGAGAACAGTGCACAATACTGCAGCTGAGATCTAACTACTGTTTTATACAAGTTCAGCATCGTCACCTTCTTGCTCTTGTACTCCATGCATCTACCATGAAGCCTAGGGTATTGTATGTTTTATTGGCTCTCTCCTGCTCCTCTTTTGTGACTTATGCACATGTACACCCAAATCTTCCTGCTTCATCACATCCTGTTGAGTTGGATCCTCCATTGTAGAATATCTCTACATATTTTTTCCTACCAAAATGGATCACTTCACACTTCTCCGCAAAGCAACATGTGCCACACCTCTGACCACTTCAAAAGGGCATCAACAAGTTGGTCAAGTTCTATACCAGCTTCCAAGTTTTGTATCTTCTGTAAACTTTGAAATGTTTTCCTATACACCAAGGTCAAGATCATCAATATGCATCAGGAGCAGCAAAGATTGCAGTAGCAACTCCTGGAAATCTCCACGACAAACCTTCCTCCAGCCCGAAAAATATCCATTAACCACTATTCTCCATTTCCTATTACTCAATAAATTTTGCATCCACATCGCTACTATCCCCATTATTCCACGATCTCTTACTTTGATATCAGGTCTGTTATGCATCATTGTATAAGCACCATGAGAAAATTGACATAAACCAAATCTAAAGCATTATCCTCATCAACCACTTTGTCACTGCTTTGTTGTCATCTCATTCCAGTTCTAAAATTGATTCTGTCCTTGTCCAGCACTACAACCAATATCGTAACCTTCCTCCTTTTCTCGTCTTTCCTGAAGACTTTGAATCCAGGAATGTGATAATCAGTTCTTCTCTTTCATGCTTGTAACTCAGTCTTATTTGGTATACTCCCTGTACTCTCACACTTGCATTGTATCAGTGGTTTCAAATGTTTCAATTTCTCCCTTAGTCCAGCTCCAACTACCAAATTACTATTTTCAGTTCTAACGCAAACTTTCTCTTTGTATTTTGTGTTCCCTGATATTCCTCTCGGATTTACTCTCCCCATTTCCGCTCTTGTGCTGATTTAGTTTAAACCCTTCACAACAGCACTAAGAAGACACTGCACAAATAACTCAGTCCTGGCTCTGTTTAGGTGTACCCTATCTGGTCTGTACAGGTCCAATCTCTCAGTCAATCCCAGTGTCCCCGGGATTAGTATCCTTCCCTCCTCCGCCACTGTCTTCTCAACCAAACATTCATCTGTTTTATTCTTGAGGCACTGGGAGTCATCTGGAGATTATTACTTTTTAAGTTCTGCTTGTTCATCTTCTACCCAGCTCCCTCAATTCTGACAGCAGAACCACATTCCCCTTCCGTATTCTCTGTAGTTCAGAAAAATGAGAGGTGATCTTATGGAAGCATTTTTCGAGGGATCTACAAGGTAGGTGCACTAAGGATACCTTCGTTTGCTGAGTGGCAGGGAGGTGACATCTAGAACTAGGGGCATGCCATTTAGGATTAAGATTAGGAGAAATTTCTTCACTCTGAAGTAATGGATCTTTGGAATTATCTGACAGAGAATGTGCAGTGGAAGTTTAGTCATCAAGTACGCTCAAGACAGATTGATAGATTTCTAGTTACTAGTGAATATCAATGGACACAGGAAGAGAACAGCAAAATTAAATCACAGAATCCTTAGAGTATGGAAACATGCCACTCTGACCCTCTGAAGAGCATCCCACCCAGAACCACCCTCCAACTATCTCTGCATTTTTCTCCCTAAACACTACAGGCAATTTAGCATAGCCAATCTACTTAACCTGTACATTTTTGGACTTTAGCATTACAGTAGGTCAATATCCATGATCTAGAATGGTGGAACAGGCTAAAAGTACTGAATGTCCTGCACCCATCAACCATCTTTTGAAATTTATAATGTTCCAGACCTAAAACATTTATATTATTGAGTTAAATAATTGGGCAAAAAGTTGGTAAATGCAGCACAGTGCAAAGAATGTGAACTTCTGTTCACTTTGGACAGGAGAACAAAAGATCAGTAGTATTTAAATGGAGAAAAACTGTAGAAAGCTGCAGCACAAAGGTACTTGGGATACTTCTACATGAAACAGAAAGTTAGTACACAGGTGCAGCAGGTATTCAGGAAGGCTAATGGATTATTTTAAGGAGTTGGAGTATAAGAGTAGGGATGTTTTACCACAACTGTACAAGGTGGTGGTGAGACCACATCTGGAGTAGTGTGAGCAGTTTTCCTCTCCTTATTTAAGGAAGAATATCATTTCATTGGAGACAGTTCAGTGAAAGTTCACGAGGATAATCCCTCGTGTACAGGGATTGTTTTATGAGCAAAGGCTAAACAGGTTGGCATGCTTGTCACTGGAGTTTAGAAGAATTAGAGATGATCTCATTGAAACATGTTGGATTCTTTAGGGGCTTGACAGGGTAATTACTGAAAGGATGTTTTCCCTCGTGGGACAGTCTAGGACCAGAGGTCATTGTCTCAAAATAAAAGGCCACCAATTTAAGACTGAGATGAGGAAGATGGAGAGAACTTTTGAACTTCTTGCCACAGAGAGTTATGGAGGCAGAGTTCTCGTGTATAAATAAGGCTGAGGTAGATTGTTTCTTGATCAGGAGGGGAATTGAGTGTAACAGAGAACAGGCAAGTAGCGAACATGAGGAACGTCAAATCAGCCACGATCTAAGTGAATGGTGGAGCAGGCTTGAGGGACCAAACGGCTTACTTCCATTCCTATTCCTACTTTTTAAGGTCTTACCTATGTGGTCGACACCTCTCTGATAACTAAAACTGAAAACCCTATAAAGCTCACCTCACGTCGTAATTTGTTAAAGGAAATGTGAAAAGTGGTTTGCCTGTCCCTCATTTCCCAACCTGTTATAACGTACAGGTGAAATAAAATGAACTCCTGACAGTTGCTCTACAATCAACAAGTAACAATTTTATATAGCTAACTCTAACAGCAAACAAATTAACAACTACTAACAAACCAAACAATTCCCCCCTAATTTTCTAAACTCCTGAATAAAACAAAATTCTAATGGTATGCTGCTCCATAGATATTTCCCACTCACATAAACCAAAGTATAAGAAACAAAAAAAAACTTACAACTTAGACTCTTAAAATTACAGCCAGGATAAATCTTCCAGAATCTTCACAGAATCCCTACAGTGTGGAAACAGGCCATTCAGCCCGACAAGTCCACACTTCCCCTCCAAACAGCAACCCACCCTGACTCATTACAGCTGCATTTCCCCACATCTAACCCAAATATCACTGGACACTATAGGAAATTTCGCATGGCCAATCCACCGACTCTGCACATCTTTGGACTGTGGGGGGAAAACTGGAGCACCTGGGGCAAACCCACGCAGACACAGGGAGAATGTGCTAACTCTATAGTTGCCCGAGACTGGGATCGAACCCGGATCTCTAGTGCTGAGAGGCAGCAGTGCTAACCACTGAGCCACCATATCACCCGCTGCTTTGCCTTCTCTGCTGTTTTCCATTCAGGAATGCCTTTCTCTGTTGAATTCTTGTATCAGGAATATTAGCTGAGAATAATAGTATTTTTATTTAGAGGGTGCTTACTCTAAGATCTGAGTGATTTCTGAGACAGCAAGTGTTTTTCTTTCTTTAGAGCTGATAGCTGTTGAGAACTATTCTCTTAACAGATGACAGTTTGCTCTTACCCCCATTTTCAAATGCCCTCTTCTTTTATACCCTTGATGACTTGTTAATTTCTTAAACTATGATTGGTCCGAGGTTGGCAAAACCATCAGATTTAAATTTACCTGGGCTTTGGTATCTGAAGCCTGGTTTAAATTAATTGGCCAAATTCAAAAACCTGTTGTCTTGAAAAAAATGCTGCTTTGCCTGCTAACAGTACAGCCTTGTGATACAATGTTTCAATTTCAAGAACACTGCGCATCTGATGCTATCTCCAGACTGTTCTCCAAGACTAAAAAGACACACCTTTTAAAGGGACCACACACTCTTTCCCCTAACATATGACAAACAAATCCAGATGTCCTGTTTTGCAATCCACAAACCCTTTACCAACTTTGCAACATTCGACTTCAACCAGCTTAATTCGCCAAACACACATTCCAATGTAAAGGGTAGAATTTGCCATCTGCAAATCAGTAGCTATTTCACTTTGTGGTATTCATTAAAGAATAACTTAGAATAAATGTCTCATTTGATCACATGCTGTGACAGATGGACATTAAAGGCTTCAAGTTCAATTTCTCATGCAAAGTTAATTCGAACAAAATAAGTTTTGAAATTACACTTGACCAGATGCTTCTGACTTGTGGAAAGGGGCAACAGTATTTTTGTGCTGTCTAGTAATTACCAATAACTTGTGCAGGAAAATCTGCTTGTATAAATATTGAGGAAGAACAATGTCAGGGTTTTCTGTGATACTTCTGTACCCCCTTAGTACACATTGTAAAAGGATACTAGATTTTAATTATATTCACAGGCAAGATCTGTTTGGCTTGGTCACCAATGAATGACAGATGGGAATTTCAGATACGGTGTTACCTTTATTTTGTTTATTTTTTTTAAAAAAAGAGTGTCAACACAAATAGCACTTTATTATTCTAAAACTGTAACCATCCACAATTTTTTTCTTCCCTCCTGGCTGTTTCCTCAATTGCTCTCCTCTTCCTGTACTACTCTGCATACCTCTGTGCCTGCTCTTCTTGTGTATCCAATGTGCTGCCTCTTTCTCATTGTTTCCATTACTTCCAAACAGTGTACTTCTACCACTTCCCTTATCTGTTACTTGCCTTTTGTCCCACTCCCCGCTGATTAAAGCTTCTCTCACAACATACAATACATCCTAATACCAGTTAAAATGGCTTTGAAGTTTGAACTCCAGCTTGCCATTTTGAAGCTCCTTGTCAAGATTACAATCAATGAACATTTGGGTGAGGTTCCAGGATGAGTTGGCATTGGAAAAACCCAGGAAAAGAAAAAAAAGTGAATCAGGAGGAGCTTCTAGCAAAATTTTAACACAAAAAGCAGGTAATCCATTAGTTGTCAATCTACATATAGAACAATTGTGTAACAGCTGTATTTTGAAATTGCCAAGACATTGTGTCAGCACTGTAGAGGATGTAACACAGACAGAATCACTATAGTAACAACTTACACATCTGTAAACACCCACAAACAATCCTGCCTTCCCCAAAGTTCTTTAGGTTTACATGTTTTCAAATGGAGCAAACCACATTTAAAACATCCCATTTACTTCAGTATTGTAATGAAATATGTTTCTGGTATTATTTCAAAGAGTATTTGAAATAACGTGTTATTACAATGACAGATTGGAAAATGACAGGCTGTTTAATACATTAACGTGGTCAGGAACATGGGGATTTAGGTTATCTACACTGCAAGAACCTGTGTAATCTCTGCCCCCTTAACAAAATGAGCAAATAGTCAGACAGTAACATTTTAGACAAGTTGTTTATATTTCAAGAGAAGCTGAATTAGCTACGTGTTGTGACTTGTATACATTGTATGACATTAAGTGGTTTGCAAAGGTACTGTAAAACAGTTTAAACATTTTGATATTTAGGATTAGGTAAATTATTAACCGAAGCCCACGAATAACCATAGGCATGCCTTTCCATTAGGGACAGAGACACACAATTGAGTATACATAGCTTGAGGGGCAGGAGAGGAAGGAGAACCCCAGGAAATGTCACATCTGGTATGAAGAATGATCCAGTGCCATTGACATTGTGGTGTTGGCTTTGTCATGATAATCACCCAATGCTTCTCTCGGTGTTTCAGTGATACTTAACCTATTCAGTCCCAGTTTAAAATTAACCCTTCAAGTAAACTTCTTGAGGCAGGCTAGATTTGAAACAAAAAGCTGCTCCCTGATTCAGGTGCTGGAAGGTACATCAGCAATCAAATATCTTTAGGTCATTGGGATTAATTCACTGCAAGACAGATGAAGCTAAAGGGCAGAGGAGACAAGGTGAACTGTGAAAATATGCTGAAACAAACAGTTGCCAATTTCAGTTGCAATTTCAACACGCATTTTAAAAAAAAGCTTACTCCCCCATGAAAGGTATCAGGCAGAAATTTTGCAGAATTTGAGAGCATCCATTGACCCATAAATGGTGACGCAGGCCAAAATCTGGGATTCAAGGTGGGATGAAGGTAGGGTTTGGAATGAGTTGTGCTTGCATGGTATACTCCTGATCTGAGTAGCTCCAGTGCAGAGAAGACATCTGCTAGCTCCAAATTCATGGAAATTGCAGGGGTTTATCATGTTAACAATAATAATCTAATAATTACTTATCAGGGATTAATTAACTCGCTGTGTTAGTTTTGTTAAAACAAAACACAATACAGTTATGCACCAGGCATTGAGGTAAATCAACTGACTTCTAAGAACTTGCAAACTCAAAGCAAAGCTTCAGGAAGAGTTACAACATTGTATACACACAGCACATGATGTCCTTAAAAGTAAACACTTTTCAAAGGAAAAGGAATGGTACACACAGAGCATCCTCTTCCTTTCCAAAAGGACATGCCTAGCTTTTTATGATAAGAGAGCCTATGATTCTTGACAAAATGTTAGTGATTTGTTCTTATGTTCCAGACTGTATGATGATCACACTGTTATCAAGTTCTTCTCCTCTCATCCCTCCACCCCTCAAACCGACCGAGTGCAGTTGCTATTCTAGAATTTGTTTATCCTGATGCACCACAGCCAGTTTTGGATCTAGATTAGCCACTGACTGTTCTTGTTTCTCGAGTGGAGGTAATCTTCTTGGCATTTAACTATTTTGTCCTTTAACAGCTTCCTGGTCAATATGAAGTTTCTGGTTTAAAAGCTTGGATTCTTCAAATTCTACCAACACTTTAGCTTTCTGGTGGACTAGTACATTTTGTTCTTTGAAAGTGGCCTTAATAACTGTTAGTCTCTCCAACTTTTCTTTCTTTTTGACATGCTTGAAATCTGAACCGCTTCCACATGCTGCACCAGTGCTTGTTCGGTTTCTTCCATGTCGTGTTAAGAGACATTTTCCCCCCAGTGATCAACATTACTGGCATTTCTTTCTGAAATAAATGACTTTTTTGTGTTAAGGTGTAGAGCTGGATGAACACAGCAGGCAGAGCAGCAGAGGAGCAGGAAAGCTCAGGTTTTGGGTCTGGACACTTCTTTTGTGATGTGCATATCCACATGTTTTGGCAGGTCTGGCACTTTGAGAATTGCTTTGAGCACAAGCTTATGTTGCTGTAGTTGCTTCTGCTGAACTGGACTTGTTTCACAGGCAAGTTGCTCCAAATCATCCTGACTCAGCAAATTTTAACTAGGATTAGGTCATTGCAATTAACGCAGACAGGTGATTGGTGATCCCAACAGTACTGATATCGTAGAACATCTACGGCATCCAAAGAAATTGATTATATATGCACTTTAGCACTATTGATCCTGCACACAGAATTGGTAACGTTTTCTATTGTGAAACTTATTTTATTTATTTATTGTCACACGTATCAAGTTACAAAATACACTGAAAAGTGTCGTACAGTGTTGCCACTCTCCGGTGCCATCTTCAAACACAGGAAAATAAACCAAAACATAGAATGTAAAGGCAAGAAAATGAAAAAAAAGCAAGTGTCTAACTTTACAGTCCTTCTTGTAAAGTGGCTCCATCATTTTACATTCACAGGTTTCTCTATTACTTTCAATGTTGCTTCTCATATCTTTGGGTTCATGCATTTTAGAATTTGCAGGACTGATACATTGCCAGTTGCCATGTCAATTTTTGTGATCAACAGTCAATAATTTTCCAAGGATATAAATTTGATTTTTTCCAGGCAATTTAACATGGCATTGATGTTTTCCATCAAATTAACAGTGTGAAAAATGTGTCTACAACTCTTTCTGTCATTGTGCATCTGATGTGCACAATGTTGATCACATCATGTATAACTTTCGAGTGGGATACTAGATTATAGATGTTGGTGTTTGCACTGAGCTAGGAGGTTTGATAGCAGCTCAGTGAAGATATCAACATCTACAACCAGCACCCAAACTACAAATCATCCCTCAAACCCTGGATACTAGATTATCTTTACTGTAGTTTGAAGATACCCATTGCGTGCCAGTTGTTTGGGCCAGCACACAGATGTTTGCAGCTCTAACAGCCTTTGGCCACGGTAATACACTACAGCAATGCCATACATAAAATTGTTTGAAAGCTGGCATTTCCTTAGTGCATGCAGAAAGCCGCAAGTTCCATTTGTCTCATTAAATTTGGGTGCTCTAATGAATAAATCAACTGCTGAATTTGTACATAGGATCTCCAAGTTTAGTCAGTCTGCAAGGATTACTTCATACTCCCATCCATTCTTCAGTAGGTTTTCCATGCCACAAGTCTTTGCTTTATTTAGAAGTTCCTGCCGTAAAGCATCCATGGGTGCGGATACAATTACCAACTCAACAATTCTGTTCACTTGCCGAAACTAAAAAATTAACTGTGCATGTGAATCAAGTCATTTACATATTCTGTAAACTTCTATCAAAATGATACAAATACTGGTCAATGAAAATAAAAGTTTAATCTGACTCTCAATCAATCTTCTAATTTTTGAGATCTTTCAGCTCTTTAATCTTGACATACCATGTCTGTGTAGACCCTTGTATCTAATTGTTAAGAAAATCTTAGTGGCTTGTTTTTCTGTATTAGGCACACCTCAATCTAAAAAAATCACAGCTGTGATGGCTATTTAAAACATACTGAATCCGTTAGGAGGTGTGCTGTGTCCCAATTTAAAGAACAGAATTTTATGGGCATTCTGATAATGCATTTTTGATTTTTCTTCGCTTATTGTCAATCTAGCACAAAACCTTATCAGTTGCTTTTTTCAAGTGAATTGGCCTGGTCTCTCAATAGGCAATTAATGGCTTACCAGCAAGCTGCATTTTCAGCACTGTCTGTAAGGAATATAGAATGTTGTTCCATGCAGTTTAGCAAACTTAAGGCCGTCAACCAAGTACACCACTTTTCATGATGCTATGTTAATGTAAATGGTCTAATAAATCAGCCATTCATTAGGGATTAATTCTGTGGGTTAATTTATTTAAAACAGGAAAACCATTACAAGTTCTGAAGCAACTATTACAGCTAACCAGTGATTTATGTATGAGCAATTTGTAAACCCAAATCAGACTAATTGCTAGGAAGAAGTTCAACATTGTATAGCCAGAGACCTTAAAGGCAAACTTTTATAAGCCACATACATCAGGGCCAGTTTTGTAGTTTAGTACACCTCAGATGTCATGGATGAGGGAACCATTTAAAAGGGATGTTCTCAAAAGGTCTTACTTATGACCTCTTTAGCTCTCCACCCACATCCTCCATGTCAAGCTATTGCTCTTCCACATCCATTCAGCAGTTTACTGAAACAATAAACTTAATCAAATCAACCACATACATGGGAAATTTCAAATCAGTCAGTTTTTAAAAAAAATTCCTTCTCTAAGGAAAATACTGCTTCTCCTACATCCCTCTAAACATGTCAATCATTTGAACCTTTAAAGTCTTAACAAAAAAATCTACTAGTTTTCAACAGGTCTCTCTTTTGTAAATATTGTGGAATTAACAGAAATTGTCAATGAAGCAACAGCTTCCCTTGGGTGCAGCTATTTTAACAGACTAGTCAATGTCTGGTCTCTGAGCTATGCCTCAATAAATGTGGATTTCATGAGTTGGCAAGGGGATCCTGTGGGGAGGGTGCAAGGCCTAAATGGCTGTTGTATGCTTGTCAATTACAATTATAATTGGGACAAAATCCTAGAATGCCAAGGTGGACTTTTGTTCTGAAGTGCATGTGTACTTTGTAGTGGACTGAGCCCAACCAAACATCACTTGAATTCCTGGAACAAAAATCCTGCTCCCAAGGCAAGAGCACCGGGCTGGCAAATTTCTAGACTCCTGCTACCAACTTCTACAAAAATAATCCAACTCATCATCATTTGGGGGTGGCATGGTGGCACAGTGGTTAGCACTGCTGCCTCACAGCACCAGGGACCCAAATTCGATTCTAGCCTCGGGTGTCTGTCTGTGTGGAGTTTGCACATTCTCCAAGTGTCTGTGTGGGTCTTCTCCGGGTGCTCCAGTTTCCTCCCACAGTCCGAAGATGTGCAGGTTAGGTGGATTGGCCATGCTAAATTGCCCGTAGTGTTCAGGGATGTTTAGCTAAGGTGGGTTATAGGGGGATGGGTCTGGGTGGGATGCACTGAGGCTTGGTGTGGACTTGGTGGGCCGAAGGGCCTGTTTCCACACTGTAGGGATTTTTCTTCTAAAAAAAATTACTTTGAGACAATGAAATTGAGACACACAGAGATTTACTCTCGATATAAAAAGGTCATTTAGTTTGAAAAATCTGATTTTAAATTAAAATGAACAACAACTAATCCTGGAGTTTTCTTTTCTCTTTAATAACACTAATGCTATTTTCTAAACAACTGAAAAACATCTGGCTAAAAACACTGCATATAAGTTGTTAATTCATCACAGTGGGAAATATTTAAATAACACAGTTTGGGGAGTAACAGAAATGTGGAAAATAGCCAGCTTATCCATCAAAACAAAATAAAAAGCAGACCCAGCTAGTCATGAGATTAGAAACTTTGCAAATTTTCCAAAGGTTTAAAATAAGACAGGCTCTGGGTATCTCTCTCTCTCTCATGAGTGGATACAGCCAAACATCCAATTTTATTAATTGTTTAAGCCACCTTTGCAATTGACCTTACAGGCTTAAAGATTAGTGACAAAACCCTGAGGAAGTTTTAGTGAAGTGACACATTCTAGCCAAGGGAGGACTGAGAATCCAGGCTTGAGAAATTAAGAAAAACTGAAAGAACTGTGGATGTTGTAAATCAGGAACAAAAACAGAAGTCACTAGAAAAGCTCAGCAGGTTTGGCAGCGTCTGTGAAGAAAAATCGAAGTTATACTTTCAGATCCAGTGATCCCTCCACGGAACTGATTGATTAAAATTGATAAATCCCCAGGTTCTGATCATCTACATCCCAGGGTAACAAAAGAAATAGCCAAGGAGACAGCACAGATTGCCGTATTCCAAAGTTCCATGGATTCCAACATTGTCCCAGTAGATTGGACAGCGGCAAATGAAAACGGGCTACTTAACCAAAAGTGAAAGGGGAAAACAAGGAAATACAGATCAGTTACGCTAACATCAGTAGTTGTAAAAGAGTAGAGTCCATAAGGAATGCAAGGGGAGGTGACGGCTTCATGGTATTATTGCTGGACTGATAATCCAGAGACCCTGGTACTGTTCTGAATTCCACCAAAGCAGATGGTAGAATTTGAATTTAATAAAGAATCTAGAATTGAGGGTCTAATAATGACTATGAACCCACTGTCAATCGTTAGAAAAATCTATCTTATTCACTAATGCCCTTTAGGGATGGAAACTGCTATCTTTACCTGGTCGAGCCTACACATAACTGTGGACCCACAATAATGTGGCTGACTTTTAACAGTTAGAGATAGGCAATAAATGCAGGCCTAGTCAGTGATGCCATCATCTCATGAATGAATTTAAATAAAAGCATACTTATTACAGTGCTAGTATGTACAAATATTGTGTTTCTCGGATTGCAAGGTGCTAACACTAAATTAGTAACTTAAAACAGTGCAGTATTCTTCCACTACAGTGTCATGCTTCAAGTGATTTCAGAGTATGGTGGAACAGGAGATTTTCACACCCTCAGACCACATGTTATAGTGCAGTATGCCTCTTAAAAAGATATATCGACACACTGACTATGAGACATAATAAAACACTTCATTGAAACAATCTATGCATTCTGGGCAGGAAAAAGAAAATCACCTCTAAAGCAGAGGAAAATTATAAGTGCATAAAATGACTTTTCTACATCCTGAGCTTTTCTTTTGCTTTGCTAGTTCCAGGAGTTACATCATTTGGACAGATTAAAAAGAACTTTACCATCATGTATCCTAAATATGGCTGGTTTGATACACAGTTGGTCTTTTCCTGCCCATTATTTTTGAAGGTTTGCACAAATAACTTTTCTACATTGTAAGCCTTCATCATAAGCACAGGTGAGATATGGCAGTTTTCATAATCCAACCTAGTCTACTGCGAACTAATAGATACCTCTCAGTTGTGCTAAAGATCACTACTAGCAATTATATTGAGTGAAATGAATTTTCATAGAGTTAGAAGAGTTTCAGATAAAACGATACTTTATAAACTGCCTACTGTAAAGCTAGAGACACTCAGCTCCTATGTTGACTTCTTGAAGTTAGCTTTTTCAAACTAAAGAAAAGAAAATTATTCCATCAAGTATTCAAATACGGACAACTAATTAAGCACAGTAAAACAGAACGTGGCGAGAGTCCTCTGCTTTGTCCAGATTGTTGATAACTGATTTTTAGTCAAAATGACCAAATTTTCTAACAAATCTAGTCAAACTGACGCTGGTGCAAAGCTAGTTTTGGGGACAGCATTGGCAAAAACAAAATCTCCAACTGACTACTTTGGGGTCAGCTCATGTGCCACCGTAAATGGTTAGGTAACAAGATGGTGGGAGAGGTAGATGTCAACCGGTTGAAATAGTGCTCCCGCCTTGGGTGACTGTCTGTGTGGAGTTGGCACATTCTCCCCATGTCTGCGTGGGTTTCCACCCATAGCTCCGGTTTCCTCCCACAGTCCAAAGATGTGGGCGTTAGGCGGACTGGCCTTGCTAAATTGCCCGTAGTGTCTAGGGGTGTATACATTAGATGGATTAGACACGGGAAATGCCAGGTTACACGGAAAGGTAGGGGAATGTGTCTGGTTGGGATGCTCTTCGGAGGGGTGTAGTGGACTTGGTGGGCTGAATGGCCTGTTTCCACACTATCGGGATTCTATAAATCAATCCCCTACGTTTTAGAGAAAAAATTGGTGCCAGAAATCTGACTTTACAATGTGTATATGTGCTAAATTAGTTCCAATATAGAAAAATAAACTTCTCTGGTCTTAAATAATTTATATGAACCGATCTGCTTTCTGTCTCACCTATCCAGTTCTGAATCAAGGAAAAGGAAGGGAACAATAGTCAACTTACTTTAACTTTAATCATTTCAAGATCACATGGTTGAAAATGCAGAAATTTTATTTTTTGACACAGGATTAAAAACAATGCAGATGGCCATTTGTTGGTAAGTGTATTGATTTTATTTTGAAAAGGAACAGTCGAACTCTATCAGACAGCCACATCACCTTCCTCAGCACCTGCCTACGGAACCAGATCATCCCCAAGGGACTACAGTATACATTTCAGCCTTCCCAATTTGGCTCCAACTGTGACCACCTCTACACCCAGAATATTCAGACCCTTCAGAAGCGTTTCTCCCTGCGAGTCCTGAAACAGACACTTGCAGCCATGCGCCGGCACCTCCACACACTGCAATCCAGCCTGCCCCAGCTCAGAGCCTCCCTCTCCCAGACCTGCAAAGGACCCCTGCTGTTTTTTATCCTCCGCAGAATCCACAGACTGAATACCCAGTTTCACTCAGCTTTACTGGACACCAAAAATCGTAAGTACAACCAACTCACTGGCCCCTGCCACCCACAAGAGGATTCCAGCACCTCCCAAATCCCGAGTCTGTCCCTGCCCCTCCCCCACCATGCACCCGCCGCCATTGACCATGAGGACACGGCCGGAGACCCCACCGATGACGCCACATCCGCCTCCGCCGGCCACAGAACTTCTGGAACCGCTGCTGCAGTCACCACCTCCACTTCCAGGTAGAACACCTCACACACCACCCTCACCGCAGCTGCTGCTGCCCACCCCGATCCTCCAACCGCCGACGGAACCCCGCCCACGGCCGACACCGACAGAACCCCGCCCACGGCCGACGCCGACGGAACCCCGCCCATGGCCGACGCCGACGGAACCCCGCCCACGGCCGACGGAACCCCGCCCACAGCTGACGCCGACGGAACCCTGCCCACGGCCGACGACCTCATCGCTCCGCCCACAACCTCCACAGCCAGCAACCCCAGAGGAGACAGCCACACTGAACCCTGCCACATCTTCACCATTCCCCCAGACCTCCCACTGACTGAGGACGAACGGTCAGTCCTTAGCAAGGGGCTCACCTTTGTCTCCCTACAACCACACATCAACGAATACCAGTCACGGTTGGACATAGAGCAGTTTT
Organism: Stegostoma tigrinum; assembly: GCF_030684315.1. Taxonomy (NCBI): domain Eukaryota; kingdom Metazoa; phylum Chordata; class Chondrichthyes; order Orectolobiformes; family Stegostomatidae; genus Stegostoma; species Stegostoma tigrinum. Next base: position 56,951,060 of record NC_081362.1, read on the forward strand.
TCCGCCGTCTTCGCCTCCATGCCTACTTCTTCAACCGGGAACCTAACCCTCCCTCCACTGACCCCTTCACCCGCTTTCAACACAAGTCCCCCTCCTGGACACCACCCCCAGGCCTCCTACCCTCCCTCGTCCTCTTCATCTCCAACTGCCGTCGAGACATTAACCGCCTCAACCTCTCCACCCCTCTCACCCACTCCAACCTCTCCCCCGCAGAACAGGCAGCCCCCCGCTCCAACCCCAACCTCACCATCAAACCAGCAGACAAGGGTGGCGCAGTGGTAGTATGGCGCACTGACCTCTACATCGCCGAGGCCAGACGCCAACTCTCCGACACCACCTCCTACCGCCCCCTCGATCATGACCCCACACCCGAGCACCAAACCATCATCTCCAACACCATTCATGACCTCATCACCTCAAGGGACCTCCCACCCACAGCCTCCAACCTCATTGTTCCCCAACCCCGCACGGCCCGTTTCTACCTCCTTCCCAAAATCCACAAACCTGCCTGCCCTGGTCGACCCATCGTCTCAGCCTGCTCCTGCCCCACCGAACTCATCTCCACCTATCTGGACTCCATTTTCTCCCCTTTGGTCCAGGAACTCCCCACCTACGTCCGTGACACCACCCACGCCCTCCACCTCCTCCAGGACTTCCAATTCCCTGGCCCCCAACACCTCATCTTCACCATGGACATCCAGTCCCTATACACCTGCATTCGCATGCAGATGGCCTCAAGGCCCTCCGCTTCTTCCTGTCCCGCAGGCACGAACAGTCCCCCTCCACCGACACTCTCATCCGCCTAGCTGAACTCGTCCTCACCCTCAACAACTTCTCTTTTGACTCCTCCCACTTCCTACAGACTAAGGGGGTGGCCATGGGCACCCGCATGGGCCCCAACTATGCCTGCCTCTTTGTAGGTTACGTGGAACAGTCCCTCTTCCGCACCTACACAGGCCCCAAACCCCACCTCTTCCTCCGGTACATTGATGACTGAATCGGCGCCGCCTCTTGCTCCCCAGAGGAGCTCGAACAGTTCATCCACTTCACCAACACCTTCCACCCCAACCTTCAGTTCACCTGGGCCATCTCCAGCACATCACCTTCCTGGACCTCTCAGTCTCCATCTCAGGCAACCAGCTTGTAATTGATGTCCATTTCAAGCCCACCGACTCCCACAGCTACCTAGAATACACCTCCTCCCACCCACCCTCCTGCAAAAATTCCATCCCCTATTCCCAATTCCTCCGCCTCCGCCGCATCTGCTCCCACGATAAGACATTCCATTCCCGCACATCCCAGATGTCCAAGTTCTTCAAGGACCGCAACTTTCCCCCCACAGTGATCGAGAACGCCCTTGACCGCGTCTCCCGCATTTCCCGCAACATATCCCTCACACCCCGCCCCCGCCACAACCGCCCAAAGAGGATCCCCCTCGTTCTCACACACCACCCTACCAACCTCCGGATACAACGCGTCATCCTCCGACACTTCCGCCATTTACAATCCGACCCCACCACCCAAGACATTTTTCCATCCCCACCCCTGTCTGCTTTCCGGAGAGACCACTCTCTCCGTGACTCCCTTGTTCGCTCCACACTGCCCTCCAACCCCACCACACCCGGCACCTTACCCTGCAACCGCAGGAAATGCTACACTTGCCCCCACACCTCCTCCCTCACCCCTATCCCAGGCCCCAAGATGACATTCCACATTAAGCAGAGGCTCACCTGCACATCTGCCAATGTGGTATACCGCATCCACTGTACCTGGTGTGGCTTCCTCTACATTGGGGAAACCAAGCGGAGGCTTGGGGACCGCTTTGCAGAACACCTCCGCTCAGTTTGCAACAAACAACTGCACCTCCCAGTCGCAAACCATTTCCACTCCCCCTCCCATTCTCTAGATGACATGTCCATCATGGGCCTCCTGCAGTGCCACAATGATGCCACCCGAAGGTTGCAGGAACAGCAACTCATATTCCGCCTGGGAACCCTGCAGCCTAATGGTATCAATGTGGACTTCACCAGTTTCAAAATCTCCCCTTCCCCTACTGCATCCCTAAACCAGCCCAGTTCGTCCCCTCCCCCCACTGCACCACACAACCAGCCCAGCTCTTCCCCCCCCACCCACTGCATCCCAAAACCAGTCCAACCTGTCTCGGCCTCCCTAACCTGTTCTTCCTCTCACCCATCCCTTCCTCCCACCCCAAGCCGCACCCCCATCTACCTACTAACCTCATCCCACCTCCTTGACCTGTCCGTCTTCCCTGGACTGACCTATCCCCTCCCTACCTCCACACCTATACTCTCTCCACCTATCTTCTTTTCTCTCCATCTTCGGTCCGCCTCCCCCTCTCTCCCTATTTATTCCAGTTCCCTCTCCCCATCCCCCTCTCTGATGAAGGGTCTAGGCCCGAAACGTCAGCTTTTGTGCTCCTGAGATGCTGCTTGGCCTGCTGTGTTCATCCAGCCTCACATTTTATCATCAGTCGAACTCTATTGTCAGTTGTTACAAGTTACAAAGAAGAAGAAAATGTTTTTTTCATGTTATCAATGTCCATGTTAAAATTACAGAATCCCTGTGGTAATTTTTCCCTCAAGGGAATGTATGTTGCTTTCGATAAAACTCCACAGTAAATTTGTCATACCCCCAAAAAAGCAGAGATCAAAAGTTTTGAAGATGGCTACTTGCCAAATCACTTATACAATTGTTTTCAATGGTTTTTCTTGACTTCCCTCCTCTTTTGATTTTCACATTTGCACCAGGAATTATTCATTATATCCACACTATCCTCTTTGGTCTGATGATGGGATCATTGTAGCCAGTGTCCTCATCACAGACATGACAGATGTTATTCATTGTTCCAACTACTTCAAGAAGATATAAAGAAAGTTCCTCTTCACACATTATGCCAAGTTCAGATTTTGAATAACCAGTATTCTTTGCTGGATACCAAGGTTTTGGTTAACAAATTTTTCTTACACTTTCAGCAGGTACTTTAACACTAAAGGAGGACAGGATTGTGTTCAATTGTCCCTTGTTTAGCACACCTAATGTGTTTCTAAATAGCAGGGTGCTAAATGAAAACGTACTGAAGAAAAATCATATTCCCCAAATGAACACATAAGGAGAAAGGGTTACCATGCTGACCTGTACTTTTTACACTTCAAAACCTAGTTGCTGTCTTTGAATCTGACTTAGGCAGAATAAAAGCTTCTGACTCACCTGAAAAGGTACCTTTCTACTTAAGTTGCCATATAAGAAAATGGTTTTAAAAAGAGTTAAATGTTGAATTTGCATTAGCTCAACACGCAATCTGTGGATGTCAGCGTCTTTTGGTTGGAGCTGGGGAATTTTACACAAACCTTCATATGAAGCAGCTCTCTTTTGTAGGAGATCCTAACACGTCCTCACTAATTACACCTTACGTGTCATGCAAACTGCACTTATTGCTATAATTCAGGAAACCATGGTGCTAAGACAAATGCCTCTTCTGTTTAGGCTCACCAGTGGTCTATCCTCTGTGGTGAGTGGGAAAGCAGCAAGGGGAGGTCAGAGTAGGGAGAAACCAACAGCATGAAATGAGGTATTTGGAAGAAGAGAAGTGGCAAGTGAGAAGCAGCAAGGAAGATAAAAAAAGGAAGCGAGTGAAAGGGAGTTGGGAGGGAGGAAAAGAAAAGAAAGGGGGAGTTAAGAGGGAAAGGAGCAAGGGGTTGGTAGAAATAATAAGTGTGGAAGTGGCAAGTGTTTAAATGAAAACAGACCAAAAATGCACTGTAACTATGTTGACATGAATATGGAGGCATTTGTTAGGACAAGTTCCCAAGTTTGAAAAGCACTCTACAACAAAAAAAAGCACTATCAGAACAACTTCAAACTGACGGACCTCTGTACTGGTGTTGCTTTTATACATGGTAGAAAAATATATATGCTGACATGATACAAATGCTCAGAACTAATAGAAAAATCACTAATAACTTCATAGTTGAAGCGAAGTTAAGCAAACCGCTAGCCACAGTGGCAATAACTTAGGATTCCACAAGTGACCAACCCAACTATTTCACCGTAAAGAGAATTCTATGTGTGCTTTGTCATTTCTTAGTGGAGATTTTAATCAATTTCTACAATAAATACACCCAACTAATAATATCTATAATAGAGCTGTACACACCATCACAATGGGGTCTAGTCTGGTCACTTTCTTCCCTGCCTGAAGAAAACAGGCCTGGAGCAAATAGTTCAAATGCCACAAGATGGAATTTGACAAGGGAAATACAGCTAAACAGAATGATTACTACAATTTAATCATCGCAAAAAAGGACCATTATTCTGACACTGGATAGCATACTCAGCTAAATGTTTAAGTGCCTCAAGGCAAGAATCAATGTTTTTTCAACAAATAAGCAATTGGTGAAGAAAACTTTCAGCAGATCCTTTGGGAACATGTAGAGAAACTCGAGAATGTTTACAGGCTGAAAATAGTACTTGACGAAGACGAAATTACATCATACAAATGTTATCTCTTGGCAATCACTGTGAATGAATCACAGAGGTTATATCTGAATACCTCCTAATTCTAACCTTTCATAAGGATACCATGGTGTGTTGACTTTATGGAGTGCCTGGTCACCACTGTCAATCATTACAAAAGATGAGTGAACCTAACTAAAATTAGGCGACTAAGTCTACATTGTTAAATTGACTAAAATACATGGTTGTAATCTCTGAATGTTAATTTCATTACATACTTCAAACCAGGATGGTTTCATGATTATCATCTGACTCCATCAATTGCCTGAAGTTTTCTTTTTTATTTTGGGAAGGATCATATAATTGTTTATGATGAATATTCCTCTCAGGTGTGTCTAATAGAATTGGCAGCCAACGTGAGTTGGCAAAATAAATAATTCTAGGTGTGGTTTCACAAATACTTCCTCACAGGAAATTCCATCCTAAAGCACATCGGTCAGTTTGATATTCTCTTAGTATTCTGCTACAATGCTGCATAGAGAAATGTGCAGTGACAATGCATTCCAACATTACTGTTTTTTTAAAAAAACCTTTTCTGTCATACAGCAAAGCCTTTCGACACAAACCTATTTGAATCCTGACCGCTGTTGGTTGACCACAGAATGATCATAGCAACAACTGTGGCTGAGATCATCTGAGCCTTCCAATTGCTTGTACTGGCAAAGGTTGTGAGATTGGGGAGTGTAGCTAGCGCACAATTGTAGTGCTGGGAAAACAACAGAAAAATCACATTTACAACAGAACAATGGGACAGGAACCATACCTGGCACACTGACGCTGAAGCACAGAGCCTGTTGGGCTCTAGATCTTGACAACACTAGCCAAAGTTACTGGTCCTCTCATTGCTCTCTAAATGTAGGTATTGGCACTTGCCTCTCACTGCTGTTTGGGCTTGAGTACTGGTCAACTACTTTTTTCACTCTCTAGCCCCGATTACTGGTTTTCACTGCGTGCTATTCACTGGGCTTTGGTACTGACCCTTGCTACTCTCTGGGCTTGGCCACTGACTCTGGCCGCTCACTGGGCTTGGGGTACTGATCCCTAGTGTCAAGGCTACTTCACCTCAGTTACAGTTCCATGTCCCCTGCTGCTCCGAAGTTGTTGATCATTAGCCTCAAACCTGACAGGTGTAGAATGGCTAGTGGGTACAGGATGACAAGGGAAGAAAGTATATCACTGAAAGAAGTGCTTTTGCACAAACATACCAACTTCACCAGAAATGTTTTATGTGTAAATGCTAGTTTAAGGTTGACAGAAACAAAGAACTGCTGTCAAGTTGTGCTGCTTCTCTAGAAACTGTGCTAAGCTGGTATTTTCTCCATGACAAATTCGTGAATCATTGATCATTTTAAAGCAAATGATCAGATGGACTCTTCAGTCCATTAATGCAGAAATGCTGCAAAGTCAAGATTTGCATCTTTCAGAACACATATTAAGCAAAAATCCTTCCTGTTTGCTCAGATGGATGTAAAAACACCCAAAAACTCTCAGTCTGAAAAAAAGGAGTTGGGAAACCTTCCTATGTCCTGACTATCATACTTAATTTATTTTCATGGTCTTAATTCAGTCATCACACATCTCTTTGTTACTTGTGATGCAAACAAACTGACTGCTGCATTTGCCTACAAAACTGTGATACATTCCAGGGAGTAATTTCATATACACAGAATGCTTTGGGATCTCCTGAGGCCATAAGGCACAAAAACAGATGCAAGTTCATTCTTTACATTGAGCATGGGATCCAAGCCCTATTCTTGAAAAATTCCTGTTGTTTACTCTCACCTGCATAGAATTCAAAGATCCCAGCAAGCCCACCCTCTCAGTCCACCTCCACCCTACTCCCTACCTGCTACAATACCTAATAGCTGGTATTCCTCCATAAAACCAAATAGCTGGAGCCTGTCTCCAAGGACATTACAGCCTGATCAACCCTGATATCCATGCCTGCAGTTTCCAACATATGGCAGTCACAAGTGATCCAGAGTGGTAATCTCAAAGGATTTTTCCCTTTCCTTAATGGGTGACACCAGATTAAAATGTACTCCAACCAGGCACTTGAGATAACAAAGTGTGGAGCTGGATGAACACAGCAGGCCAAGCCAAAGCGACCCTTCAGAAGCGTTTCTCCCCGCGAGTCCTGAAGCTTTTGTGCTCCTAAGATGCTGTTTGGCCTTTTGTGTTCATCCAGCTCCACACTTTGTTGTCTCGGATTCTCCAGCATCTGCAGTTCCCATTATCTCCAACCAGGCACTTATCAGGTTACTCAGCACAAAAAAAAGATTGAATTTAGGCATTTCCAAATCAGAAAGAAGCACCACACAGTGAGTGTACCAATACGATAAATTGGTCAATGCTGCAAGTATTGAGAAACCGGATTGCAGTTGATAAAAATACTAATTACACTTCTAAAAAAGCCAAACCAAAACATTTTCTCACAGGATTATAGTCATGCAAAATATTATATATACTTTAATTTGTCTGTACCTGCTATGAGAAAAAAAGCAAGCAGATTCCATTCACTTAAATAAAAGTTTTAAAGACGAAAAGGTAACGGCCCAGATTTCATGGTAATAATATTCGTGAGGCTATTAGCACTCGTTACAATAATTCAAGTGTAAATTGGACAAGAACTTCTCTCATTTAACTAAGCATTGTTAAATGCAGAAACCAGCAAAAAAGTCACTGTCTTGACTTTGAGATAGATTGTTGCTAGACGGTGGCTCACACAGCGTCAGGAACCCGGCTTCGAATCCATCCTTGGGTGTGGAGTTTGCACATTCTCCCCATCTTTGCATGTGTTTCCTCCAAGTTCTCTGGTGCAAAGATGTGCAGGCTAGGTAAATTGGCCGTGGTAAATTGAAGGGATGTGTAGATTAGGTAGGTTTATAGGGGAATGGGTGTGGGTGGGATGCTCTGAGAGTTGGTGTGGACTTGTTGGGCCAAAGGACCTGTGTCCACAGGTACTATGAAAGTAAGAGCCACCCATGCTGGAGTCAGTGATAATACAGTGTGGAGGTGGAGGAACACAACAGGCAAGTGCTCCTCTGATGCTGCCTGGCCCGCTGTGTTCCTCCAGCTCCGCACTGTGTTATCTCTGACTCCAGCATCTGCAGTCTTCACTTTCCCTGCTTCTCCAGAAGCTTTTTTACACCAGTACCTCACTGAGAGACTTGACACTGAAATAGAGTGTGAAGATGCAATACTAACAATTAAACTCACCAGAACAATTTGGGACATGGTCATTCCAGTGAATAAATATTAGCAGGACAATGGAGCCTGAATTTCTGCCAAACTCTGTGGCATGGAAAATTAATTTATTTCCAGTCTCATTCCCTCACATTTCAATTATTGCTGGACAATTGTAAAAATGAGTTGAAATAAGCTTCAAGTCCTTGTATCTTTTATTTCCCTCTCATCATCCTTTTCTTTCTGCACATAACCTGGCAAAGAATAACTATTTGAGTTTACATTGTCCAGTTTTGAACGTGTGCCTCTGTAAGGATCCATTAATCTGATTGGTTCAGTACAATTGTTTGCACTGGCACCAAATCTCCTGTAGAGGGTACTGTATCAAAACAGCTTTCTAACCAGAGTTCCAGTTAAAAATTAAACCCATGGGCAGTTTACAGCCAAACGTAAGAGAAATGAATAACTGGCAGCATCAGTTTGCCTCTAGCTACAAAATCTGAGCTTTTGATAATCATATAGTCACCACTGATATATGTCCATGCATTTATAATAACAAGAAATTAATTTTTAAACCAAACTTTGTTCATGAATAAAATATCTGAAAACATGTTCATTACTATAGATCGTGTTTCCACCAAATAACAGCCACGTACAAGACATGCAATGACAAAAATCAACTCATTAATATCTTGCATTACTGTAACTGCATCAAATTCTGATGCTATTGTTAGGAACATTCCATTTGATACATTGAATTTAAATTGGTCAACGGCATAAAATCTCTCTTCAGGAGAGACTTAATGTCCATGATAGCCCATCAACAGACACTGGAACGATGACGACAGAAATGTCAAAAGGCAGTTTGAAAAGAAGGAAATCATAATCACTCTCCAGCCACCAACAGTTGTAAAATATCACAACATGATGTTAGTCAACAGCTTTTACACAGAGACATCATTAGCAAATCCATTACCAGAATGCTGACACTATGCACTTTAATGTGTCTACACGCACAGGATACTAAACAGTTTCAATTGCTGGTTATATAAAGTAAACTCTCCTGATGAGAGGGAAAAACTTCAAATGAAAAATTTAAAACAAAAACTATTCAAAAGGATCATTAAAATTAGAATGTGCACCCATGCTACATAAACAGAGGATCTCATTTGGTGAAAAGAGACAGCACAAATCAAATCATACACTGATATAAGCAGTGACAGATGAGTAAAAATCACGCAAAATCTGTAAACACATCAGTATTGAAAATATGTTGCTATTTTGATTTGGAAAAACATTTAATCAGTCTTTTAACCTATCCCACACATTAAAACTGCAATTGTCAGTCACAAACTATCTTGCACAGCAAGAGGCATGGCTCGCTTCCATCTGTCTTCAACAAAGGCACTAACGAAGCACCTATAATTGTTAAATGTTTCTCAAATGCTTTATAAGATCAGAATTTCACACAGACTAAACACTTAATTAAAGGGGTAGGTCTTGAAAAAGTAGAGAGCCAGAAGGTTCTCAGATTTAGATTCTTGGCAACTAAAGACATGATCACCATTGGTGGAATGGTGGAGACAACTGCACCATTATCCTTAACCTGTTGCTACCACAATCCATCTCTGCATTATTTGGACACTCATCACTCTGTTTAAAACCATTGCATCAAATGTATTATAGGTCGCCACTGGGTCATCTTTTTGATGTCCATTCCAACTAAGGATTGAATCCACAGATTCTCCTTATGATTTCCATCACTAATTTAAAACCATGGTATCAGTTTCCAGACATATGCCAATTGTTGTTATGAAGGCCTTGTGTTCAACAGTTTTTTGAAGGACTGGAGATTTGAAGGGCTTAGAAAATACAGAGTTATTTCAAATTCTGTGGAGAGACCGGACTTTATCTTTCTTTAAAAATAGCTCAATGAAAGGATGACTGGAGGCAGGAAATTATGGGTAAATCTATAGCAGAATAACAGGGCATGTTCAAAAATGAATTGAAGAGAGTACAGGCCCAACGTGTTCCCCTTAGGTTGAAGTGTAGGGGCAACAAGATCAGAGAACCTGGGACATCTAGGAATATTCAGGACTGGATAAGAAGCAAAAGAGAGGGTTTTAAATGGATATAAATGCAGCAAATCAACTGAGGTCCTGGTGGAATATACAAAGTACAGGGGGACTTAAGAAAGCAAACAGGAGCAGGAGAACAACCAGGGAAAGAGTAGGGCCCATTTGGGATCAAGGGGACAACCATACATCAAGCCAGATGGCACAGGTAGAGTTGTAAATAAGTACTTCACAATCTCTTCATTCAGAAGGAGGATATTGATATAGTCCCTCTTGAACTGATTTACATAAAGGAATGGGATAATATTAGAAGTCTTGGTGAGCTTAAAAGTGGACAAATCAATTTCAGGAAAGCTTTTGAGAAAGTCCCATATAGGAGGCTGAAAAAAGAAAGTAAACACATACAAGATGCGGTGCACATAGCAAATTGGATCCAAATTTAGCATTTTGTGGTAGGACATTGAGAGTGGTAGTAGTAGGCTATTTGTGTGACTGGTGCCTAGTGTACAGTATTGCTAACTGTGGTAAGTGTAAATGATATAGAAGAAAATATTGCAATGGGAATTGGGAGTGAGAGTAAGGAAAGAGATGTGATAACTTTGTACATAACATGAAGGTTAGCTGGGTGATTGAAAATGAGGAAGAAGGTCTTAAGTTACAGGAGCTTGTAGGCAGATTGGTCAGATGTCAAATGCGCAGATAACTGGCACATGGAATTTAAGTGTGAGTTGATGCACTTTGGAAGAAGTAACAAGGAATACTCAATGGATGGCAGGGCACTGGGAAGCTCAGAGAAACAGAAAGATCTTGGGGTAGGGGGGTACTTGTCTATTTTATATAGTTTACAAAAGCTAAGAGGTTATGCAGGAACTATACAGGACTTTGGACTGCGGTTAGGCCACATCAAATATTCATCCAACGTGTGACAGTATGAAAAGACAAAACAATAAGTGAGGTGCTCCTTTGGAGAGCTGGTGCAGGAACATGGGCTGAACAACCTCGTTCTGCACTAGAACGTCTCTGTGATTCTGTCGAGATGGAAGACTTATCCTGGAGTGATTTGTGAAAAATAACCGAAACTAATCCATTAGCATTAGCAGACAAGTTGAAGTTAGGATTAAAAAGGAGAAAAGAAAGCAGACACTGGGGTATTGGCATAGCATTTGAAATTGGCCATGGACAAGACAATCTAGTTATTAAGTCAATCAAAATAGTCAGAATCCAGTAGATCATTAAGCAGCTTGAACTGGAAAATGAAAAATAAAATTTAAAAACACTGAACTTGAAAAAAGAATTTCAGGGAAATGAAAAAGGAAAAAAAAGTGCATAAAAGGCTGGAACTGGAATTCCAAAGAGAAAGGAAAAAGAAGCAAGGTGGGAAAGAGAAAGGAATACCAGCTTAGAAGGGAGAAAAGAAAGAGATGAATGTCTTTAGCTCAAGAACATTCCCCAATGGGCTGGATGCGAGGGCAACTAAAAACGCAGCAGGGAGCTACATAAATTTGTGCAAGACCTCTGGAAGTCTGACAAAAGGGGCCGAAATGATTTTTAATTTGTTTTGAGAAGTTATGTAAACAGAAGAGGTGGCCAAGAGAAAAGCGGGACACTTGTCATGGAAAGCAGGGTAACAAGGAAGCACATGGAAGTTTATGCTTTGTTCTCCAAGGAGGCTGCTACAGATTACAGGATTGCGAATAAAGTTATTCTTGATGCATAAAAGTTGAACTAAGATTCAAAGACAAAAATTTCAGAATAATAGGCCAGAAGATCCAGGTTCAAGTTCCACCTGGCTTAAATATATGCCTGAACAGGGTGATTAAGAATATCCAGAAGTGGAATGGCTTATTTAAAAAGGGCTCCTGTGGTGCAGTGGTTTTACTTTTACCTCCGGACCAGATGGCCTGGCTTCAAGTCCCATTGCTCCAGGAGACCAGTTACAGCAAGTTGACTAAAATTATCCACAATTGTTAAGCACGGTAGTAAATTAACATCCAACAGAAATGTGGAAAGTCAAACATAATCCCATACTTAAACAAAACCAAAGTAAACCGAGTGCAAAGATATACAGGTTAGGTGGATTGGGCATACTAAATTGCTTCAGTGTCCAGGGTTATGCAGGCTAGCCATGCAAATGCAGAGTTACGGAGATAGAGTGGGGGATCTGGGTAGGATACTCTTCGGAGGATTGGTACAGGCTCAGTGGGCTGAATGGTCTCTTTCCACACTGTGGGGATACTATGATTCTATGAAATATAATTCTGGGAAGACTGAACACATAAAAAAGCAATTGGATGCATATAAAAAACAAGAGTTCTAATTAACATTTCACTTCTGTGCATGCAGATCCTCTCCCAACTTTTTCTCTCAAATACCCAAATTTCTCCTCCTTCGAAACAAAAAACTCCTCTTTTAAGTTGATGTTGAGAAATTACTGTATTACCATCATGTCAAAGAAAATTGACATACATGGTGATTCATTACACCCAACAGGCGCATAGTTCACATTTTATTGGCAGTTCTGAAAATATCTGGAGTGTAATTCCAAGGTGTACCTTTATTTGTGAAAAACAAAGTTACGCTTTAAGCCTACATTTTATTATTAGAAGATTCACACATTAAGTTCACCTACCTCACGTAACTCCAACCGTTGAGCCACGGCCTCCAAGCAATATTGTCCTGTACTCTCCACGGAGAACGTGCACTCAATGACATTGCTATCTAGCAATTGTATGCGTGTCACAAAGCAGTTCTTGCTCAGAACATTGTACCGCCTGGTCCTCCTCAATTTCAGCCTGAAAGGCATGGCTCACTAGCCTCAAAAGCTGCCTCTCCCAGAACGGAATCCTTCAAACAGTTTGCCTGTTGTCTCAGAGCTCCTCTCCTGCTGAGGGTGGAAACAGCTACCCCTTTCCTGGTGACATTTAAATATTTCAGACTTCCTGTGAACAATGAGATCGAGATTAGGTTAGAACCATGTTTGAAAGGGCAGTTTTGAACATAATAAATAAAGCTAAAGGCAAAGAATATTCGAACATTTAAGACTCATCTTAATTCAGGAAAATCCAATTCTTACAAAGGAAATGGATAGCTCTTTTGTGATGGACATATAAACTAACATTTGATACACATTTGACATAAGATAGTTTACTAACAAGTATAGATTGTTTTCAGATGAGTTTAATAATTCCTGAGAATTTATTCTTTGAGCACTCTTTGAATCATATGTAGAATTTAATGCAGTACAGCTGAGAGTCAATTTGGAGAACTGTCAGGGCATTTCAGCGCTCAAAAAATCATTGTCTCACCGCAATCATTCACAAAGCAGTATATAATTGGCAACAGTAATCGGGAAAAGTCATTGAAGGTCAGCTTTTGAGGGGGAATAATACTCAGCAATACTGTAGCGATGTTGCGATAAGACAACATAACTTTTAATTGCTCACAGTATGTCGGTTTCACTGGCTCAGTCAATAGTTATCACGCATTTCTAACTGCCTTTGTTGAAAAGTTGGCTTCTTAAGCCATTGCAATCCCTGTGGTGCACAGACACCCAAAGTGCTATTAAGAAGGCAGTTCTAGGATACTGACCCAACAAGTGAAAATAGCGTGGAGCCTGAAAGTGAACTTATTGGTGGCATGGTTCCAATTCATCTGCTTCCCTTTCCTTCTAGGCAGGAGGTCACTGCCTTGATGAGTTACTGCTATGCATCTTTCTTGTACACTCTGCTGCCACTGTATGTCGATCGTGAGGGAGTGGATGGGATGCCAATCAATGGGGCTGCTTTGTCATTAATGGTGTTGAGTTTCTGGCATGCTTTTGGAGCTAAATTAATCTAGGTAAATGGAGAGTTTTCCAGCACACTTAAACTCTGCAGAGAGTAGACAGACACCTGTGAGATGGGAGGTGAGTTACTCACTGCAGAATTCTTGGCCACTGATCTGCACATACAGTCACTGTTTAATTGGCTGGCCCAGATCAGCTCTTGGTCAATGGAAATCCTCAAGACACCAAAAGACACAGGTGGGGTTCTCTTTTTGGAGATGGTCATTACTTGGCAATTATGTAGCTCGAGTGTTACTTGCTATTTAATCACCCCAAGCCTAGATGTTGTTCAGATATTGCTGCAATTGTACATCAATTGCTTCAGTACCTAAAGAGTCATGAATGGTGCTGATCAATCATTGTTCAATCATCAGGGAACATCCCAACTTCTGCCCTAATGATGGAGGGAATGTCATTGATAAAGCAGTTGAAGATGGTTGGGTCAAGAATACAATCTTGTGGAATTCCTGCAGAGGTGTGCTGGAGCCGAGATTACTAACATTCAACAACAACAACTACAAATTTCCTTTGGCCAGGTACGAGGCCAACCAAAGAGTTTCCCCTTCAATTCCCATTGAGCTCCTTGATGTTATGTTTGGTCAAATATTGCCTTGATATCAAGGGCAGTCACTTCCACATCACCTTTGGAATTGACCCCTTCTGTCGATACTTGTGCTGTGGTGAGGTCAGGAGCCTGTTCGGTCTGTTAGTTGTTTATTTAGTTCCCCACCATGCACAACTGGATGTGGTAGGACTGCAAACCCTAGATCTGATGCATTGGCTGCGAGTCAGGGCCAATAGGTAGTGGACTGTTTCAATATTGAGATTAACAGTGGGGCAAGATTTTAAATGATTCAAAACCCATTCATTAACCAGGGTCATAAAGCAGGTTCCTGTGTAAACATGTTGCATTCTTAGCCCACATTCTTTATGCATGCCAGCAACATACCACATTAACTGCATATCATAAAGCTATAAAGTCATGTTAGACTTTGAGAAATGGTATAAAACTATCAAAGGATTGTTATTATGCCACTGAGTATTTAATCTGTTTGGGGCAGGCTAGCTTGAGTAAATGATTTACCAGGAATTCTTTCCTCTCTATAAACCTCAAATTGCTATTCAACAGTGATAAGACATTTGGTTATTAACTTAGCTGTTGACGATTTAGAAGGTGACCATTTGGCCCATCATGTCCTTGTTGATCTGAACACACAAATCCCATTTTCCAGCCCTTGGCTCATAGTGCTGGAGGGTATGGCAACGCAAACAAAGGTCTAAATGCGGCTTAAAATGTTCCAAGAGTTTCTGATTCAGCTACATTTTCAAGCAGTGATTTCCAGACGCTCACCACCCGCTCAGTGTATATATTTCTCAACGCTCTTCTTAGCCTTCTACCTCTTAAGTTTATATGCTTTGATTATTAAACTCTCTATTAATAGAAAAAATGCCATCCTGTCGACATTACGTCTCCGAATCATATAGACCTCTATCATGTCCTTTCTTAACCTGTGCCACTCCAAGAAAAATAACCTTAAATATATCCAATTCTGCTTCATAGATGTGACCCTCCAAGATTCATGCAAACTAAGTTCATCTGATCTTCAATAATTTCCAGAGTCTTACCACTCATACTGTAACTCCTCACTTGTTATCCCTTCAAGTGCATTATCTCACGCTATTCTGGGTTGAATTCCGCTGTTCTGCCCACCTGACCAGTGCATTCATATCCTCCGATAGTCGATGGCTATCCTCCTCACTATTCACCGACCTATCAATTTTCATGCCATCCTGAAGTTCTTGATCATATCCCGTACAATCAAGTACAAATCATTAATGCAATCCATAAACAGCAAAGGCATTATCAACTGAACCCTGTGAAACCTCATTGGAAACAGACTTACAGTCACTGAAACACCCATCTCCCATCTTCTTCAACTTCTTGTCACTTCATCAATTTTCGATCTAACATGCCACTTTACCTGAGATCCCTTGGCTCTTACTTTCTTGATTAGTTTGTCATGAATGATTATCAAAAGCCTTTCTAAAAAGTATAAGGAAATAAATATGGAAATAGTACAATTATTTCAGCTATTGTCAATCATAAGCTTTCAGCATATAGTGGTTCTACAGCATCCTTAACCACAGTTAAGACTGGAGAAATGTCAGTCAGTGGACTTTCAACCTTCAAATTCTGCGTTACGGCCAGCAGAACTAACCACCCTTTAGCTTCCACAACTTCCCCTACATGCATGTCAAGCAAAATCAAAGAAGAAAAAAAGTTGAAATTATGTTGGACTTTATCACTGCATTATCTTAAAAATTGTTTGCACACCCACAACTATGGGCAAACTTGTAGCTCTCGATGCTTCACCCTTCTGCTCAGCAACTCAAATATTCTATCCAACCAAATCCTAAACTGAGTAGAATTAATACGCAGAAGGGTCCTGACCCGAAACGTCAAGCTTTCCTGCTCCTCTGATGCTGCTTGGCCTGCTGTGTTCATCCAGCTTCACACTGTGTTATCTCAGAATTAATACGCAGTTGGTTGCTTTACAGCCTGTTCAGAAATCACAGTAATAATAATCACACGCATGACATTTCTGAATTTTTGACTGTGATTATACCACTTTTGTCACATGATTCAGGATCCACATTAATAGCAGTACAATTCCAAAAGCAAGTCCTAATCAGGTTCAAGAATAGACTCAACCGGGATTATGCATAATAGCCA
The DNA here is from genome assembly GCF_030684315.1 of Stegostoma tigrinum. Lineage (NCBI taxonomy): Eukaryota > Metazoa > Chordata > Chondrichthyes > Orectolobiformes > Stegostomatidae > Stegostoma > Stegostoma tigrinum. Next base: position 56,967,411 of record NC_081362.1, read on the forward strand.
CCTGAAGGGGTTATGAAGAATATGCCAATTGACGTTTATATGGATTTCTTTCATTCATGCTTAATGACCATCATAGGCAAAGATCAATACAACACAGGAACAGGTCCTTCGGCCCTCCAAGTCTGTGCAGAGGCATTATGCCCTTCCACACTAAAAAACTGTCTACTCTTACAGGATCCCTATCTCTCTATTCCCAACCTATTCATGTATCCATCTAGGTGCTTCTTGAATGCTGCTATCATGTCTGCTTCCACCACCTCCTCTGGCAGCGTGCTCTAGACACTCACCATTCTGTGTGAAAAACTTGCCCGTCACATCTCTTCTAAACTTCCTCTCTCACACCTTGAAACAGTATCTTCTAGTAACTAACCTCTCTACTCTGAGAAAAGCCTCATCCGCTCTATTCATGCCATTCACAATTTCATAAACTTCAATCAAGTCGCCTCTCAACTTCCTGAATTCCAGTGAAAACAAATGCAGTCTATCCAACCTTTCATCATAGCTAAAATCCCCCATTACCAGGCAATATCCTGGTAAACCTTTTTTGTATCCTTTCCAAAGCATTCACATCCTTCTGGTAGTGTGGTGACCAGAACTATACACAATATTCCAAAAGTGGCCTAACTGAGGTTCTATAAAGCTGCAGCATAACTTGTCTGTCCTTATACTCCATGCCCCTTCCAATGCAGGCAAGCACACCATAAGCCTTTTTTACTACCTTATCTACCTGCTCTGCCAGTAGTGATCTGTGGACGTACTCACCCAGATCCCTCTGCATATCAATACTCCTAAGGGTTCTGCTATTCACAGTATAATTTCCACCTGTACTTGACCTTCCAAAATGCATCACCTCACATTTCTCCATATTAATCTCCATCTACCACTTTTCTGCCAATAGTTCAACTGATCTACATAAAGGCTCGGTGAACCATGTTCTTGAATTGCTGCATTCTGTCTGCTGTAGACAGGTGTTTGTTGTGTAAGGTAGGGAGTTCCAGGATTTTGATCCAATGCTGAAAGAGGAATGATACTTCCAAGTCAGGATGCTCTAGGATTTGCATGTCCCACCTGCCCTTCTTCATCTGAAGAATTTGGAAGATAATTAAGACCTTGGAAAGGATACAGTAGCTGGAGATAGACAGTAGGTTGCAAGAATGTAGGGGGGTCAAGGATTCGTTCATTGGAAGGACAGTGGATGATTGCAGATTTGAAGGAGAGATTTGAAGGTTGGGGATAGAACATGATAACTTCTAACAATGTCAGCTAACATAAGGGCCAATGAGATTTGTGTTGTGTAGCGATTGAAACAGCTTTGGGGGAAGCAAGGAGGTGAGTCATCTGGCACAGAATCCAGCCTTGATCTGCTCTTGAAGTTACAGCATTTATGTGGCTAGTCAGTTAAGTTCCAAAGCAACAGTGAACCCCAGATATTAACGGTAGGGAAATTCAATAATAGTAGTACCACTGAACAGCAAGGGAGATGGTTGTATTCTCTCACTGAAAATGATCATTGCCAGGCACTTCCATGATAGTGAAAGTTCTTTGGCTCATACAACTCCTGCACAGACTGCATCAGTGTCTGAGAAGCTGCAAATGGAACTGAACACTCTGGAATTATTACTAAGAGATCATTGAAGAAACAAAGGTGATGACTTGAGCCTCGGCACAAACCTGAGGAATTCATGTAGTTGATGCCAAGACTGAGATGACTGATCTCTAACAACCACAACTGATTTTGTGGGCAAGGTATAATTCCAAACAGTGAAGAAATTTTTTCTGGGTGATTCTCATTGACTTCAATTTTACAAGGCCTTCTTGCTGCCCCACTGAGGTCAAATGCAGCTTTAACACCCTGGGCAGATACTTTAATCTCACTTCACTTATGGATTTAAGCTCCTCTTTCAACGTTTGGGCCAGAGTACTTTTAAGGCCTGCAATGCCGTGGCCTAGACAGAATCCAAAATGAACAATGGCAAGCAAGTTATCAGTGAGAATGCGGTCCTCAAAAGTAATGTCAATAAAATCTTCCACTACCTTCTTGATGATTGAGAGTAGATTGATGGGGCAGTAATTGACGAATATTGATTTGTCCTGCTTTTTTGTGGCTCGGTTATAAGTAGGTGATTTTCCATTTTGATGGGTAGACGCCAGCGTTATAGTATACTGGAACAGCTTGGCAGGAAGTGCAATTGGTTCTGGCGGTCAAATCTTTAGCGCTGCAGCTAGATTATTGTCGGGTCTGATAGCCTTCTCAAAACAAGCAAGCTCAGCAATTTGTTGATAGCAAGTGGAGTGAATTGAATTGGATAAAGTCTAGCACCTGTGATGATGGAGATGTCGGAAGAGGCCAGAATTGGATCACGGACTTGGCAGTTCTGGATGAAGAAAGCTGGAAATGTGGCAGACAGGACTTTAGTGACTTCCAATGTTGAGGATGATGATTTTAATGAAACTTCCTCATTCAGCTATTCAGTTTGCACCACCAACATTGACTGGCTACACCAGGATAACAGAGCTCCAAGTTTGGCAATTAATTCTGGGATTTCTTAGCTCTGTTTATAGCAAGTCGCTATGGCTGTTTAGCATGCAAATAATTCCACGTTCATCAAGTTGTAGCTTGTTTTTGGTTATGGTATTGCTCATGGACTGTAGAAGTTCCTGGTTGTGGGGTACCTGAAATGTGGACTCCTTGAGGCCTGGGACACCTTGTACAGAAGATGAACCCTATTTATGTAACTTCTTCTGTTTTTGTAACTCAAAATGGCACAGTATTGTGGCAACAAAACACTTTTCACTCTATTTTGAGATATGTCACCATAAATAACTCAAAGCTCATAAAAATGGATGGGAATGGTAGACCGATGGATACAGTGAGCCAGGTGATTGCAGCCTGTGATTCAATAACAATTCCACTGTTCATGGTACATAGCAATTCATTGATATACAGCTTTGAACTGCTAAGTCTGTTCAAAACATATTCTTTTTCAAAAAATACAACGTAATGGACAGTGTTCTCAGTGTGAAGACAGAAATTCGTCACAAGGATAGCATGGTGGTTATTCCCACCAGCTTTGTCCTGTATAGATTCATTTATGACACATCGATTAAAGAGGATGAAGTGATGTAGGTTACTCTCTTTTTCGGTTATTTCAACATCGGCTGCAGGCCCAGTTCAGCGTGACTTAACCAGCTAGGTCAACAGTGCTGATCTCGCACCATTCATGGTGTCGAACTATGAGATCCACCAGCCCAGGGTACATTTTGTGGCCTCCTATCATCAGTGTTTCCTTAAATTTATGTTCAAAATGGAGGAATAATGATTCATCGGTTTGGGGAATGGGGTTTGGTTGTTAACAACACGTTTCATCACTGATGTTTGTGCTGATGTCCCATGGCTTCATTGGACTGACAGTCAATGTACAGGATTCCCAAAGCCGTACCTGCTGAACTGTAAATCACTCTAGCGCCAGTTCTTGTGATCCAACTTGCTGGTAGGACAAGGAGACAGTAAGAATGGTAAATGCTGGAAGCCAGAGTCAATAGATGTGAATCTGGAAAATATGGCAGGTCAGACAGCATCCGAAAAGCAGCATTGTAAACGTTTTGGGCCAAAACCCTTCGACAAGATTCAGGAGGGAGAGGGGAGTCCAAGGGTAAACAGAGGATTTGGGGAGTGGGAGTGGATGAAGCCCGGGTAGGATGGTGATAGGTGGATGCAGGTAGGAAGCAGTAATTGGTCTGTGGGAAGGGTGGAGTGGATAGGGGTATCAGAAGATGGATAGTTTAGTTCAGGTCAGAGAGGTGAGGAGGACAGGGAGGGCTGGACATGGGATAAAGCTGAGGGTGGAGGGATTTTGAAGCTGATGAAATCAATATTAAGGCTGCTGGGCTGTAAGTTCCTAAGGTGAAATATCAGACGTTGTCCCTCCAATTTACATTTGGCAACGCTCTGACAGTGGAGGAGGCCAAGGATGGGAGAGGGAATTAAAATGGATGGCAACTGGAAGTTGGGATTGGTTGGTGCTTGCAGAGCACAGATGCTCCACGAACAGGTCCCTGAGTCTGAATTTGGTCTCCCCGATATGCAGGGGACCTCAACGGGGGGGAACGAATATAACAGATCAGGTGGATGAAGTGCAGGTGAACATCTGTCGGATCTGGGAGGACTGTTTGTGACCTTGGCCAGAGGTGAGAATGGAGGTGTAGGGTCAGGCATTGCACCTCTTGTGGTTGCAGGGAAAGGTACCAGTTGTGGTGGAGAAGTTGGTGGGGTGTGGAGAGCTGACAAGGGAGTCAAAGAATGAGCGGTCTCTGTGAAAAGTGGATATGGTGGGGAAGGAAATATCTTTTTGGCGGTGGGGTCTGATTGCACGTGCTAGAAATGTTGAAGGATAATGTGTTGGATTCAGAGTTTGGTGGGGTGGTATGTGAGGACTAAAGGGATGCTATCTTTATTGTTGTTAGGGGAGGGGTTTTGAGGGCAGAAGTGCAGGAAATGGAGGAGACATGGTTGAGGACATCCTTAACTACAGAGGAAGGGAAATTCTGGTCCCTAAAGCAGGAAGATACCTGGATGTTCCGGAGTTCATCCTGGGAGCAGATGCCGCACAGGCAGAGGAATTGAGATGGACATGGCATTTTTTACGGGATGGTGGGTGAGGGGAGGTGTAGTCAGGGTAGCTGTGGGAGTCAGTGGGTTTAAAATGGAGGTTGGTTGAGTGGCGGTGAGTCAGTTTCCAGTGATAGAGATGGAGAGGTCCAGGAAGGGGAGGGAGGTGACAGAAATGGTCCAGGTGAATTTGAGGGTGGGGTGGAAGGTGTCGGTGAAGTTGACGAATTGTTCAAGCTCCTTTGGGAGCACGAGGCAGCACCAATACAGTCACCAATACAGCAGGGAAAGCGATCAGGGATGGTGCCGGTGAGTTGTGAAAGAGGGACTGTTCCACGAATCCTACAAAGAGGTAGGCATAGCTTGGGCATACGCAGGTAACCACGGCCACCCCTTTGGTTTGTGGGAAGTGGAAAGAATGAAAAGGAAAGATTGGTGAGGGGGAGGCCCGGTTCTGCCAAGTGAATGAGAGTGCCAATGGAGGGCGACTGGCTGTATCTATGTGAGGAGAAGCGGAGGGATTTTAGGCCGTCTGTGTGGAGGATACAGGAGTAAAGAGGGACTGTATGCCCATGGTGAAGAAGAGGTATTGGGTTCGGAGAATTGTAAGTTTTGGAAAAGCCGGAGGGCATGGGTTGTGTCACAAATGTAGGCAGGAAGCTTACAATGTTGACTTTCCTGCTTCCCGGACGCTGCCTGACCTGCTGTGGTGTTCCAGCTTCACATCTATTGACTGCTGGTGAGACAAGACGCTTCCAGACTATGTTCTGGTAGAATCTAGTACATTAGTTGAAAGATACGATACAGTGTTACTACATCAAACAGCTATCCTAACATTGGCACAAGTGCTCATTCATTATTGTTGTAGGATTAGCTGTGTGATTGGTGTCTCATGATCAGTTTCTTTTATAATCACGCAATTGACATAAACTCATCAATTAATCCATTATATTCCTTTAAATTGTTCCTTGAGATGTTAGCACTGTAATTTCATGTGACCCAGCTTGACAAAGGAATGTACCATGGGATTCTGAATAGAAGGACGGCAATACATTCATTAGTCAAGTAAAGGGCAAAGGCCAAGAGATCCTAGTTTAGATGACTTTTGTTTCACAGGAGCTACACTGCGAGAACTTCAAGTTCATATGCACTCAACTCATTAAATCCATACCTGAAATCTGGTGTTAGCAATGAAGGACAGCCAGAAGTAGTATTGCCGCCACAAGGCAAGAAAAAATAAGTAGCAGCTGTATCATGCATTAGCTTTGTATTAAATTTAGCGTTTTAGAAGAGAAGCAATTGTATTTACCTGATTGTAATCTCTATATCAGAGCCAACTTTGTAACAATAGTTTAATTTGTAACTGTACAATTCTTTCAACTTTTATTACTTAAATCTACGTGGTGACTGAATGTATAGTATCTCACTACCTCAACATTTACACACATTAAATAATAAACAATTTTAATTTATACATACTTTGTAGAACTCAAGTAGTACCTACTTCATAACTGTTTTAAACTATATTTTTCACTTTGAAAGGAAAATCAATCCATTCCAGGTAACCACAGATAAACAAATTCATCTAACAAATGACTTCTTAAAAATGTCATATGCATTTGATTTAAAGGGAAACTTGCCCAAATTAAGCAAACCCTGGGACAACGAGTTCAGAGCATCAATTATGTGGATCTGACAGCATACTTCTTAGTAACCTAAACAAATTGGCAAAGAGATCTAAAAATATATTTTTACCTTAGCAAGGATTCATAAAGGAACACAGGCAGACGATAAATGAGAAATGTGATCCTGAGTAATTCGCCTTCAAAAGGGAACCTATCGGGGACAGTGGGAGATGACAATATTCATCACCTTAAAGGGATCATTACAGATTGATCGTGCAAGCCTTAAACTAGCTAGGAAGGAGTCTTGTCTCACCTAGGTTGTTCAGAATGTAATTAAATCATTGATCATGTTGCAGGCGTGGTGTGGCAAGTGTTAATAACAATAACTATCAGTGCCAAGTTGTGCACCAAGTTAGAAACAAAAGTCTGTAGAGACTGCTATCCAATTAGAAGCAAAAGTACCCAGGGAAGTTGGAAAGAAACCAGAGGCTGTGTCAACCTTGCACCTTAAGCCAAATTGGAAAGCGAGAACCACAGTGCATCTATAGAGTTCTGCCCTGATTGGTTAAATGTTACTTCATGAAGTGAGGTAACAATTCCTGGATTTACTTCATTAGACTGTCTTTTGTTGACTCGATTGTTAGTCCCAGCCAGATATATGAAAATTAGGATTTGATTCTAAATTGTAATCTAAAACTTACAATGTGGAGGAATTTACAAGGTGAACTGGGCTGGGTACGACTTTGCCCTGAGCTGTGCTTCAGTCTATGCAAGATGACTGTCAAGTTGTATTGTTATACTTTATCATATTTGTCCTGCATGACAAAAATTCATCTTGCAATCTATAACTAGTGTTTTTAGATTGGATATTTTACATACAAAATGGCCATTTCAATATATTAAAACTAAATTTGAGAACATCAAAGCATTCTATTTGACTTGGCACACTGCATTAAAACGAGAAACTGCTTTAAAATATCAAGCACAACCTGAAACAGACAAACCCATTTCTATCTGCAAAACTGTTTGACCAAGCAATGAGGTTACTGGACCTGAAATGTTAACTCTGCTTTCATTTCACTGATGCTGCCAGGCCGGCTGAGTTTATCCAGCAATTTCCACTTTTGCGACAAATAACTAACCTAACCTCAGGCTATGTGTACTTCCAGCAAATAGATTTGCTAGCTTAAATAAGGGCCATCTCGTACGTTGCTCCAGGTTGACAGCACTGTGCATTTTGTATCATAAACTAGTAGGATTAAAATACAGCAAACTACAATTGTTATTCCAAAACTCACATAAATTTACTTTATACAAGCAACACTACGCCATATGTTGGTTATCTGAAATGTCATGCCAGTACCTTTTGGCATGTTTTCGGTCTCGTTTCACTGTCACATATTATATGAAATTTGTTGCAGTGATTATCTTCCATTTTATTTAATAGAACAGTATTAATCACATACATCATTAAGCAGTAGGAAATGAAAACCAACAACCATCAAATAAAATGGTGAGGCAATAGGTGAACTAACGTTTCCACAAATATTGCAAATATTTTGATTTTTTTTTTCTCTCTCTTGCTCCCTTTAGACAAGTGACTGTGTTGTTATCCACGGTCAAGCAGCAGGTGGAGACAATGTTGTAAATTTCTAGTCCCGGATTAATAGGAGCATATCTTTGGAAATTCATTTTGCAAGGGAATTGATGAAGAGCATTTACAAGCAACCAGCTCAAGTCAGAAAATCAACAGCAAGATGGTTATGCCAAACCTGATGCAAGATATTAAAATCGGCTTCAGCTGCTGTATTGCATCTAGTTCTAGGCATTTCATTTTAACAAAGGATATAAAGGCATTATGGAAAGTGCAGAAGAGGTTTACAACAGTGAAGTTTCTCATCTTTGAAACCAGTCATGAAGATAGATTGTTCTCCACAAAGAGGAGAGTGAGCAGAGATCTGATTACTGTATTCAAATTTATGCGCAATCTAGTCACAGTAACTAGGGAAATAATGTTCCCACTCAGGAAATGAGTGGCAGACAATGGGCACATATTTAAAGTAATGGCTAAAGAAAAAGCAAAAAGGCATTACATGTGTTAGTATCTGGATGGCACTGCCCAAGCATGTGGTGGAGGCATGTTCAATTGATGCACTCAAGAAGAAATTTAACAATTATTTCAGGAAGAATAATGTGAGCAATTGCACTAAGATTCTCATTTGAACAGTTAGGCACAGACATAATTGGCTGAATAGCCTCCTCTCATTGTGTAACAATACAATGATATACCAATTTAAAAAGTTGATATACCAATTAAAAAATATAACTTCAACTGTAAGATAATAAAATGTGAGGCTGGATGAACACAGCAGGCCCAGCAGCATCTCAGGAGCACAAAAGCTGACGTTTCGGGCCTGGACCCTTCATCAGAGAGGGGGATGGGGAGAGGGAACTGGAATAAATAGGGAGGGAGGGGGAGGCGGACCGAAGATGGAGAGAAAAGAAGATAGGTGGGGGGAGTATAGGTGGGGAGGTAGGGAGGGGATAGGTCAGTCCAGGGAAGACGGACAGGTCAAGGCGGTGGGATGAGGTTAGTAGGTAGCTGGGGGTGCGGCTTGGGGTGGGAGGAAGGGATGGGTGAGAGGAAGAGCCGGTTAGGGAGGCAGAGACAGGTTGGACGGTTTTGGGATGCAGTGGGTGGGGGGGAAAGAGTTGGGCTGGTTGTGTGGTGCAGTGGGGCGAGGGGACGAACTGGGCTGGTTTAGGGATGCAGTAGGGGAAGGGGAGATTTTGAAACTAGTGAAGTCCACATTGATACCATTAGGCTGCAGGGTTCCCAGGCGGAATATGAGTTGCTGTTCCTGCAACCTTCGGGTGGCATCATTGTGGCAGTGCAGGAGGCCCATGATGGACATGTCATCTAGAGAGTGGGAGGGGGAGTGGAAATGGTTTGCGACTGGGAGGTGCAGTTGTTTGTTGCGAAATGAGCGGAGGTGTTCTGCAAAGCGGTTCTTCCTGTCACCCATCCCTTCCTCCCACCCCAAGCTGCACCCCCATCTACCTACTAACCTCATCCCACCTCCTTGACCTGTCCGTCTTCCCTGGACTGACCTATCCCCTCCCTACCTCCCCACCTATACTCTCTCCACCTATCTTCTTTACTCTCCATCTTCGGTCCGCCTCCCCCTCTCTCCCTATTTATTCCAGTTCCCTCTCCCCATCCCCCTCTCTGATGAAGGGTCCAGGCCCGAAACGTCAGCTTTTGTGCTCCTGAGATGCTGCTGGGCCTGCTGTGTTCATCCAACCTCACATTTTATTATCTTGGAATTCTCCAGCATCTGCAGTTCCCATTACCTCTGATACTATTTTAACTTCAACTGTAGAATTGTTTGTTATACTCACGCATTCCTCCAAGACATTTAAATCAAAGGCTTTGATTTTTCTAAAATACCAAGTTTTGGGGCTGAGATTATGCTCATAGTTGAACAAGAAGTTACGATGACACTTATAGGCAGTCTGACCATATGAACTATTAAGTTCCAAGGCACATTTTGCATACATTGTCCAACAAATAATGCCAAACTTAAAAGTGCATTCAGAGCTGGGATGGTAATTTAGGAACTTGTCAACAACAAAATTTCTTGCTTCTCTAGTTCAAGTATTCCACAAAGCCCCACAAATATTTTCTGGCAAAACCTGTAAGAAATACCCAAATCAATTACATTGTAATTACCTATGCCAGGGACATTTTGTTCTAGTCTCTCTTAGCAATGTAGTACCTTCAGATTAAATAGCTGCACACATATTTACACATTTTAAAAAGGTATATAATAATCTTATTATCTCAACTGAACACTACAAAATGCTATCCTTAGAAAGGTTTTTGTTAACAGATTCTTTCACTGCACAGTATGTACAATGTAAGTCGACGTCTGTACAGATTATATAACCATCATACTTGAGTAGAACATGACATGACAAATACTTTCACTTAAAACTGAGGTGTATTTTGCCAAGATGCTCCAAAATTTTAAATCAGCACAGCAAAAACAAAAACAACTTTCAATAAATAGCCATCAAGACATAGTTTGAGTTTTTTTTTGTTTGTCTACAATTCATTCAAATATGAAGGTCTGGTTCTAACACACCCACAACAGGTTTTCTTTTTCATTGCCGTTGGCAGATTAGATACACAGGAATTTCAAACTTGAAACCACACACTCTGCAATGTACTATGCAAAACTGTTCAGTCAATTTAGAGTCAAATTGTCAATTTTGTCAATAAACAGCACAAGCACCTGCATTTCTTACATATATTTCAGTGGAGAAGAGATGGCTTATCCAATGAAATATGTGTATAGTAGGAACAGTGATAGGATACCAGCCAGACTCTTTCAAGCAGATCGTAACGAGAGAAAAATTCAAGATATTTAGCCTATTTTCTTTCTGATTGACTTGGGAGATACATACAATATCATGTAGCATTTCACCAAAACTAATTTGAAGTTGGAGTAGAAATTGGGCATGCAACACAGTGAGGACTGGGTAACCATTGGAGTAAGCTTGATGGGTTCCCAGGTGGCTATACCATGAATGGGCTGCCCACCAATTATATGCTGCAATGTTGGGCCAGGACCCATTTCAAATTGTACGTTCTGAGGAAGGGTCACCAGACCCGAAACGTGAACTGTGACTTTTTCCTCACAGATGCTGCCAGACCTGCTGAGCTTTTCCAGCAACTTCTGTTTTCGTTCCCATTTCAAGGGCCTATTTCAAGTGGTAATGCACCGTCATTTTTTCCCTCTCCGGATCTCAGCAAGTACACAGGACACAAGTCCTACACTCCCCACAGACTCAGTTTTAATAGCAGATTGGAGAATTGGGCAGAACTTATGCTACCTTGCAACAGCCAAAGACATCTTAGGACCAAACATTGGGAGTAATTATGAATCCCTGCTTATGTGTCTGAAGGAAACCAATTACAAAAACTGCAGTTGAAACTGCAGTCATCAGGGAAAACCAAATGTAATTATGCAGCAAGTAGTTAGAAATGGTTTTCAACGTTTCACACATGATCAGTTTTCTTCAGCAACCAGTAACTCAGTAGTTGGAGGCTATATTGACCTTAAAAAGTAACTAATTTCATCAATAACAGCTCTAATGAGGGGTGCCTCTTCTCACACACATGCAAATTCTGCTCAGGTACAGCATTTTACACCAAGCACCACAATGCAGATTTACATCAATGTTTCATGGAGAACTCCATTAAGGCAATAACCTCTCTATCAATTCTGACTTTGAGCATGTGAACAGATATGCATCCAATTTTTAGTCTGAATTTTAAAGTACATTTTTGACATGTTGAATTTCCACAAATCTGTTACTTATTTTGTTTTTTAACAGAAGGAATGCAATGTCTGCACCCAGTATGAAAAATGCATTAGTTAGCACAAGTATCTGTTGTCCAAAGGTATCTAAACTGTAATTGTTCTCAAATGGTGATTGCAGATTCATTTTAAAATTGTGTTTTGCAGGAGAATTATATTGAAAAGTCAACCCAAGATCTATTGACTAATTGTTACAGAGATAGTAGGAACCGCCAAAGCTGGAGAATCTGAGATAACACGGTGTGAAGCTGGATGAACACAGCAGGCCAAGCAGCATCAGAGGAGCAGGAAAGCTTGACATTTCGGATCAGGACCGAAATAATAAATAGCTATCAAAAATTTAAATACCATCCAGGTAGATGTGCAGCTAAGACCTAACTCAATGGTTGAGTTGGCTCAACAGCCTCAGAGGCCTACTCCTGTTCCCATATTCCTATGTAAGAAATATTTCAACCAGCATTTAAATGTCAAAAACCATTTTTGTTTTGAATCATCCAAATAAGTTGGCAAAGTTCAATAAAAAGATATTTGCTCAAGTGAGAGCAAACTTTGAGTCATAAATCACGCAACAGCTAGGTCATGGTTTTAGTTTACTCTATGTGGCAGTAACAATCAAAGTCATTAATAATCCAGAATACTAGACTAATAATCTGAAAAGAATGAGTGAGTGCTCAAATTCCACTGTAGGAATATTAGAATTTGCATTCAGTTGAAAAATAATGTGGAAATAAAAATCTATTCCAGTAAAAAGGTATTGGTTTGTTGAAAAAACTCAACCAGTCCTTTGCAGAAAGAAACTTACCATCTTTAACTGGTTTGGGCTTTATGACTAATTCCACAATGTCACTTTTGGCTGTATCCTCTTCCCTGTCTAGACCTTGCCAGCAATATCCAATGAATTAATTTTCAAAAGTTAATTCAGCAAATTGAACATTAAATATATCAACAAGCTGAGCTCAGAAAAACGTCAATTTCTTACAGTTTCATCAAGGTTCAGACCACAGCAATGGATGCTAGGAAAATTTGGTCCAATGTAAATAATGGCCTGAATCACCTGTGGTACAATTTTTCAGAATGTCTGTGCTGGTTCACATAATGCTGTATTTCGATGGTAGAAGCATACACAAATTCTAGGCAAATGTATAGTATGAAACAGAATACCCAGAACATTAAGAGAAACATTCTACATGGCACAAGTTATAATTCTCCAATAATTTCTCTGAAGAAATATATCAATAAATCAAATTGGAATCTCCCAATTAGTACTTGATAGTCCATGTAATTTTCATACTTGTGCCACAACCACTGGAAGTCTAACCTTACTATTAGGAATATTTAAGTAACATAGTAGGCTCTTCGATGACAAAGGGCTTACACTTCTGTGATATTTTGTAAAAGTGAAAATACATACATGTAAATGCAGCTGCAATTTATATATGATTCCATTGGCTTGGAATCTGCCTTTTCGTTAGTATTTTTTAATTCTGATCTGTTGTACAAAACATTTATGTTGTTACTTCAAAAGAAATTTGCATACAAAACATAAATCAGAAGTAAAATAAGTGCCGCACCAAAGAAATCAACAATTTGTTCCATGCACTTGGACCTCACATGATGTAGCAGATCGCAATTCTGGCAAACCTGATGCCAATACAGAGATTCTGTAGCAAACAATTTCAATAGCTTCTTAGGGGTGTGGACTGGCAACCTCTCACCTTGTGAGCAACTGCCTGAGCAAAGCAATTATGTTACTCCACAGCAGTAAACTCCTCACAAAGCTACAACATAGCTGGCTCCTTAAAATGTTCACAACGACTGGTATGCAGAGATTTAGCCAGGAAGAAATAGTCTAACTGAATAGTGTCAGTGGCTCAATTTTGTCCATGGCTAGTTGTAGTTAACTTATGCTTGTTACAGTATTTCTTTGCAAAGAACAGTTTTACAATTTCTCTCTCCTGGGGGAAAGGCAATCCAGTTTCATATATCATGTCTGTTCTTGTTATACCTTCTGTTAGTGGAATGCTGCTCTGGATGCAGTCCAGCATTCCATTTCAGGCAAAACAAACAGAACGATAACTAAAGGTAATGTGTAATCCTGCAACAGACAATTTGAAAATGCAACCGGTGAGACTAAACATAAACATTCAGAGTGGTTTTTGTGCTGGCTGCAAATTTCCATTTGACACCAGAATAAAATGGACGTAATTGGGGTCAGATATCTAGCCACCTGGAGGTTCAACAAAGTCGAAGGTGCTTCAATTTCCTAGGTTTCCTGATACACTTCATCAGCTACATTCTCAAAAAGTCATCCTCCAAAGTGGCATTTCCTCATACTTGTTATTTCCCCCAAAATAAAGGAAGTCACATTTTCCCCGTCATAACATTGTATTAACACAACAGCATGGCATTTGTGTATTAACAGTGGCTCCTGTAAATACAGCTCTCCTTTGCAGCATCACAACTGCGCTTTCAGCTTTTCTTTTATTCGTTGGAAATGAAAGCTTGCAAATCTTTCGCATGTTGAAATAACTGCACAGGGGCCAGTATCCCATCACCAAGTTACCCATTATTTATTTGTGCACAGTACACTGGCTATGGTCCAGGCAGCTCAGAGTCAGTTCCCTGAATTGAGGAGATTCTAAGGTCAGCCAGGATTTCCTGATGGGGGTTATTAACCTGAGCCAATCAAGGACCTCATGGTCAACAAGGTCCACCTGGTTCCAATCATTACATCCCTCCCTCCCTCCTGAAATCCAGGGATGAAGGCTGGTGTTTATCTTGTAGCTTTTCCAGTGACATTTTTGCACCAGGGTCCAGTTTGTCTGACACAGGTGGTATGTATTGGATCATAGCTGGTCTCTTGCATTCAGAGCCTCTCAGAAGACTTTCCTCCTCTTCTTCCAGCAGAAATGATATTGAGACTGCATCCATCTTGAACTCTGAAGTTTCCTCGACACTAGATGAAGGCGGTGAGCCTACAGTTTCTGACAGGCCTCCTGGCTGTTCTGAGAGGCCAGATATATTTTGCTCGTGCCCTGTTTGCAAGGTAACAGCTTTCAGGTGATCCACACGTTTGTTCAGAACTGTATCATCGACCTTAACTTTGTAGGTCACAGAACCTGACCTTGCAGTGACCTCACCTCGCAACCCATAGAAATGGCCCTGTATGTGCTGGTGCCAACTTCATCCCCCAAGTTAAACTATCTCTCTTGCTTGGAGGAGGTATGTGGCCGGCATTGATGTTACTGCTGGCATTTCACTCTCTCTCTCCCACCAATGCCCACCAACCCCCACAAAAGGTCTGGGAGTATCATGATTAATCAGGTGGGGACTCTCCTCCACGTCAACACTGGAGTTATCCCTGTTGTGTGAAGGGTGGTCTTATAATCGAATAGGAACAGGGACAGTTTGTTATCAAATTGTTATTGTTGTTGTTACAATTGGCAGTGTTGTATATTGGCATAAACCCTTTTGGGTATTAACAGGAACATACTTCTGGGACTCCTCATCCAGTTGCACTTGCAATAGAAGTAGCTTGTATCCAGCTTCATAAAGGACAGGCCTTCTGCCAATTTTGTATAGAAGTCCTCTGTGTGAGGGATCAGGTATTTATCCAGCTGTGAGAAGCAGATTACTATTGCCTAAAAATCCCTACAAAGGCAAACTGAGCCATCAGGCTTCACAATCAGTATGACAGGTGCTGCCCATTCTGCAAACTGCACTAATAGATCAATGGAGATATCCTATGATTAGTGCCCCCAACACTAAACCCACTGATTCCTTGTACAGTTTCTAGTCCAATTCAATACATTTTTACCCATAAAGGGAAATCCTAACATCTGAAGAGATCCAACTCAGGCTGTCAGTTTAGATTTATCACCATCGCATAGAATCTGGGCTTTTTGAAGAAAACTAAACATGAGAACAGCAATGCAGCTGACCATGTTATCCTACATGGCACATGAAAATAGATTTATCTGTGCAATTTCTTGCAAGTTGCATTCTGGTTCATAGAACCAAAAATGGAATTGAAGACCCTCAATGGAATTTCACACTTCCTTACGACTCAGTAATAGAGGTGAAATAGACTTTGAAATAGACCACTTGGCCATCCTTCTGTCAGATGGATATGGGGAACAGGTGATAGCAAAACAATGTAAAGCCTTGTGGGTGTTACTACTTTCAAAACCATTTAGAAAGCTTCACAACTGATAATACTACATTTAGAAATGAAAATTGAAGGGTTCTACTTTTAAAATTCTCCCTTACAAAACACTCCACATTCTTGGCACTTCAATAGCCTATACATTGACATTAAGGGTTGTAGTTGGAAACATCAATAAATGCTTTCCCTGGGCAACACATTTCACTTGAATTATTGCTCAGTTCCCAATAGAAACTTGCCATTATTTAAGCAGACTGTGACAACTAATAATTACAGCTCAGCTTTACTGCTTGCAAAATCTACGAGGAAAACAAATTCTGTCGATGATAGAAATTCAACTGCAGCAGTCAATGAAGCAAGAGTTTTAGAATAATATGTTCAATGAAATTCCAATTTTGATAGAATTCCATTTCTTAACCACTTCCATTCGTGAACTCGTGAATGCAATAGAGGTAGTAGTTGTTTATGGCGCTGTGACTAAACAGTGTGAAACCTAACAATTGCAGATGCTAATACATTGTCAGGCTACTTAATCACTTTACACAGCCATCAGATTAGCCTTTGTATTTCTAGTTGTGTTATTCTGGTATACATATACATGGCATATGGCTTCAGGAATAATGAGTGATGGAAGAAACCAGAGAAGTTGTTTATAATTAAGCTTGTAATCTTTTGCGCAAGTTCCTAATCCCTGCAAAAGGTTAACAATGACACACTTTATCTGATAAAATCAATACAGAATATTTCCATCGTGCACTAATGGGAGTAAAATTTTCAAAAAGTACTTTTTGTTTGTGTGTTATTTTGTCACAATTGAAGATAAGGAAATCTCTTCTCATGAGGGGCATTATAAAAGAAGCTTCTGCATCATTGCCACCATCAGCAGACATACATAGCAGTATGCTGCATAATCTATGTAGAAAGTGTAAGGTTTGCTTAATAAAACAAAATTAAAGACCTAAAACTAAATAATTTTGATCTGCTTACATTTCAACAACATAAACAGTTGCAGAGGAATTATTAACCCAGTCAACCAACAAGAGGTGACCTTGTTTATCTATTAACAGTTCCGTCATACAAATGTTCTTGCAAGTCAATTTCTTGCTGCCGCTCTCTCAAGTTTAGATTGTAAAGGCAAGATCTAACTGAAATATATGAAATCAGAAAGAGATTTGTCTAGATATTGAAAAATATATCAAGTTTTGAGAAGATTTGTAGCTCAGGTTGAGTTTCTGGATTTGAGTTTGCTCGCTGAGCTGGAAGGTTAGTTTTCAGATGTTTCGTCACCATTCTACGTAACACCATCAGTGAGCCTCCGACGAAGCGCTGGTGTTATGTCCCGCTTTCTATTTATCTGTTTAGGTTTCCTTGGGTTGGTGATGTCATTCCCTGCATTGGTGATGTCATTCCCTGTTCTTTTTCTCACACTGCTGCACAGAGGAACTACGCAGAGCAGAAGAAAATCACCTATACAGCGTATTCAACAAGAACGGTTACCCAATGAACACAGTCCACCGATTTCTCAGCAACAAACCCAAACAAACAGACAAAACGGGCCCAAAAACCATAATCACTCTCCCCTACATCAAAGACATTTCTGAAATGACTGCCAGACTACTCGGGCCTCTTGGCATCAGGGTAGCCCACAAACCCACCAACACACTAAAACAGCAGCTAATGAACTTAAAAGACCCTATACAGACAACAAGCAAAACGAACATCATCTACAAAATACCTTGCAAGAACTGTGACAAACACTACATTGGACAAACAGGCAGAAAGCTAGCCACCAGGATACATGAACATCAACTAGCCACAAAATGACATGACCCACTATCACTAGTATCCCTACATACAGATGAGGAAGGACACCACTTTGATTGGGACAACACATCCATCCTAGGACAAGCCAAACAGAGACACACACGAGAATTCCTAGAAGCATGGCATTCCAACCGGAACTCCATCAGCAAACACAGTGATTTGGAGCCCATCTACCACCCTCTGAGAAAAAGAACAGGAAATGACATCAACAGGAAATGACATCACCAACCCAAGGAAACCTAAACAGATAAATAGAAAGCGGGAGATAACACCAGCGCTTCATTGGAGGATCACTGATGATGTTACCTAGAATGGTGACGAAACGTCTTAAAACTAACCTTCCAGCTTAGCGAGCAAACTCACATCCAGTTTGATATTTTCTTGCTGGAGATGTGGTTTTACTTATCTTTGGGGAACTGTTTTAAAAAGCAAGATTCTTGCCACTGGAGACACTGCTAATGAATCCTCCAAATTTTTGTCTTTGTTTGGAACAGATAAATGAACATGAAGTGGGAGGCCACTTGAATTGTGAACCAAATCTCTGACTGCACTTCCTACCTATTTTTTTTGAGAGAGTCTGACGAAAGCCTGAGAGTTGGCAGAAAGCATTTGAAGAGTTCTAAACAAACAATTAAAAAAAGAACATTTTTTTAAAAAATCAGTTTGATATTTAGTGAGTTTTGAGAAGATTTTAGCTCAGGTTGAGGTTCTGGATGTGAGTTTGCTCACTGAGCTGGAAGGTTAGTTTTCAGACGTTTCGTCACTTTTTTTTATTTGAAAAAATATACTTTATTCATAGAATGTACAAAAAATAAAACATTTATACACCTACCCAGTTATGCAAGCCACTCCAGGTTACCCAGGGGGTACGTACACCAACTAAAGGAAAAAACAAAACAGAGAAAAAAAAACAAAGCAAAGAAACCACCCCGCACAGTCCCAGTTGGCCCCCTGACCAGTTGGGGAAGGCGCCAGCTGGGCCCAGTTACCAGATAGGATTCTTTTCCCTTTTCTGGACGAGGGGGCTCATACGGTGTTCTTTCCCCACCGCGCCTTGGCGGCGGCTGCCCCAAGCTTTAGCGCGTCCCTCAGCACGTAGTCCTGGGCCTTGGAGTGCGCCAGTCTACAACATTCGGTTGGGGTCAGTTCTTTCAGCTGGCAGACCAGCAAGTTGTGGGCAGGCCAAAGAGTGTCTTTCAACGCATTGATGGTCCTCCAGGCGCAGTTGATGTTGGTCTCGGTGTGCATCCCCGGAAACAGAGCACGGAGTCCCGCATCACGGAGCTGCTCGGGACGAACCTCGACAAATACCACTGCATCCCCCTCCAGATCTCCTGCGCATAGGCACACTCCAGAAGGAGGCGATCGACAGTCTCATCCCCCCCGCAGCCACCTCGAGGGCAGCGTGCGGTGGTGCAGAGATTCCGGGCATGCATGAAGGATCTCACTGGCAGAGCCCCTCTCACCGCCAGCCAAGCAATGTCCTTGTGCTTGTTTGAAAGTTCTGGCGATGAGGCATTCTGCCAAACGACTTTGGCAGTCTGCGTGGGGAATCACACGACGGGATCCACCCTCTCCTTTTCCCGAAGGGTCCCGAGGATACTACGTGCTGACCACTGCCTGACGGCCTTGTGGTCAAAGGTGTTTCCTTTCAAAAATTTCTCCACGAAGGACAGGTGGAACGGAACGGTCCAACTACTCGGAGCGTTCCGCGGCAACGAGGCCAGGCCCATCCTTCACAACACCGGGGACAGGTAGAACCTCAGTAAGTAGTGACACTTGGTGTTTGCGTACTGAGGATCTACGCACAGCTTGATGCAGCCACACACAAAGGTAGCCATCAGGGCGAGGGTGGCGTTCGGTACGCCCTTTCCCCCATTTCCCAGGTCTTTGTACATGGTGTCCCTGCGGACCCGGTCCATCCTCGACCCCCAAATGAAGTGGAAGATGGCCTGGGTGACTGCAGCGGCGCAGGCCCAGGGAATAGGCCAGGCCTGCACCACATACAACAGTACCGAAAGCCTCTCGCACCTGACAATCAGGTTCTTACCCGCGATGGAGAGGGACCGGAGCATCCACCTGCCCAGCTTCTGCTTCAATTTGGCGATACGCTCCTCCCAAGTCTTAGTGCATGCCCCAGCTCCACCAAACCAAACACCCAGCACCTTCAAGTAGTCTGTCCTGACGGTGAAGGGGATGAAAGAGCAGTCGTCCCAGTTCCCGAAGAACATGACCTCGCTCTTACCCCTATTGACTTTGGCACCCGAGGCCAGTTCAAACTGGCCGCAGATGTCCAATAGTCTACTCACCGACCGACGATCGGTGCAGAAGACGGCGACATCGTCCATGTACAGGGAGGTCTTGACCTGAAGGCCTCTGCTGCCTGGGATATTCACGCCCTTCAGGCTCACGTCCTTCCTGATGGAGGCGGCGAAGGGCTCCACACAGCACACGAACAAGGCAGGAGAGAGTGGGCAGCCCTGCCTGACTCCAGATCTAACAGGAAAACTGTCTGATTCCCACCCGTTGATCGAGACTGCGCTAACGATGTTGGCGTAGAGCAGCCGGATCCAATTGCGGATGCCCTCCCCGAACCCCAATTTGGAGAGGACGTCCCTCATGTAAGCATGAGAGACCCTGTCGAAGGCCTTCTCCTGGTCCAGGCTGACGAGGCAGGTGCCCACCCGCTTGTCCTGTACGTAGGCGATCGTATCCCTGATGAGCGCGAGGCTCTCAGCGATCTTCCTGCCTGGCACAGCACAGGTTTGGTCAGGGTGAATCACTGACTCCAGGACAGACCTGACCCGGTTGGCTATGACCTTGGCCAGGATTTTGTAGTCCATGTTCAAAAGTGAAATGGGACACCAATTCACAATTTCTTCCCTCTCCCCCGTCCTCTTGTAAATGAGGGTGATGATGCCCTTCCTCATGGACTTGCACATTTCCCCTGCCCGAAGCGCACTATCGTACACCTCCAGCAGGTCCTGGCCGACCAGGCCCCACAGAGCGGAATACAGCTCGACCGGTAAGCCGTCGCTTCCGGGAGTCCTATTCCTCTCCAAGGGCTTGAGGGCTCTGGCCAGCTCGTCCAGGGATATCGACCGGTCCAGCCACTCCCTCGTGCCATTGTCTAAGATCTCCGTGATAGACGACAGGAACAACTCGGAGGCCGTGCTGTCCGTGGGCTTCGTGTCGTACAGTCCGGCATAGAAGGATCTGCTGATCCTCAAAATGTCGGGCCGAGACGACGTCACTGAGCCGTCGTCCTCCTTCAGCCGGCTAAGCACAGAGCTCTCTTTGTGCACGATCTGAAAGAAGAAACGCGAGCACGTCTCGTCCTGCTCCACAGAGCGGACCCTGGACCGGAAGATTATCCGGGAGGCCTCCGTGGCGAAGAGCGAGGCTTGCTGGCCCCTCACCTCGCGGAGGTCCTCCATGACATCGACCCCCATCAACTGCAGAAGGAACAGGTTCTGCACCCTTTTCTGGAGTCGCGACAGCTTTCCCCGCCTCTCTCTTGCCTTCTGAACACCCTTGAGGACAAAGAACCTCTTGATGTTCTCCTTCACCGTCTCCCACCAGTCGCCTGGAGACTCAAAGAGGGGTTTCACGGCTCTCCAACCGGCGTACTCCCTCTTAAGCTCCTCCACGTTCTCTGGGGTCAACAGAGTTGTGTTGAGCTTCCACATCCCCTTGCCGGCCGGCTGGTCGTCCTGTAAGTGACAGTCGCCAGCAGGAGGCAGTGGTCAGAGAAGAACACCGGCTCGACGCCGGTGGACCTGACCGAGAACGTCCGTGACACAAACAGGAAGTCTATCCTTGAGCGGATAGACCCGTCTGGCTGCGACCAGGTGTCCCTCTGCTGCACTCCGTCTGAAGGGGTGCTGAAGACGTCGAGCAGCTTGGCGTCCTTCACCGTGCCCATCAGGAATCTGGACGTGACGTCCAGTTGACTCCCCCCACCCGCTGTCCCCACGCCGGATCTTCCATCTGCATCAATGATACAGTTGATGTCTCCGCCTAGGATGACCGGCCTGGACGTAGCCAGCAGGGGTGGAAGCCGCTGCAGGACGGCCAACTGCTCACTCCGTACCGCTGGGGCGTACACGTTGATCAGCCTCAGGGGAGCGTTCCAATAGGTGATGTCAGCCACTAGGAGGTGCCCCCCCACCACCTCCTGAACTTGAGAGATGGTGAAGTTGCGCCCCCGCAGCAGAATAGCCAGGCCCGAGGAGCGACAGTCGTTACCCCCCGACCAGATCGAAGGTCCACAGGTCCAGGCGCCGGACCATTTCCCGTACCTGCCGAGGTACGGTATCCCGCACTCCTGCAGAAACAGGAGGTCCGCCTTGATGGTGGTCACGTAGGCCAACGTGGACACACATCTTGCGGTTGACTTGACGCTGCGCACATTAATGCTCGCAACTCGTACCCCCATTGTGGGCAGTGACCGCAGTACCCTCCCCAAGTCCAAGGTCCAGCCCCTCCATCTGTCCCTTCATGCCCATTGCCCAGGCTAACTGCTGGACGCTCTCCGGGCTCAGGAAACCGTCCGTGCTGCCTTCCGGGTGGCATCCCCCCGTCAGGGGTGCGGAGGCAGGAGGGTCCGGCTCCGGGTCAGGCTGGGGAAGCACTGTTTCCTCCTTCCCGCCTGGAAGTTCCGGGGGGCCCTCCAGTGCTCCCGTAGCACTTGACTGGGTGTCGGAGGGAGCCTCAGGATGCCTCCCGTCACCTGGAAGCCGGGTGCTGCTTTCCTTCCCCATCAAGATCTTTAACTTCTGCTTCGGGTGGGCCCTCTGCAAATCCCCCTCGTCAGAGGACCTCTTATAGCCCCCCTCTAGCTGCCTCTTCTCGCCTGATGGTTGCGGTTCCTGGGCCCGTCGACGCACCTTCCTCCTCGCTTTCCAGACTGTTGTCCACTCCCCTGGGTCGCCTGTCGCCGCCTCCATCGACTCCGGGTTGTCGGGGGGGGGGGGGGGGGATCGGAGCCTGCAGGGGTGCTTTGCTGGCCTCGGGCCCATCCTGCGGGGCTGGGCCCTCCTGCAAGGCCTGGCCCTCCTGCACATTCGTGGGGTCCTTGCTGGGCCCTGCTGCCTTCCTCTCCTCCGGGGGGGCTGGCCCCGCATTGCCCCTGCCGGCGACCTGGGCGTAGGTGGTCCCCCGCCACGGGCATGCCCTATAGAGGTGGCCCGCTTCCCCGCAAAGGTTGCAGCTTTTCTCTCGTGGGCAATCCTTTGCAAGGTGTCCCTCCTCCCTGCAGTTCCTGCAGATGGTGGCTTTGCAGTCGGCCGCCACGTGATCTGACCTACCACAGGCATGGCAGACTTTAGGTTGGCCTGCATAGGTCAGGTAGCCCCTGCTCCCGCCAATCGCGAAGCTGGACGGTGGGTGTACGACATTCCTGTCCGCGCCCATCCTCAGCGTCACCTTGACCTGCCTCTTACTCGTCCAGATGCCAAAGGGGTCCACGATGTCAGTTAGGTCCCCTTCCACCTTCACATACTTTCCAAGGAAGGTCAGGACATCAACTGCTGGCACATGCGGGTTGTACGTATGTACAGTCACCAAACGGCTCCTCTGTGCTGGCATCACAAACAGTGGGACAGCGGTCAATACAGAGAGGGGGCCCTCACCTCCTTTCTCCTTGAAAACTTCCAGGAAGCGCTCGCAAAGCCTGGCACTCCTGAAGGTCACGTCGTAAAAACCTCCTCCAGGGAAATCCTGCAGGCAGTAAATGTCCGCAGCAGCGAACCCACAACAGTCCAACAGGACCCTCTTCACGAAGAAGGTGCGGTCCACAGGTGCACTTTCATCCACCTTCTTTACAGAAACACAGATGGTGTTCCGGACCCCCTGACCTGGGGCACGAGCATTTGCCGCAGCCATCATTGCAGGTTGGCTGCTCCCCTGAACCAGCGTTAGGCCGAAGCCAGCATTAAGATCCACTGGTCGCAAGGGTGCACAGCCAACCTGACGTCCTCCTTTCACCTCCAACACAGCACTCTCCTCCTCTCGGTCCACAAGAGAGTGGGTCTTTATTGTGTTCCAGATGTAAGCTGGTTCACTGAGCTTGCCAAATTGTTCCCAGACGTTTCATCACCATTCTAGGTAACATCATCAGTGAGCCTCCGAAGAAGCGCTGGTGTTATGTCCTGCTTTCTATTTATCTGTTTAGGTTTCCTTGGGTCGGTGATGTCATTTCCTGTTGATGTCATTTCCTGTTCTTTTTCTCAGAGGATGGTAGATGGGCTCCAAATCAATGTGTCTGTTGATGGAGTTCCAGTTGGAATGTCATGCTTCTAGGAATTCTCGTGCGTGTCTCCGTTTGGCTTGTCCTAGGATGGATGTGTTGTCCCAATCAAAGTGGTGTCCTTCCTCATCTGTATGTAAGGATACTAGTGACAGTGGATAATGTTGTTTTGTGGCTAGTATCCTTACATACAGATGAGGAAGGACACCACTTTGATTGGGACAACACATCCATCCTAGGACAAGCCAAACAGAGACATCCACAGAGAATTCCTAGAAGCATGGCATTCCAACTGGAACTCCATCAACAAACACATCGATTTGGAGCCCATCTACCATCCTCTGAGAAAAAGAACAGGAAATGACATCACAAATGCAGGAAATGACATCACCAACCCAAGGAAACCTAAACAGAAAAATAGAAAGTAGGACATAACACCAGCGCTTTGTCGGAGGCTCACTGATGATGTTACCTAGAATGGTGACGAAACGTCTGAAAACGAACCTTCCAGCTCAGCGAGCAAACTCACATCCTGAAAAATATATCCTCTGATTGGGGAACCCATAACAAGGGGAGCAAACTTAAAATTAAGCAACACAAGTCGTCTCTTCAGCTCCAAGAGATCCGTAATGGTGATGCCAGAAATGCAGCCAGTCCCCTGTGAAGCGGGTAAGGAATGTTTGATCACCTTCGGGAAGGGGATGGGATACTGGGCTTTGGAGACCCAGGCAGATGGGAAGGAAGGAGAGAGGAGGCATTGTTCATGATGCGCCAAGAACAACACCCCAAACGATAGTATCCGCTTTCTTCTTGTCCATTTAGAAACAAATTTCAATTTAAAAAAGTGGCCTGCTCATTCTCTCTGGAATGCCCACGCAATGATACTTTGATATGGCACTATTACTCAGGCCAAAAGGCTTGTAATAAGACTAATTCACCTTTAGTTATTCTTTTAACTATGGCAGGAAGGCTATCAATTTCAGTTGCCACTCGGTTGAGAAAATGTGTCATTTCTGCTTATGAATATAGTAAAAAAGCTGAGCTACATCTAAGGAAGCTAAGCCTGAGAGACTAAGAAAAGCATTGCTTTTATTCTTAACCTAACCTAACTGATTTCATCTGGCCAAGTTTCAGACAGGAAGAAGAAAAAAAAATTCAGGAAGATTACCAGTCCTGATTGCCATTTAAATGAATCCTGATGACACGTGTGAGGACACCAAACTTGGCTATAACTCAGCATTTGTCAAATGACTTCCCATCATTCAGCTATAATCGTATCCAAACAAGAAGAAATGAAAATTACGATAAAATGAAGACTTAATAACAAAGAAATACAAAACATATTACTTTACAATGTCAGGAAACTTAGTAAAATGTTTTCTTTCACTGTGAGAAAATACTATTTACATTAAATTGTAGGTTACCTGCAGGTCAGCAAAGAATACCTTTCTTTAAAATCTTATTGAGCATTTAATAAATTTCAGAAATGGTGGGAACTGCCGATGCTGGAGAATCTGAGAAAACAAGGTGTAGAGCTGGATGAACACAGCAGGCCAAGCAGGATCAGAGGAGCAGGAAAGCTGACGTTTCGGGCCTAAACCCTTGTTCTGAAAAAAAATTTTCTGAAGAAGGGTCTGGCCCCGAATTGTCAACTTTCCTGCTCCTCTGATGCTGCTTGGCTTGCTGTGTTCATCCAGCTCTACACTTTGTTATCTGAGAATTTAATAAACTTTAACAAGTTAAAACTAAAATTATCTAAAGTGCTATTAAAATAACAAAATATAAAATTGGGGTGAAACTAGACATTGGCGGGAATACAAAACAGGTTTTCACATTCATCTCTTCTACATTTTACCCGATATCCCGTTGATTCCATTGGCTGTGGTAAAACTGGATATCAAGTGTGTTGTATAACTGTTACCCCCAACTCTAATTCTCTAAGTTGTGTTCCAGCCCATTTTCAATTTCACTCCATTCTCTTCTGATTGTAATTTTAGGCTCAAAGCTGAGTTTTATGGGGCACCTGAGTCCTCATCCCAATGGCTAAGTGTGTATGTGTTCTGGGGAAGATGGGGTGGGCGGGAGGTTGTTGCCATCCACCATCCTGAAAACAGCCCTACCACACTTTAATGATCAATGCTTGGGCCAGATGTAGGATCACAGTACCTAAGGGTCCTCTTAAGTCCAGAGTTGAGGTGCCAGTGATGTGGACTGACCGGCCAGCCTCAGCAGAGTTGGATGCTTCCAAATGGGCCTACAGGTGCTGCAGAAGAAATTCCATCCCCATCACCTGATACCACTTAGTGCGACTGTCCCAATGCAAGAAAAAGAGACTCGCAACAGCGGGATAAGACCTGTAAGCGGAATTGCCCACTTAATGGCCTCAGTGAGGGAGTGGGGGAAGCTAGGTGGCATGAAGACATCCCATTTGGACTTTAGCATCCCCTTGTCTTCAAACCCAGTGGCAAAGGAGGTTACAATCCAGCCCTTGGTTCACAAAAAAAGGAGAACGAACCAGAAACCGGCCATTTCCTTGTGAATGACAAGAAATGCTTTTAAATAAAATAATGATTGCAACACAATTAAAACCTGAATAGAAATGAAAAAAAAGGTACAAAATACTTCAACTGCAGATACCTTTAAAAAATACCTTTCGTAACAAAAGAATTCAACATGTGTCAAGTTTAGACATGTCATTCAGCTCCATGTATATGACAAAATATTCATCAGGTTGATGTAATCATGGTTCACTCAAGTCTGGCTACAGTATTACAAAGTGTGAAGCTGGATGAACACAGCAGGCCAAGCAGCACCTTAGAAACACAAAAGCTGACGTTTCAGGCCTTGACCCTTCATCAGAAAAGGGGGAGGGAGAGAGGGGTTTGCAGTGGGAGAGAGATCCCCTGAGGTTTGTCCGGAGGGAGGAAGGTAACTTCTTCAAGGGATGCCTAACTTGAACAAGTTACCCTCCTACCTCCGGACAAAGCTCAGGGGATCTCTCTCCCACTGCAAACCCCTCTCTCCCAATTTATTCCAGAACCCTCACCCCTTCCCCCTCTCTGATGAAGGGTCTAGGCCCGAAACGTCGGCTTTTGTGCTCCTGAGATGCTGCTTGGCCTGCTGTGTTCATCCAGCTCCACACTTTGTTATCTCGGCTTCTCCAGCATCTGCAGTTCCCATTATCTCTGGCTAAAGTATAGTTTGTTTAAAAATTTTAACTTCAAGTATGTCTTATTAAAAATGATTATCACAGCATAAAGATAAACAGACATTCTTCATATTGATATTAGAGAGAGACTGACACAGATGGAAGCAACACCTTTTTTTGAGCCAACACACAACATTTGTTAACCTGGCCTAAATTTTCCCGACTCCCACTAGCTGTCTCAAAAATGAAAATGCAATCCTTCAAGCTAAAAATGCATGCAAATCCTATTCAACACCAAGCTTCTCTTTAAAAAAATGGCGTTGCCAGCCATCTGCTTGAAAAAGCAATAATAATGCAGTTTTGTCGCAAATAAGCACATGGAAAAAACTAATTGATCCAAAGAACCGAAGAGCAATTCCCTACCCAGTGGAGCCTCAGTCATTGAATGCAGAGTCACCAGTGGGGAGAACTGGGAATCAGAAGGATATCGAGTTTGAAGTGCAGTGCATGTTCGTAGGCCTGAAAGGAGGTTCATAATCATTCACAGACATGCGTCATCATGGTAAGACGACATGTTGGATCTCAACTGTGTACTGTTCGCAGGTAGTTTACCTGTTTTGACAGAAGGATAAAGCAGCTAATGGAAGATTTTATTTTTCAATACCACATAGACTGAAATTCTTGGATAGTGCCTTCCCAGCCACTGAATAATATTGAATTGGCAAGAAAATTGGAAAAGTCAGGCAAGATCAGCAGTAAAGAGTTTCTTGCCATCAAGAGCAAAATGTCTTACTTACTATCCAAGTGCTAAATAACGAGACAAGAATCTTGCTACAGCAAGCAGAGGCCTCTTTAAATGCATTAAAATCTCACAGTAAAATTAATCTCATCTCACTTACACATAGTGTTTTATCCTCCCACCCACCAGGTAGAATTAGGTGGCAATTCAAAACATGAGAGTAGCAGCGACAACCGGACCATTCAAACTCTCTATTTTGACACCAAGTACTGACATCTCAGGGCACTCCCCATAGGCAGCGACCACAAGCACCCCCATCCACATACTTTGGCATTGGACATGTGCCAGCTGCGTCACACATCTCTGATCCATAAACAACACAATTCTGCACTTCAATACTGCACTTCGGCGTATACAGGCACCTTCCATTAAAATAATGCTCCCAAGACAGTGTGTGTCCCGGGATAAGGATCAATTCATGGATTTGAACATTCCTTACATTGCTCTCTGTGTTAACACATCTTGCAACTAGTACAGTATCACTGCTTTGCCTTGCCATTTTGTATTTTGCAGAGCTTAAAGATTCACAGTACTTCTGTGTTGACTTGCCTTTTAGCACAAACACGAATCCAGACAGCTTTTCATGGTTGTTAGTAGACAGAGAATGGACATGTTGTACATCTTAAAAATAGCTTTGCACAAGTACATTGTCAAAAATTCAGTTTGGCTCCGTACAGTAGAATATCAAGTATACAAACAAATATGTGAGTTTGACTTTACCCCAACAAACCAAAGGCATATCTTACACACGACTATACTTACCTGCATTGGAGGCTTTAGGAGGGTCCAATAACAGAACGGACCCCCAAATAACTTCAGCACCAAGGCCTCAGGCAGTGGTCTTTCCCAACTGCACTTTGACAGCAGCTGTCCCCAGCTTTAGTGCATCCCTCAGTACATTGTCCTGGACCTTGGAATGTGCCACTCTGCAACACTGGGTCAAAGTCAATTCTGTGTTCTGGAAGACCAACAAGCTTCGGGCTGTCCAAAGAATGTTCTTCACCAAGTTGATTGTTCTCCAGGTGGAGTCAAATGTTTCTCACAATGTGCATCCCGGAGAACAGACAATAGGGCAGAGTCCTGGGTCACACAGCTGCTTGGGATGCTCTTCGACAAAAGCCACTGCATCTTACTCCAGACTTCCTTTATGTAGGCACATTCCATCAGGAGCTGTGTGAAGTCTCAATGTTCCCACAGCGGCTTCAAGGGCAGCATGTGGTGCTCACATCGACTGGGTGTAAACAGAGAGTCTCACAGGTACTGCCCTTCTCACTACCAGCTAAGCAATGTCTTGGTGCTTGTTGGAAAGTTCTGGTAATGAGACATTCTGCCAAAAGACGTTCAGAGTCTGCTCAGGGGACTACGCAACAACATCCATCCTCTCCTTTTCCATCAGGCTCTCAAGGAGGCTGTATGCTGACCAATTCCTGATGCACTTGTGGTCAAAGGTGTTTTTCTTTGCAAATATCTCCACAAAGGGCAGATGATACAGAATAGTCCAACTACTTGGAGTGTTCCGCAGCAAAGAGGCCAGTCCTATCCTCCACAACACCAGGCTCAGGTGGAGTATGTAGCAACGCTTGCTGTTTGCATATCAAGGGTCTACGCACAGCTTGATGCAGCCACACATAAAAGAAGGCATTCAGAATAAGGGCGACATTGGGTATTTGCTTCCCTGCCTTCTTCAGAGTTTTGTACGTGGAATCCCTGCAGACAGGTCGACCTTAGACCTCCAGATGAAGTGGAAGATAGCTCAGTTGACTGAAACAGCACAGTTTCAGTGAATGGGCCAGATCTGCACCTCTTACAACAACAGAGACAGTGCCTCACACCTGATGATCTCATACCTGCACCATGCACATGCACCAACCAAACAGTCATGTCTCAAGGTCTAAGGGGAGTAGTCCTCAGTCAAGTCAGGGGAGACACCCTTCAGGCAAGGGGATCCCAGTACAATAAGTTGGGGCAGTTTTTGATGTTAGTCCATTTTGTTTGACATGGTTATTCCTCTCTTAGGAGAGCAGGAGCCAAATGTTGGGCACCCATCACGTCTTGGTTCTTTAAGCCCTATTGTGGGCCTTTTCCTCCTGGAATAAAGCAAAAGGAGGGAATAAGTGAGGTGGAAGTGTCTGGCGCAGTGGTTAGGTGTAGTTGGGAGAAGGGTGGTGAGGTGTTCTGAGTGAGTGTGTAGGCAGCATAGACGGCAGCCAGGATTGGTGTTGTGGGGGAATTGGGTGGGACAGAGCGAATGAACCAAGATGTTTCATGCAAGCAAGTGAGTCATGGTGGGAAGTGTGCACAGTAGGGGAGATAAAGGGAATGTGAAGTAGCAGAGAGAAGATGGTGGCATTGCACTGCAGCGAAGATTGCTGATTTTCTGTTTTGCCTTGCTTGACATTTGTCCAGATCAAAGAAACAGCATTGACCAGGATGAGTGCCTCAGGCCAGACTGGCAGTGTCTTCTGTGTTTATGAGGGAACAGAATGGCTCCCCTCTCAATCATGCCAGTCACCAGCACTTAAGTCTCTTCTGGCAAAATGATATGCCAATTTCCCTCTGTCCAACATGTCTGGGGCAGTGCAAATGAAATGTGCAATTCCAGAGCTTCCTTGCAATGTTTGGCTGTGTACAGGTGGCAGAAATCCCCAGATATCCTGGCAGTTGCAAGAACATCTGCCCAGAGCAAGAGGGAGGATACAACCAGCACAGTGCATAGGTTATGAGGCAAGTTTAGGAAGGGACTAGAACTCAGAGAAACTCCTCTACAAAACTCACCAAACTTACCATCTGGACAGTTTCTGGTAAAATTTGGCCACTTTGTATGCATTCTGAAGAAAGTGGATGTTAGTAAAATGATTTGCTGCTTTGGAATGATTAAGGTAAACGGCTTATCGAATGTAATGCATAGGAGATTTTTTTTATGTTGCACTCAGTGTTGACTCTGGGAGAAAAGTCTGCAGGAAATATGAACATAAATTTTCCACAGGAAACATGTGTAAAATGTAAACCACACCAAATTCAGGTTCTTATTACAAAAATATGGAAAACTTGAGGCTCATTCCTTAACTGGGAAGGCAGCCAATTTAAAAAAAAAGCCTTTCTGCATCATCTTTTGATACATTTCTCTATGCTTTTGATTTTCTGTCTCCTTATATTTATCACCAAATTCAAGGTCACAGCAGCATTATGCCCACTGACCAGGTTTATTTTGCTCCCCAATACTGCAAATGTCCTCTGCCACTGAGTCTTAATTCCATCCTGAATTTCTCCTGAGCAATAACTAAATACCATGAATGAAAAACAAAAGGATTTGCTATGTATATCCTTGGTCGAGGCTACCAGAGGTCTCAAAGCACTTCGTAAAATGAACTGTTTCTGAAGTACAATCAATTTGGCAATGCAGGAAACATGACAGAAAATTTTACAACTGCACTCCAATGAACAGCAATGTCGTAACTGACAGCCAATCTGTTTTTGTAATGTTGATTGAGGGATAAATATAGGCTGGAGCACTAGGGAGAAAACGTCCAAACTGTGCATGGAATCTTTTACACTAACATGCTTAGAATTGTTCTGGAGTTTGATATTCAAACTTAAGGATGTGTACCTGATTCTTGAAAACTGGACACAAAAAATATTGATATATTAAGTAATCTTGAGAGTGTTACCGAATATTCAGAATAATTAACGTGTATTATTAATGTTTTGTAAACCATCGGCCTGTAAAATGTTTGCTATCCTAGTTCATGATTAAATCAGAGCCTTTAAATGGTGTAAATACAGGATAATGGTCAATTAGTGCTGGATCAATGGATTGTGAATCAAGTATTTTTCCATTATAATAATCTTAGTATAAAGGAGAAAAAGGAAACTAAATTTAAAAACAAATCTGTTCACTGAAGCTCAAGAATGCTCTGCATTGAATACCTCCTGTCCCTTTTGACTCACAGTGTAGTTCATTTCCAGAGGTACCAGTAGCCCAAAGTGGCCACTGTTCTTCTAGAAACCCACACAGTATATGCTGGAAGGCTATTCCAAAAATGGTACATGTCACTAACTACAAGAACATAAATGTTTTGCATTCCTTAGTGTAAAGGCTGTTACCTTTTTTTCTGTATGTTTGATTGTGAACTAAAATAGGAGTAAAATGCAGGAAAATGGGACTAGTTTAGGAAACCTGGTCAGCATGGATAAGTTGGACTGAAGGGTCTGCTTCAATGCTCTATGACTTCTAATGTGCAATTGTGGGAAATATTGGAGACTTATAAATTGCTCGTTGCATCAAGCTGCATTTAAACACCAGTCATCAACTTAAACAACGCAAAAAAGAGGAAAGTGGAGTAAACACCTGGAGAGATTTAGGGAAAGGATGGGATTTTAAAGACTGAGAATCAAAAGAAGAGATAAAAATCAGGGGATACATGAGGCAGAACTTGAGACTGGCGATGTCATTCCAAAGTTGGGTAGAGTATTTGATGTTTGTAAAATGCTTTGGCAGGAAGTTGATGTGTAGCACCAGATGCTCAGAATTCTTGAAAGTGAAACATTGTGTCAAAAGACTATACTGTTAGCAGGCAAAACTGCATTTTTACCAACGACAACAGGTCGTATAGTATAGAAACGCCATGAAGGTTATAGCTGTCTGCTGAATATTGAGCATGTACATGTCTTTCAAGTCAACCAAGGATATGTTTTTGACTTGAGGAAACAATGAAGCAATTTCAATAAAACAGTTTATGGCAGAAAATTGAATTCTAGGGACCTAGACATCAAAAGCCAATTAAATTTAAATCTGATGGTTTTGACAACTAGGATCAATCCTATTATAAGAAATAATAAATCATCAAGGGTATAAAAGAAGAGGGCATGTGAAAAATCAGTGAGACAGTCAACTGTCATCTTCTAAGAGATCAGCTCTCAGCCTTAAAAGAATGAATCATTGGCTCTCAAAGAATTCTCTAAGGTCTGAGAAATCCATCATCTAAGCCAAAAGGTATAGCAATACTCTTAGCTAATATTCCTGACACAGGCATTAAATGGAGAAGGGACTGAGGACCAACAGAGAGGGGGCAGAGCATTCTGGAAGTCTGATCCTGCCTGTAATTTGAGAGACTAATTTTTAATTTATTTTTATTATTACTTTGGTTTATATAAGTGGGAGTGGTATTTATTGGAACAGCATAATATTAGAATTTTGTTTATTTTGGAATAGTTAGTAGTTAACGGGGAATTTTGTGGTTTGTTAGTATTGTTATTTTGTTTACTATTAGAGTTAGATAAATAAATTGTTACTTGAGTATAAAATGAGTATCTGGGATTTCATTCATTTAACCACTCCTTTATAAAAGATTGGGGGAGGGGCGGGCAAGAGGCAGGTTTCAACGTGATATCTCACGGCTGGTTCAAATCAATTGGCTAAATTGAAAAATCTGTTGTCGTTGGTAAAAATACCACATTTCACACTTTAACAGATTACGAGGTGGGACGAGTTCCTCTGGGTATTACGGCTTTAGTTATCAGAGGGGCGTTGTGAGATAGTAGAAGAATTTAAATTAGAGGGTGAGATTAGTAAAACCGAGGTATTGCCAGACCAGAAGCAAATAGTCAGCATGCACAGAGAAAGATCAAAAAGACGATGGATAAATGGGACTTAATGAGTTAGGACAGGTGTATCAGATAACGTCATTTTTTCTTACAGTTTGTGAGGGAGTTTTTGTAGTGCAGTGATAGCATCCTTATCTCTGAGCCAAGAGGCTTAGTTCATCTGATTCCAAAATATTTATGGTTGGTGTTCATTCCTGTGGAATAACACTACTTTTGAAAGCCAACGGAATTGATGCAAATCAATCATTTGCTGACCCACAGAACCACATTCAAAAAAGGCCCCTAGAATTCAATTTTCTGCCATAAACTGTTTTATTGAAATTACTTCATTGTTTCCTCAAGTCAAAAACATATCCTTGGTTGACTTGAAAGACATGTACATGCTCAATATTCAGCAGACAGCTATAACCTTCATGGCGTTTCTATACTATGCAGAATTGCCCCAGTTGATGTATGAATAATGTATCACATTGACATAGCGGCAGCTTTCACTTGAATAAGGAGAACATTGACTTTAGTTCTACTTCAAGCCTTCAGCATATATAATCATAGAGTGGTTACATAGCACAATAGGAGATTATTCAGCTAGTTGCATCTGTGCCAACTCTCTGTTACAGCCAACACATTTCTTCCACTCCCCCATCTTTTCCTCAGACATAGAAACGTCTCAGACACAGTTAGTTATCTAAATTCCTGTCAGAAAGCTGCAATTGAATCTGCCACAATCACCCTCAGGTATTGCATTCGTTTGTCTCTGGTTATTTGTCAAACCAGCTTAAATTGGTGTCCTCCATGTCTAAACTTTCCAATTAAATGGAAACAGTTATTCTCAACTATTTCATCCAGACCCATTATAGTACTTATAACACTCTTATCAATCTTCTCTTCTATATGGGGAACATGTTCTAGATTTTGATAGTTCTATGGAATACTAAAGGAGTTCTGCACTGATGGGACATTGAAATGAAGTGGAGTGCCCCTTTAGATATAAACTAAAAGTAATACAGAACCAGCCAAAAGGACATCAAAAAATAATCCCAGTATCCTGGCAAATATTTTCTTCCTCAAGTCAACATGAAATAGACGTTTTATGATAAGTAGGATCTTCCACTTATTATGTATTAAAATAATAGAGTGTAAAGCACTTTGGAACATGCTAAAGATGTGGTAGGTGCTATATTAAAACATGCCATTTCCTTCTTTCCTTATTTTAACTGGTGATGGGTATAAGAAAAAAAATTCACAACCTAAGCAAATCATTACAATAAGCAATGTTCTATACAGTAGCATGGCACATTACTAGGCAAGTATTCTGCAGATATTTAAGCAAACAAGGTGATGAGCTGGTTAGCATTCATTGATGAAGACAGATGAACAGAATTATTTTTCAGCGTCACTATGATTAAGCCAAATCAAAAGATGACCACAGCTGGTAGAAAGCCAGTGCATAATATACAACCAATGCCAACAAATATTGATTGATTAAAACAACTGCAGATATTCAATGGAACAATGCTGTTTTGACATTATATAATGTAAATCTTCAATCAGATCATATAAAAGATCAGGAAAGCAGATATCACAATTTTAATACAAGCTATTAAACATAGATGCCATAATATATTCAGAGATAGTAGGAACTGCCAATGCTGGAGAATCTGAGATAACAAGGTGTAGAGCTGGACGAACACAGCAGGCCAAGCAGCATCAGATGAGCAGGAATGCTGATCTTTTGGGTCTGGACCTTTTTAAATTTAGTTCCACGAAAAACAAAGTAATAATTCTGATACAAAATGTAGCCATTCTTGCTCCGGCTCACCAATACTTTCAGCAAAACTAGAAATGTTAAATTGGACTAACCTCAAAAATGGTGTAATTAAACCTGCATGTATTAAATCAATTGTCGGCAACCTACCACTTTGCACTGCTGTTCATGATGATAATTTCTGCATACAGCATGTGCTAGTCACTGCCTGCACATGGCACAGCAGCCAATATCATATGTTCACGTCAAGCTAAGAAGTCACCTTGTACTGCTGAAATGGAAGGTACTGTGGCCAAAGTAACTAATGGGAGTCATGCAGGAATTAATCAATATTGGGAAACAGTACGGGAATGCTAATATCTTGCAGCAGAGCACGTCTCAAGATTTTCAAATATTGTACTGGAGATCTGGTACAGAAGTTGGAAAGGAGGTGAGATGTCCACAAAAATTCAGGAGGCTCTGCACACACATGATCAACAAGCAATGGGAGCAGCTATCTGCACAGGCCACTACTAGGTACACCCGGATGTACAGCTACAAAGGTTTTCAACAATGTTGAATGAGTAGTCAACGCCAAAGGCATCTTCAATTGCCTTACCTTTGCAACTGTGCCCGTAGCCTTTGCCCTGGTTTAGTTCACCGCATCCAAACTACTCACCTACAAATAACAATTACATTTATATACTTCATCTCACCCACACACAATTGCTGAGTGCTTCATGCTCATATCTGCGGTTTCAGATAATGCCAGCTATTCATGACAACCACACTAACCAAGAAGACCAAGCAACACTTACTGACACATTTCTTTCTTTTGTAACGCAAAAGGTGGGCACTTTATGGGATACTATGCTTTATTTCCACTTCCAATTGTGTCAGTGAGGTCTTTATTTGGTCTTTATTACGGGGTTGGGTTGGGCATAACAGCAGAGTGTGGCTTTCATTTACTACCCTTCTGCCCTAATTGCCCTCATATTGAAGCAAGTGAGGGATCTGCATAACCCAGCAGACAGGCATCCTTGTTTCCCTGCTGGGTATAGCAGCCACTTCTCTCATTTGCCAGGTAGACAGGTAATGGAGCCAGTGCATTTTCAAGTCCCTAAATAGCCTTTAATTGAATACTGATGGGTCATTGTTGGTGGCAGTTTGAGAAGGTTGCCCATGGACCTGCTTATCAGAATTAAAATGGAAGAGGCGGAAGAGGCCTACCCAATAATTATTTGTCCATCGTGCCACATTACTTCCTGTTTTGAGGGAGGGGGAAAAAAATCACACCCATAGTTCTGAATTCATTAGCACAATATAGCAATATAAACAGACAGGCAAGATAAGATCAGAGAGGAGGAGATGGAGAGACATGAAATGCAAAAGATGATGGTATGGTATTATGACTGTTGGGCTTTACAAAACTGGTATACTTTAAAAGGCTTTTTACCTAAGGAAAAGCAGAATTTCTTGCTGGGAGGATGGTGAGCATTTGATCAGAGATGGACCTAGGTGATCTAACCAAATGCTTATTGAAAATCAACTGACAGTTTTTACACATTGACACAAAAAGAAACAAATACTTTTTGGATAAACACATGGGGAAAAAATAAAAAGATGTGGGGAAGCAACTTCTGCTGTAAAGAGCATGGTAAATTGTTTTTATGTTAACAAACAAGTACAATTCTTGTAAAAGATTGTTTTCTACTTGAAAGCAATGGAATTTATTGCTCTACGCACAATGTGCTAGGACAGGCAACTTCGTGTAAAAAACCCATCCGTACCAGTGAGGGAAGTCGGTAGGACCAGACATCAAATAAACAGTCCAGTTTCATCCGCAAACTTTTTGCTCATTCAGGAGTCTCTCACTGAAATTCCACCCTGTCAGAGGATGGTGGATTTGTTGATTTTAGTTTGTTTGTTACAGTAAACTTGTTTTCAAAAGTGAAATTTCATTCATTTTGTCATTTGTTGGGAAATTCACTTTTTAAAAGAAACAGATTGGTCTCTGTAGGGATCATAACAATAAAAAGGACAGGTAGCGGGAAACTGAAGAGGACGGAGACAAGATTTTCTAAATTAGGTGGGCTTAGCTGGAAAAGCCACTTCTGGTGAAGTTGGATCCATGTTTGTTTTTCAGGCTAGTTGCAAGGTACATTGGAGAAAAATGTAACTATGGGAGGAAAAGATTGTGTTACGAATAAATAATATTTTTGAAATCCAAATCATTTAAGTCACTTGGAATATTGCATACAGTTCTGGTCGTCCCATTACAGCAAGGATGTGGAAGCATTGGAAAAAGGTGCAGAGGAGATTTACCAGGATGTTGCCTGGTCTGGAGTGAAGGTCATATGAGGAAAGGTGGAGGGACTTGGGTCTGTTCTCATTGGAGAGAAGAAGGCTAAGAGTGGATTTAATAGAGACATACGAGATGATCAGAGGATTACATAGGGTGGACAGTGAGAGTCTTTTTCCTAGGATGATGACGTCTGCTTGTACGAGGGGGCATAGCTACAAATTGAGGGGTGATAGATTTAAGACAGATGTCAGAGGCAGGTTCTTTACTCAGAGCGGTAAGGGCATGGAATGCCCTGCCTGCCAATGTAGTTAACTCAGCCACATTAGGGGCATTTAAACAGTCCTTGGATAAGCATACGGATGATGATGGGATAGTGTAGGGGGATGGGCTTATATTAGTTCACAGGTCAGTGCAACATCAAGGGCCGAAGGGCCTGTTCTGTGCTGTATTGTTCTATGTTCTATATTCTAACTTATTTTTACACATATAATGCAATGACATAGAGCCTCTGTTACCTTTGCTTTTTACTCAAACTAACAGCCTTCCAACTTAATCCAAATAAGTGTACATGCAATAAAAATATTTTTATATCAGCACTAAATTACTTTGAAACATGATAGAACAGTTTGTCCGCCAGCTCCACAGATTCCTTATTCTGACAGCTATTTTTTTTTCGCTCTCACTATTCAAACTAAAGTAAAAAGCTAATTTGTCATCTGACTCCCCACTCCCCAACTAAAGCTTGCTTAAAGTCCATAATTCAAAGCTTTTTTAATAATAAAATTTAATCGTCAATATCATGGCTGATTTCAACACAATAATTTAAAAGCAGCACAGGGCAGTATAATAAAACGAAGAATTGCAGATGAAGGAGCTGTGTTCTGAAAAGGGGTTACTGGACTTGAAGTGTTAATTGTTTTCTCTCTGCAAATGCTGCCAGATCTGTTGAGCTTTTCCAGCAATTTATTTTTGTTTATCATAGGTCAGTATGATCGCACTAATAACTTCTTCCAGCTCTCACAAGTCCTTGCATGTCCTGGTATTTTTGCTGTCTTTACTCACGAATCAACATTAGGCTAGTTCCTGCAAAACAATTTACACATCTGGAATTTTGAATTGCGTTGAAACGATCAGATAAATCGACTTCTACCAGGACCATCCCAATTAACAGCTTTCAAGAGCATCTATTATTATCCTAACAGGTGTTCTGCAATGTGTGTGGTTGGATACAGTATTGGCTTTAACTTGCCTCAGCAAATCTTACTAAGTTACCATCCACAATTAGAACAGGTTTCAAGAAAGCCAAATGCTTTTTTAAAACTTGCACTGCACATAAGATTACATTTACCCAAGGGCAATGGCACAAATTTAAGTTTGGAACTGCTATGTTCTCAAGCAGTATGGTCTCCCACAATCCAGATGATCACTTTTGTTTACTGCATTACTGTTGTAAATGTTGATTTCCTTGAGGCTATTTTTTTGTGGTATTTTTTGAGATCGATGTTTTACATGAATAATATTTCTAAGGGTTTGCATCACTGTGGACTCACAGAGTAAGCGATAAAAAGGTCATGGCTGGCTGAGACTGGGGGGGCTCTACAAGGATCAATACTTGGGCTTATCTGTTCATAACACAGTCATAGAGGTTGAAAGCATAGAAAAAAGGCCCTTTGGCCTACAGAGTCTGAACCAGTCATAAAAGAACCAATTATTCTGATCTGACTTTCCAGCACTTGACCCATAGCTTTTTTAATTTCAGAACTATACTTTATTCATTACAAAAATCTCTTGTATAAATACAATTGTCAAAAATTCAGTTCAGTTCTATACAGTAACAGATCAAGTAAACAAACATTTGAGTTTGTCTCTATTCCAACAAACCAAAGGCCTCTCTTACACGTACAAGACCATATTTATATGTATTGAGGCACCAGGAGGGTCTGATAACTGAATGGACCCCCAATTAATTTCAGCAAGAAGACCCCAAACAGTGGTCTTTCCCTCTGTATGCTTTGGCATTGCAAGTGCACATCTAAATACTTAAAATGATCAGTGTTCCCGCCTCTATCACCCTTAAGGGCATTGAGGCCCAGGTTCTCACCATTCAGTGCAAAACGTTTCCTCTAAATCTCTAGTCCCTTACCTTACATCTATGCGCCTAGTCATTGATCTCTCCAACAAGGGAAAAAAAGCTCTTTGCTGTCTATCCTATTGCTGCCTCTGATTTATATACATCTCAATCCTGTTACCTCCTCATTCATGCTCCTCTGCTCCAAGGAAAACAACCCCAGTCTATCCAATCTCTTCGTAATGAGAACTCTCCACCCTAGGCAACATCCTGGTAAATCTCCTCTACACTTTCTCCAGTGCAATCATATGCCTCATTT
Organism: Stegostoma tigrinum; assembly: GCF_030684315.1. NCBI lineage: Eukaryota > Metazoa > Chordata > Chondrichthyes > Orectolobiformes > Stegostomatidae > Stegostoma > Stegostoma tigrinum. The sequence goes on from NC_081362.1 coordinate 57,007,258, forward strand.
GATGTGGATTATAGAACTGCACATAATACTCTGGCTGTGGTTTAACCAACTTTTCATACTGTTTTAGCATAGCCTTCCTGCTTTTAAACCCTAGGCCTCAGCTAATTAAAGCTGGTATCCCATTTGCATGCTTAACCATTTTTATCTGTCTATCCTGCTACCTTACAGGATTAGTGGACACGTACACGAAGGTCCCTCCAATCTTCAGTACTTCCCAGCAGCCTATCATTCATGTATCCCTTGCCTGTTTTGTCCTGTCCAATTGCATCATCTCACACCTATCTGGATCTGGATAGGGGCAGCATGATGGCTCAGTGGTTAGCACTGCTGCCTCACTGCACCAGGGACCTGAGTTCGATTCCAGCCTCAGCCGACTGTATGCAGTTTTCACATTCTCCCCGTGTCTGTGTGGGCTTCCTCTGGGTGCTCTGGTTTCCTCCCACAGTCCAAAGATGTGCAAGTTAGGTGAATTGGCTATGCTATATTGCCCATAGTGCTCAGGGGTGTTCAGATTAGGTGGGTTATAGGGGGATGAGTCTTGGTGGGATGCCCTGAGGTTCACTGTGGACTTGTTAGGCAGAGGGGCCTGTTTCCACACTGTAGGGACTCTATGAATTCAAACTGACACTGATAAGCACATCTGATTACTCCATTTATGTCTTCCTGTAATCAGAGGCTATCTTCCTCGCTACTGAGCAACGCACCAATTTTTAAATCATCCACAAGCTTACTGATCAACCCTCTTACATTCAAGTCTAAATAATTTATATTTACCAAAAAACAGCAAGGTTCCAACTCTGGACCCTGCAGAACCTGACTGGACACTGACTGCAAGTCACAAAAACATCCCTAAACCATTGCCCTGTTTACTGCCACTCAGCCCAATTAGTCAAATTTCCTTAGATCCTATGGACTCTTGCCTTTATGATCAGTCTCCCATGCAGGATCTTATCAAAAGCCTGGAAGGATTCAAATGAGATGATGTTGGATGTGCTTCCATCATTATCAAATTTGATCTCTTCAAAAAATGCCTTGAACACTGTCAGAGAGAACATCCCTTGAACAAAACCATGCCGAACATTTTTGAACAATCTTTATTTGGACAGTAGGAATGAATTCTATCCTTCAGAATTCTAAAAGTTTCCCCACCACTGTGTTTAGACTGAGTGGCCTTAGTTTATCCCTTGCCCCCTCCATTGGCTATCCTCCAGTCATCGATCAGTTCTCCTGTGGCCTGAGAGGATTTGAAAAAATTACTGCCAGCGTTCCTGTTATTTCCTCCCTTGCCTCACTCAACAGCCTGGAGTACATTTCATTTGATCCTGCTGATTTATCTACTTTTAAGCCCACCAAACGACTCATGAGCTCCTGTGTATGCTAATTTTTAAAACTACATCGCAGTATTTCTGCCCGATTTCTATACCCACATCATTCCTCCTCAACAGTGCACACTGACACAAAAGTATTCATTATCCTACTTCCTCTGGCTCAATGCACAAATTGCCACTGTGATTCTCAAATGGGCCCTACTCTTCTCCTAGTTATCCTTTTACCTTAATGTACTTGTAAAATAACTTGGGATTTCCCTTCATTTTCTCTGCCATTATTCTTTTGTGCCCCCTCTTTGCTGTCCCAATTTCCTTTTTAAGCTTTCCATTGCACATTCTGCACTTCTCTAGTGCTTCAATGTTTATGAGCCCTCAGCATCTGTCATAAACCTCTCTTCTTCTCTTCATCTAATCCTGTGTATCCTTTGGTATCCAGGGTTTATTGGATTTGGCTTTATTAGAAGATGCTCACTCTGTACTCTCCTTATTTCCTTCTTGAATGTTTCTTACTGCTCTAGTACAGATTTACCCAAAAGTATCCGCTCCCAGTCCACTTTGGTCAAATCATATCGGATCGTGACATTTTAAAAAAAAAACCATCAGCCATCCACTAGTTTAGAACTTCAATTTCTGGCTCATCCTTGTCTTTTTCCAAAAGGAATCTTGAAACTAACAGATTCTGCAAAACACTCCCCACTAATTCTTCAACACTTGGCTAGCTCCATTACCTAAAATTAAGTCTGCGACTTCCTCCTCTTCTAGGGCCTATGTCCTGTGTGTAGTCTTGTTCTTATTTAGGAAAGGTATTATCACTACAGCAGGCATGCAACAAAGGCTCACAAGATGGCAGGACTGTCCTATGAAGACAGATGGGACAAACTGGGCCTGTATTCTCTATAGTTTCAAAGAATGACAGGTGATCTCATTGAAACTTACAAAATACATTTTTCAAAAAGGGACAGACAGGACAGTTTCGGGTAAGATGCTTCTCTAGCTAGACTAAGGGACCCAATTTTAAAGTTAAGGGGAATGCAACCTATGTCCAAGGTGAGGAGAAATATTTTTACTCAGAGATTTTTGAACCTTTGAAATTCTCGACCATAGATGGTTGGAGATTCAGTCTCTGATTATGTTTAAGATGGAGATATGCTGATTTCTAATTACCAGCTGCATGCAGGGTTATGGGAGCGTGATGAGTAAAAAGCACTGAGCCATGATTGTACTGAATAGTGGAGTAGGCTCGGCAGGTTCAATGGCCTACTCCAATTCCTACTGGATCGTGCACATATATTGGCAATGTAGGTAAGTCCGGGAGTTTGAGCAATTGCCCCAGACGTTTGTTTCATCATCCAATAGAAGATCAGTGGGGGGGACAGGATGTTCCCCAAGATAGCCGAACGTTTGAACCAAGTTGATGGATGTATGGTTGACTTTGAATGTGAGAATTTGTGGCTCGATGGTTCTTTTACAGACTTGTTGGAAGGTCGACATGTTCTAAGGCCTCAGTGCACTAGTCAACAAACAGAGAGATGTCCCATTGAGTACATAAATTATCATAGCAATTACTGGCAAATAAGAGTTCATTTAATAGTTGTTCAATTGACTTTGTGCAAGCCTTCAACCTTTGAAGACTGAGGCTCGGGGTAAATTGTAACCTCTCCAACCTTCAAATAGGGTATCTAAACATGTAAAATAAAAGCTGCTCTTTGAAGGTCTTCTGCTGGCAAGTTAAATGATATAAAAAGCAGGTTTCCCATTAAAATCAATTTAATAGGAAAATAAATGTTATGAACATTTTCCGTACCTATGGACCATGTTTAATTACTGCAGTTTATTCAATACCTGAGAACAGGCAATATCTCTCAAAATCTAGCAAAATGGGGGCAAGAATACATCATTGCCCAGTTTATCCGAATATTCTGTTCTTTCTGAATTCCAAATTTGCTATTCTACCCACATTTCATCCATTTGCCTCTCTGCAAAAAAAAATCAAGTTTAACTCATTGCTGTCCAGAACTTCAAAATTACAGCTGTCAGGCTTCCCCACCTACTCCAATTTTAAAGGCATCTAACAGCAAACACTTCTTGATTTATCTGGCTCGTTTCAATCTTGGTGATGACCAGTGATATGGATCTTAAATAAGAGTTCTGAGGAACAGTCAACACATGTCAGACTTAAAAAACTTTAACTATTTGCTCATTCCATAGATGCTGGCAGACTTGCTGAGTTCTTACTGTTTCTATTTCTGATTTTCAGCACCCCTAGTATTTGTTTTTATATGGCTCTTAATCTTTGACTCAAATTTCTCAATAAATAAAACGCTACTTTACAAAAAGATGATTTTAAGTACCATTGCACCACATTATATTTCCTAAACAAGATGTGATTTGATAATAGACTTCTACAAGTTTAATAAAGGTTGACTTAAGCAGAGTGAAAACAATTTGACTGTTATACCGTCCTTCATTTGGAAATGCCATCAGACTCTATAAAAAGAAAGTTAATTAAATGGCTTTGTTCGCCTGCAGAAACTAAATCTAAAGCCACAACATTGCTAATTTAGTTAAGTTTTAGTCTTCTTATCAAGTTAAAATAACACAATAATTCCACAAGAACAGCCACAATTGTAGGGATGAGCGAACAGTTTGGGTCTGGCTTGCAACTCCTTTGAAGCTCTTTCTTTGATGTTTTGTCCCTCCTTTGAACAGGCAGCACTAACTTTACTGAGACACCTCTTTTTGCAAACCAAAAATGAACACTAAAACATCAAAAGAGAAAGCATCAAAAGAGTAACACCCTTGAAGGAGCAGCATACCTTAAAACCTAAGGGAAGATTTGATACCAGTCTAATTACCAATTTGAAATGACTGTAAGAAGGCAACTTTAGCTGATTGAAGAAAGGCTTTTTTAAAAAGCGCAACTCAAAACAGGGTTTGCTCAGTTTTCATCCATCTTTGTACTTCCTTCACCTCAAAACCACTACACTACAGCTTTCTCTGATAACAGAAGCCAAAGATGCTCAGTTCTTTTATGTGCTAATGAAGAAAAGGTCTGAATTTCAATTTTCAAAAGGCTGTGGAACTCTTGGCTCCTAAAACTATATCATTTTTCTAGTCCTTTGCTCAAGACCATGGATACAGAAACCCAGTAATGTTAACATTTTACAGCAGGCGCAGCACAGTTCAGAGTATAAGCGTGGCCCCCAAGAAGCGGTAAAACTAAATCTTGTGTCTGCAAATAGAGCATACTGTGTCTGTTTTGTCGGGGGCTCAACGAAAAGTCAAGAGCAGTTTGTTGGGGGCTGCGCTGTTAAAACTGAATTGTCTATTAACTCCTGAAACTTCAGTCAAAAAAGTGTTTGGGTCAAGGCTCCAAAAGCATTCCCAGAAGCTGTGGGGATTCAGCAGAAACGGCTTGCCATGAACAGTTTAGTGCATCTATGAAGGAGAGTGAAGCAAAGCCACAGCAATATTTGCTTAATGCAACTGAGCAAGATATGAGTCAAGGAAAAACATGAGGGTTGAGTTCTGTTAAAGACAGAATTCGCCCTTAAGGCCTCCATAAATATTTTCTAATCAACATGTTCAGAGAAGTTAATACCGACCTGCAGAAAAGTTGGGGGCGGGGGAAGGTGCCCTTGAACGAGGGCCTCCTGGCTGAGACATGGGGACATTACCACCATGCCACATTACTGCGCCCCCACCCCCCCCACATGTGCTTTGTCCATACCACGTTCCAATTCTACCTAGCAATTGTTCTGCTATGCATCTACAAGCTACATACATGCAGAAATGAATGGTAAATGTAATAAAAACTAAAAGAACTGCAGATGCTGTAAATCAGGAACAAAAATAAGATTGCTGGAAAAGCTCAGCAGATCTGGCAGCACTTGTGAAGGAGAAAACAAAGTTAACGTTTCGGGTCTGGTGATTTAAGCCAGATCAAGTAAAAACAATGCGAAGGAAAAAACAGAGTTAACGTTTTGTGTCCAGTGATCTTTCCTCAGAACTGTTCACTGGGAAATAGTCAGAACTCTGTTCTGAGGAAGAGTCACCAGACCCAAAACTTTAACTGTTTTTTCCATCACTCTGGTAATGTCGTGTTTCTTTCATAATTTTTAATGTGTTTTACTGTTGTAAACGGACTAACCCACGGAATTGATCAATCCTTGATTATCAGCTGTTCAGTAGATCATTATCATTAACATTATCATTAACATGACAAGGCGAGCAGCATTAGAAAACATGAGGATGATGATGATGAGGAGGAGGAGGAGGCCCATTCTGCTTGAAAGGTCAGCAAACAAGTTAATGTTGCTGCTGAAGATGAAACACGTGGCTGACACACTCCAATTATGGTGAAGTATTGAAAACAATCCTTAACGTTTTTGTTTATTGCAGCAAAATGTGCGTGTTTAAAACACAACTTGCTGGTAAGCAGGGAAATCCTTCATCAAAAGTCCAGTTTAGTTCACTTAAGCAAGGCAAATGATCAGACTTTGTGCTGGATTGATAGCAGCAAGAAGTATATTATCAGTATGTCCATAAAATTCCCCAATCTAAATTGGGATATAGATCTGAAAGAATATAAAACTTTTAAAATAACCTTCAGAATGATGATTTCTAGATTAATGCATGCTTATTGCAGAAAAGTAAGTTGTTAAGATTTGATTAGCAATTAGGAATGAAGGTCTACACAGTGCTAAAACATCAGACCTAATAGCTTATGACCTAAAAGATCTAAATTAGTTATGCAAAAATGAGCTATAATCTTTAGAAAGCAGAACATATTGGGCAATATCAGCATGGCTGAGCAAAACAAAAATCACCTGTGGCAATGAATGGAAGCTGTTTGAATGCAATAATGATGAGAAAAGGTCATGAGGGATAAAACACAGTCACCAGGAGGCACAGCACATCCAACTGCGGGTGAAGGAGGTCTGCTCACTGTTACAAATAGTGGCCCAATTTACAACGTCTGAAAGAGAGAACAATTTTCTTTGATGTGACAGAGCTGCCTTTCATTACCCAGAGACAAACCACTTCGAATAGCATTTGTCTATCAACTGCTCTTTTATTTCCTTTCTCTTCCCCAACATATTACGTGGTTTGAAGATTGGAATAAGTATCTTTTATCAAAGAAAAATAAATTAACATTTTTAAGCCTGGGGAAAAGGCTCACTTTTCCTAGTCCCTGTCCACCATCTATTGACTTGTGGGGCTTTTGTAAATTCTGCAGACTATTTCCCAGTGAACAAAATACCTGGGTTAGGTGCTGTCCTATTTGATGACTAGACAAAGGGAAAGGCACAGCAGTACATAGCTGGCTGGACTAGGACCTCAAAGTTTTCAGTATGGACACTGGATTCTTTGAAGTTTTCTGGCTTGTCAAACAAGACCAAGAAAACCTTCTGGTCTCAGTACCCGTTGTTTGGCAGAATTCCATTCAGAAGAAGAATTGTGGAAAACAAGAGCATAACATGTAAATCAGACTTCAAAGGTTCAGAGTCAAGGGTGCAGGGCCACAACTTACTAAAAATTGGCCTAATCTCGAAGGATAGTACTGCAAGACCAGGCTTTCAGATAAAGAAGGATCCAAAAGGATCTTCCGCAACCATTTGGCTATCTGGAAATTCTTTGATCCACAACAGTAGAGGGAGTAATCACCACACAAATCTATTGAAGACAAAAATATTATGACAATAGTGTCATACTACATGTCAGGCTAAGAACAGAGCTTGAAACTCATAATTGACTTCCATGCAGCAAAGTTATCAGTTTCTACAGAATTATACATTAAAGTACAATTTCTAATGTGATAGAGGTCTGGTGCTATCATCACCAGCTGGAGAATGGTCATGCATGTTTGGAAGTCGAAAATTGCACTACTTGAATTTCATGACGAGAGCTCTCAAGAAAATCTTCATGCCTAATCATTTTCAACCTCAATAGTCTGCCAAACATAATGTCAGGAGTATGGCTGTTAATTAAAAATGTTATGAATTTTGACTCTATTCACGTCATCTCCAATGTGCCAAACTATCAATTATAATTTAACTCGAAGCCAAAAATGTTGTTGTAGTGGTTCAACCTTCAGCAGCTACAGTAATCCCTCACACTTCTTCAAAGACTCCGAACCTAAAGGGCATAGGTTTGAGGTGCAAGGGGAAAGATTTGAAAGGGGCCTAAGGGGCAACTTTGTCACACAGAAGTAGTGTGTGTTTCGAATGAGCTTCCAGAGGAGGTGGTGGAGGCTGCTACAATTACAGCATTTAAAAGCATCTGGATGGGTACATGAATAGGAAGAGTTTAGAGGGCAATGGACCAAATGATAGCAAATGGAACTAGACTAATTTAGGATATCTGGTCAATATGGATAAGTTAGACCAAGGGGTATATTTCTATGCTGTACATCTATGACTACCTTGATTCCTGTCCTGTAAAGCCAACAAAAATATTCTTGTTTTTTTGATCTATTTTACAGCCTCAGTAATGCCTGTGATTTCCTAGACACAAGTTTCACACAGTGGCTGGCAACACTTCTACAATAAATTTGGGCTAGCTGTTGCTGACACAGGGAATTTTTTTTTTTGAAATGGTTACTCAGGTTTCATGAATCCAGAACACTTGCTTTGAAGTTGAAACTGAGTGCTCTGGATTTATATCTGGCACCAGCACAGCACAATTATATTTTTAAAAATAATGCAAAGCTCCACATTAACAGATTTCAGTTTGGGAGCAGGAGAGAAAATGAACTTTGCCTTTATAAAAAAAAAACAACCTTTTATATAAACTCAAAACATAGCTTGGAACCAAATGCTTGGGAACATGGGCAGCTCGATGGCACAATGATTAGCACTGCTGCCTCTCAGTGTCAGGGACCTGGATTCGATCCCTGGCACCTGTGTTGAGTTTGCAAATTCTCCCAGTGCCCGTACCTGTTTCCTTGAGGTGCTCTGATTTCCTCCCACAGTCCAAAACTGTGCAGGTTACGTGGGTTGGCCTTGCCAAATTGCCCTGTAGTGTCTAAGGATGTGCAGGCTAGGCGGATTAGCCATGGTTAATGCTGTGTTATGGGGATAAGAGGGGGGAGTGGGATGTTCCTCAGAGGGTCGGTCCAGGCTTGATAGGCTGAATGGGCTCTACTTGCATTGTGGGGTTACATGCAACAATTTTGTTTTAAAATTAGGCCCATGATACAAATCCAGCGAATGATGCAAGAATTCAGAGCACACTGAAGATTTCATTCTTAACGCACATACCTCTGTGTACATCGCCCCAGCGAGTAAGTACTCATAGATTCTACTTTGTTTACACAAATGTTTCCCCTTGTAAAAGATGACAATGGAATAAAAAAGTGAAATACTGCGGGTGTAGGAATACCTGTAATAAACAAACAGAGAATGCTGCAGAAATTCAGCAGGCCTGGCAGCATCTGATGGGAGAGAAACAAGGTTAGCATTTTGAGTCCAGTAAGACTCTTCTGGGTTGAATGAAAATCAGTTTTCAAACAAACACGTTTCTCTTCTGAAGAGGGGTCATACCAGACATGAAAAGTTGACTTTGTTTCCCTCCCCACAGATTCTGCCAGACCTGCTGATATTGTCCAGTACTAGCTGTGCTTGTTACAGATGACAATTATTAGACTTTGTTGTTGGGAAACCATTCTTTACATAACATTAGTCATATTTTATGACATGAAAAATTATTGTCGTGGTGGGGGACAGGATGGAGATTCCTATTATTTGGGTTGTAAGCAGGCTAGCTCGGTCAATTCCCCTGTATCTAAGTGCTGGAAGTCAGAAATTCTCAGACTGATGAAACAGAACAAAAAAAATTGTTCGGAATCTGTAATTTGGCAGACCTTGAAACTGTACACAGAAAGGCAGGCACAAAACAAAACAAAACAGATCTGTATGGTTTGAATCAAGCCAACTCAGGACTTCAAGATAACAAAGTGTGAAGCTGGATGAACACAGCAGGCCAAGCAGCATCTTAGGAGCACAAAAGCTGATGTTTTGGGCCTAGACCCTTCAGAGGATGATGAAGAGTCTAGGCCCGAAACGTCAGCTTTTGTACTCCTGAGATGCTGCTTGGCCTGCTGTGTTCATCCAGCTTCACACTTTGTTATCTTGGATTCTCCAGCATCTGCAGTTTCCATTATCACTCAACTCAGGACTTCTACAGCTATTGCTGAAAATAGACAACACAGATGTGAAAGGAGGTAGTAATTCATAATTGGCCTCAACTTCCAAAACAGAGAGAGCAAAAATAAAAATCACCCTAGGTTCTGGCCACTAAAATTCTAACCCAACCATAATGCAGTCACATTTTTGTTATCTGGAACACCTGGAGAGTAGGTGATAACCAAAAATCTGATCAGTCAAGAAGAAATAGTTACAGGAGTAAACCTGTTAATCCTACATTACCATTTGATATAATCATAGCTAAATTCAACTCCACCTTCATGTCTGCTTCCCATTTAACTGGATTCCTCGTGACATCAAAAAATTGACTGTCACAGCCTTAAGTACGCTCAATGGTGAGTGCTCACAATTCTTGGGGAGTCCTAAATGGGAGCCCCATCCATTACGGCTGAGATCCTGTATTTTGTTTCTGCTGGGAATCAAATCTCTAAGCATTTATCTTATCAAGGCCCTTCAGAATTTATGCCTCAATGATATCGCCTCAAAACCGGATATAATGAACGGATCAGATCTAAGGTCTACGGTCCTGCCACATCCAGCTGTGACTGGTGGTGACAATTAAACAACTCACTGGAGGATAAGGCTCCATAAATATCTCCATCGTCAATGATGAAAGAGGCCAGCACATCAGTGCAAAAGACGGCTGAAGTTTTCTCATTAATCTTCAGCGAGATGTATGAAGTGGATGATCCATCCTGGCCTCCTCCAGTGGTCCCCAGCATTACAGATACCAGTCTTTAGCCAATTCAATTCACTCCATACGATGTCAAGAAATGGTTGGAGACACTGGATATGGCAAAGGCTACCGGGCCTGACAACATTCTGGCAAGAAGTAGCGAGACTTGTGCTCCAAAACTTTCCGCTCTCTTAGCCAAGCTGTTCCAGTACAATTACAACATTGGTATCTACCCAACAATGTGAAGAATTGCCCAAGTATTTCCTGTACACAAAAAGCAGGACAAATCCAACGCAGCCAATTACTGCCCCATCAGTCTCCTCTTGATCATCAATAAAGTGACGGAAAGTGTCATCAACAGTGCTATCAAGCACTACCTGCTCAGTGACGCCCAGTTTGGGTTCTGCCAGGGCCACGCAGCTGCTGACCTCATTACAGCCTTGGTTCAAACATGGACAAAAGAGCTGAATTGCAGAGGTGAGGCGAGAGTGACAACCCTTGACAACAAGGCTGCAGACGTGGCATCAAGCAAAACTGGAATCAACAGGAATCGGGTGACAAACTCGCTGGTGGTTGGAGTCATACATGACACGTAGGAAGATGGTTGAGGTCATTGGAGGTCAATCATCTCAGCTCCAGGACATCTTTGCAGTCGATCCTCAGGATAGTCTTTGGCTCAACCATCTTCAGTTGTTTAATCAATGAACTTCCTTCCATCATAAGGTCAGAGGTGGGGGTGTTCGGTGATTGGACAATGTTCAGCACCTTTAGCAACTCCTCAGATACTGAAGCAGTCCATGTTCAAATGCAACAAGAGCTGGACTATATCCAGGCTTGGGGTGACAAGTAGCAAGTGACATTCGTGCCATACAAATGCCAGGGTATGACCATCATGAATAAGGAACAATCTAACCATTGCCCCTTGGCATTTAACGGTGTTACCATCACTGAATCCCGCACTACTAACATCCTAGGGGTTACCATTGACCTGAAACTCAACTGGACTCACCACATAAACAGTGGCTACAAGAGCAGATTAGAAGCTAGGAATACTGTGGTGAGTACCTCCTGACACCTCAAAGTCTGTCCACCATCTACAAGGTACAAGTCAGGAGGATGTGATGGAATACTCCCCACTTGTCTGAATGGATGCAGCATCAACAAGAAGCTTGACACCGTCCAGGACAAAGCAGCCTGCTTGATTGGCACCACGTCCACAAGCATCCACTCCCTCCACCACCGATGCTCAGTAGCAGCAGTGTGTACTATCTATAAAATGTACTGCAGAAATTCACCAAAGATCCTTAGACAGCACCTTCCAAACCCACAACCACTTCCATCTAGAAAGACAAGGGTAGAAGACATATGGGAACACCACCACCACCCCCAAGTTCCCCTCTAAGTCACTCACCAGACTGACTTGGAAATGTATCACTGTTCCTTCCCAGTCAAACTCCTGGAATTCCCTCCCTAATGGCATTGTGGGTCAACCCATAAAGCAGGTGGACTACAGCGGTTCAAGAAGGCAGATCACCATCACCTTCTCAAGGACAACTAGGGACGGGCAATAAATGCTGGCCAGCAAGTGATGCCCATGTCCCACAAATGAATAAAACAAAAAAAAATGGAAGGCCAATTTAGTCAGTCAGTTTCCAACTCTAACCCTCATGTGAAGGTACAAGTTAGTGACTCTTTGCTATACTGCCTCCAAAACCTTCAAACACAAGGACCAAAATTGCAATGAGTACTCCAGGTACAGCTTCACCCAAATAAAACTGTACAACTTCAGCAGGATCTCTTCATTGTAAAGGTGTTGGGTTTCAGAAATAATGACCGAATGGTTAACAAGGAGTTGAATGACTCTGGAAACAAGACAAGATGCCCAGTCTACCTGTCGAGGAGAGATGAGAAAAGAGCTGGGCAGCATGGAATCACAGTAAAACCACAACATCTGAAGACTGTTAGAGTCCTGGCTGATTTTTCATTGTTTTGTTTTACTATTTTGATTTGGAACTGTGAACTGTGACTTAAAGAAGGCTTTAGCACAGTGGATAACAACTTGTGTTAAAAAGAAAAACAGATTAAAACAAGCTTTTGTTTATTCTTTAGACCAGGCCTGGAAGTTAATTGGAGATTGGTACCAAATCAAAATTTCCATAGATGATTCACAATTGGGGAAGAGCATTATATTTCAACAGATAGCAGAAGTAGTTTGTCATTTTATATAAATGATTTGGATGTGAATACAGGAGGCATGGTTAGCAAGTGTGCAGATGACACAAAGTTGATTGTGCACTGGACAGTGAAGAAGGTCACTTCAGAGTACAACGGGACCATGATTAGATGGGCAAATGGGCTGAGGAGTGGCAGATGGAGTTTAATTTAGATAAGTGTGAGGTTCTACATTTTGAAAAGGCAAATCAGGGCATGACTAATGTACTTAACGGCAAGGTCCTAGGGAGTGTTGCCAAACAAACAGTACTTAGGGTGCAAGTTCATTGTTCTTTGAAAGTGGAGTCACAGGTAGACAGGGTAGTGAAGAAGGCATATGGTACACTTGCTTTTACTGGTCAGTGCAATGCGTACAGGAGTTGGGAGATGACGCTGAGACTGTACAGGACACTGCTGAGGCCACTTTTGGAATACTACATTAAAATCAGGTCTCCCTGCCAAAGGAAAGGTATAAAACATGAAAGAGGTCAGAAAATATTTACAAGCATGTTGCCAGGATTGCAGGTTCTCAACTATATGGAGAGGCTGAATAGGATGGGGCTCGTTTCCCTGGAATGTCAGAGGCTGAGGGGTGACCTTATAAAATCATGAGGATCATGGGTAGGGTGGATAGCCAAGATCTTTTCCCCAGGGTTGGGGAGTCCCAAACTGGAGGGCATAGGTTTAAGTGAGAGGGAAAACATTTAAAAAGGACCTAAGGGGCAACCTTACCATGCAAACGGTAATGCATGCATAGAATGAGCTGCCAGAGGAAATGATAGAGGCTGGTACAATTACAACATTTAAAAGTCGTCGAGATGGGTACATGAATAGGAAGGGTTTAGAGGGATATGGGCCAATTGCTGGGCTAGACTAATTTAGGATATCTAGTCAACATGAACAAATTGGACTGAAGGGCCTGTTTCCAAGCTGTACAATTCTATTACTCTAAATTGGCTACTAACAAAGTCAGTACCTGGGAACTGGTTCCATCAAATAGAGAAAATGCCTTCTGCTCAAGTAGATGCAGTTGATGAAAAGTAATGGGGACCTTGTGAAGGAGGTGGTTAGTCTGCAAGGAAGCAATCAGAGTTCAATGTGGGCTTTGGACTCTGTTTTGAGAAAGGAATCAGGCTGTTGATGCTACAGGATTATCCAATAGCTGAACAGATCTACACTGTACTTCAGTAGAAAGACCTTAGCTGGTGGTCTTTCCCCACTGTGCCTTGGCAGCAGCTGACCCAGACTTTGTGCTGAAGGATGCACTACAGTGCTGGACTTTGGAATGTGTCAGCCTGCAACACACAGTCAAGGTCAATTCCTTGCTCTGAAAGACCAACAAGTTTCGGGCAGACCAAAGAATGTCTTTCACCAAGTTGATGGTCCTCCAGGTGTAGTTGATGTTTGTCTCAGCTTGCGTCTGGGAGAACCAACTGCAGAGCAGAATCCTGCATCACTTGGCGGCGCGGGACTACCCTCGACAAAACCACTGCGTCTCTCTCTAGACGTTCTTTGCAAAGGCACATTCTGGAAGGGGATATATGAGAGTGTCTAAATACATTCCCCACCGCTGCAACCCCAACAGCCATTTCAACTAACTGTGGAGAGGAGCAGAGCCCTCCTGCATATAAATACAGTCTTGTTTAGATAAGAAATGCATTTGGTTTGTTTGTCCCCCATTTGTTACGTCTGTGTGCAGAATCAAACTGCTGTAGTGAGTAAATGAAAACCAAAAGAACTGCGGATGCTGTAAATCAGGAACAAAAACAAAAGTTGCTGGAAAAACTCAGCAGGTCTGGCAGTATCTGTGAAGGAGAAAACAGAGTTAATGTTTCGGGTGCAGTCACCAGAACTGGAAGGTTCACCGGACCGCAAACGTTAACTCTGATTTCTGCTTCATAGATGCTGCCAGACCTGCTGAGCTTTTCCAGCAACTTTGTTTTTGATGCTGTAGTGACAATGCAGGTACGTAAAGATTTTTATGAATAGAACACACTTTTGAAACATAAAAAATGTTGATACCACAGGTCAAAGATTTGAAAGCTCCATACCTATCCTCCAATGAATTAACACGTGGAAGCTCAGAATAGAAAACTAAGCATTACTGCCTTTAACTGAGCGAAAAGTAAAAAGCTACTCTGATTGACATCAGAAAATTAATCAAGAAACCATCATCTATGCCTCTGGAACAATGCATCATGAAAACCAATTTAGATAATATGGCTAATTTGGTTGTTTTCTTTTATTTGTCTCTTAAAACATCTTTGCTGGTCTGTGTAAATTGGGCTGAACACAAAAATATTTCTGAGTTTATTGCACAAACCAATTAGAACCCATTGTTTAATTTTGTTTGACTGAAGTAATTGCATTGTTAACAAATTACTAAGTCTTTTGCTTAAACTACAAGTCTTTTGCTTAAACTACAAACCAGCATCGATAATTGATTATTCATGAAGTCTGGGATTCAAAAGTCTGGTTATGAGCCTTTGAGATCAACTTTGAGGGTCTTCTGATAGTTGCAATTTTACTGTGTTACGAAGCTTTCAGAGCACTGCACCTGAAAGCTTGTGGTTTCAAATAAACCTCCTAGACTATAACGTGAACCGTGTAACAAATACAGAGGTAGAAAGGCACACTTGGCTGTCTCAATGTCTTAACAAGGCCAGGATAACACTGTGACCTCCAGATTAGATTTTTGTAAAGTAAGAATTGAGCTCTTAATTTCACGTGCAGTTGTTCCAAGCACTACATCTTTGTTCAATCACAATAGCCAAAACCAATATTTAATAACTGCAACATAAAGCCCAAGAATAACTTTTGTAAACTCAATTATTCAATTTTTAAAATAATGCATCATCTGAATACTGAAAAAGTGCAGTTTAAAAAGAAAAATTTTGCACTGTCAGAAGTTCCAGTGGCTAGAGAATTCTGATTGGTACAGAGCCAGATCACAAAATTCTGCCATACAATACCGACAGATCAAAAGGAATTCATTGATGAATTAGTGTTTGGGAACACCAAGGACATAGATCATGCCAACTTTTCTTTCAAGACCTAGATTCGTCATCAGAAATCCTGGATTTTCTTGAATTACCAAATCTGTCCTGCTCTTCATCAGTGCAAAATCACCTAGCCGAGTTCCATTCTCCTGTTTAATCTTCCCAAGCAACTATCTAACTTCTAATTATTTTTATGCTTAATGTAAATTGTGCTCAGTTGCTCCTTCATTGCACTGACCTATAGGAATAATTCTTTATGTATTCTTGTTGCCTTTCAAAGACATGAGAATATCAAACATTCACTGTCTGAAAGACATACAATTTGTGAATTTTATATTCCTGTAACCTCATCCTTGGTAGCATCATAATGAACATATTCATCTTTTTCATCATTTTATTCCCTTCCAGACAGAGAATGACTCAAACAGCACACAGTATTTTAACCGTCATCCAATCTTGTACAAGGTTAGTATTACTTGCTTTTTATTCTATTTCTCTCTAAATGAATCCAAGCAGTCCATCTGCCTTTTCAACAGCTTATCTATTTGCTTTGCTGTTTTAATAACTGGTGTATTTGTGTACCAGGGCCTATCAGTTCCACTACATTTAGAATAAAAATTCAAAATACAAGGAATAGTCCGTCTGGATTTCAGAAGGGAAGGTCATGTTTGATTAAACTTAGTGAATTCTTCAAAGTAGTAACAAATACTTAGATCTACTGCATTATCTAGGCCTAATATTTTTGAATTTTGCTTCATAAAATACCGCATTGTGAATTCATAACGGGTGTTACAATCCTGGATTGGATCATGTTAGAATCTGGTTAAGGCTAATAAATTTATTTTGCTTGATGAAACAAAACTTGATTGAACCCTGGGTACTTACTAAGAAAACAAAGCCACAGACAAAATAAAACCTTTACCATAAAATGCACAATGTTGATGTTAATTTTGGTTCAACAGTCAAAGTGTAGTCGAACAACTCAATAAGTACATCAACAGTAGACGTGATCAAGACAAGCTACACAAATTCTGCAGTAGCCCATCCTGTGCTTTAAATTTATAAGCCAATTTACACAGCACAAATGGATTTTAAAAAAAATCAGTGGACAGGTAGCAAAAACTTGAGAGGAAATTCAGAATTTGCTAGAGAAACTTAACAGGTCTGGCAGCATCTTGGATAGAAAAGAGTTTTAACATTTCAAGTCCTACGACACTTCTTTGGGACTAGTAACAGGTCAGAGATGGCACTTAAACAGACAATGGGCAGAGTGTACAGGTAGGTGGCCGGGGAACAGAGCAAGAGTGACAGATAAAAAAAAATTATACAGAAACTGAGATTGTTGTTTTTAGTGTGCCACTGAAGAGAAGCTAGAGAGATGATGATGGGGACTAAGTAGTTGAAAAAGGGTTGGCAGTACTGTAAACAGCCCATTTTATGACAGGAGAGATGGCGTAGATAACAGACATGGGAGACTGGTCACACTCTAAAATTATTAAACTCAAGGTGGTAAAGAAGGGTACAACATGTTTGCCTTCATCAGTAAAGGAGCCGAGCATAAAAGTTGCTGAGTCATGTTGCAGCTGAATCAGACTTCAGTTAGGCCACATCTGGATTTTACCATCTACTACCACCCTCTGTCTTCTATTGGACAGCCAGTTTTGCACCCAGGCAGCCAAATTTCCCCAAATCCCATGCTTCCTTACTTTCTAAATGAGCCTACCATGCGGAACCTTACCAAATGCCTTGCTAAAATCCATATACCCCACATCCACTGCTCTGCCTTCATCAATGTGTTTTGTCACATCCTCAAAGAATTCAATAAAGCTTGTAAGGCAGGACCTGCCCTTCACAAAGTCACCCTAAAGCAATCAACCACATTTGATTTTTTCTAGAGGGATACAATTTAAATAAAGACAAAAACATTTGTGAAACTTTCATGAAACCTTAAAATACAAAAAGACAGTTCTGGTTCCCAAATTATTAAAAAAATGTTATGGAGACACTGTCAGTAAAACAAAAAGGCAGAAGAGTTATTCCCAGAAGAATAGAGGATCTCAGCCAAGTATTTTGGCAAGAAGATATTTACTTCAATGGTTAGCTCACTATTTTTAAGATTGATCTGGCACAAGTATCACTATAATAAAATGTGAGGCTGGATGAACACAGCAGGCCAAGCAGCATCTCAGGAGCACAAAAGCTGACGTTTCGGGCCTAGACCCTTCATCAGAGAGGGGGATGGGGGGAGGGAACTGGAATAAATAGGGAGAGAGGGGGAGGCGGACCGAAGATGGAGAGTAAAGAAGATAGGTGGAGAGGGTGTAGGTGGGGAGGTAGGGAGGGGATAGGTCAGTCCAGGGAAGACGGACAGGTCAAGGAGGTGGGATGAGGTTAGTAGGTAGCTGGGGGTGCGGCTTGGGGTGGGAGGAAGGGATGGGTGAGAGGAAGAACCGGTTAGGGAGGCAGAGACAGGTTGGACTGGTTTTGGGATGCAGTGGGTGGGGGGGGAAGAGCTGGGCTGGTTGTGTGGTGCAGTGGGGGGAGGGGATGCACTGGGCTGGTTTAGGGATGCAGTAGGGGAAGGGGAGATTTTGAAACTGGTGAAGTCCACATTGATACCATATGGCTGCAGGGTTCCCAGGCGGAATATGAGTTGCTGTTCCTGCAACCTTCGGGTGGCATCATTGTGGCAGTGCAGGAGTATCACTATATTGTCTTAATGGTATACCTTTGTTGAAGAAGCTGACACAATGCAATTACATGGTCTAGGAGAGATGGCTCTTGGGATTAAAAACAGATGTTCTGCTAGCAACTCTGCAAAATCTGGATTCTATATGGTACAGGTTATATACATACGTCACAAAAAACAGCTCTAACTCTTGAACATCCATGTGGGTTTTGACATCGATCTTTAAATTATAAAATGAGTGAAGTTAATAGACAATAGAGTCATAGAGTCAGAGTCATCCAGCATGCAAACAGACCCGCCTGTCCAATTAACTACAGCATCACAGACGTACAGCATGGAAACAGACCTTTTAGTACAATTCATCCATGCTGACCAGATATCCTAAATTAATCTAGACCCATTTGCCAAAATTTGGCCCATATCCTTCTAAACCCTTCCTATTCATGTACCAGTCTAGATTGCCTTTTAACTGTTGTAACTGTACCAGCCTTCACCACTTCTTCTGGCAGCCCATTCCACACACTCACTACCCTCTGTGTGAGAAAGCTGCCCCTTAGACATAAAAAGGGGCCTTTCTCCTCCCACCTTAAACCTCTGCCCTCTAGGTTTGGACACTCCTACTCTGGGAAAAAGACCTGGGCTATTCACTCAATCCATTCCCCTCATGATTTTATAAACTTCTACTTAGTCCATGTCAAACACGTTGCCAAACCAAACTAGTCCAACTTGCCTGTGTTTGGCCCATGTCCATCCAAATTTCTCCTATTCATGTACTTACCAAACATCTTTAAACGTTGTAACTATATCTGCATCCACCACTTCCTCTGGAAGTTCATTTCACACACAAACACTCTTTATAGAAATGATGCCCCTCACGTCCTTTACAAATTTTCTCATTTCATCTTAACAATATGCCCCTGAGTTTTGAAATCTTCCACCCTTAGGAAAAGACCCTTGTCATTCACCTTATTTATACCCCTCATGATTTTATAATCCTCTATAAAATCCCCTCAACCTCCTACGCTCCAGTGAAAACAAGTCCCAGCCATGCAGACTCTCCTCATAACTCAAACACTCCACTCCCAGCAACGTCCTGGCAAATCTTTCGCAAACCGTCCTAATCTAATAATTTCCTTCCGATAACAGGGTGACCAAAACTGCACACAGTACTCCCGAAGAGGTCTCACCAACATCCTGTACAACCGCAACATGACATTCTAACTCCTATAAAGATCTGAGCAACGAAGGCAATTGCACTAAACACCTTCTTAACCACCCTGTATACCTGTGATGCAAATATCAAAGAATTATGGACCTGAACCTCTTGATTTCTGTTCTACAACACTACCGTGGGCCCTACTATCAACTGTACAAATCCTGCCCTTGCTTGTTACACCAAAATGCAACACCTCACATTTATCCAAACTAAATGCCATCTACCATATGGAACTCAGTTGGAATCCACATGGGGTGAGTCTGAGGCTGTGGAAACAAGTTTTGGTAAATACTTGGATTCCAACTGAAGTTTCATCCCTCATGTTTTGAATCCTCCTATTATATTCTATTGTTTACTCTCTAATCCATCTCCCTCAATTTTTTCTACATATAAATTGACATTTTCCCAGCCACCATCAATTCTGGGAAGGGTCACCAGACCCAAAACATTAACTCTGTTTCTTCCTGCACAGATGCTGCCAGACCTGCTCAGCTTTTCCAGCAACTTTGTTTTTGCTTCTGACATAGACAACCTTGTTGATCTTTAAGGGGTCCTATTCTCTCTCTAATTGTGTTTAATGTACTTGTGAAATCTCTTTGGGTTATCCCTAGTGTTTTCTGCCAAGACTCTATTTCCCTCTTAAGGATGCCCCCACACACCTTATATTATTCAAGAGATGCATTTGATCCCTGTTGTCCATATGTAATATGTGATTCTTATTCTTGACTAGAACCTTAATATTTTTATTTATAAGTTGTTACCTATTCTTACCTGTCTTACTTTCAAACTAACAGGAACATCATGACCCTGAACTCATTATCACACTTGCGAAAGCCTCCCAATCGGCAGTTATCCTTTTACCTGCCAACAGTTGACTCCAAATAACTTTTGAAAGTTCTTGTTTCATAGCATTAAAATTTTCCTTATTCCAATTAAGAACTTTAACTTTTATGGAAGGCTTATCCTTTTCGATAACGATTTTCAAACTAAGAGAATTATGCTCACTAGTTCCAAAAAGTATTCCCCTACTAACCCTTGCTTATTTCTCAAGAGATGGTCATGTTTTGCTCCTTCTCTAGTCGGTACATTTACAGATTGATTAAAAAAATTGAACACTTTAAGTTCCTCACCATCCAAGCCTTTAACAGTACAGCAATCCCAGATAATGTTTGGAAAATTAAAATCCCGTACTATTGCAGTCCTATTATTCTTACATATATTTGAGATCTCTTTACATATTTACTCCTCCATTGTCCCCTTACTATTGGGGGCCTATAGTACAAAACCATCAAAGTGATCATCCTTTTCTTATTTCTACGCATATATTTTCACTGGACTTTTCTTCAGAAATACCCTCTCTAATTTCAGTAGAAACATTTTCCTTATCCAAAAATGCCACTCCACCACCTCTCCTGCCTCCCTTTCCATCCTTCCTATAACATCTAAAATGACTGTTTCTTAGCCAGTTGTCATGGAACCACAGATCAAGAAAATGTCATAATGTGTCTTGACCAGTTGTTCACAATCAGTGGAAGAATTTTTTTAAAAAGCAGAGTTTTCTAGACTTCTGTCAGAGCCTGAAAAGGCAGAATTAACTGACATTAGCTATGTTGGCATAGGAGAACTGTTTCATATTGTCAACAAAATCAAAACCTACATCAAGAAAAATGTGTTGGCAAAAATGTTTTCTAATCCTATCATGCTGAAGAAATTTCAGACAGCAACAATCAGCTGCATTTGAGAGGAGATGCAAATACTTGGAAAACTAATGAGCATTTTACATAATTAGAGCTCACTGTCAGATATTTAACCTCCTGGTGGGACTTTATCAAAAGCATTCTGAAATTCCAAATATACACATTCAATGGTTCACCCAAACTGACTTTAGTAATCCTCAAAATAGCCTAAAAATTGAAATGTCATCAGGATTGTTAAACATAATATCTCCTTCAGAAATTCCTAAATATTCAATAATCACATAGGTTATAACAGATTATAGTATTTTTCCCTACTATCGTCGTATGGTTAACAAGGCTGTACTCCCCTATCTACTTTAATTCCTAGGATTTATAAGCTTTTTTTTAATGCACACTGTATTGTAGTGCAGACTATGATTGTACCTGATGTCGATGGTACACTCAGCATATGATCCAGTTTAAGCTACAGGATAATGGTCAATAACCTAGGGGCTACATTTATTTGTTCCCAACCTGCTGGGCAAGTGGATTTTCCCAACACAGTCTTTAGGAAACCCTGTATTATAAATACCTTAACTGGTAATGTCTAGCCAGTTACATTAACCAGACACAGGTTTGATTTTGAATTTGCTTCACTTGGTAAATCATGCTTAACCACACAATAAAGCTATTCAGTCTTCAATAGCATTACATCCTTCTTCAAATGCACAACTAAAACAGCTCCTATACTTTTCTGCAGATTAGTACCGCGCATTAATAAACATAAGCACAATACATTCTTCAGCATACCTTCTGAGTGAAGCTGCACTTGGTGCATTTCTTCCTATGCACAAGTACAATTATACTTCATGAAAGCAAAATTAAATTCTGCTTTTACTTGGAGGCAGAAAGAGCATTTAACTAGTGGAGTGGCGGCAAACCTGAATCCCGTTGCCTTCTTGCATCTGCCACAATCACTGGTGAACTAATCACTTAATGGGCTTATCCCACCATTGCTGAGATTAACCCAAATACAAGGTGATATGTTGTCATCAGCCCACACAACCGGTGAAAATGTACAGCTTGCTCATCACCTCCAAGCTCTGGAAGTTTCCTTCATTGCCTCCCCAAGTAGGGCTGCTCAGCACAAGCGCTGCTGATGCCAAATGGACTTCATCTCTCTCTCCCTCTCAACGTCAGCTTCAGGTCTTGAATCTGGTCCAAAGGATTTCAGGTCCAAAGGAAGACCTACTAGTGGCCTTGCCACTGACTGGCAAGTAATTTGTCAAGCCTTCCTGGAAAGAAGTAGTGCCAATCTCCTTTTGGTTCTCCAGCTAACTGGTACAATGGCTAATGCCACAAAATTCCTTTTCTTGTGTTTTTGATCGGCTACTAACAGAATTGGAATGCACTTTAACAATATCTGAACTTTCTCGCTGTCACATCACCAAAGTCTGATTTAAATTATGCCCAAGACCAAGGCATGCTTTGAAGTTTAGGAACACCACCCATCCTTTGATTACGAATGATAAAATTTTCTGATCTTCCCCAAGCAAGAATCCAGTCCCGTCCCAGAGGCGTCAATATCTTGGCTAAGTTATTGAAATATTACCAACCCTTAAAATATTACTTGCCCAAACCAAATGAGTAAACATTGACAGTTTCCATTTTTAAAAATTATAGTCTTACCCCCATGCTCATGGTGGTGAAGTGCATTAGTATAGTTCTTTTTTCCCGTTTTTCTGAAGGTGCAGCTTTGAATTTAGTACATAGCGCTGTAATTAAAAGGCTGCTCTTCTGTGAGCTATAACGCAAATGTGTGAGCCCTTGTGGATGTAAGAACACAGAAAAGGTTTGCAATCATATTCAGAAAAGCCTTAAAAATAATTAGTTTTAAAAGTTAAGAAAGTATACTATTATTTGTATAATAACAAGCAACCTTTAATAGTGAGCTCAAGAAACATTGCCAGGCTCTGGATGGTTGTATTTTGCATGTGGCAGTTGCTGTACCTACCCAGTGATGCTCAATGTTAGCACTGGGTTTCAAAATTGGATGAGCTAAAATAGCACATATTTAAATTGCTCATCCACAGAATGCTCCAAGTGCTTTACAACCAGTAAAGTACATTTGAACTACAATCACTGCCATAAAGTAGGGAATTGTGGCAGCTTCTCAAGAGCTGTAGCATTGTATCGTGCACTCTGTTCTGTTACCCTGATGCACTTGTACAGTACAATCAACCTGGAAACCACTCAAGACAACACTTTTCACTGTACTTCGGTACACATGATAGTGATAGATCAAATTTAATTAAGTCAGTTAATTCGCACACAATGTCATTCAAACAAAGTTCAAAGACCAAAAAACTTACATTAGATATCATTCATCCTCTGCTGGAATGTGCCTTTGTAAGGAAGGTCTGGAGACAATGCGTGTGCGGGGGAAGGGGAAGGAAGAGAGACAGAGAGAGCCAGAGACAGACACACACACACACACACACACACACACACACACACACACACACACACACACACACACACACACACACACACACTCCAAACACAGAACTCTGTGCTCTATTGAGACAAACAACAACTGCGTCTGGAGGACCATCAATTCAGTAAAAACCCTCTTGGGTCTGCCCAAAACCTGTTGATCTGCCAGTGTAAAGAGGCAACCCCTTGCAAGTGTTACAGACTGGCACATTCAAAAGTCCAGTACCATGTGCTGAGGGATGTACTAAAGCCTGGGGCAGTCAACACCAAGGCACAGTGGGGAAAGACCACCATCTGAGGTCTTTCTGCCAAAGTATAATGGGAATCCTCTCAGTTGTTGGGCCCTCTCTTGCTGCAAAGTATGTAAATACTTTCCTACACGAGTAAGAAATACCTTGGTTTTCGCAGCTGCAGGGAATGTCAAATTCCATCGTTTGATTTTCTTGTTACACAAAGACTGTATACAACTACTTTAGTTCCTGTGAATGCAGATAAAGATTTTTTAACGAATAAAATACATTTCTACAAAAATAGAGGTCATCAAATCTGGACACGGTACCTGGAAAACATCTTGATCGTCCTCAAGTCATGTTATCAGATTGCTTGCATTCAAAAAGGGTACACGTCACTATTTTAACTCCTCATTTTGAGAAACAGCATCTCCAAATGTTGTAGTGCACTCTAAATGATGCCATGAAGAGCCAGTCTAGCTTATGTACTCATCTTTTGGGCCCACAACTTGCTTACTGGTAGCCCGAGCCTTGGCTATAAATCAATTCACCACACATTTCCATCAATTTATGGAACTGTTTGACAAAAATTAAATGTAGAAATAAAGAATACATTGGAAAGAAAAAAGAACCACAATAGTCAAGAGAGCTCCATTTGCAGAAGAGAACAGTGGCTGAGTTGTTTAAACTGACTGCTCTAAATCTCACACAAGCTCTACAAATTCAACTCCTCCTTCCTTAGGAATGCTGCATGGACCGTAACCTCCGTCCCAAGCTTTCTGATTTCACCCCTGCCATAAGCCATGCTTAGAATGACTGTTATTCAGTTGTCCACTTCATTTCTAAATTTGAACAAGCATGTCTGACTGTGTGCTTCCCATACAGGACTAATTACAGCTCTGATCTGGAACATGAGGAAGACAACTAGATTGAATGAGAGAACTAAACCTTCATAAACACTTTCGCTTTGACGTACATTCTGAATCAAGATACAAATGTTTTCCAGAATGTGTTATTTACAATCATGGAATTTTTACAGCACGTAAAGAAGCCCTTTGGTCAATCATGTCCACACCAGTCATAAAAAAAAAAACACATCAATTCTGAGAAGGTAAGAACTGCCGATGCTGGAGAATCTGAGATAACAAGGTGTAGAGCTAGATGAACACAGCAGGCCAAGCAGCATCAGAGGAGCAGGAAGCTGGCATTTTGTAGCTGGCAAAATTTCTGAAGACGGGTCCAAGCCCGAAACGTCAGCTGTCCTGCTCCTCTGATGCTGCTTGGCCTGCCGTGTTCATCTAGCTCTACACCTTGTTTTCATCAATTCTGATCCATTTTCCAGTGTTGGGCCCATAGCCTCATGTTGTGTGTGTTTCAACTGTTTGTTTGAATAATTCCTAAAATGTCTTGAGGCTTCCTGTCTCAACCATCATTTTAGTTAGTATCTGATTTGCCTTAACTAGCTCATCTACTTGTCCTGCTTTCAAGGATGGACATGCAGAGTAATTCTATTCCGTTCAGAAATGAACAATGTAAGTTTTTTTCAAAAGAGCAAAAAAGGTTGAAAAGATCAATACACATCACAGAAAGAATTAGTATTAAGTATAAAGAAGCAGCCAGTCATTTTTATAGCCTGTAAAGTCTATTAACTTCAACCTAGTTGTCAAAGATTTGAGCTGCCATAAATGCTATAGCCTGTCCAACAACCTGAATCTATAATCAAATGTTTCAAATGTGCTTTAAAACTTAATCAGATTTCTATTTCATTGTCGTAGCTCAATGTCCCATTGAAGTTATTTCTTTTTTCACTTTTGTTTAGACTACATAAGGAGCAATTTATAATATTGTTACAAAACTTGAATTCTAAAGCAAGGACTGTCTCATGCAACAACAAAACTGGTAGAAAGCTGTTTAAATATTATGATGCTGTAATTTTATCAGGAAAAATTCTTGAAAATAAAGTGTTTACTCCTCAAATAACATGGAGCTCATCAAATGTCAGCCTGTTTCGGGGGGGGAAAACAGTCCCCAATTATATTTCAGATTCTTTGATTATAATCAAGTCACATAAATAGATTCTTAAATATCCCTTGGCCTATTTTTATAAACAAACAGCTTTGAGTAGTTTCTTCTGGAAGTTTTCAATTTCTAAAAACATCTTTCAAGAAGCAGTACTGCAATAAATATCCTAATGTAGCTGCAAAAGTTTTAACTTTGACGATTTTGTCCGAAGCGCTTGTAGCTGACCATCCTATCAGCTGCACTCCAAAGTGGAAATGTCCCATGGTGTGGGAACTGACGATACTACAGACCCACAAAAACATGTGTCTAAGAATGGATTATGAAATAAATACGAGGAGCTGGTTCCCGCATTTCCACTAATAGCGCAACAGGGTGCCTGCATTCCAAAGTGAAGTTCAACACCCAGCATCAACTTTAAAAATAAAAGGCAGGGTACAGGACAGCAAGACTGCTTTTACTAGTTAGATGGGAAACAACTGCCCACACAGAAAAATGTTTACAAATGTCACATCACCTAATCATAAACATTAACATATGTTACAGAATTAAAAGTAAATTTCATCACAACCATAAAATATTATTTCTGATGTTGGATGGTGAAAAGTTGGGTAGGGTTTTGAAGAAGAAGGAAAATAGGAATTTTTTGGCGTGCAATTTGTAAATGTGATGCTACTTGCATCTTGTGTGTCTGAAAGTTATGAGAAAATATTTTCTCCACTTCCCTGCTTTAAATAAGAATGCATTTTAGGCATCTGAACTTAAAGCTTGGCAAGAAGTTAGTATTGCCAAATCTAAGCACATGTTAAAAGTAAAAGTCTTGTTTGAGATCCCATCAGGAACCTATTTACTAAACAAAACTTGGTCACATCACATTTTGTGTAATTACTCCTGGCAAAACTGGGCCAGGACTATTTAGAACTGCAAAGCAATTGTGCCAGGGAACATTTAACTTTTGCTTTGAACTATTTAATGTAACAAATGTAAAACAAAAGAACTAGGGCAGGTATGTCAGGTCATGAACTACTGAGTAAAATTTAAAAGTACTCACCAGATGTGTTTTTAGAATAAGAAATATCATGTTTTGAAAAAAACTGATGAAAGAGGTATTAATGGTTTAAAAATAACTAATGTAATTTTTTTTCAAAAATTTGTTCCTGCTGATCGTACTGAACAATGAAAAAGCAATGTGAGAAAAAGGTCAGGGGAGAGTGAGAAAAGTGGAAAGATCAAAAATAGACACCAAGAGAAGCTAGCCAACTACGCTTTAAAAATGTTGGAAATATGCTAGTAAAAGACCCATTTCTTATATAAAGTGTGTGAGAGATAAAGACACACATGACAATCTACTTTGTCATTTTTAAAGTGTATTGCTCTACATTACATTTATGACAACTAAAATAAAGTCCGTCCTATAAATTTTGAACCTAACTGGTGGTGAATCGTATTTAAAAAACTGAATGTCTTTATTTTAGGATAGGATCAAAATAGATGGTGGTTATTAATTTTCTGAGTATATATGGAACGCTAACACTAAAGGGAATAGAAGGAACTGCAAGACTGAGTAATCCAATAAATTCCATCTATAACAAAGGTGTCCTGGCACTTTCAACTCTCTGACTAGTCTGGCTCCAGATTAACATGAACGTTGTCCTCATTAATCATAAAACACAGAAACGTAGAGGTTAGGAGCAGCGTGAGACCATTTGACTCCTTGAGCCTGCTCTGCCAGTCAAGATGATATTAGTTGATCATTGAGCCCAAAATCCTAATCTCACCATTCCCCCATATCCATTTAGTCACAAGAGCGATATCCAACTTTTTCCTCATCTCAATCCTAAAATGTTTACCCCTTATCCTTAAACTACGACCACTGATTTTGCACTGTCTCCATGAGGAACATCCTTCCTACTTCTAACCTCTCTAGTACTGATATTCCACTGAATACAATCCTAACTGGCTCAATCTCATATATATCAGTCTGGTCATCCCAGGAATCAAATTTGTAAAATTTCGCTACACTTTCTCTATCGTAAGAATATCCCTCCTCAGACAAGGAGACCAAAACTGTACATAATATATTCTAGGTGCAGTCTCACCAATGCCCTGTATAATTGTAAGATATCCTTCTTCCTGGACTTGAATTCCCTCGCTATGAAGGCCAACAGATGATTTAACAAAATTACATTATTCTTTCAAGTGTTTTAAATTGTGTATAGTGAAAGTTAATTCTGTTTCCTTTATTTGACCTAGTGTCTCCTTCTAGGAATCGGTTTCAATTCTTGTGATTTGATATATTCTTACCATGTTAAAGATGCTGCATAATCAGCGTTCCCTCTAATTATTTTGTAATCCAGCAGCGTCTAAAAACGGAAGAACTGGCTTGTCAACCACTGGGCACAGAATCTCCCAGCGGCTGTGCAGCTAAGAAAGAGCAGGGTATGCAAGTCCAAGCTGTTATTTGTCATCACAATTGGCATGTAAATACTGCACTGAACAGACTACCCAGTAGTGGTTTGAAATGGTCCTATGCATCTATGGTTGGCAATGACTTCACCTGTGATATGCGAGATAGAGCATTTTCTCAGACAGCCTGCACATGTCAGGAAGCATGTGCTGTAAATAACTGCTCACACATGTAATATTAAAATGCACTCTCATTTCTAATCCTTGATGTGGAAGGATATGCTGCTGAGTTACCATCTAAAAGCAAGCTAAGTGCAGCCCCAGCCTCGTTTTTGAAGTTTGCAAACTATAATGAACTTCATTCGTTGAGGAATCACGACTATTTACTGCTTCAGGCCAACCTTGTACATAAGCAGCTGTATAAAATGTGCCTCTGGCCAAAACATACTTTATTTGGCAATTTGCAGCAAAAACAAGGTATGAGTGACCACTGTTATTTCTTTTTCAGCACTGTCCCCACACAACACGTCCCACCTCAACGTCACCCCACCCCCAATTCATTAATTACACCATGGTGCAGCCCTACGGCTATGTTAATGAATGCATTACATTTCCCAAGTCTGTATAGATTGGTCAAAATCCTCCTCTCTCATTTATTTCTCTTGGCAGGTATGTTTTTTAAAAAACAGAAAAGGTGGGTCAATAAATTTGTTTCTGACATTATGAAATACACACACGTATCAAAAAAGCTGGCTAGAGAAGCTTGACAACAAGCTGCGATACTACCACAGCATTCCTTGCACATCTATACAGATCCTCCAATGTTGCTGGTGCTTTACAGTCCCAGCTAAACTGTCAAACTTGCTGATTGCTGTTTTACAGAGTTTCCAACCTCAGGAACGAGGGTGCGTTTCTTACTTATGAAACTTTGTAACTGCACCAGCTCAGTGGGATTTCTATTTCCTGCTTGGTCCAAAATATTTTCTAAAGGTGGCATTAAAAATGGGAAAATTAATCCATATATACTCTAGGCATATTAGCTGGAAGTTTGTACTTACGATATTGGTGAGCTAAGTAGTGAGCTTGGAGGCAGGAATGATGGCTCTATTTCCTCCCTGTAACCAAATCAACGGAGCTCATCTAATGCACACAACAGGAGCTTCCTGAAACAGTACACCACTGATTCTAATGTTAGGCTCTATATTGAGCATGAAGATACGAGTATGCTTACCATTCACAGCAATTCCAGTGATATTTGGCAAACATTATTTGATTTAATAGTTTACCATTAGCATTTTCAAATTTTACAATGTGTCCAAAAAATGTATACTTTGAATAAAAGATATTATGACTTGCATAATGCTTAATCATGTTTTCATGTATGTAAAGGCAGCAAAATTTGCATTCGCTCTACAATGGCAGGGTTGAACAGTAATCATTTAAGAATCCTACTTGAAATGTTACTGCACAGAAAACATAAAAATGAATGCTAACTGAAACACAAGCAAGTATTTATAAAGTGACCTTTTGAAATCTTCTGAGTGTGGAAATGGTCAAATAAGGACATATGTTATATTGTGCTTATGCTTTGTTTAGTACAAAAAAAGGGCTTTGAAAGGGAATGGTGTGGGTAGTGGGGGTTAAGGGTTGAAAATGGTATAAAATTGAGAGCTAAGCTACACAGTAAGCAGAGGTGTTTATCTTTTTCCTTTACTGACTGAGTGAAAACCACTATATTTGGCCGCAGTATCACTTAGGTTCAGAACAGGAGGGAATTAGAGCTCCTCAGAATTCAAATGTCCTCTCCTGTGGGGAGTCTTGGTAGTGCAGGGTATTTAATCAGGCAGAAAAAAGGCAGGTGGTAACCCTGCTGCTTTCCTAACTCCACTGTTATTGATTCAGCAATGGGTAGGCCTCTGGACAGTCCTCCTTCCTTTATTGCTTCTGAGTCCCATACGTGGGCAACTAATGCCAACTTAAACCTTCAGCAGTGGACCGTGGTCTTACCATGGAAGAACGACAAGAAGAATCCAGTACCAGGATGTTTAAGGGCTCCCTACTCTAATGCACTCAGTGCCTCATCCAGTGATCTGGTAGAGGGGCCTGCAGGGAGCCACCCAACTGCCTTCTTATTGTGATACCCAAGCCACCATCATTCTTCTTTGCTTTAAAATCCAGCAATGAGCCTATGTGTCGGGTAGATGTTGCACTCAACAGCCATTACCTCTTCAGTGACACTGGATTCAATACAGCAGACAGCCAATCCAAGGCGTGGGGTTACTGAGCCTGGGATAGACCTGCCACAGTCCAGCGATGATCTTATTTAGGTTCAATGGACAGAATGGCCTACTCCTGTTCCTATAAAAGGGATGCGTGAGGTAATGCAAGGTGGGGCAGGAATGAGTAGATAAGCAGAGTGTATGAGGAGCCATAACAGTTGGGTACAAGGGCACAGATTGAGCATGGGGAATAAGAGCATGGATACATTTTCTACCTCGATTTTTATTTTTACATTTAAAAGTGGAGCTTGAAAGTTAGTTTTCATTCTGGCCTACCTCTGGAACTAGCATTTTTTTTGTAAACGCTTTCTGGATCACACTTAGCAACTACCAATCCAGTGCAATCCCAGCCCCAGAAATGAAATTTGGGCCCACGATCTACAATGAAGATAGACACAATACAGACAAATTCTCTGTTGGTGTGTTTTCCATTGTTAATTCACCTCACTAGCTAGAGGACCAATACAAAATTTAATTCCTTTTTTCTACTTAATTACTCGTAAAATCTCTTACCAATAACTTTTATCTTACCAATCAGCTTTCTTTTATAATCTACCTTCTCCTTTTCATTTAGTAATTCCTTGTCAGTTCACAAAACTTTTTATTTTGCTTCTTTCTATTTTAAATTATCCTTAACTCCCATATTTAACCGTGGACAATGCATTTATTTTTCCATCCATAGAATGCGGGCGTCATTGGATAGGCCAGCATTTATTACCCAACCTTAATTGGTGATGAATTACTCTGGAAGAAGTGTTACAGTCCTTGGGGTGTAGGGATGCCCATAGTGCTGTTAGGAAGAGCATTCTAGGATACTGATCAGGAGACAGTGAAGGAACAGTGAGGAGTTCTTCACTAAGCTCGTGTCATGGCTGGAGGGAAACTTGAGGGTGTTGTTCCCATAAATCTGCTACAATCGTCCTTTCAGGTGGTGGAGATTGACAGTTTTGATGAAGTTTTGTCCTGGAAGGAATCAAGCTTCTTGAATGTTGTCAGAGCTGCACTCATCCAGTGAGGTGGACTGTATTCCCTTACAATGACTGTCAACCATCTATAAAAGGGAAACAGTAATTTGCTGCAGAATTTCTGACCTTCTCACAAGTCTCTCTCTCTCTCTCTCTCTCTGATGGGCATAAAGCTTTGAGTTATTAAATGTCCCCAATTAAAATCAACCACTGGAATGCCAGGTAGTATCTTTTAACTTTGTTTCCGAGTTCACTTTAGTTAGCCTTGCCCTCAAATCTCGAGAAATTATCTTTATCTGAGTTTAAAGTACAAGTCTTTGACTCTCACTCTTCCCCATGAACTGAAAGTGAAATTCACTCATGTTATGATCACTGTCATCCTAGAAACTCCTTTACCATGAAGGTGATGCTTGATTTTGTCTCTTTTCTCATTACCAGCTCTAGAATTTCCTGCCCCCTGCTTGTTTCTAGAATGTACTAAGAAATTGTCCTGAACATCTATTCTGAACTAATTTTCCAGGCACATTTGTTTGTCTGGATTCACCCAATCTCATGTTATCTTTCTTACACAGCCTATTTAGGTATTCTTGCACATTCTGTCTTTTTTAGTAAAACTACTGTCACAGGTTCTATAAAACTTTTTACCTTCCTTATGTCCTATCTCTGGAAAATATTCTTAGGGAGAGGATTTACTCACATTGGAAAATGTGGACTAATCAGGGTGATAGGCAGCATGGCTATGGAAGCTCAAACTTGACTGAGTTTTTTGTGGAAATGACAAAGATGATTGGTCAGGGCAGGACCCGCACGGCAGGCTGATACAAAAGTTGAAGCTGGTTAGATGGACACAGAGCTGCGTAGTCATGGAAGATAGGTGAGTGACAATGGGGATCTGTTACCAGTGGGTTTTGACAGGGTTCTGTGCTGGGGCCCCTGTCATTTGTAATATAAATGTAAGTGATTTGGAGAAGAATGTAGGAGGCCTGATTAGCAAGTTTACAGATGACACAAAGATTGGGGGAGCTGTGGATTTTAAGGAGGATTGCCAGAGGATACAGATAGGCTGGAGACTTGGCCAGAGAAATGGCAGAAAGAGTTTTAATGTGGGCAAAGGTGTGGCGATGTTTTGGAAGGTCTAACGCAGCAGGGAAGTGTACAGTAAATGGCAGAATGTACAGAGAGATCTAGATGTACAGATTGACAGTTTCCCAAAAGCGGCAACACAAGTGGATTAAGTGGTTAAGAAGGCAGGTGGTGTGCTTGCCTTTAACTGTGGATGCATAGAGTAAAATGAATTGGCACGTCATGTTGCAGCTGAACAGAACGTTAGTTAGGAAACATTTGGAATATTATGTACAGTTCTGGTCACCCAACTACCAGAAGGATATGGAGAGAGTAAAGAAATGGCTTACTAGAATGTCAGATAATAAAATGTGAGGCTGGATGAACACAGCAGGCCCAGCAGCATCTCAGGAGCACAAAAGCTTGAAACTAGAATGTCGCTTGGTTTGGGGGATATTAGCCATGAGGAGAAATTAGACAAACTTGGTTTGTTTTCACTTAATATCAAAAGGTTGAGGGATGATCTGATGTAAGTTTTAAAAAGTTATGAGAGGCATGGATAGAATAGATAGTCTTTTTTTCCCAGGGTAGAAATGTCAAATATTAGGGGACAAAGGTTTGAGGTAAAAAAAAGGGAGTAAATTTAAAAGGAGATGCGAGAGGCAGGTTTCTTTTCTCTACAGAGACGGTGATAAGTACCTGGAATGCACTGCCAGAGGAGGTGGATACAATAGCAATGTTTAAAGGGCATCACAACAGATATATGAATAGGCAGGGAATAAAGGGATGCGGATTCTGGAAAAGAAAAAGGATTTAGTTTAGAATGTCTTGGTGGGCCAGAGGACATGTTTCTGTACTGTACAGTTCTGTTCTTCGTAATTCCACGGGGACTGTGGCATGTCATAAATATAGAATCTGCAGTTTCAAATAGAAGTTTCTTTCAAAAGGGAAACAGCATGTACTGGAAAACAAGGTGTAGAGCAGGATGAACACAGCAGGTCCAGCAGAGGAGCAGGAAAGCTGACACTTTGGGTGTAGACCCTTCTTCAGAAAAAATGGTATTTACTCAATTGTTTTCCTAGTTGTGTTACAACAAAGTTTAAAAAAAATGTGAAAACTTACTGTGTTTTCTTTTCACTTATCAACTGCAAGTTTTTTTAAAAGAAGCTTAAACCTAAAGAATCTCTGAGGGATTCTAACAATCTTGATTATTTTCGGTGTCTCTTTCCCTTCTCAATTTCCTCCTATTTTTGGTGTTTCTTTCCTTCTACTTTGAAACAAAATACAAAACTGGTGTTCAAAAGTCGCTGCTATTTCTTTGCTACCCATTATTAATTCCCAATCTCATCTTCTAGGGGGCTAAAGCTCAGTTCAACTGCTCTCTATCTTTTTATATACTTCCAGAAGCTTTTGTCTATTTTATATATTTCATGCTAGCTTTCTACATTCTCTAATTTCTTCTTTTGACAACATCTTGATCTTCCTTAATTACCAATGAATGGTACAGCATTTGCAGTTTTTCCCCCCTCCTCAAAATGAAATGTATCTTCTAAAATGACCATCATTGTTTCTCTGCCATCTTACCTCTCCCCTTTAACCTATTTCTCAGGCTACTTTTGCCAACTGTGTTCATACCCCTGTAATTACTTTTAATTAAACTGGAGATGCGATTCATAAACCCACATTTCTCACGCTCGAACTGTATGCTAAATTCTGTTATGTTTTAATCACTCTTCCCTAGAGCTTGCTTTGAAGTCTTCCAGCTACAGGAAAGATATTGTGAAACTTGAAAGGGTTCAGAAAAGATTTACAAGGATATTGCCAGGGTTGGAGGGTTTGAGCTTATAGGGAGAGACTGAACAAGCTGGGCTATTTTCCCTGGAGCATCCGAGGGTGAGGGATGATCTTATAGGTTATAAGATCATGAGGGGCATGGATAGGGTGAACAGCCAAGATCTTTTCCCCAAGATAGAGGAGTTCAAAACAAGGGGGCATATGTTTGTCAGAGGCAAGATTTAAAAAAGGACTGATGGGAACATTTTCATGCAGAGGATGGTATCTGTATGGAATGCGTTGCCAGAGGAAATGGTGGAGGCTGGTACAATTACAACTTTTAAAAAGCACCTGGATGGGTACATGAACAGGAAGGACTGAGAGGGATGTGGGCCAAATACTGGCAAAGGGGACTGGATTAATTTAGGATATCTGTTTAACATGGATGTTTGGAACCGAAGGGTTTGTGTGCATGCTGAGCAGCTCTATAATTCCATGACTCTAAGAAACCTTAAATTAGTTGGTGTCATTATCTATTAACTTTTATTAGCTGACTACAAACTTCTTTCACGAGAGGCTTCCTTCCTGTATTTCCTATATTCTGTATCTCCACCCAAACTTATTCTACAATCAATAATTGGAAGCGATTTAGCTGAATTTTTCCCTTTCTACTGCTTGACAATTATTTTCAGAAAATGTCATTTTTGTGATGAAATTAAAGCCCTAAGCAGCTACAATAATTTTCAGAGCAGTCTTGAATAATATGTATGCACAAGGTATTTCTCCCCATAACAGAAGAGGATTAATAGAATGAAAAACAGCAATACTACAAATACTTGCTATCATTTCTAGTGTATGCTGGAAGACTATGCAAGATCAAGCAACAGATTAGTTTACTCAAGAACGGCCAACCATTTCTCTGGAATTGCACTGACAATGTATGGAAGTCCTTGGAATTCCCAACCACAGGCAGGTGTGGGGGAAGAGATCTTGTGTATACTTAAGGCTTAGATTGATTTCACCCCAATTAAGAATCTAAGATAATGGGGAAAAAGCTGGAAAGTGAATGCAAGGAACGTCAGATCAACCATGATCTTACTGAATGGAGGAACAGGCTCGAAAGATCAAACAGCCTATTCCCATTCCTATTTCTTATGGTTTTATTGATTTAGACTAAAAGATTACTGATGTTGAGGAGAAAGTGAGCATTCGAAATGTTTGAAAGGACTACAGAGGCAGGGTGAATACTTACACAATTTAATTGCTCAATAACATGTACTTCAGTTAAACTTTGAACATAGACAATTGTCTCAAGATCATGATTACAGCTCAGAGAACCTCAGCTGACAGCTTGAACATCTGGGTTTAGCTTTTACATGGGGAAAGACAAAGCCAATAACGTAAAAAATCTAAAAGTTAGAGTACATAAATGAATTCGTAATTATGATACACCGAGACCGATACAGGGCAAAAATTTCCACACAATCTTTGAGATCCGGGAAAAAAATTACACGTTTTGAGATTGAAACAGCATGTGTGAAAGAGGTTGAGAGAGACAGTAAGGGGGGTGAGGAAGAGAGGGACACAGAAAAGGCGGGGTGGGGGAAGGACAGAGAGAGAGCACAAGAGACAGTGAGTGTGTAGGAAATAACAGCACATGTAAAAGTTCAGGTGAATTACAACCAAGTCCACAGGTTACTACATTCTTCAGTAACTGCCTCCAGCTCACACTCACCCCATCTGGATTCCAACTGAAGTTTCATCCCTCATATCTCCGGTGATATTCAACATTCCATGGGCAGCTGCTCTTGTCGCATCCAGAGATCCACACTCAGTGCCAGGCAGTGTCACATGCACACTCTCGACCTTTATCTCCAAAAGCACTGCAACACACTGGCTCAGGGTTGTACCACTCCACTGTTCCACTTCATCCTTCGGCTCATTCATCATACGAACAAGAAAATTTTTTGTTCCCTTTCAGGCATCAAGCCCACAAGATGCAACAACTCAAAGGTACGCATAGCCCTCTGGAACCTTAGTCTCCTGCCCTTCCCACTGACTCCATCCATTTCCCCCAACCCTAGCTCCTGTCAGATATTCACCATCCCTCCTAACCTTCCGCTCTCCGATGCGGAGTACAGAATACAAAGGTCTCAGCTTTACTCCTCTGGATCCCCACCTTAACGAATTTCGGGCACAACATGACGTCAAGCTCTTCTTCCACCGTCTTTGCCTCTGCGGTCATTTCTTTGGACAAGTCCTCTCCCCATCCCACAGACTCCTTCACCCAGTTCCAATATTGTCCCTTCACCTGGACCCCTCCCTCTGGCCTTTTACCTGAACTCAACCTGTTCATGGAGAACTGTCAATGTGATATTGGTCACCTCAATTTTTCTGTATACTCCTCACCGATCCAACCTATCTCCCTCTGAACTGACTGCACTCTGTGTTCTGAGATCCAACCCTGATTTTGGTATTAAGCCTGCCGGTAAGGGTGGTGCTGTTGTGATCTGGCCTACTGACCTCTCTATTGCAGAGGCTGAGTGCCAGCTCTCAGATACCTCCTCCTGTCTTCCTCTGGACCATGACCCCACCATCGCACATCAGGGCATCGTATCAACTATGGTAACTGACCTCATTTCATCTGGTGACTTTCCCCCACTCCCACCACCCACAACCCACCCCCACCACCACTACTTCCAAGCTGATAGTCCCCCAACCCCAAACAGCTCACTTCTACCTCCTTCCAAAAATCCACAAATAGACCCATTGTTTCAGCCTGCTCCAGCCTCACAGAACTCAACTTTTCCTACCTTCTCTCGCCTTGTCCAGTCCCTACCCATGTACATCTGTGATTCCGCTGACACTTTACGCAGGGTTTCAAAACTTCCAGTTTGCAGATTCCAGCCACCTCCTCTTTACCATGGACTTACAATTCCTTTACACTTCCTTTCCCCATCAGGAGGGTCTTCGGGCTGTCCACTCCTTCCTGGAGCAAAAGCCTGACATATTCCCACCCACCATCCTCCTCCGCTCGGCCAAGCTCGCCCTCACCTTCAACAACTTCGCTTTTAACTCCTCTTGTTTTCTTCAGGTAAGAGAGGTGGCCAAGGGTACCTGTATGGGTCCTGCGGCGACCTGTCTCTTCGTGGGATACACGGAACATTCCTTCTTCCAGTCCTATTCTGGCTCTCACCCATAATTCTTTCTCCGATACACTGATGATATCACTGCTGCTTCCCTCTCTCGTCTGGAATTGGAAAAGTTCATTGTTTTCGCTTCCTATTTTCACCTTGCCTTCACTTTTAATTGGTCTGTCTCCGACTCCTTCCTTCCCTTCCCCGACATCTCTGTTCCCATTTCTGGGATAGACTGGCCACTAACATCCATTATAAACTCAATGACTCCCACAGCTACCTGGACTATATATCCTCACACCCTGCTTCCTGTAGAGACTCCAAACCATTCTCTCAGTTCCTCCATCTCCATCATATATGATCTGCTGAGGTCAACTTTGACAAGGGAGCCTCTGAAATGTTCACCCTCTTCCTCAACTGAGGATTCCCCAGCATCGTTGTCGACAGGGCCCTCATCCGGGTCCAACACATCTCCCACACTTCCGCCCTCCCCCCCTCTCTTCCCTCCCACAACAGCGATAGGGTTCCCCTTGTCCACACTTACCATCCCACCATCATCCACATCCACAAGATCATCAGATGCCATTTCTGCCACCTCCAGCAAGATACCACCGCCAGGCACATATTCCCGTCCCCTCCCTTCTGTGCCTTCCACAGGGACCGTTCAAGCTGGGACACCCTGGTCCACTCTTCCTTCACCCCCAACACCTTCCAACAGCATCCTCCCCTGAAACCGCTGAAGGTGCAACACCTGCCCATTTACCTCCTCCCTCCCCAGCATCCAAGGGCCCAAACATACCTTCTAGATGAAGTGACACTTTACAGGCACTTCCCAGAATCTAGTCTACTGCATTTACTGCTCACAACGTGGTATCCTCTACACTGGAGAAACGAAGTGTAGACTGGGTGACCGCTTTATGGAGCATCTATGTTCTGCCTACAAAATAGAACCTCAGCTACCTGTTGCCTGCCACTTTAATACACCACCCTGTTTCCTGGCCAACACCTGTCTCTGGTTTGCTGCAGTGTTCCAGCGAAGATCATCGCAAGCTGCAAGAATAACACCTAATTTTCTACTTGGGGACACCTGCAGCCCTCTGGACTCAATATCGGAGTTCAATAATTTTAGGACCTAAACACTCCCTTGCCTAGCTCCCTAACTCACATACCAGGCCTTGTTATCACACAGCCTGCCATTACACACTACCGATAACAGCTATTCACCTTGCTAGCCAGGTTGTCATCAATTCCTTTAAATATCCAACTGCTCTTCTCTCTCTCCTGGTTCTGTCTTATTGCGTACTCCCTACCCCATCCTC
Organism: Stegostoma tigrinum; assembly: GCF_030684315.1. NCBI lineage: Eukaryota > Metazoa > Chordata > Chondrichthyes > Orectolobiformes > Stegostomatidae > Stegostoma > Stegostoma tigrinum. The sequence goes on from NC_081362.1 coordinate 57,045,946, forward strand.
CTCCCCATTTCTGCACACAAACTGACATTTTCCCAGCTACCATCAGTTCAGAGGAAGCGTCACCGGACCTGCAATGTTAACTCTGATATTTTCTTCACTGATGCTGCCACACCTGCCGAGCTTTTCCAACAACTTCTGTTTTTGTTTTGGAGTAACCTTGATCATCATAGAGAAACACAAGGAACAGCCTGTAAACTGGAGACTAAAACAATTGCTCATCAAACAACAAACCTGTAACTTGATCAGGAATGAAACACGGTCTTCGAAAGGAAACTGGTGTTAAAACAAAATCACTATGGATCTAGGCCTGAAACGTCAGCTTTTGTGCTCCTGAGATGCTGCTTGGCCTGCTGTGTTCATCCAGCTTCACACTTTGTTATCACTAATTAAATCGCTCTGCGTATTGACAAGAAATGAACTTGGAAGCAAGGAAGGGAGTGACATGAAAAAGCCTGAATGGGCAGGTCAGATTGATGCACTTTGCAACCAAAAAAAGAAATTGAACAAAAAATTATAGTGATAGTAGGAACTGCCAATGCTGGAGAATCTCAGATAACAAGGTACAGAGCTAGATGAACACAGCAGGCCAAGCAGCATCAGAGGACCAGGAAAGCTGACATTCCGAAGAAGGGTCTCAACCCAAAACATCAGCTTTCCTACTCCTCTGTCGCTGCTTGGCCTGCTGTGTTCCTCCAGCTCTACACCTTGTTATCTCAAAAAAATTATAGTGCATGTTTTTGTTCAACAAAGGGCTGTTGGTAATGGTGATCAGAGAGATCAAAGACTAGAAAAATTGCTGAGTGGTGCTCAAACATGGACAGTAATCCATATGTTAATACAATTAAGTTGTGGCCCAGGTAAGGCTCCAGTTTTTGTAAAGATGCTCAATTTGCATCTGGATGCAAGAGGCCATTGTCTACGATTAAAAGTGGCTCACTGATCCATACTGTAACTTATTGATTTAGCTTGTTAAAGGAAGAGAAACTGCTAAACACCAGAAGCCATGTTATTGATGTTAACCATCTGAAACTAACCTATAACATTTGTTTGAATTGGAGGAGAAGTGCTTTGCAAATGTTTAGCGTACTGGCACCATGTCATGCATGACAGTGAGCTCAGAATTCCATAAGCCTTTATTTAAGAAATCAAAGAAATTCTGGCCTGTGCCAGCAGCCAAAATGTATTCTGTCTTGGCTTTTTATTTCCAGAATATTCCAATTTTGCAGAATACAGAAATACATGTTTCAAGTGATCTCAGCCATGTCTGCTGATCCAGAAGTATTAAAATGTACAGAACCAATGTGTTAGGATATGCAAGGCAGCTGGAAAATGCCAGGTCAGTCTGGAAATTAGAAAGGGATTTCAGGAAAAAGTGAAGTGCTTTTAAAATGAAGTTTGGGCAGGGGCACAGGATTGCAGTCAAAAGGAGGACAAAAGTGAATATTTCATGCAGCTTCGAAAGTAATGCAACAGCAACCGTTTTCTCCCTCCCAAAAAAAAGAAATTTGAATGAATACACATAAAAATGAAGAAATAATTATGATATCTAAAATAACACGATGGCCATCTTTGCACTGGAGAGTATATGCAGTCAGAAGCACTGCTCAGAGTTGAAGGAGATGCTGAGATTGCTAACGGATTGGTTTAGGCTGAGATAATAACTCAGGAGGAGGGTGATATGGTGGCAAGGGTAGACAGCTTGTAGCTGTAACTGAAGCCAATTCTTTGATCCTCCTAATGTTTAACTGGAAGATACGGGAGTCCATCCCTGACTAGGTAGTGGTATGACAATGTTGTATGTGCAGCGGAATAGTCAAAAGAGGTAGTGCAAAAGTGCAACTAGATTTCATCAACATGTAGCTCATTTGACTTCTGTGGATGATAATGCTAAGGAACAACATACGGACGAAAGAAAAAGAAGAGAAGCTTGAGGATAGACTCTGAGAGGACTGAGAAGACAAATGGTACAGGTGATAAGAAAAAAGCCATTGCTGAAGATTCTCTGTAATAACTGGATAGATGATGATAAAATTATATCAGATCAATCCCACGAAGCAGGACAATGGAGAAAAGATACTGGGAGGGTGACGTATCAAAGGCTGCGCAAGTGTTAAGGTGTGATAACGAATCCAGTCACAACCATAGAGAATATGTACACAGCAGGTCAAGATGTTGTTTGGCCTGCTGTGTTCATCCAACTCTACACCTTGTTATCTCAGATTCTCCAGCATCTGCAGTTCCTACTATCTCTCCAGAACCATTGAGAACTTCATTTGTGATTTTGGATCAGCTGCTTCAGTGCGACGACAGGGTTAGCCACCTGGTGAGATTCAAATTTAGGAGTTGCTGGGAAGATGGAATTAGAAAGTAATGCCACAATCTTAAGTTCTGAAGAACAAAAGAAGGTTGTATTTAAGAAGCGCTATAAACAGCAACAAAGAAATGTCAAGCTTTCCTGCTCCTCTGATGCTGCTTGGCCTGCTGTGTTCAACCAGCTTCACACCGTGTTATCTTAATGTAGATCAATGCTTTTGTTTAATTCGGTTGGGGCGCTTTATGATTTCTCCAGATGAAACAGAAGAAGAGATTGAGAGAATAGTCGAAGAAAGAGAAAAGGAATACACAACTTAGGGATGTGGGGGAAAAGAGAGGGAGAGAGAGCGGTGCAAGTAGCAGGCAAAATATTGATGCTAATCCATAAACATGAAAGAAAGCCTGGAAAAAGATTACTAACTGGGTGAGTGTTAGGCTCACTAATACAGAAGGAGCAAAAAAAATAGGAATTTCCAGCTTTCGTATTAAGAGCATTGTGCGGCACACTGCAAGAGATTAAAGTGCTAATAACAAAGCTACTACTTTAATAGTCAGTTTCCAAAACCAAACAATTTAATGCCCCAACAGACAAAACTCAACCTATGAAACACAGCAAGATTGGGAGATTCTTTTAAAATGTTAGAAGTATTATCAATGTATGGTATTTCACTTGCAGCGATACAGAGTTAAGACCTGGATTCCATTAGAATGCTTGAAAACCTCTGTTTAATTGGTTTATATCTTCTTGACTTTTTCTCCCAAAAAAATGTGTTTTAATATTTTTTATGTTCTTTGAATTTCAAGAGTAGAAATCAGACCAGCAACAATCCTCATGTATTAAATTTCAACCCCACGGACTCTCTGACTGTCACGACACTTAAGGGAATGTTAATTACTCGTTTTATGTTCCAAGCAATACCTATTTTAATCCACTTAGTAAAGTTAAGCACTAAAAACTATCATTACTATTGGATATAAAATGCTGATTAATAGTAAATGTATGTCTACCAAAAAGAGCAAAAATAGACCTGCCATTCTTTTCCAGAAAGACTGAATAAGTAACTACAAATCAAGCATTAGACGGAAAAAAATTGAGCAAGCCCAACCTAACTGTAACCTAAACAAAAACGCCAAAAGAACTGCAGATGCTATAAATCAGAAACAAACACAGAAATTGCTCTAAAAGCTATGCAGACGTGGCAGTATCTGTGGAGAAAAATTAAAGTTAACGTTATGGGTCGAGCCACTCTTCCTCAAAACTGTAGTTCTGAGGAAGTGTCTCTCCACCCAAAACATTAACTCTGATTTCTCTCCACAGATGCTACCACACCTGCTGAGCTTTTCAAGCAATTTGTGTTTGTTTCTGATTTACAGCATCCGCAGTTCTTTTGGTTTTTGAGACAAAAGTTGGACAAAGGACTAGGTAAAAGTTATCCCAGGAGAATGAATAGATGTCAAATGGAAACTATTGGTAGCTGAAAATGGGTTGGGTGTGGTTGCAGCCCATGTGAATAATAAGGCTTGGTGTTTAGGGTTTGGGCTAAGGACTTGGGAGAAGGTGCAACAAGCCCCAAAATTGTTTAGCTCAATAGAGTTCAGAAAGCTGCAGTGTTCCCAAGCGAAAAATGAGGTGTTGTTCTTCCAGCTTACTCCGAGCTTCACTGGGGCACTGCAGCAAGCCTAAGACAGAGATGTTTGCCAGGCAACATGATGGTGTCTCGAAACGTCAGCCAGCTGGAAGCTCAGGATAATTTCTGTGGACTGAACATAGGTGTTTTTCAAAGTGATCACCCAGTCTGCGTCTAGTTTTGCCCATGTAGAGGGGAACCTAATTGTAACCTACTTGAGTAGTATCCACCTTGTTTTCAACCTTACATAACAGCAAGATGGAAGTTCTCAAACACAAATCTACACAAAATAATAACAAAGCTGTACAACAAAAAAGTTGTAGGCCAACGATAGCATAATTTTTAATCACGGCACCTCAATAATCCTGTTCAAAGTCTATTATCAGATGGAATTTCACCAACATATTTGAAAGGAATAAATAAACAGAAATCTAAAGTTAATGTTAACTATTATTAATCATAAAAAAGGCTAGCATCCAAATTCAGTGCGTAATACAGAAGGAAAATGGATTTTTAACCTTTGTTTCAGACGGAATGGAGAATAAAGAAAGAAGTATTGCTAAAACTATATAAGGCACCTTGAATATGGACAGCAGTTTTGGTACCCTTGTCTAGGAAAAGATATATCAGTTTTCCTGCTCCTCTGATGCTGCTTGGCCTGCTGTGTTCATCCAGCTCCACACCTTGTTATCTCTACTGCCATTGGAGATGTCCAGAGAAGGCTCAATAGGCTGATCCTGAATTTGGAGAAATTTTCTTACAAGGAGAGGTCAAGTAGTTTGGATTTTTATCCACTGGAGTTTAGAAGAATGAGAGGTGACCTTTTGAAACATATATGGTTTTTCAAGGCTTGAGAGGGTAGAGGTGGAGCAGTTGTTTCCCCTTGTGGGAGAGTCCAGGACCAGTGGGCATAGTCTCAGGGCAAAGGGCTGCATATTGATGACAGAGATAAGGAGGAATTTTGTTCAGAGGTAATGTGTTAGTAATTCCTTACAACAGTGAACTGCCAAGGGTGGGTTATTATAGATATTCAAGGATGAGGTAAACAGATTTTTAAACAGTAAGGAATGAAAGGTTATGAGGAAAAGGCAGGATACTCTAGTCAAGGATTATCTAATCAGCTATGATCTTATTGAATGGCCCAATGGCCTCAATGGGCAAAATGGTTTAGTTCTGGTCACATGTTCTATGATCTTAAGATTACTAATAGATGTGATTCTTAATATATTTATTTATAAATATATGCAAAATGCAATCATTGAAGTATAACATGCATAACAAAATGACGAAGAATTAGATCTTTTGCCACAAACATTTTCAGGAGGAACTAACACAAACATGACAATCATAAATGACTTGCTAATCTACACTGAAATTTCCCTTTACCATAAATAATTCAACACAGCTAGCAAGACACAGCTGCAACTTTACAAGTACGTGGCCATCTGTAAGACATCAACAGTTTAGCCTAAAACTACCGGGGGTCTACAGACTAGAAACACATATCTTAATTCAGATATCAAAACGAACAGGAGTTAAAGGAGTGGCAAAGGGACAGGGAGCTAGGTAAAGTAGGAAGGGGAAAACAACAAGGCAAGGAAGAAAAAAAAAATCAGGAAATTTTATTTTGGGGGGGTGGGGCAATAGAAAGGTACCAAGATTGCTGGGATTGGAAAAATACACCAATAGGGCAATTCACAGTTATTAAAAAACAGGTAATTAATGTGGGGATGGGGATGTGGAGGAGTGAAGACATCCCAATGCCCCTATGATTAGAATCAATTATGTTTCAACATTGAAGAATTTTAAAAACCGAATGCATCTGAACTGTACTAGTTTTAATAGGACATTTCATTTCAAGTGGTAAAACAGGTTTTCTTTTCCAAAAAATAAAATCAGGTTTTATTATTGTACGTATGAAGAGGTTTGTTTTAGGATTTTATCAATTATATTTCAGACCACAGAAAGGGATTGTTCCATCCAGCTTATCCTTGCAAATGGTTTTACTCCTTAGGAGCTTCTTGCCATTGTAATTACCGCCTGATGCCCAACTCTCTCTCTTTCTATTCCCTTCTTCCTCAAACCCCTTTAATGCATCAATATCGTTTCAGCCACACCACATTCCCAAAATTCTGTGTGCAAAGAAGAACTCTAAAATTTTTTAGTAGATCAGTAATGGGTAATGTCATATTTATGCCTCCTTACTCAGATAGGTGAAAACACTTCCTTCATATTCACAACTTTCCAGACCATGATTAGATCTCCTCTTAGTATTCTTTTCCATTTAAAAAGGAAAAGCCTCAGACTCCTCAATTGTTTGACAGTTGCTTCCTCACCATGCTACTAACATTTTTAAAATACTGGCAACACTCTTCCTGTGCTTCAATATTATTTCTGTAGTGTGAGACCAAAATTGTATACATTACTCAAAGTATGGGTTAAACATGATTCCTATAAAAGCAAAGCCTACATGTATTGACAAGATGTTCTTTCATCTGATTGAGCATTAACTCCTCCAAGAGAGATAGTAAGAACTGCCAATGCTGGAGTCAGAGATAACACAGTGTGGATCTGAAGGAACACAGCAGGTCAGAGAGCATCAGAGAAGCAGGAAAGCTGATGTTTCGTGTTGGGACCCTTCTTCAGAAATAGGGGAGGGGGAAGGGAGCTTGGAAATAAGTAGAGAGGAGGGGTGGGGCTGGGGAAGGTAGCTGGGATGCTGATTGGTGAGTGCAGGTAGGCAGTGGTGGGGATTGGTCAGCGAGGTGGGAGGAATGGATAGGTGGGAGAGAAGGCGGACAGATTGTGTCAGATCAAGGAGGTGGGGATGAGAGGGAGGGATGGTCATGGGATGAGGCCAGGGGTGGGGAGATTTTGGAACTAGTGAAGTCCACATTGAGACCATTGGGTTGTAGGCTCCCAATGCAGAATATATGAGGTGCTGCTCCTCCAGTTTCCAGGTGCCGTCATGGTGACACTGGAGGAGGCCCAGGATGGACATGTCATCCAGGGAGTGGGAGGAGGAGTTGAAGTGGTTCATGACTTGATCGGCGCAGGCTTGGAGGGCCGAAGGGCCTGTTCCTGTGCTGTAGGTTTCTTTGTTTGTCACTTACAACGTGCAGATGCTCTACAAAGCAATCTCCGAGTCTCCGCTTGGTCACACCGACGTACAGGAGGCCACATCTGAAGCAGCAGATGCAATGGACCACATTAGTGGATGTGCAAGTGAACCTCTGTCTAACATGGAAGGTTTTTTTGGGTCCTTGGATGGAGATGAGGGGGAAGGTATAGGGGCAGGTGTAGCACTTCCTGCAGTTGCAGGGAGATGTGTCGGGCGTGGTGGGAACAGTGGGGATGTGGAGCAGATGAGGGAATCCCTACTGAAGGCAGACAGGGGTGGGAAGGGAAATGTGTCCTTGGTTGTGGGGTCAGATTACAGGTAGCAAACGTGGCGGAGAATGACATGTTGAATCCGGAGGTTAGTGGGGTGATACGTGAGGACAAGGGATATTCTGTCTTTGTTCTTGTCGCAGGGAGGGAATGTGATGGCAGAGGTGCGGAAAATGCAAGAGATGCGGTCGAGAGCATTTTTGACCACTGAAGCAGGGGATGTCGCAGTCCTTGAACTAAGAGGATAAGTGGGATGTTTGGGAGTGGAACGCCCCATGTTGGCAGCAGTTCTCTCCAAGTTTGTTAATAATCTAAAGATATTATGATTTAAGGTTTTATTAAAGCTGATCATTGTAAATTCAAATCACAATGATACAGGCATTATAAGTTAATACGGACTATTGTAAAATGCCATAGGATGTTTTGCAATTTTAAAATGGACTGCTGTGATCAGTCTACCATTTTTATCTTGAATGATATGTATCATGCATTTAAAGACAGTGTTTCTCTTCCTTCTTACCTAATTGCATAGGTACACATTGGGAGACAGTTCAGTGAATTCAAGCTCGCCTTCAGCCATCCATTCCTGTACAAACCCAGAAGACGATTAGCAGGAGGCTATTCAACACTGAGTAATGGTAAATGAAATGCACCCAAAATTGCTACATGGATACCTGTCAACAGCAATTGGATATAAAACCTTGGTTGACATTCGCATTCTCCAAATTGCATACACCGACACCAGAGCTGACGACCATAAACCTGGACTTTTGTAATCTAAATAGCTCAGTTTTAAACTGGGTAATACATTCACAGCACATCTAGGAGTTGGGAATAGTAAAGATAAAGATGATTTCACACACAATCAGGTATGTTTTATATGCTGAAAAAAGTGCATTTTGTTTACAGCTTACTGAAGAGCCTACTGGCACCAGCTGAAAAAAAAACACTCAATATAATTAATCCAAATCCTTAGGATTTTAAATGGCTCATTGTTCTCAAGAAAAAAATTCACATGTTTCTTAGCATAAAATCTACTTCCCATTGAAGTCACTTGAAACAATTTGGAACATAAATATTATTCAAAATTCTTGACTTTTCAGCATTTAGATCAATAAGTCTTTGAAAATCAAATGTTTATGACTTTTAAATGATCTTTGTAGTTTATAAAGCAACACTGTCACAGATCAAAGATTTTATCTCAATTCCCATGTAAATTATTGAGTATCAAACTAATGTCGAAAGATGAACATAGAAGTAAAGCAGTCATTTGTTGTATCACTCCTGCTGGTGTTCAAACTTGCCTGTGGGAGACCTCTTACATTAATAATTGTAGGGATCCCCAATTCAGACTTCCAAAAATGAGAACTTCAACAATCCACAGCAGTGTTGTAAATGTGCTTCCGTGTGGATTTCCAAAGACCAGTTTGAAAAGACACAGGCTTATCAAGAAATCATTTGCAGTAAGTTAATGGGCAATACTATCCCCAGGGTTGCAAATGGCATTGAAGACTTCAAATGTTAACACTGAAGAGAAAACCTGAGATACTACCAGGCCTGCAGGGTTTCTCAAGCACTCCTATTTTCAATTTCAATATCCATAGTACTTTACTTCTACCATCCCCAGCATTGCTTTATGTTTCCAAGTTGTAATTAACACAATAGGTAGGGCACCGTCAATAAAAATTCAACTCCCCCCAAATCCTCACCATCTCATTTCTTCCTCACTCATTTGGCTTGATATAACTGCCTGTCACAGCTAAAGCCTTGATGTCACAAGGTAGACTTTCAAGCATGAGCCGTAGCATTACAAACAACAATGGAGAGTTTTTGCTCGAGCAAACCACAAAGTGGCCAAGGCTTGAATCCAAAGCACATCGAGTAAAATGAATTCAAATATATAATTTTATATCACATTTGTAATCCAGATCCTTTCCAACAATTACTTTTGGATCACCTGGACGTGGACGTTTTCATCCCATTTAAAAATCACCTGAAGAATGTCTAATGTTCAATATAGGTTCACTCTCCGGTTCGCTCTTAAATACCCAATTTAATTTGAGCAAATTTACAGGTTCAGGCTGACAAGTCCTGGAGACCTGCAACCAGTGGTGTGTATAAGGATTGGTACTGAATCCACTGCTTTTCTCCATTTATATAAATGATTTTGATGTGAATACAGGAGGTATGGGTTAGTAAGTTTGCAGATGACACCAAAGTTGGAGTTGTAGTGGATAGCGAAGAAGGTTATCTCAGACTACAACGGGACCTTGATCAGATGGGCCGATGGGCCAAGCTGTGGGAGATGCAGTTTAATTTAGATAAATGTGAAGTGTTGCATTTTGCCAAGGAAAATCAGGGCAGGATTTATACGCTTAATGGCAATGTGTTGCCGAACAAAGAAACCTTGGAGTGCAGGTTCATAGTTCCTTGAAAGTAGAGTCACAGGCAGATAGAATAGTGAAGAATGGTGAGTATAGTGGAATGCTTGCCTTTGTTGGTCTGTGCATTGAGTACAGAAGTTGGGAGGCTGTATTTCAACAGTGCAGAATATAAATTAGTCCACTATTGGAATACTGCATGCAATTGTGGTCTCCCTGCTATAGGAAGGATGTTGTGAAACTTGAAAGGGCTCAAAAAAAATTTACAAGGATATTGCCAGGTAGGAGGGTTTGAGCTATAGGGAGATGCTGAATAGGCTGGGTCTACTTTTCCCTGGAGTGTCACAGGCTGAAGATGACCTTACAGAAAATCACAAAAGACATGGGTAGAGTGAATAGCCAAATTATTTTCCCAAGGGTAGCACAGCCCAAAACAAAATGGCATAGGTTTAAGATGAGAGGGGAAAGATTTAAAAAGAGACCTAAGGAGCAACATTTTCACGCTGAGGTTGGTGCATGTATGGAATGAGCTGCCACAGCAAGTGGTGGAGGCTGGTACGATTACAACATTTAAAAGGCATCGGGAGGGATATATGAATAGGAAAGGTTTAGAGGGTTATGGGCCAAATGCTGGCAAATGGGACTTGTTGGCATGGCCAAGTTGGACTGAAGGGTCTGTTTCCATGCTGTACAGCTCTGTGACTCCACAACCAAATCTGAAAGAATGACTCGGCATATGGGGGGGATTGCTCAAATTTATTATTCTGCATCTAAGTATCAATCACTACAAGCTTCTCACTGCTACTCACAGAAGGTCACCTTACCCATTAGGGTATTGGCTTGAAGGATTATTTGCAGCCAATTGGACAAATTCCAAGCCTTTGTGCAGTCCAGGCTGGCAGTCAACAATGTCTCAGAGTGCTGTTGCCCTTCCTGGTTAAAGCATCAAATTACAGAATCTGCACAGACGGCTGCCTTAATTCTGAACTTCTTTGAAGCAGGCAGGTCACTGTGCAGGAGATCTGAATCTGAAGAATTCACTTCCAGAGTTAACAGCTGAGGTCACCATTTCATTAAAATTCAACATTAGATTATATAGGTAGATGAAGCAAAGAGGTTGAAGAAATATGAAAACAAGGCAGCCAAATGTGTTTAAACAGTACTTGCTTGCTCGTGGAGTTAATGTTGGCATCGACCAAGTAGCTTGTTGCTTTATTGTAACTTCTGTGCGCCTAAACTGGTTTGCATGGTAGCTGCTGAAGTGTAACAAATTAAATTATTCAACCATCTATATACTCCACCTATTTAAATTGCTGAAATATCATACATGCCATACTTTTAAAGTTGTTTAAACTAGCTCAACCTTACTTTAATTACAATGTCAAATCAGAGAAATCAGATTAACTATCACAGTAGTGATAGGGCTGAATTGTGCCATTCTCCTAATGTTATTCTTGATAATATTACACTGAGTATACAATTATAAAGGGATGCTTTTCAATTGAAAAGAGTCTCTTCATATAGCCATATTAATACAGAGCAAGGTCAGGAAAGCAAATCAAGTGAGCCAACACTGTCACCAAAACACTCTGAAAGTCATGCATTTGAAATAATACCTGATCAAAAAGAAACCATCCATTCACAGATTTGATATTTAAAAAGGTCTCCACATTGGGCTAATATGAAGAAACAATGCTTATACTAAAATCGATTAAGGTATTATGTACATTGCTATTTATAACAGTATCTTACGAAATACCTCCGCCAATTCCTGAATTAAACAATTTGAAAATTAACTTCCAATCTAAAATACATTTGATACGAATAACATTCTCTTTCAAATGGAGACTATAGCACGAAAATATAAGGAAAAATAAGTAAGGCTAAGGCAAAAGATAAAAAGAAATAAGACACCGCAGTGGCTCTGTGATTGACACTGCTGCCTCAAAGCACCCGGGTTCGACTCCACCCTCAAGCAACTATCCAAGTTGAAACTGGACATTTTCCCTGTGTTTGCATGGATTTCCTCTGGGTACTCATTTCCTCCCACGGTCCAAAGATGTGCAAGTTGGTTGGATTGACCATGGTTAGCCACACAGGGTTACAGGGTAGAGTAAGGGCCTGGGTATGGGTGGGATGTTTTTTGGAGAGTCAGTGCCAAATTGATGGGCCAAACAGCCTCTTCTGCATGATAGGGGTTCTATGATCCTATGAAAAGAAAAGGCTCTTTCTAGAATATGCACTGATGGAAGACATAACATTTAAAATGTACACAGGAAATTCTAAAATGTTCTATTTTTGGTCAAAGACCTACTCAAACGAACAGCAATGACACCTTTGTAAAAGATATTTTCTAATCAGTAGAGATTACATTCTGAAGTTATTCTGAGAAGAATTTGTGATTAGTAAGGAATTTAATTATGGTATAAGCACAGAAACGATGCACGATGTTGCAAAGGTTAGCATGGCTCAGAAGGCTGGGACAATTTTAGAAACCTGCAAAGGATGACTAAAAATTGAGATGGAGAAATTAGAGTATGAGAGAAAACCACAAGAAATATAAAAACTGACCATAAAAGCTTCAATTACATAAAGAAAGGAAAAAGTAGCTTAAGCAAGTGTTGGTCCCTTAAAGCAGAGATTAGAAAATTAATAACAGGACCAGCGTTGTTGAAGGTACACTTGTAGTGGTGAAAACAAGCATCTGGCTTCATGTAGCACTGGCTGGTTTTTATAACTGTTAAAACAAGCAGGCACTGTATTACTTTCAAATCAGCAATCTGCTTTGGTGAATATAACATGGACTGTCAATAGGATGAGTACATACTTCATTTAGTCATTCTTCTAGGACAACATCAGATGATATAAAGAAAGAACTCGTTGACCACTTCCACGTATGATGGGTCTGCCATCCAGAGATCTACATGGGCATTCTGGAGTTCAGTTGATCAGGTGATTGACCAACTACTGAACCATCACTTTTGGTAATATTGCTGGCAGAAGCAGAACAGAAGCAATTACAGTAAATAAAGTAAATCTACAAAAAAAAACTTGCACTCAATCTTAAACTGCCTAATAACGGAGAAAGAATACTATAATTTCATAAGTTTTACAATTCATACATAAATCCATTGTTACCGTAAACATTTGAAAAATAAGTCTAAATTTGTTTCAAATTTAGTATTTTAATCATTTGCATACTTTATTTTTGTGCACGATTATTTCGCAGAAAGGCAAGTTTGTATTTTTTCTATTACATTGTTCTGGAGTTTAATTTCAAACAATGTGCAGAATAAAACCAGTCAGTTTAATAGAGTGAATCAGCATCAATTGGTTTTGAAATGAATACATTAATGCTCATTTTATTAAAAGTTTAAAATAAAATTGTAATCCTGACATTTCAAAAGGATGGAATGGAATTGGTTTGGATCTGAAATTGCTAAACAGGATTTACTTGCATGCAACTAAAACAGCAAAATCAGTTGCAATAAACATCACTTGTAAATGTGACTTGCCACCTGCAAGTTAAATAGTGCTTCTAAAACAAATAGGTTGCCACAGAGCCAAAAGGGACCTCTGCTTTCTCATGAAAACAAATAAATTTCAAAATTCACAGGCAAGTGTCGGCTCTCAGTCAATCACTACATACAGAAAATGAATAGGCATGTGCACCAAAGTTGTGAAAAAAGTGCCTACTAATCATATGTAAAATCCCAAAAGGGTGTAGAAACAGAGTTTTTTTTAAAATAAAAATTAACTTCATCACTCTGTAATTCAGTGTGAATTACTATCATCTGACTTTTGTCCAATCATTCCCTAGAACTGACCTATGTGAGGCAATTACAACCTGAAAACAGAGTCTAAAATTGTGTCAGCATCTACACAATTTCACAACACAGCCAAGACAGATGCTGCAGTCCACAATAACATTGAAAATCCAGCTTGCAAAGCAATGGCTGCATTCAAAACAAAAGGCAATGTCAATGATATTATTCTGCGCTAAAATTTTCATCAGAATATTTAAATTGACTATGGTGGATATTGGAAACCAGCACATGAGACAGTCTTCTGTTTACTCAAATATTTAGACAAGTGATTTACAAAGGCTGGCAGCACCCTTTTTGCCCACACCTGGGCAATGCAAATTTGCCACCTTCTTTCATCAACACAGAAAGTGCTGTCAGTCTTGATTCAAATCAAGCACAAACAAATAAAAATATTGGAAACAAAAAGCCAAATTTCTGCCAGCAATTCAAAGCAGGAATGACTTAAAAACAGGCTCTGGATTGAAGTCCAGAGTTTAGGGCTTTTCAAGCAAAGGCATAGTTACCAAAAAAATCAATTCGAATCAGAAATTCTCAAAAAAGGCAAGAATTAGTATATTAGAGAACTGAGGGTCTCAAAATGTTGTAGGATGCAGGGAGAAGAAATTTTATTTTGAGTTTTGGCTCATTTCTATTACCATTTTTACGTGGGTCTTATCACATTTGTTCTTTGTGGGAGATTGCTGGATGCAAAGTGCCTGCTAGGTTCACTACACTGCAACAGTGACTGCACTTTAAACATACTTTGTTCATTTTAAGGCAGTTTGAGGTGCACAGATCACGAAAGTTGCCGGACAAATCCAAGTTCATTTTTTTAAAAACAGTTGTTGAAGGGCATCACACCCGATACACACAAAACAAATGTGCATGTAAATATAATTTCAGAAAAGTTAATTGGCATTTTACTGAACTGTCAATAGATCACAAAACTGTATTCAATTGTTCTAAACAAAATCAAATAAAATTCGCATTGTGATTAGGCACTTTGGACAGGGCTGGCTTCACTGGAGGAACACCACCACGTAACAATTTAAAAAGACCTGCCAATGCCTTATCAAGACATCTAGAATTCAGTAATAAATGTAGAACCAGTTAACATCATCTGAAGAACTTGCATTTTTAAATCAACAGAAAGTCCTGGAGAAACTTAGGCCTGGCAGCACCTGTAGAGAGAGAAACAGAGTTAACAATTTGAGCACAATATAACTCTTCAGGGCAGAAGAGTTCGGAAGAAAAGCCGTGGGGCTTAAATTGTTGACTCCTTCTCACTCCACAGATGCTGCTAAACTTGCTAACTTTCTCCAACACATTTTTTAAATTAGTTCAGATCTCCAGCATCCACAGTATATTGCTTTTATTTTCATTTTTATCATGCCTTTCACGACCTTAGAACATCCCAAAACTCTGCAATGTCAATTACATGCTTTTCAAATTTTAATCATTTTTGTAATATCGAAAATCTAGCAGACGCTTCGAAAATAAGGTCTTCTTTGAACTGTACCATGGGATTTTTTGCAACTGCCCAACAGGTAGACACAGCATCACCGTGAAACCCATCAAAAGGAGATTGCAGCTGAGTGCAACTTTTATTTTAAAATATCCATTCACAGGATACAGTCTGGCAAGGCCAGCATTTATTACCTCATCAATAGTCCATAAGCAGGTGGTAGTGAGCTGCCTTGTTAATCCACTGCAGTCCATATGGTGTAGATATGCCCACAGTATTGTTAAGGGGGGAGCATTGGGATTATGACTCAGCAATGAGAAAGTAACAGAGGGACACAGCATGACTAGGGACTCACATCTGTGTGGTCTCTAATGCCGACTGGCAGTTGTATTAGTGATGGGCTACAAACTGACTTTGTACACAATTTCAGTTGCAGGCATGAGATTAGGTGAAAATACGTTAAATAAAAATCTGAAAATTGAGGAAATATTTATATATTCAAATTGGTTAAAAAGGATTACATTGAACATTCATTTTTTCAAAATAAAATTAAAAGAATGACATGCAATGATATTGTGCTTTCCATGTGCAGTAGACATCTCAGCGATTTACAGCAATGAAGTACATTTGCAGTGTAGTCACCATTGTAATGCAGCCAACTTACAGTAATATATTTCTGTCAAATGTTTTGGATCCCTTAGACTTTAAACGAAAGCCAAGAAGAGCTGAAGATATTGGGTTCTGGTTTTGAACAGTGAACATTAATCAAAGCTAAGGTCATCCAACAGCGTGGTAAACATAACCTGATATCATAACAGGTTTATTTAAGAGGTAGTGTTATCTCCACACTTCTGTAACAAACATAATTCCAATATATAAACAATAATCAGATTGTCCATTATTCCTGATTTTATTGCTTCAGTCCAAAATTCCTATTGCTTTTCATAGCAGAGTTACCATAGTGCAAGTCTAGGATTCATTAAACTGCTGGATCTTCTTGAAAAATGTGACAACATTAATGCAAGGTTGATTTCGTCTGGTGTTTATGCCACAGATTTCCCCCAAATTTGAACTCCAGCATACCTATAGGTCATATGCTTCAAAACTGCGAGTTTATAGTTGATTAGTCCATAATGTGGATCAGTGACAAATGGGAATTCAGATCAGATTGTTTACACTGCTGTAACTAAATGTTGTCAAATTTAGTCTGCTCGAAGAGGCACATTGAAAATATGTAAAATTTAATAAATATGAAAATATAGTTGGAGGCTTCATTCAAAACTTTATACAAATATTCCAATTTTTTACACAAGTGTTAATATTAAATGGTAAAACTGCAAATTCTATTGCAAGATGCGTTCACTAAGTGAACTGTCTTCTCAAAGTCAACACCATCTTTTGTTTCCAATACGGTACTTCAATCAGAAAACAGAATCGCAACAATGCAGAAGCCAACTTGGAACAAAAAGCCATATTTTGACAAATTTGAGCAACGATCCAACGTCAAAATTCAAGTAATGCACTTAAAAATCATATTCTTATTTAAAATTTTGCTTTCATATTTTGAGAATTCATCTGAACAATGCAATTCCTTATGATTAAGTAAAAGAAATTAACCCTTGTCTCCCACACAAAGAGTCATCGCCTTCATCTATCAGTTTACACTACAGTCTGGAAACTTTTGCAAAGCGTTTATTCCAGTAAAGCATCTTTTAAGTGTGGAATTTCGGCAGAGATGGCATTTTCACAATTATTTCATTAGTCAGCCTAGCCACCGAAACGCGAGACGGTCTCTTTAAATATACTGCAACAAAGTACAGGCTGAAGTTAGCCTCCTTGGAGGGCGGGCCATAGATTTCTGTTATAGGAATTGTATTGTGAAGAGTTGAATCTAAACAAATACTCGCTGTCATACCTTGGCTTGGACCTTCCCCTCACCATCAAGGCGGTTGGAAAAAAAGGGGGCTGTCGAGGAATGCTGGCATTTGAGCCGGAGAGTAAGGCAGACAACCTCCCTTTAATCGGCATGTCTGACTTACTCCTACAAACCACTCAAGGACAAGTAGAAATCTTGGATCAAAAGGCTATGCTTCTCTGGTATATCTATCTTTCTATAGTCAATCAAATAGGCAAGCTCTTGGACTTAGGATCTCCAGTTCCCTTACCTGTTTACATGTCTTTATTGTGTCTGATCAGTCCATTAAAACCACAAACTGCACGCGTCCCTTCAAACTTTCCAACGTGTTTTCTTCCTTTCTTGTTTGGGGAGTTGGGGGGGGGGGGAGGAGAAAAGTTTCCACAAGCAGAAACTAGCACAAAAATCCCTTTCTGGATAAAGGATCCACTCGTCTAAAGGACCGCGGGACCAGGGTCCGTCTGCTCACCAGAAGTGTTTGAAGTTACACGGAGAGCCCTACCTCATCCGCTCAAGAACTACTTTTGTTTGGTGAAACTTTCTTTCTGCCCACTTTCTTGTTTGCTATTCTGAACTCTTCAGCAGCTGCCAGCGGTCCGAGAGCCTTTGTGATCGCCAAGTTGTTTTGTTTTAACCTCCCTCCTTTCTTTTTTCCTAGTCGTCCCCTTGCAGCCGAGACTATTTTCGATTAAATAACATGGTCACAGTTTGTGGGTTTGGAAAAAAAGATCTGCGCCTCGTGACATCAGAAATGTGGAATGTGAGGAATGTGAGCTGATGAAGGGCTGAGATGTCGTTGCTTCTTAATGGTCACACACCGAAAACACACCCAGGCAACGTCGATTTAAAGCTGTACTGCAACACTTTAGCTATGTAATCGATTTGGTTACTTTGCCCATGCAATATTTTAGCGTAATCGGTTGGGGGATTGCTCTCTTAACAGTGTGCTGCACGATTCCTCTTGGCCGGATTAAAATCAACATTGCGCTCTTTATACATTAAAAGTACACTGCATTGAACACCTACCAGGTAATGAATTCTTGCAGCAATGCATTTTCTTTCATTGGGAATTCACACAGTTCGTTAACCGAGCTGTGGGATTGTTATGCTATGTGGATATACCACTGAACGATGACACTTACTTGTTCAGACCAGCTCACGAGCGACACCATGTGGGTGATGCTGGACTTTAAAGGCGTTGACTTTAAGCTTGCATTTATATAGCTCCAGACTTCCGATGGCTGAAGGACTGCATGACCAAGTAGATCCACCTACATATTTCTTCTCTTTTTGACTCAACTCGCCTTAGCCCTAAAAACAAAGCCATCAATATTATTTGAGATAATGGGAACTGCAGATGCTGGAGAATTCCAAGATGATAAAATGTGAGGCTGGATGAATACAGCAGGCCAAACAGCATCTCAGGAGCACAAAAGCTGACGTTTCGGGCCTAGACCCTTCATCAGATGATAGGCCCGAAACGTCAGCTTTTGTGCTCCTGAGATGCTGCTTGGCCTGCTGTGTTCATTCAGCCTCACATTTTACCATCAATATTATTTAATCTTTCTTACTTCCATGCTTTAAATCTCAGTCAGTACTCATTCTATTTGAATGCCTATTTTACAATCCTGAGTTCCAATTTAGCTAAGCTCATCCAGAAGGCTTCCCATGAAAAATATTCCAATTGAAACATTGAAAACATTTTAAATTTGAATAACTCCTCCAGTGTAATCGCAGTGCACTAAATTGAAAGTGTTATCGCATAAAATTTGGCACTAAGGAATGCATTGATACATTTAGACAACTGACGAAAATCTTTATCCTAGTGGGAGATTGGAGGGGATTTTAAAGAAAGGGAAAAACAAAGATTTTTTGGGAGGTTAGGGCTCAGCTACCTGAAGGTATGACTGATGAAAATTGAGAGTGTGCAAGTAGTGAGAATTGGAGATGTACAGGTATACAGATCTCAGAGAGTCATATGTTTGAAGAATTTTTGGAAATAAAGGGAGCAAAACCATGAATGGATTTGAAAATAGTGGTGAGAAAACTAAAATTGGGCTCTTTCCATGTCAGAAACCAATGTTGTTCACTAACCACAAGTGTGACAGGAGAATGCGATATGCTGTCTGTTGGGATAGTATCCTCTCCCCATCCCCTTTTTCTGATGAAAGGTCTAGGCCCGAAACGTCAGCTTTTGTGCTCCTGAGATGCTGCTTGGCCTGCTGTGTTCATTCAGCCTCACATTTTACCATCAATATTATTTAATCTTTCTTACTTCCATGCTTTAAATCTCAGTCAGTACTCATTCTATTTGAATGCCTATTTTACAATCCTGAGTTCCAATTTAGCTAAGCTCATCCAGAAGGCTTCCCATGAAAAATATTCCAATTGAAACATTGAAAACATTTTAAATTTGAATAACTCCTCCAGTGTAATCGCAGTGCACTAAATTGAAAGTGTTATCGCATAAAATTTGGCACTAAGGAATGCATTGATACATTTAGACAACTGACGAAAATCTTTATCCTAGTGGGAGATTGGAGGGGATTTTAAAGAAAGGGAAAAACAAAGATTTTTTGGGAGGTTAGGGCTCAGCTACCTGAAGGTATGACTGATGAAAATTGAGAGTGTGCAAGTAGTGAGAATTGGAGATGTACAGGTATACAGATCTCAGAGAGTCATATGTTTGAAGAATTTTTGGAAATAAAGGGAGCAAAACCATGAATGGATTTGAAAATAGTGGTGAGAAAACTAAAATTGGGCTCTTTCCATGTCAGAAACCAATGTTGTTCACTAACCACAAGTGTGACAGGAGAATGCGATATGCTGTCTGTTGGGATAGTATCCTCTCCCCATCCCCTTTTTCTGATGAAAGGTCTAGGCCCGAAACGTCAGCTTATGTGCACCTAAGATGCTGCTTGGCCTGCTGTGTTCATCCAGCCCCACACTTTGTTACCCTGAGTCTTCAGCCAACTGTTTTGTAGGGACAATGTGCAGGACTCCATATTTCTGACTCTGGTTTACTTTGTCACTTTCTGTCCACATCTCAATCAACAATAGTAGAGCCATTACCTCAGCACTTTGGAATTCACTTCTCAATGTCTTTGCTTTTGTACTTTACACACTACCTTTGAAGGCCCTGATAAGTTTGATTGTTGATGCTTTAAATTGTCTTCTTTAATTTCTCCTCTATTTCTCTATGTTGTGGTAAACAGTTTAGGATATTATATGAGCCACTGCCAACACCAATAAAAGGGGCAGATAAGTGCTGGAAATACTTTTGATAAAGAAGGGGGTGGGTATTCATTGCTGTATAGGATTTATGAAAAAAAACCTCCATAAACATGAATTTACATTTCATGAAATTATTTTCTGAAGGAGGAAATCACAGGGCCCTGACCCAATTTTTTACTCCCTCTTTGGCCATAGAAGTGCCTGAGGACTGGAAGACAGCTCATTCACCTGTCAAGAATAGTACAGCAATAGAACAGTGAAGTGCTCATGAGCAAGCGTCACATCAACGATAGGGAAACTTTTGAGAAAATTCTGAAGAAAAAAGATTAATCTCCAGTTAGAGAGCAAGGTTTGCTCAGGGGTAGTCAGCATGGTTTTGTCAGAAGAGGTCATGCTGAACAAATGTAACTGAACTTTTTGATGAGCTGCCCAAGTATGTAAATGAGTGTAGTGCTGTTGATATAATTAACATAAATTCCAGTTAAGACTTTCAACGAGGTTCCACATGGGAGACTGATAAAGAGGGTAACTTAGCAAGTTGGTTCCAAAATTGGATTAAGTGTCAGGAGAGAGAGTGTGTTGGGAGAAGACTGTTTATGTGACTGGAGGCCAGTGTCCACTGATGTACCAAGGGATTGGGGCTGGGTCCCCTCTTGATTTTTGATTTTATATATATATATAAATGATGTAAATGAAAATGTCAGAGAAGATGATAAGTAAGTTTGCAGATGACGTAAAAATTGACCAGGTGGTTGACAATGAGGTAGAAGGTCTTGAGCTTTGGGAGGATATAGACAGTTTAGTCAAATCTGTGGCAGATAGAATTTAACCCTGATATGTGTGTGGTGTTGCACATTAAAATAAGTGACAAGACACAAAGCACTGAAGGAAACTCATAAGAAACAGAGGGATCTTGGGATGCTTGAACACAGATCCTTGAAGTTGGCAGAGCAGGTTAATAGGGTAATTAAGAAGGCAATAGGGACACTTGCCTTTATTGGGGCAGCACGGTGGCTCAGTAGTTAGCACTGCTGCCTCACAGTGCCAGGGACCAAGGTTCGATTCCAGCCTCAGGTGACTGCCTGTGTGGAGTTTGCACATTCTCCCCGTGTCTGCATGGGTTTCCTTCGGGTGCTCCAGTTTTCTCCGACAGTCCAAAATGTCCTAGTGCAGGCTAGATGGATGGGCCATGATGAGTTGTCCATAGTGTTCAGGGATGTGTTAGGTGGGTTATAAGGGGATGGGTCTGGGTTGGATGCTCTAAGGTTCAGTGTGGACTTGTTGGGCAGAAGGGCCTGTTTCCATACTGAAGAGATAAATATGATCTGTGATAAGTCAAGACATAGATGTAGAATTGTTGAAGTTCATCCATGTGTTCTCTAAATGTCTGCCATTGTCTATCCACCATCAACCTGTTAAGTACCCTTGCCTAGTTTATCCTAGCCAATACATGCCTCATACCATCAAAGTTAGCTTTCTTTAACTTGAGGACCCTAGACTCAGATTTAACTGTGTCACTCTCCATATTAATGAAGAATTCTACCATATTATAGCTAATCTTCCCAAAAGGATGTTGTACGACAATGTTGCTAATTAATCCTCTTTCATTACACAATACCCAGTCTAAGATGGCTCTCTATCTCATTGGTTCCTTGACATGTTGGTCATACATTCTAGGAAATCCTCCTCCATCACATTACTATCAGTTTGGTTAGCCTAATCTATATGTAGATTGAAGTCACCCATAATAACTGCTGTACCCTGACAGCATTCTTGGACCCCAGGAGCTCATAGCAGATATTGCTGATTAAGTTGAAGGAAATAAATATTTGTAAGCTTGCAGACAACACAAAGCGGGGTGGACGGTGAGATGTTTCACAGTGATTAGGACAGGTTGTGATTGGGTGACTTACAAACTTCTCTTGAAGAAAGGATTCACTGTAGTTACTGATGTAAGTAGTGTGAATTTCCATACGAATTTTCAGATAAATACATTTACTGAGGGATCTGCAAAGGCCCTGAGTAAATCCCAGTGAAATGTTACTGTATCACAGTTATAGTGGACGATCAGTAAAACTCTCAGAAGTTCAACCTCTATATTCCTTTATATTCTTTTCTGTATTCTTGACCTTTTTTGCTAGTGGTACACTTGACAGCATTTAATAGCACACAAAAATACATCTTGTATGTTATTTTATAATTTACATTTTATTCAATCGCTTGTAGGACTTAGGTAACCACTGAAAAGAGACTTATTTTTACACATATTTAACAGAGGAAGATACATTGTCATAAATAATAAAGATACAATGGCATAAATAATAAATTTTTAAACAATTACAGATCACAGACACAGTAAATGAGTCATATGACATTTACTGAAATGTAAATTCAATATAGAATGCAAATAAATTCTGGGACTACATTGATTTTGTTTTTAGATACTTCATGTCACCATAAACCTAATGCTACAGGTTTGACATACAATCAATCTTCAGGAATTAAAAATATTTCCATCCTGTTATCCTAAGCAAAGTGCATAATCTTCCTGCTGGCATAATCAGGGATCAGTATAGGTCATCAAGCCACAGAAGCACAGGCTTGGACCCTATTTTGAATATTTCTAGGAGCACCAGTCATTCACATTGGACCTATCACCAAAACAGATTTCACAATTGTTTAGTACAGGCAGATGCTTAAGATGTACCTGGTGCAGCATGCGTGACAACAGGCCCAAGATAATTGGATACTTTCTTATTGACTGCATTCTCCAGCAAGTTTAGAATCAATGGATGTTGGAAGGTACAATTCTGAAGGATGTACCAGAATCAAAGTCCATGGAATTTTGGGGCTGCCCATATAATTTTCAGGTGGTAGGAAGAACTGCACATGCTGGAAATCAGAGTCAATATAGTGTGGAGCTGGAGGAACAGAGCAGGTCAGGCAGCAACAGAGGAACAGGAATGTTGACATTTCAGGTCAGGACCCTTCATCAGGACTGTTGACTTTCCTGTTCTTTGAATTTTCAGGAGAGGTCACTATCCTTCGACTTAATTCTCAGCCATAAAACAAGGTACTGCAGAAGCCTGATGGTTTAGTGTACATAGACTAGACTAGAGAGACAAAGAGAAGACAAAAACTGTGTGTTGCCTGTGGCAAATTGGCTAAGTCCTTGAAAGAAAGAGACCAGAATTCGGTTCGGAGGGACTGTGTGACTGAAACTGTTTGTGGAATGAACAAGTGAGGTTGACTGCCAACTAATGCCATAGGATAGTGTTTGCTACATCTGCTGTTGCATGTGTAAATTATGATTTTACCCAAGTAGAAAATGTAAAATGGTAATAACTAAAGTCACAAAATGTGAAATCTTGTTGGTAATCCCTTTGTTTGGATGTTCTTCATATTGACCTTAACAATTGTCACAATCCCTTTCACTAAGTATCTTCCTGAAGTTTACCACACAATTTTATTAATCAATTAAATGTATCAAAATTCTGAACAAATTACAGACAGATAGGAAAGAATACTAACTCTGTATATAGTTAAATATAGAAATATTGTTGTTTTTCAGCTCTTTGATTGTCAGAATATTTCACCAATATGTAAAAGGAGTAATATTTTGTCCCAAGTAAATGTATCTTTATAAAGTTACAAAATAATTCCTGCTTATAACAGGTTTGTTTTAGAAAAAAATATGTGGTAATGTAGGGTATTACAACTGTGATAATGTTAATTGTTAAAAATTTATAATTATGTATATGCACTAAGGGATAAACACTAAAACTTATTCAGAAACACCATCATGATGTGGGACTTGAGTTTCTTTTCACTATCATGAATCAAAAGCCATAAAACACCATGATAAGGGCAACAATCTTTGTGCATAGTTTCGGTTAGCAATACCCTTTTGACTTTTTTATAGTTGCATTAAGATTCCACACCATTTAACACCTTTGTAATAGGTCAAGATGGCAGCGGAATACAGGGACTGAGCCCAGGACTTGTCCATCCCCTTTGGCTTTCTTTCTCCTTTTCTCCTTCTTTTCACATTTGCTCTTTTTCTTTGTTTTTTTTCTTAATTCTTCTTAATGCCAGGACAAGCCGGACACGGCTCCATCCCAGCCCGGGATCTTCTAATGAGTGAGGAACAGGTCTTCAGCTGACTCCCCCAGCCGGGACTTGCAGGCTAGACCAAGGGTCCAGGTCTGCAGATAGGCCCATGTGACTGAAGGAGGAGAATGGTGGTCTCAGCCTGGCGTGGTGGTCTTTTTTGTCTTTGGCATCCAGATATTCCAGCAGCTTGGTAGGTTGTCTCATCCAGCAGTGGCAGTCTCAGCCTGGAAAGGGAGTGTTCTTCAGTGGAGGCTCCGACCCAGTTTTTCAGCAGCCTGGCATGGCGCCGTCATCCTGGCTGGATCTTCAGGATGCTCCATTTTTCCTTAATCAGCTTTCTCTGAGCCCAGGAGCCATTAAATAAACTATCATGAACTTTGTTTTAATTTTACATTTTTTTAATTAAAAATATCAAAAATATCATTATGTATGACTTCTGTCAATGATGTAGGTGCCATGAAGGGTGACTTATAAAACCTTTCACTGTATTTTTCATGTAAAAGTACGTATGACAATGCATTTTTATTCTCTTCTATTCTTTAAAGTTATCAGCAAACAAGTGGCATGTTTTGATCTGATTGAATAATCTGTTGTGGTAATTATGGTAATATTGTGACAGCTTCCTGTTATGTCTCACTGCTTTTATTGTTGGAAATTAACACATTCTTGAGGAATGACAATAACAATACCTAATTAAGTTAAAAGTATTTGAACACAATGGGATGTAATGGAGAGAGGGACAAAATGAGTTGTGTGATTAGGGTTTGACTGAGAAATGATAAAATGCTGCTAGGCAGTTTATTAATTTCCATTCTGACTTTTGGCCTGCTTTGCAAACTATAAGTAGTCACTAGTTAAGTGACTTGCTTAATCATTTTAAAAGAACAAAAACATCAATTGTTAGAAAATTAGGATTGTTGAACATTGAGTTATGTTGAATATAATTGTTTATAATCCAACAACAGTCCTTCATGTACAATTTCAAACCTAATGGTTATTTGAACAGTTTGAACCGTGAGTGCCCAATGCCACAGAATAGAGTCTGTGATCATTAATTACCACTTCAATCAACCATTTGTATTTCCGAAATAAATACAAGGGTAAGCCTTGCAGCACAAATTAAATGGAGTAGTTAGTACGAGAACAGATGACGTTTGCAAGCTGATTCAAAACAAAATCACACAATTTATTTCATACTTTATGTCATTTGTAACTTTTCTTCATGCTTCCTAGAAGTTCAGTCAGCAGCTTTCATTTCCTCCCCTTTTCTCCATTTTCTCCCCTTTGGTCCAGGAACTCCCTACCTACGTCCATGACACCACCCACGCCCTCCACCTCCTCCAGGACTTCCAATTCCCTGGCCCCCAACACCACATTTTCACCATGGACGTCCAGTCCCTATACACCTGTATTCCGCATGCAGATGGCCTCAAGACCCTCCACTTCTTCCTGTCCCGCACGCCTGACCAGTCCCCCTCCACTGACACCCTCATCCGCCTAGCCGAACTCGTCCTCACCCTCAACAACTACTCTTTCGATTCCTCCCACTTCCTACAGTCAAAGGGGGTGGCCATGGGCACCCGCATGGGCCCAAGCTATGCCTGCCTCTTTGTAGGTTACGTGGAACAGTCCCTCTTCTGCACCTACACAGGCCCCAAACCCCACCTCTTCCTCCGTTACATTGATGACTGTATCAGCGCCGCCTCTTGCTCCCCAGAGGAGCTTGAACAGTTCATCCACTTCACCAACACCTTCCACCTCAACCTTCAGTTCACCTGGGCCATCTCCAGCACATCCCTCACCTTCCTGGACCTCTCAGTCTCCATCTCAGGCAACCAGCTTGTAACTGATGTCCATTTCAAGCCCACCGACTCCCACAGCTACCTAGAATACACCTCCTCCCACCCACCCTCCTGCAACAACTCCATCCCCTATTCCCAATTCCTCCGCCTCCACCGCATCTGCTCCCAAGATGAGGTATTCCACTCCCGCACATCCCAGATGTCCAAGTTCTTCAAGGACAGCAACTTTCCCCCCACAGTGGTCGAGAATGCCCTTGACTGCGTCTCCCGCATTTCCCGCAACATATCCCTCACACCCCGCCCCCGCCACAACCGCCCAAAGAGGATCCCACTCGTTCTCACACACCACCCCACCAACCTCCGGACACAACGCATCATCCTCCGACACTTCTGCCATCTACAATCCGACCCCACCACCCAAGACATTTTTCCATCCCCACCCTTGTCTGCATTCCGGAGAGATCACTCTCTCCGTGACTCCCTTGTTCGCTCCACACTGCCCTCCAACCCCACCACACCCAGCACCTTCCCCTGCAACCGCAGGAAATGCTACACTTGCCCCCACACCTCCTCCCTCACCGCTATCCCAGGCCCCAAGATGACTTTCCATATTAAGCAGAGGTTCACCTGCACATCTGCCAATGTGGTATACTGCATCCACTGTACCCGGTGTGGCTTCCTCTACATTGGGGAAACCAAGCGGAGGCTTGGGGACTGCTTTGCAGAACACCTCCACTCGGTTCGCAATAAACAACTGCACCTCCCAGTCGCAAACCATTTCCACTCCCCCTCCCATTCTTTAGATGACATGTCCATCATGGGCCTCCTGCAGTGCTACAATGATGCCACCTGAAGGTCGCAGGAACAGCAACTCATATTCCGCTTGGGAACCCTGCAGCCCAATGGTATCAATGTGGACTTCAACAGCTTCAAAATCTCCCCTTCCCCCACCGCATCCCAAAACCAGCCCAGTTCGTCCCCTCCCGCCACTGCACCACACAACCAGCTCAGCTCTTCCCCTCCACCCACTGCATCCCAAAACCAGTCCAACCTGTCTCTGCTCTCCTAACCTGTTCTTCCTCTCACCGATCCCTTCCTCCCACCCCAAGCCACACCTCCATCTCCTACCTACTAACCTCATCCCACCTCCTTGACCTGTCCGTCTTCCCTGGACTGACCTATCCCCTCCCTACCTCCCCACCTATACTCTCCTCTCCACCTATCTTCTTTTCTCTCCATCTTCGGTCCGCCTCCCCCCCTCCCTATTTATTCCAGAACTCTCACCCCATCCCCCTCTCTGATGAAGGGTCTCGGCCCGAAACGTCAGCTTTTGTGCTCCTGAGATGCTGCTGGGCCTGCTGTGTTCATCCAGCCTCACATTTTATTATCTAGCTTTCATTTCCTTTCATGGATTCATCCTTTGGCTAATAATAGATAAAGGAGGATTGGTGACAGCGAACTATCACAGAGTCATACAACATGGAAAAAGGCCTTTTGGCCCAACTCATCCAAGCTGATCAAGTTTTCAAAACTAAATTAGTTCCATTTCCCTGGAATTGTTCCCCTTTTAAACCTACCTTATTCATATATCTAACCAAATGTCTCTTAAATGTTGTAACTGTACCTTATCTACCACTTCCTCAGCTAGTTTATTCCACACTGGTTTTATTTCTTCTGTCTTTAGTGGAACTTACAGAGCAGGGTGTGGAAAAGATTTACAGGGTTGTTTCCAGGATTGGAAAGTTTGAATTATATGGAAGGGCTGGATAAGCTGGGACAATTTTCACTGGAACATAGGAGGTTGAAGAGTGACTATATGGAGGTTTATAAAATCATGAAGGGCATAGATAATGTGAATAGCAAAAGTCTTTTTCTTAGGGTAGGGGAGTTCAAAACTAGAAGGCACGATTTTAAAGGGACCTGAGGGGTATGCTTTTCACACAGAGGGTGGTTTGAATGTGGAATAAACTAGCTGAGGAAGTGGTAGATGCGGTACAGTTACAACATTTAAGAGACATTTGGATAGATATATGAATAAGGTAGGTTTAGAAGAGGGACAATTCCAGGGAAATGCAACTAATTTAGTTTTGAAAACTTGATCAGATTGGATGAGTTGGGCCGAAAGGCCTTTTTCCATGTTGTATGACTCTGTGATAGTTCACTGTCACCAATCCTCCTTTATCTATATTGTTTCAGAGGACAGACCACTGGTGAATCTAAACAGAAGCCCGAAATGTCAGCTTTTAGAAAACAGAACATGGAAAAGTACAGTACAGTACAGGCCCTTCGGCCTTCGATGTTGTGCGTGGAATAATCCTAATCGAAAAATAAAATAACCTAACCTACATTCCCCTCAATTCACTGCTGTCCATGTGCATGTCCAGCAGTCGCTTAAATGTCACTCATGACTCAGCTTCCACGACTACCACTGGCAAACTATTCCATGCGCTCACAACTCTCTGGGTGAAGAACCTCCCTCTGACGTCTCCTCTACACCTTCCTCCTAACACCTTAAAACTATGACCTCTCATGGCAGTCAATCCTGCCCTGGGGAAAAGTCTCTGGCTATCAACTCTATCCATGCCTCTCATTACCTTGTGCTCCTAAGATGCTGCTTGGCCTGCTGTGTTCATCCAGCTCCACACTTTGTTATCTAGAAGAGATACTTGCCTTGGTTAACAACATAGTTTATTGTCTAATAGCAACAAATAATAATTTTACATTGCTAGCCAAGCATAATTACTAAAGACACTTGCGAGCTAGACAGAATACATCTGCTCCCTACAAAGGCTAGTGTAGAAATGGAATGTGTGACATAACTGGATTGAATGAAGCTAATACAGCTACAACATTATCTCTCAGAACTATTATCTTATACAATATCTCCCCCAAGTACTTTCCCTAATAGATAACCATTACACATTCATTTGCTACTCTCCTATCTACCCTCAAATTTCTGACTCCACTAACGTAGAATGTTGTTATTTCACAGTTATTCCAGCATACACTCTCTTTGGACTTGGAAGAAGATAGACCTTCTACTTGAGGCCTGTGGGCCATGATTTTGACCTATGGATCACAAATCCACTGGCAGATCTTTTATCTTTTGGATATCCTTTGTGGAGGTTGTTGTTCCTGCTTGACCTAGTAATTGGTTCATTAACTTATCTGGAGGTCATTTAATCTTATGAATGCCCATTATGAAAGACAGCTGCTCGGCTGAAACAAGTACTTTCTTGCTTGCAATATCCTGGATTTCTGGACCAGGCATGTTTTTCAGTATCCTGGATGCTAAAATCAGGTAATTTCTTCTTTTTGACTCTTTCCTAAATCTGTGATCTGGCTCTCATGGAGTTGTATGTCACTCATCTCCTTCAATTTGTTGATCAGGCTAAATGTCTTCATTTGTCTTGTTTGAATGGTGAACTAGGCTTTTTCACACTTTCAGTCGTATTACTAGAAGATTATTGCTCAATCAGCATGATCGTTATCACTGACATTAATAGTTCCACAGTATCAATTTGTTTACCGGATTGTTCTCCTATCTGAACAACTTCAAGACTCATCAGATACCGTCAAATGTACTGCTCATTCTTCCTCATAGTAATTGTTTCTTCTTGCAAACAGAGCTGAATTTTATCTACTCATATGTCTTCAGTGATGATAGGATTGTCTTCTAAACCTGACAATCCTGTAGAATTGCAGATTTCACAATGGGTTGTGATGTTTTTTATGTGGCCACGATATTGCTGACTAATACCTCACTGTACACCTAGCAATATCCAAATGTCTCCAGTATATCTTCCTGAAGGGATGCTGGAGTAACAAATCTTGTGTCATACACGAGTAAGTTGTCAATCATTTTGAAATGCTGCCAGTGGTCAAAGTAGGCTTCTTAACCAACCCTCTAGACCTTTGGTCCCGCTATTCTTCAATATGATATTGGTGCATGGCAGCGCATATTGTTGGTCTTCCTCGTGCTCTTGCCAAATTTGGTTGAAATGCTGGCCATTTCTTCCCTGTTGTATGAAACATTTTCTTCATGCCATTGTAGATAATCTCAATATCTCCTTTATCCATTTGGGTTCTACTGTGAGTCTAGGGACCCCAATTAAATCTTCTACCAGTTGCCTTTGATCAGTTGGCTAGCAACAATTTGTTTCTAGATTAGTTGTTCTCTTGGAATTAATCAGACTAGTCAGGTTCTTTCAACCCTTTAAGGGATATTGAGGCTCAGACGTGCTCCATAGCATGATGTAGTGCAACTTATTGCAAATCTGTACTCTTGGACCATAGTAACAGGACATAGTAATCTTGGCACTTGTCTCAAACTTGAATTCAACAAGATGTCCATTGACACAAAATAAGTTCTGCGAAACCTATGTTGTTAAGATTACTGATCTCTCCCATGAATGCATAAAGTACATTTTCCTGCATAATCATCCCCTTTCTGCAGCTCTGTAACTCTACACCTTTATACTTAGTGTTTAACTTTGTGGCAATACTGTATCTTAAGAACTGTTTACTCCAAAATTTCCAACCTGATTTTGAATTTTTGAGGAAGTGTTATGCCTCTTTTCAATTCTTCTCAATATGCTTACCAATTCTTATTCTGAGGAAAAACATGTTAAGTCTGTATCATTTCAATATTGATTGTAAATTGCTATTCCTTAACATAGTATTTTTATGTTCACCAAAGTTGCTTTAAATTCAGTCACTTCAGTTGCTTGCTAAACTGTGTACAGTATTTTCCTTCAGAGATAATGGGAACTGCAGATGCTGGAGAATCCAAGATAACAAAGTGTGGGGCTAGATGAACACAGCAGGCCAAGCAGTATCTTAGGAGCACAAAAGCTGACGTTTCGGGCCTAGACCCTTCATCAGAAATAAAAGCTTTTTTTCTGATGAAGGGTCTAGGCCCGAAACTTCAGCTTTGTGCTCCTAAGATGCTGTTTGGCCTGCTGAGTTCATCCAGACCCATACTTTGTTACAGTATTTTCCTTGTTTGCCAGTTCTTTTAAACTCTGCATAATTGTAATGCTGTGTTAAATTATTCAATAAAACTTTAAATTATGTTAAGGCTGTTCTGTAGTGACTTACTGTTTTCAAATTTCAAAACTCACTTTCTTTATAATATTGTATCTCTGTAAAGCTTACATGGTCTTTGCACCTTTCATAATGATCAAAATGCTGGATTTCTACATTTTTTTAGAGCTTTCCTGCCTTCTGCAGCCCAGCTGGAGTTTTCCCAATTCTTTCTGGGCAAAATGGATAGCTTTCCACTTTTCACGGCTTAAACACATTTGCACAAACTTTTAAATAAAGGTCTCTATCTGTGGCCTTTGTAAATTATTTCACTGAAATTATGGCTTAATTACTGAGTCCAGGTGCTTTGATCTTTAGTTTCTCCTAAATTTTCTTCTTTAGTTAGACGCTTTCACGAGGCTTCTTTTCCAGCTTAAATAAATAAATTGTGATTTCCAATGCCGGAGCCCCATTAAAAATTATTTTTCTGGTCTTTAGGGAGAGGTAAGCTCTTTTACTGAGGTAAAACACCCTTTTGAAGAGTGAAGATAGCCTTTAGGAGAGGCCATATGCTCTTTGCAAATGTTCAAAGCAGCCACTCCTTGGCCCACTGGCCCATCTGATCAAGGTCCTATCGTATTCTGAGATAACCTTCTTCACTGTCCACCACACCTCCAACTTTCATGTCATCTACAAACTTACTAACCATACCGCCTGTGTTCACATCCAAATCATTTATATAAATGACAAAAAGCAGTAGACTTAGCACCGATCCTGTTCCAACTGCAGGCCACAGATCTCCATTCTGAAAAGCAAGCCTCCACCACGACCCCTTTCTACCTTTGATCTGGTTCTACATCCAGACAGCTAGTTCTCCCTGTATTCTGTGTGATGTAACCTTGCTAATCCGTCTAAGATGATGAACCTTGTTGAATGCCATACTGAAGTCCATATAGATCACATCCACTGCTCTGCCACATGAATCCTCTTCATTACTCGCTCAAAAAATTCAGTCAAGTTATAGGGACATGATTTCCCATGCACAAAGCCATGTTGACTATCTCTAATCTGTCCTTGCCTTTCCAAATCAATTCAAGTCCTGTTCCTCAGGATTCCTTCCAACAACTTTGGGCAGCACAAAGCCTTAGTGCCTCGTAGCACCAGTGACTGGGGTTCACTTCCACTCTTGGGCGACTGTCTGTGAGGAGTTTGCACATCCTCCCTGTGTTTCCACTGGGTGCTCTGGTTTTCTCCCACAATCCAAAGATGTGTGGGTTAGGCGGATTGGCCATGCTAAATTGCCAGCAGTGTCCAGGGATGTGTAATTTAGGTGGATTAGACATAGGAAATATTGGGTTACTGGGAAAGGGTAGGGGGATAGGTCTGGGTGGGATGCTCTTCAGAGGGCCAGTGTGGACCTGTTGGGCTGAACGGCCTGTTTCCACACTGTAGAGATTCTATGATTCTATTCTATAAAACGTGTCCACTACTGATGTGAAGCTCACTAGTCTGTAGTTGCCTGTCTTTTCCCTACCACCTTTCTGAAACAGTGGCATCACATTAGCCAACCTCCAACCACCTCACCTGTGGCTCAGCAATCACTTCCCTAGATCCCCACAGAGTTCTTGGGTACACCGGATTGGGTCCCACCTTTATGCTTCTTAAGACGACCAGCACCTCCTCCTCTGTAATGTGGATATTTTTTGTGATGTTGTTATTTATTTCCACATTTTCTGTATCTTTCATATCCGTTTCCACAGTAAACCCAGTAAATACTAATTTAGTATTTCCCCCCATGTCCTGCAGTTTCACACAGAGTTGGCCTTGCTGATCCTTAAGGGGACCTAGTCTCACCCGACTTACCTTTTAGTCCTTAATGTTTTTATAGAATCCCTTTGGATTCTCCTTTATACTGTTTGCCAAAGCTATCTCAGGTCCCCCTTTTGCCCTTCATTTTCCAGCCACCCCTTTACCTGCAAACATCCTCCTCCAAACAAATTTTGCAAGTTCTTGTGTAATACCTTCAAAATTGGCCTTTCTTCAATTTAGAACTTTAACTTTTAGAGCTGGTCTATCTTTCTCAATCACTATTTTAAAACTAATAGGATTATGATCACTGGCCCCAGAGTCCTCCCCCAAGTGACACCTCAGTCATCTGCCCTGCCTTATTCCCCAAGAATGGGTCAAGTTATGCTCCTTCTCTAGTAGGTACATCCACATACTGAATCAGAAATTTTTCTAGTACACACTTAAACAAATTCCTCTCCATTCAAGCCCTCAACACTGTGACAGTCTATGTTTGGAAATTTAAAATTCCCTATCATTACAACCCTATCATTCTGAAAGATATCTGAGATCTCGTTGCAGACTTGCTTTTCAATTTCACTCTATTTAGGGGGCCCTATTGTACAATCCCAAGATGGTGATCATCCCTATTTTATTTCTCAGTTCCAACCAAATAACTTCACTGAAGTATCTCCAGGAATATTCTAAGTACAGCCGTAATGTTATCCCTAATCAAAAACACCACTCCCCCTCCTCTCTTTGCCCCCCACTTTTGATCCTTTCAATAGCATCTATACCCTGGAATATTAAGCTGCCAGTCCTGCCCTTCCCTGAGCCGCATTTCTGAAATAGCTGTGATATTTCCAGTCCCATGTTCCCTACTATGCCCTGAGTTCACCTGCCTTACCTGTTAGGACGCTTGCATTGAAATAAATGCAGTTTAATTTACCAGTCCTATCTCATATTCTGTTTTGTTCCTGCCTGCCCTGACTGTTTGACTTACTCTTTTTCCCAACTGTATCAGTCTCAGACTGATCTCTTTTCTCACTATCTACCCGGGTCCCACCAGCTCTCCTCTCCTTACTAGTTTAAATTCTCCATAGCAGCTCTAGAAAATCTCCCTGCCAGTATATTAGACTCCTTCCAATTCAGTTGTAATCCATCCTTCTTATAGAGGTCAATTTTACCCCAGAAAAGATGCCAATGATCCAAAAATGTGAATCCTTCTCCCCTGCACCAGCTCCTCAACCATGCATTCACCTGCTCTATCCTCCTATTCCTACCCTTACTAGCTCGTGGCACCAGGATTAATCCAGGTATTACTAACCTCTAGGACCTACTTTTTAACTTGCTGCCTAACTTCCTATATTGTCTCCTCAGAATTTCATCCTTTTTTTGTCCGATGTCATCAGTTCCAATGTGTACAATGACCTCCAACTGGTCCATCTTCCCTTTGAGAATATTCCCCACCCTCTCTGTGATATCCTTGATCCTGGCTCCAGCGAGGCAACACACCATTCAGCTGTTGCTGCAGAAACTTCTGTCTGACCTCTGACCAGAGAATCCCCAATCATAATAATGGGGAAAATTAGTGGTGCATAAGTAACAATAGCCTGGAAGATAGGAGAGATTAACTAATAAAATAGATTGTTGTACAAATTTCAAAGAGAATGGTATTGAGAAAAGAAGTAATTTCTGTGTCCAGATGAAGTCTGAATGGCTATATTGTACCTATCTAAATGCCACATAAAATGATAAGGGAAGAAGTAAGCTATCAAAATTAAAATAACAGACTAACACATAGAACAAGACAAAACCAGAGATTGGGCCCTTGTACAGTAGTAGTAGTACGCCTACCTCTGAGCTGGAAGATCCAGGTTCAAATCCCATCTACTCCAGAGGTCTGTCATAACATATTTGAACAGGTTGATTAAATATTTTTGTGCTTTAAAGTTATTGCATTCATTATTGAGTGCAAAAGGCTCTAGACCGTCAAGATAAAAGATGAGATGTCATTCCTTCAGCTTGTATTGATTTTCATTGTAATGCTGTGGCAGGCTGTGGACAGAAAAGCCAGGAGGTTCAGTGTCTTTCTTGCGTACTGAATAAAACAAATCATGAAAGGATCACCCTGTCTCTGTTTGGTCTTCCCCATTGGGTGGAGACTACATTGTGTAAACTTTGGAAGAAGTACAAATAAGTCATTGTTTCACTTGGATGGAATTTTAGGAACCTTGGGTGATAAAATGAAAGAATGTGATAAAATGAAAGAAGAGCAGACGTTGCATCTTCTGTGCATGCATGCAAAGCTGTTGTAGGGAGAAGAGGTGATGTTAGAAATGGATCAGAGTACTAAGGAAGGAACAGTTCCTTTGGAAAAGGCTGTAGTTGTTTTCCTTTGTAGAAGAGAAGATTAAGACGGGACATGATTGAGATGTATAAAATTAGGGTAGACAGGAAGAATCTTTTTCCCTTGAAGGAGGGATTAATGATTTAGAGCAAGGGTCTGAAGGTTTGGAAGGGATGCGAGGAAACAAATTTCACCCAGAGGGGTGAGAATCTGGAACCCACTGCCTGTAAGAGTGGTAGGGGCAGAGATTCTCATAACATGTAAGAGGTATTTAGATGCACACTTGCACTGCCAAGGCATACAGCGCTATGGAGACAAGGGCTGGAAAATGGGATTTGAATAGTTAAATGTTTGTTTTCAATCAGAATTGATTTAATGGGCTAAAGGACTTTTATGTGTGCCGCAGAACTTTATGACTCAATTAATAATCCATCCATTACTTCAGCAAGTATTCAACAAGCTTCACAACTTTGAACTGTAATCTTCAGACCACCACTAGCTAATGTTCAGCTCCTGAGTACCATCCTAACTCTCTTCCATTATCTCTTTCACCTAGATATTTCTCAGGAACAAGAGATTTTCAAATAAGACATTTTAATGGTGATCTATCCTCTCAAGGATCCGTCCTCACATGCTGTCTCCCTCACACGCATTGACAAAGACATTGGCTCACTATCTAACACAATCAACGTGCCAGAGGGTTTGAAATACAGTGAAGCATCCAGTAGGAACCAAATGCAGGGATAGCTCAGGAATGATGAATGAAGAGTGTCTTCTGTCAGTTTTGCCATACGTGGACTTCATAAGCTTATCCCTGAAAATTGTTGGCCTCATAAAGGCAGTGAAATTTGCTATTTAAATGCCTGCCAAGGAGTTTTCACTCTATTTATGACTGAACAAATAGAGGAACCACTGCCAGCTGTACAACACTTTGCCATCTTTTCTGGAGAACGTTCCCTCCTTCATGGATTTTTCAGCTTGGCCCTCACCAAGTAAATCAGTGCCATCAGCCTTTATAGCTTTAGTACAAGCTCAGATGGATCCTGGACTCAAATCTGTGCTCTGGCTTGGAGAGACAGACATTTGCTTTGAGACATAGGTGCCGACATGAAAAGATTGATACAGCAAATGATTAGAGCTTTCTCCAAACTGTTCTCCTATGAATCAGTGGAAATGAAAGGCTTTTGCCTGTTAGAAATTGCAGTGGTTCAATGTCATCTGTGAACTCTGCCTTCACAGGCAAGAGAATCCTATATAGCCATTTCAACAATACCCATCATAATCCCTACTTCCAACTTCATAACATCACCTGACTTGACATCATCTCAGCCCATTTGCTATTTAAAAAAAAATGTTGTCATAGGAGGCTTGGCAGACAAGGTCTTTTATTGGTTATCCACTGCTGCAATTACACTCACTGCCTATTAGGAAGGGAGCTCCTTGGTCAATGCTGTGTAAGTGATCCAGTTTTATTTCTTTATAACTTTGCTAGCCCTTTGCAGACAGCATTGGAATATAGAGTCACATGTTGGACAGAGATATTTTCCTAATCAATTTTCAGAGATGTTATTATATAGCTCTGGAGCAGGTGGGACTTGAACCTAGGCCTTCTGACTTAGAGGTAGGGCTATTACCACTTCCCACATGTAGAACAAACTAGATAATGACAGACTAATTTCCTCAACAGAGATTAGTGAACCCAATAAGTTTATAGAAAAATCAATGGTGATTTCATGGTCATCATTATGGACACTAGCTTTTAATTTAGATGTATTAATGCATGGAATTTAATTTCCACTAGTCTCCCTATCTGGATTTGAACCCATGTCTCTAGAGCATTAGCCTGCGCGTCTGGAATACCAGTACAATGACGTTATAACTATGACATTATCACCCCATCTTTTACATCTTTACTACCTGTGGACTTGAGTATTCCAAAGCACACCTCGCCTGTCACACATCAACTCTCCACAAATTTCAAGCCATTCAAATCTTTTTTACCATATCCTAACACATACCAAATCAGAAATAAAACAAAATGGACTGAGAGAGTTGAAAAGGCCTGTCAATCTAATGCTGGGGAAGCCTGTATCTAATTATCCAAGGATTATGAGAGAAAGCTTGATGCTTTAAGAGAGGAACGTGAAAGAGCAAAAGCAGAGATAAGGCAGTTATTAATTGAAAAGGATTTTCACCCACCAGCTAGATGACTATAGGTCATCTACCACAATATCACTTCATGTAATGCAGTGTCAAATTTTGACTAATGATTTTTGACTACTTTTAAAGTAATATATAAATATGATTTGTTTTGGTTTCAACATAAGTTTTAGTTCTTCCTTTCTTTTTAACCAAAATAGAGTATCGGAAGTTAAGCTGCTAAAATTCTGCACTCACAATCAATATTACCTTATATTTTCCTGCCAACATGTAGAACTCCAATGTCTGTATGGGGTAGCAGTTTCTGGAAGAGGTAACTATGAGTTGGCCCACTTATTTGTATGCAGATGAGTTTCCCTCAGGCTGATGGATGTGCAACTCAGAGAAAACTTTTTTTCTAACGGATAGAATCAATGTTTAATGTATATTGTTTGTGACCATGCTATTGTCAGGGGAATGGTGAGATTACTCACATATTTTCTGGAATTTTGCACTACACAATACATTACTTGTGGAAATATCTTGGCACTTGTTTTCAACCTAGCAAAAGCTCAAACTAACTGTTATTAATTGCATAAGATGGCATTGTGGGCCAATAGCAGCAACAGAATTGTGCTCAACCACAATGTGCAGTCTTATGATCTATCATAATCCACACTTTACCATGACCATCAAGCTGGACACCTATCCTTGCTCAATGAGGACAGCAGGGCATGTCAGTTGTATGACGTACTTCTGAATTAGAAGGCAGGAAGTTCGAATTTGTTGGCAAAGATTATAGTGAGGAGAAGTAGTGCATGGTCCCTTTAAGAGATTATGCTTTGTCTGTGCTTGGAAGTTTACAAGTACTGTACAGAGAACTCCAAAATGGAAACAAGTGTATCAAAGGCTTGGGGACCGCTTTGCAGATCACCTCCGCTCGGTTCGCAATAAACAACTGCACCTCCCAGTCGCAAACCATTTCCAATCCCCCTCCCATTCTTTAGATGACATGTCCATTATGGGCCTCCTGCAGTGCCACAATGATGCCACCCGAAGGTTGCAGGAACAGCAACTCATATTCCGCTTGGGAACATTGCAGCCCAATGGTATCAATGTGGACTTCACCAGCTTCAAAATCTCCACTTCCCCCACCGCAACCCAAAACCAGCCCAGTTCGTCCCCTCCCCCACTGCACCACACAACCAGCCCAGCTCTTCCCCTCCACCCACTGCATCCCAAAACCAGTCCAACCTGTCTCTGCCTCCCTAACCTGTTCTTCCTCTCACCCATCCCTTCCTCCCACCCCAAGCCGCACCTCCATCTCCTACCTACTAACCTCATCCCACCTCCTTGACCTGTCCGTCTTCCCTGGACTGACCTATCCCCTCCCTACCTCCCCACCTATACTCTCCTCTCCACCTATCTTCTTTTCTCTCCATCTTCGGTCCGCCTCCCCCTCTCTCCCTATTTATTCCAGAACCCTCTCCCCATCCCCCTCTCTGATGAAGGGTCTAGGCCCGAAACGTCAGCTTTTGTGCTCCTGAGATGCTGCTGGGCCTGCTGTGTTCATCCAGCCTCACATTTTATTATCTTGGATTCTCCAGCATCTGCAATTCCCATTATCACTGTATCAAAGGCCTTATAGTTGGCAGGCAAAAAGGCACTTTTGTTTTGGTATCGAGACAACAAGTTTTAATTTAGCTAATTAATTTAAAACAGGCATCTAAATATAGATAGCCATTTAAAATTGAAACTGATGATTTTGACAACCTGAAACCAATCATATCAGAAGAAATTGATGTGTCATTGGGGGGTATATACAATGACGGTTTTTGATAATCACGGTGAGAACTGTCACCTGAGGGGAAAGCAAGCCTGCCATCTGTGAAATAAGCCCTGAACTCTCACAAAGAATCGCTAAACTCTCCAAGAAAGCACCATCTATCCGAAAAAGGTACTGTGCATTTTAGCTCCAAGTTGTCACTGACTAAATCATCATGGTGTAATGGAGAAGGCAGAGTGTTCCAGAAGACGCAATCTGTGAAAATTTGGAGAGATTAAGTTTTAATTTATTGTTGTTTTTAAATGTTTATATAAATAGGACTTGTGTTTATTTGAAAAGTATTCCAGTAGAATTTAGGCCAGTTAGGGAGTAGTTAGTAGTCTGGGGTGGAATTGTTTGGTTTATTAGTAAGTCTGTTAATTTGTTCACTGTTAGTGTTAAATAAGTTGTTACTAATAAAGTGTATATCAGGGATTTTCTTTCATTTAACCATTCTTTCAATAAATTATAAAGGTGAGGCGAGAGACTTTGTGTGTTTCGGGTTTAATTATTAGAAGTGAACCTCTATGCCCCGCCACAACAGATTGGGGGTTGTGTTTCTATTTATCAGAGGAGTCTGGCTTTCCACTTCTCTGTAACATCAGATATACCTAAAAATGAGGTGGTAGCCTGGTGAAGCCACATCACATGCCAAACTGCAGAGGACCATGCAATAGACAGAGATAAGCAGTCCCAAAACCAACCGATCAGATCTAAGCCCTGCAGTTCTGCTACATCCTGGCATGAATGATCGTGAACAATGAAACAATGAAGAGGAATAGGAGGCTCCACAAACAGTCCAATCTCAATGATGATCTACCCTCCTGAGGTCCCCAGTCCTACAAGTGCCTGTCTTCAGACAATTTAATTCATCCCACAAGATATCAAAAAAGAGTTTAAAGGCAATGCAAAGGCTATAGGCTTCGATTATATTGGGACTGACAATTTGTATTCCAGAAGTAGCCCCACCCACAGCCAAGCTGTTCCCCTCCAGATACAACCACTTATTTATTTGGCAATGTGGAAAATTGTCCTGGTATGTTCTTTCTACAAAAAGCTGTATAAATGTAACCTAGTCAATTACAGC
Source organism: Stegostoma tigrinum (assembly GCF_030684315.1). NCBI lineage: Eukaryota > Metazoa > Chordata > Chondrichthyes > Orectolobiformes > Stegostomatidae > Stegostoma > Stegostoma tigrinum. The sequence continues at coordinate 57,086,204 of NC_081362.1, forward strand.
TATGTTACTAGAATAGAAATAAAATCGTGCGGATGCTGGAAACCTGAAACAATCAGAGAATACTGGAGAAACTCAGCAGATGTAGCATTATCTATGGCCAGGGAAACAGAGTTAATGTTTCAAGTCTGGTATGAATGTTTTTCAAAAGAAAAGTCTTTAGATGTTCTGAAGAAGTCATACCATATGGTATGGTAACTTTGTTTCACTTCTACTCAGATACTGCCAGAACAGCTAAGTTTCTCCATCATTCTGTGTCTGAGATGATTCTCGATCATCAGCAAAGCAATGTAAGTGGTCATTGATAGTGCAATCAAGTAGCAGCACTTTTTAAAGGAACAGCCTGCCAGTTGATGCTCAGTTTGGGTTTAACCAACAGCTGACATCATCACAGCCTTGATTTGATTTGATTTATAATTGTCACATGTACTGAAGTACGGTGAAAAGTACTGTTTTGAGTGCTAACCGGACAAACTGTATCTTACATAAGTACATAGGGTTGTAGAACAGAATGCAGAATGTAGCGTTACAGCTACAGAGAAGGTGGAGAGAAAGGTCAACTCTAATATATAACAGATCCATTCATAAATCTGATAAAAGTGGGGAAGCTGTTCTTGAATCTGTTGGTATGTGTTTTCAAACTTGTGAGTCTTCTGCCCCATGGGAGAGAGTATAACTGGGGTGGTATGCTGGTTGCTTTCCTGAGCAGGAAGTGTCAGTCAAAGGAAGGCTGTTTTTTGTGATTGACTGGATTGTGTTCACATCTTTGTAATTTCTAGTGGTCTCAGGCAGAGCAGTTGCCACACCAAGCTGTGATGCCTCGGATTGGATACTTTCTATGGTGCACCTATAAAAATTGAAGAGTCATTGTGGTTATACTGAGTTTCCTTACTCTTCTAGGAAGTACAGGCATTGATGTGCTTTCTTGTCTGTAGCATCGATGTGGATGGACCAGGATTGATGTCCAAACATTGACAAAAGAGCTGAACTCTAGGGTTGAGGTGAGAATGACTACCCTTATCATCAAGGCAGCATTTGACCGGGTATGACTTCAAGGAGCCCTTGCAAAACTGAAGTCAAAAGCAAATCAAATGAAAAAAAAATACATGCTGGAGTGAGTCAGACCTAGCACAAAGGAATATGGTTGTATTTATCGGAGGTCCATTATCTCAGTCCCAAAACAATATAAAGGTATTATTTTAGGCCCCAAGATTGTCCACTGCTTCATCAGCCACCTTACCCCCATCAAAAATTCAGTCAGATATTTGCTGATGGTTGCCCTATGTTCGATACCATACGTCAGATAGTGAAGCAGAACATTTTCAAATGCGACAAGACATGGACAACATCCAAGTACCATTTGCATCACAAAAGTCTGAGTCAATGAACATTTTGAATAGGATGGAATCTAAAAATCTCTGCATCTTGTAGCTTAGTCACCTAAGATCTTTTCAAAAGCATCTTTGAAACCTGTGATCTCTACCACTTAGAGCTACAACAACATCAAAAATGTGACAACAATGCTAACTGCAAATTCTCTTCTAAGCCACACATCATTCTGCAATGGAAGCATATCATAATTTCTTCATTGTTGTTGGGCCATCTTGCACTGTGGGTGTACCCACTCACATGCTTTGCAAAGGTTCAAGATGGAAGCACACTACAATTTACTCATAAGCAATACTGGCCTGGCCAGTGAAGCTTCTATCCCATAAATGAAAATAAAAAGGAAAGTAATGAAAAAAATTGTTTCTTTGGATTAGAACTGGCAGTCAGGAGATGTGTGTCCTTATTTGGGTGATTAGCTGGAGTGCATATTTTAGATGGTACCCATTGTACGACTGTGCATCAGTCGTGAAGGGAAAGGATGTTGAAGTGGTAGATGGGATGCTCGTAAAGTGGGCTAATTTGTCCTGAGTGATGTCAAGCTTCTTGAATGTTGTTGGAATTCATCTATCCAAGTAAGTGGAAAATATTCCATTACATCTCTGATTGGTGAATTGGATATGTAGGATGAGCAACGGCGGAGGTGAGTTGCTTGCCATCTAATTCCTAGCCTCTGACCTGCTCTTACAGCCACATTATTTATGTAGATAGCCCAGTTCAGTTTCTGGTGAATGCAAGCTGCGCGATCCAGAGATTTTTAGATTCCATCTTGTTCAAAACAGCTACTGACTCACACTTTTGTGATTAGAGAATGATACCAATTTAAACCTCTGTCACAAAATGAATAACCATACCCACGCCAGGCAGGTTTGCTGTATTCTGGGCAATAACAATCCCAGGCTATCTTACTAATGGTACACCTAGAAGGTAGGCCTGTCACTAATTGTTGGAATTCTTTGCAGTCAGTCTCCCACTCTCACCCAGCATTCCAAGGCTGTATTCATCTTAGTTGGTGTCGATAATCTGCGACATTTTAACTGGTTATATTTGAGCACCCTGGATCCTGGCAGTTGCCAATATCTATCTTTTGATAAATGACACACTGATGAACAACCAAAAATGTTATTCAAAGATTCTTGTTTTAAGAATTATTAAAGGTTAAGTGTTTTGAACACCCCACTGATTGAGAATAAGACGTCAGTTTGCCACAACAAAGTGATGGAATTGACAGGCATCTCCAACCAGCTGTAAAAAGCACATCCTTGTTCCTGCCCACCAGGTAATAAAATACAAATTAGTAAAATTGTTCCTAAAATTTGTCATGTAGCAACATAAATCCTATATCCTTGCCTGAAGTTCAACATTACATAATTGATGGAAGATTGGAACAATTCGAGTAGAGAATTCGGAGAGCAGAAAGCATTTTTTTTAAGACAGCAAGAAAGCTCAGCTTGGCCAAAAACTGTTCATCAATAACAAAAAAAAGTTTATTTCATCATTGTTACACACTGATCCAGATTCAATCATTTTGGCAAAATCGGGATGCTAATGTGTGATGCCAACACAAAGGCAGATGCATGGGGCAGAATTGAAAATTCCCAGATAAAAACAAAATGCTGGCTGCTGGAAATCTGAAAAAGAAACTGAAAATGGTGGAGAAACTCAGCAGATCTGAAGAACAGTTATATCGATATCCATAGATGTTGTCAGATAAGAACTGTTGAATTTCTCCAGCTCTTTCTGTTTTTATAAGAAATTGAAAAGGCCCATTCTCGTGTCATCATACCCACTTTTGATGAAAGCTGTAGCCTTTCTATTCCTTGAACTTAAGTATTTATGCTTCTCTTCCCGGCATCTTCAGTTGGAAATGACATCATAAGTTTGGAATGTACCTCGGCTGCAGGTAAAGCCCTTAGTTCTAGCTCAGGAATCCATTTCTCCGCCGGCACTGGGCTGACTGACCAATCAGGAGGCCGGGTCACGGGGACAAGTCCAACGGCTGCGGAGAGTCAGCCAATAGACAGAGGGTCTCGTGTTTAAATTTAAAACCAATCATACCTTGTAACCGTGGCTCGTCGCCGTCAGAGTTAGCCTATCAGAGGCGGGGCTAAGGGGGTGTTCCCGCTTTCTAACCAATAGGACAGCTCTATAGCCAGGCCGCTGCGCCGTTGGCTCGTGGAAGCTGTTGGTAAGCCCGCAGCAGTTTGAAATCGGGCTGTTGGTGCTGAAAGTGCTACTGGTTCTGGTGTGTGGTTTGATGTTTTCATTTCGGCGATGTCTTCGTGTTATTGTCGGTTTGCGAGCAAGGGGCGTGAAACGCTTGCTGCCTTTAGTTAACGCTTTTAGAGGTCGGTCGGAAAACTGGGAGCCGGGGATTTTCGCATCGCAACTGTCGTTTCGTGATCGCTCCATTTAAGTTAGTCCTTGCTATATGCCGAATCAGAGATCAGGCGGTGTATGCAAAGTCGTTTAAACAAAACAATACTGAGCACTTGGAAGTAGCGTTAAGTGTTCAGTTGCGAGGGTAGTAAGAGTGTAACCCCGTTCCAAGACAGCAAGATTAGTGAATGAACCAGTGTAGACTACAGGATGTAAAAGACACGTCCCAGTTTTAGATCCCTTTACTTAAGGGAGGATGTAAATGCGTCGGGCGGGGTTCCGAAGAAGGATTCCTGTGACTGGAATGGGAGGGTTATCTTATGAGGATAAGTTGGACAAACTGGGTTTATTTACCCTGGACTAAGGAGTGACTTGGCTGAAGTATGCATGATCCTAAATGGTCTTGACTAGGCGGACGTCGAAAGGATATTTCCTCTTGTCGTTCCCGTAAGAACGAGGGGTCACAGTTTTAAAATCGGGGTGATCCTTTCAAGAGAGCGATGAGGGTTCTTTCCCCCGCGGCGCCCCCCCCCCCCCCCCAATTTCCGGAGGGTTGTACGACTGTAACTCTGCCTTGGATAGGGTGGGATGTGGGTTATTGGATATTGTTAAGACCGCGTGGATATTCTTAGGTCGTGGGGGCCTCGAGCCTTATCGGGTTAAATGCGAACGTGGAATTTGTAAAACAGTAGATCGACATGATACGATAGACTGACTGAGCAAGCTGGAGAAACCAAATGATTTTTGCTCTTATTTAGTATGTCCCATTACTAAGCGAACCTATTGCAAGGCAGCTCCATTAGTAAGCGAGCCTAGGATTACTGGGCGAACCCAGTTGTAAGTCTTTGCAATGGGTACAATTTGAGATGTATGATAAAAGTATAAACCAATTAAAACGGCTGATACAAAAGAAAAATACTTAACAGTGGATCCAGTAAATCGTGAAATAAAATCTGAAATGCTGGAAGTATTCAACCTGTCAAACAATGTCTGCGGAGAAAGTGTTAACCTTTTAGGAGGAAAATAGAAATGCAAGATTTTTATACTAGTAATGGAGAAATTTGGTGTACCAGGAACATTAGGATTAGACTGCAATAGTCTGGGAGACTGGAGAGACTTACTAATAAAATTGATTGTGATAGAAATTTCAAAAGAGAATTCTGATAAGGAAGGAATCAGATGTGTGCGGGTGAAGCCTGAAAGGTTGCATAGTGCCTACCTAAATGCAAACTGAAAGGATAAAAAGAGAAATAAGCTAGCAAATTCTCTCAAGATAAACTTGCAGGTTAGTAGTCATAGTCAAGAAGGCAATTGCAATGTTGGCATTTATTTTAAGAAGACTTGAATATAAAAGCAGGGATGTACTACTGAGGCCTTATAAGGCTCTCGTCAGGCCACTTTAGGAGTATTGTGTGAAGTTTTGGGCCTCACATCTCAGGAAGTACGTACTGGCCCTGGAGTGGGTTCAGAGGAGGTTCCTGAGAATGGTCCCAGGATTGGGGACCTTAACGTGTGAGGAATGTTTGAGGACTCTGGGATGATACTGATTGGAGTTTAGAAGGATGAAGGGGGAATCTAATTGAAACTTTCAGAATACTGAATGGCCTGGACAAAATGGATGTTGGGAAGATGCTCCCATTGGAGAGAGTCTAGGACCTGCGGGCACAGCCTTAGAACAAAGGGAGGCTTTTAGAATGGAGATAAGGAGAAACTTCTTCAGCCAGAGCGTGGTGAATCTATGGAATTCTCTGCCACAGAAGGCTGTGGAGGTCAGGTCATTGAGTACATTTAAGACTGAGATAGATAAGCTCTTGATTATCAAGGGCTACAGGGAGAAAGCAGCAGAATGGGGTCAAGGAACTTATCTGCCATGATTGAATGGCAGAGCAGACTCTATTGGTTGAATGGCCTAGTTTTTGCTCCAAGTCTTACGGACTTATAAAAATAAAACAGAAGATTATCTCAGAGCAAGCTAGGGGCAGAAGTTGGCTCCTATGGTGCAGTGTTCGTGTCTTTCTGGATTTTTGAAGACCCAGCATCAAGTCTCAACTCCTAGATGTGTGTGTCACTGATTAGAAATACTTACGATGTAAGGTTGAGTACTCATTATTTAATACAGAAGAAGGGGGGGGGGGGAAAGTAACTGTAGATGGTGGTAATCCTGGAAACGAAATCAGAAATTGCTAGGAAAGTTGCAAGTCTGGCCACATCTGTGGACAGAAAGCAAGAGGTGATGTTTCAGGTCCAGTGACCCATCTTCAGAACTGATTGTAGCATTGAAAAGATTGGTACGAGAGGTTATATGCTACCAAAATGAAAAGTGTTCTTGCTTGAGCTTGTATTGCAATACTGCAGCAAGCCACGGACGTAAATGCCGGAGTAGAGAATTCAAATGATGTAAAGCCCAGTCTTTTATGAGCACTGAATGTAAGTATTCCACAAAGGTTCACCCAGCCTATAAAACAAAAATTACTGTTGCTCAAGATCTGAAACAAAAGCAACTTGCTGGTAGTCAGGTCTGGCAGCATCTGTGGTGAGAACGCACAATTAACTTTTGAGTTCAGTGACCCTTCTTCGAAACAGTCTATTTTTGCCTGTCCTTGTTGGAGAGGACACCAATGTTTTTGGTGCCTTGGATGATGTAAAAGGAGAATGCAAAAAATGCATAGGAAGTGAGGTAGTGTTGGGAATGAGTCAGTGTTGAGCTAGCAACAATTCCCGTAGAAAAGACGAGGCTTCTTTTCCTTGAAGCAGAGAAGACTGAGAAGAGATATGATGAAGTGAATAAAATTGAGTGGCATGGAGGAGTATACAGAAAGGACCGTTGTCCTCTTGGTGGAGGATTTCATGACTTGTGGCGTGGATTTAACGTAGAGGCCGGAGGTTCAGAGGGAATGTAAGGAAAATATTGGGAATCTGGAAATCCGTCTGTAAGCGTAGTAGAAGAAGCACTTGTAAGCCTTCAGTGGTATTTGCAAGTGCACTTTGATGCCAGAGCAAACTAGGCAGTGGGTGAAGGGCTGGCAAATGGGATTTGAATAGTTAAGTGCTTGTTTTGACCAACTTAGATTCAATGGGTTGAGGCCTCTTGACCAGCTGTAAACCTTTATGACTGTAATCCTGAAAAAGGACAGGGACAGATTCTTAAAAACTGAAAGAACTGCAGATGCCGTAAATCAGGAATGAAAAAAGTTGCTGGAAAAACTCAGCAGGTCTGGCAGCATCTGTGAAGGGAAAAGAGTGTCAACTCTTCGGGTCCAGTGACCCATCCTCAGAACTGCCTCTGGGTTCTGAGGAAGGCTCACTGGATCTGAAATGTTGACTCTGTTCTTTCCTTCACAGATACTGCCAGATCTGCTGAGCTGTTCCAGCAACTGTTTGTCAGGGACAGATGTTTATTCATGACATCACATTAGAGTTAGTGAAAATGGCAGAGGATTGTCCCTTGAATAGAGGCTGATTGGGAAACTATATCTCAATTTTAGGGGGGAGAAAAGTGATGTTAAAAGCACATGGAATAGATCAAACATATTGGAGGACCAAATCATCAGCCAGGTAGACCTATCAGAAATACTTGTGTGGAACACTGCAGCTTCAAAAGAGACACAGTTAATGACAGTGGAGTTTAGCAGGAAGGTTGTAACTCTGATAACAACCACCCTCTCTATTTGTCTAGAAGGTTGTTTTGATGTTCCCTCATATACCCTGAATTATCACATGACCATGGTTACCTTCAGCAATGTAACTTCCCTCTGCATGAGTGCACATTTCTCCATTGCTTGCCACCAGCACTTTAAATTCTAACCTTAAAAATTAGATGCTGTAAATATGGAAGATAACAAGATTTGAAAGACACAGCAAAAAATTCTAAACATTTCCTGACCCTATCCATTTATAGACACTCCAGTCTAGAGAAATTAACTCTATTTCAACTCTTTAGGATTCCACTGAATTGACTTGTGGCAGTTTTTTTGGGCTTCGAATTGTGGACAAAATTGCAGTCCTTTCCAAATCTGACTTCTCAAATTTGAGAGCCTAGCGTTTCTTCGTTCTAATAAGCTGGACACATAATGCCCTGGTTTGGAAGTTTTCTAAACTAAAACCCTTCCGCCGAGGTACCCAGTTCCCTGAGCTGCCCTGAAAAGTTCCACCTAGAAGACAAACTACCCTTGCTTCCAAACTCAACGTTGGTGTCGTCCGAACTGATTTTTAAAAATCAATGACTCCCTTCAAAGTAGATTCTTCTGAACAGACAACAAATCTAATTGCTTTGGATTTTTATGTTAATGTCGTAAGCACAACAGTATAAAAATCTTTTGCAAATCCTGGGTGTTAATCAATCACCTGCTTTCTAACAAAGACTACATTTAATTACTGTTCTAGAAGGATAGCCTCTCTTTTTTTTTGTGGGGATACTTCCTTCAGAGAAGTAAAAAATACACCTGCATGTATTTTGAAATCCAAATTTCAAAAATTACCAATTAATTTTCGGTGATAAGCTGATAGTTGTGCATTGGTTTGATTTGAAATTTCTAAATATTAGATTGCAGAATTCTGAAGATGAAAGAGTTGTAATTGCATGATATGTTTCTTTCTAAGTCTGAACTTCCCATGGCATGCAAGTGGTTCATGCAATCTAGAAAGAATTCTACATTTTAATTGATTTAACCATCTTGCAAGTTTGTCGGGTTTGTGTATGTGTAGCAAGGGCAAGAATTCTTGAAACTTCATTCACTCAGGAAATTAGCTCTTGTGACTGTTTTTTGGAGTTAATGTTCGTGACTGTTATGCAATTTCACTGATAGAGAGCAGTAATTGATGAGTGACCATGTATATGAAATAATTTTTCAAATAGAAGGCTAACATTACCTTATCTTCCCAAATTGTCTAAACCACCTGAAAGCTTCCTTGTTCCTAATCTTGGACTAAGAAAAGGAGTAGGCCATTAAACCCTTTGAGCCCAGTTCACCATTTAATATGATCATGGCTGATCAAATGCTTGAGTGCCTTTATAATCACACTATCCCCATAGCCCTTTATACTATTGATAATCAAAACTAATAGCCTTGTTTCCTTTCATCCTAGTGGGAACTTATTTAAACTGTCATTTCTGCTGCATCATCTCTGGTATTGTAATGGTAATACTCAAGTTTAACTTCATTTAAATTGAATAGTCTCTTTTTGGGTTTGAAGTTGCAGTATGTTTCTATTGATGCATAACCTCAGAGCTCTGACAGAGCGTGATGGAATATCCAGCGTCCTCTGATGTTGTAAACAGCACTGACTAACTAAAATTTGTTTCCTGTTTCTTAGTTTATGATCTAAATTCTTCACAAAATTGAGCAAAATGAGTTGGGTAGCGGAAGAGTGGAAACAGGGTTTACCTACAAAGGCACTGCAGAAGATACAGGAGATTGAAACTCAGTTGGATAAACTGAAAAAGGAACGCCAGCAGCGACAATTTCAACTAGAATCTCTGGAAGCTGCATTGCTGAAGCAAAAGCAAAAGGTGATGATTCTTCACTTGCGTAGAAATAGCTCAGTTGTTCATAGATGTCAGTTTTTTTTCTCCCCCTTGGAAGTTTATTCTTGGCTCAGCTAGAGTGTTGTAATTCTAAGTGCCCTGATGGGCTTGAGGATTTAAACTATTTCTTCCTTTAAGAGAAAGTACCAACCAATTTTGCACATAACAAGGCTTCATGAACCACTAATGTCAGTTGGCAGAATAAAATTGGCCATTACAGTTTCCTATGGTAACAACAGTGACTGCATTGAAAACTAACTTTTTGGTGGTAAAGTGCTTTGGGATGGGTTGTGGATTTTGTTAACTCCACTGCAGCAAACTATTTCTGCAACTTTATTTAACTCTTTCAGCTTAACTTGTATGCAATGTATGGTGAACTTAATCCATCACTTAAATAAGGTATTTTTAATTGCATGCTTCATGATCATGGTGTACGTATCTCCTGAGGACCAAGTGCATTGCTGCATTTTGGCTCTTGTAAATGCCATTTTAGTAATTAAGTGGTATTTACTACTAGTGTCAACTTTGTGCAGGGTAATGTGCTTCAGGTCTAGTAACCACCAGTAATAAAGTTCATGGTCCAATTAAAATGGGTTTCCAGCACATTTCAGTCTATTGTGGAAATATTTACAATAATGGTTTTGTACAATCCAAACCCCAAATAGCGATAGTTTACAAGTTAAGATATCTAAAGCTTGGGAATTTTGCCACATACAACTGACCAAAGATCTTTCAGGAAAGAATACTGCTGTTGAAGTCAGAACTACTGCAAAAACGAGATCAACAATGCAATTGCAACCACTTGTTGCCTTGCATACTACAGTTGGGCAGTGTTCCAACATTAATCCCATGTACCATGTGCTTCAAGTAACAGGCCATTCATCACTGTCCCACTTGTCACTTTATCAATGTTAATAGTATTAGAAATATGATGAGACTTCAGCTTAGCTGGAGCACTTTAAGCTCTTGACCATTGTTGTAAATTCAAGTCACTTTGCGAGTTGCTGCTTGAGTAAAACACTAAACCGTTTCTGTCGAGCAAAGTTGAAAGAGCGTGGAATTTTTACTGATGTCCTGATAATCTTTATCACTCTACCAAAAATCACTAATACAAATTCCTGATTTATGGGATCTTGTGTGCAAATTGACTTTGATTGTTCGCTACATAAGAATAGTGACTTTGCCTCTGAGTACTTCATTGACTGTGGAGCAATTTAGAAGATTTTGAGGTGAGACATAAGTATAAATATAAACTTTCTTTCTTGATTTTCAAGTTAAAGGAACAGATAAATAATGATGACAGGAACATTTTGTCTTTTTTTTAGAAAAGTACAATTCTGCTACTGAAGTATAGTGTTTTCGAAATGAGAGCTATTTAGTAATAGAATGTATTGTGATGGCACATTATTGGTGTTGGAAATAAAGCAAATGAGAGCCAATATGTAAAGTTAATGAAAGGTTCAATAAATGCAAATGAAAGATGAAATTTATTCAAAGAACATGTACAATTATGAAGATTTCTAAATAAAAACAATAGAGTGTAAGAAATAACAACATGTTAAGGTGTATTTTGTTTCAATAACTTTGGGAGTTTTCGATGGTCTTGTAATCAAGAATATTTCTTCAGTATTAGCCACTTTATTTTACTAAAATTAGAGATCTAATCAATGAAGGGAGATGCAGCACCAGAAGGAGATCATTCAACCTGTCATTTTTGTGCAGTCTTTCTGCAAGAGCACATACGACTAATCTTACATTCCTGCCTTTACCTTCGTAGCCCTGCATTTTTTTTGTTCCCATTAGCTAAACATCAAATTTCTTTTTGACAGTCAGAATTCTGAGGTTGTAGTCTTGCTCACTAAGCCGGTGCATTTGGCTGTGATTCTGTTTTCCAGTGGTTTGTACATAGGGTCCAGTTCAATGTGTTTGTTGATGGACTTCCAGAAGTAATGCCAACCACCCCAACAAACTGAAGCATATAAATAACCAGTGGCACAGAATGCCAAAACTTCACCGGAGGCCCACTGACTGTTATCTAGCAGGGTGACAAAATGCCTGCAGCCAAACACACTGGCTTGGCAAGCCAGTCTACAGCCTCCTCTGCAACTCACGCTACAAATCTTCTCAAAAGCTTTAACGTCAGAATTTGATTTGTTTCTACCATTCTCTTAGGCAATGTGTTTTTGTAATAATAACAATGAAGCTATAATTGATATTAGTTCACTAATTTCCTTTTATGGAAAGAAATCTGTCATCCTTTCCCAGTCTGAGCAACATGTGATTTCAGAATTACTGAAAGTTGGCTGCCCTCTAAAATGGTTCAAGCACAATTCGGTATGGGCAACAAATGTTATCCTTGCCATTGACGCGCACATCTCATGAAAGAATAAAGGGGACTTTTTTCCGCTGGTGAATGCCTCTTGGGCACCTGTAGAAGATGCTTGCACCAATATGGGTACAAGGGATAGTCTTTTGTTACACCACAATCATGGAACTGAATTTGACAGACAAATTTTCTCTTATCTGTCCCCTTTTCTAGTGGACATGGGCATGCAGTGAACCTGGGGTAATTGAATATTGTGGTAACACTCTTTTTAACTGTAGTGCTGGTGACAGTGTGACTGCAGTGGGAGAAAGAGATGATTTTCCCTTTTACAAATCTGTAGATGATTGAAGCAGAAGGGATGGAATAAGTGGTGCATTAGCTAGAGAAGTGGGAAGAAAACTCGTCCTTTTTGTTGCATGTACTAATTCAGTTATTTTTACATTTGCAACTGTCAATTTTCTTTAGCAGTCTTGAATTTATTTTGTTTGTCTCTGAATATTCCCAGATGCATGTTACATACTGCAAATAACTTTGAAATGGCATAACTGTGTTGTGGGCAAATATGGCAACTGATTTGTATGAAGTACAGACAGTAATTGGATGAATGTTACTGTCTAGTAAATCAAAAGAAATCATTGTCTAAAGGAGATTTCTGCTGCTCTTGGAATAACGAACTCCTCCCAAATGTTGACTCTGAGTAAATAGACAGGACTAAATCTCTGACAATGGTGCAGTATGTGAACAGTGCGTTGGGATGCCAACCTTGACTGCAGGAATGAATTTCTTCAGTTGCTGTCCTGATCTCTCTCAGATGTTTATTGAACTGCTTTTCAGCAGTTTGCACTATTCTTTACAGAAATTCACCCTGTTTGTGGATGTCTTCTGTCTCCATGGATAGTATGAGAGTACTGACAACAACTGCACAGATACTTGTAAATTCGTGCAAAAAGCATAATTTGATCTTAAATCTCTTCTCGCTATGATGCTTATGTGGGAAAATAGTTTACTGAACCTCATTGTATGGGTTGAAATCCACAATAAACAACTGAAAATAGTTGCCGAAGATTAATAGCCTATTAGCATGTTAAAACTTTCAGAAAGGGGAGATAAGTTTGTTGTAAAGTAATCTAAGTTTTCTTTGAGGTTGAAAATATATTGATGTTTTCCATGTGTTTGTGTTTGTTTGTAAACCAGGTAGAGAATGAAAAGACTGAAACAAGTGCTTTGAAGCGTGAACACCAGAACTTAATAGAATCATGTGAAAACCTTGAGAAAATCAGACAGAAAATTTCCCATGATCTGCAAGTGAAGGAATCACAGGTTAATTACCTGGAAGGACAGCTTGCATCAAACAAGATACGGATGGATAAACTTGAGCAAGAGAACAAGAGGTAATGGAGATTTTTATACTGTGCTGATAAATTGGCTCAAGATAATATAATGCATGGGCATACAAAGAACTAAGGAGGCACTGTTTCTTACCAAAGCCAGGGATGGAGCACTGCTGGAAACAATGCAATCAATTAGGTGAACCAAATTAACACTACCTTAGTGAACTGTGTCTTCCTCATTAATGTAAGACTTTGGAACATGTTTACTTGGAAAATATGCAACACTAACTTGTTGGTTTCAAATGTTAATTGCAATTAAGTAATAATCAGGAAGCCTGATGGTATAACAGTTAGCCACCAGAGGGTGATACTTAAACTGCCTCATGAATTGAAATAACAGAGCAGATTATTTGCAGAGGATGTGTTTTGTCCTCCATCTCCTAATTAGTAAATTAAATTTCTGGAGAAACTCAGCAAATTTAGCATTTGTAGACTGAAACAGAATTCATGTTTCAAGTCAGATGTTACCTCTTCAGGACTCTCCTGGCTGTAGTTTTGGAAGTGCAAGATCACTTCAGTTCACCAGGTTCAGTTGGTGAGAGGCTAAGTTGTAAATACTGGAAAATTAACCATTTATGCTTGCTAATTGTTCTATACAGTTGCTTGGGACAGTGCTTGAATTGTCTTCAGTTCCTCTGCAACACAGTGATAAACATTTGCTACATTTCTATTCCTCATCAGTATCTGGTAAATTCCAAATAAGAATGTACATTCATTGCCATCATATTGAAGGCAGTATCAGATTCTGTTGTAATGACATTAAATGTGGTAAAACTGCTGGCTTTCTATTTATTGGGTCATGGAAACAGACCCTTTTCAGCCCACGCTGACAATAATCCCAAACTAATTTAATTCCATCTGCCTGCTCCTGGCCCATATCCCTCCCAACCTTTTCATTTGCTTTCATAATCAAAACAACATATCTATTAGAAGAAATATAGGCTATTTAGCCCTCAAGCTTCCTCGACCATTCAATAAGCTGTTCTCAAACTTCAATCCACATTCCCATCTGTCTCTGAACTTTTTAGCCTCCTTGCTTAATAAAAATATCTACCTGTGCCTTAAATATTCAAGGACCCTGCTTCTACCCTTTCAGGAAGAGTTCCAAACATTTGTGGCTTGTTAAGAGGAAACAAAATCACTTAAATTTTTTGTTCTGAATGGGTTGTTCACCCCCACCCCCACTACATTTCTAAATTCTCCTATCTGAGGAAACACACTGCCCACATCTAAACTGTCACATACTCTTAGGATCTTGTGATGCTTCAGCTAAATCACCTTTTTATTCTTCTAATCTCCAGCAAATGTGAGCTTAGGCTATTCAGCCTTGCCCCATAAGATAACCCACTGATCCCTGTGGTACACAGCTCAATGCATTTTGTTGATGTGGAAAGGATCTATTAATGCTGCTTGTTAGTGAACCAACTTTCAACCTTTTGTCAGTATGTGACACAGAAATGCAGATCTTGTCTGTATGCTCACAATGAGCTGAATTTTTCGCATTAGATATTGGAGGCTGATTGCTATTTGTGGAATTACATGCCAGCAACCTTTTTGATTTTCAGCAAAGATTAGAGATGCAATAAAAATCTGCAGTTAAACAAATGTGACTTCAGAACTTAAATTTGAGGATAGCATTTAATATAATGGCATAATATACTCTGTATATAAGAGAGCATGTTCCTTTTAACAAATGACATATTGCAATTTAACTTTATAAGCTAGTGTTTAACAGCGTGATGTTGTGTGGGCTAGTTAATATTTTTCAAATGGTGTGCTACAAAGTGAGAAGTATGCCATGAAATTTTTGGGAAGCAGTATGCTTTACCTGCTGATAGCAGTTGCTGTTATTGTGGTGTGGGAGGTATAGCTGTGTCTGGAGCACGGAAGTGTCACTCTGTGCTTGAGGTAGGTGAGCCTGTTACCTTTTTTGGCCTTTTTGCTCCTGGACTGAGTCAGTTGGATCAAGTGCTGCTGCTACTACAGGTGATTAGGGCTTCACCAGAGCAGAGCTGAGAAAATGGTAAGTGCGGGAACCGCAACTTGTAGAGCCAGCCCTTAGAGCTGAATCCAGGGGACAGGAGTTTGGCTCACTGAGGCTCACACAGTGGGGGAGGGCTGCTGCCATTGCAGACAGATGGGCTTCCTGCCCATCACTGGGCCTCCTTTCCATGACTAGACCACGTGGCAACCTCTGCAAGATGGGCACATGTTGAAAGGCAGCTGTTTTGATGAATAGTGAGTGGGGAGCCTCATCAATTGCTCCATATCTCTATTGCTACTATGGCATAGTAAATGTGACCTGTATAGGTAATTAATTCAGCTGAAAAACTTGGTGGGTTGTGGAGTTGCTTGTTTCATTATAGAGTGCATTGATACTGAATAGGTTGGGAATCACCTGAGCTAGGAGTTAGAAGCTCTAAAATAAAATGGTGGCTAGATTACATAGCCATTTGTCGAAGATGGAAGAAATATAGGTCCAGGGTGTTAATAGTATCCGCTAGATGCCCAAAAATACTGCTGATAAGTCACTGCTGAACTTGATTTTTAATTGTGTAGATAGGCTAAACTATATTTGAATTATTTTTTCTTTAGTCAGTGAAACAAATTTAAGAATTGATTCTACTTCTGTGAATTAAAGGCAGTTAGATCAGATTTTCATCTAACTACCAATCTTGTTTTAATAGGTACAAGTCAGAACTTGAACGAAGCCAGCAGACTGTAATGTTAGGAGATACACAGTCTGGAACACCACAAAGAAATCTCTCTGGATCTGTGACACCAAGTAAGAATATTCCTGGGATTAGATTGTAATGTTTTATAAGATTTGAACATGAGAGTAAATCACAAGTGTTACCTTGAGCTTATTGGTAGCATGCTGTGTTTTGAGACACCACCTGTTTATGCACCATGCCCTGTTCAAGACGCTAGTGTATAATCCAGGCTGATTTCTAGCTGCTTATATTATTGATTATGTTCCTTGTAGCTGCCATGCCTAAGATTGGCCAATATATGGGATCAGTATGATTTAGAACACCAAGAGTCTCATTCTAATATCATGGACAAGTTTGTACTGTTAGCTGGGGAATACTAATAGTGTGGAATGTTCAAAAAGGTTAAATTTTTATTAAATTTCTGAAGCAAATTTGTAGTGCTTGTTGTGGTACCAAGTCATTTTGTTGATTCATAGATCCAAAACTAGAGGAATTACAGGAACAATACAATAAAGAAGTGGAAGAAAGAAGGCGATTGGAAACCGAACTAAAAACCATTCAAACCAAGGTAAGATAGATCTTTGTCTGTTCAAAGAAAATTTGCTGGAAATATGCAGCAAATTTGTTGGCATGTCTAAAAATGACTGAAAGGTAACTGAACTGAGAACTGTTCTTGGTTCTGGTGTAAGTATTTCCATCTACATTTAGAATCTGTTTTTCATTTTTCTTTCATTCACTATTAATTCCTTGGTTTAATTCAGCATGTTGAGCTGATCTGTTGAAAGATCACAAACCTAAAATATTATGTTTTATTTCAGACTTCAAGCACTTGCAATATGTCACTTTTAAAATGTAAATAGTCTTCTATTAGGCTTTTGAAATATGCTGTTTGATGCTAACTAGATCGGAGGTTGAAATTTTAACTCTTGATGGGGAATACAGGCAATGGCAGTTTGTCAACCCACTTACATTTGGCCCAATTCCTTCTATTTCTGTTGAAATTTAAATTTCAGAGTCCCAAGTTATCCTTGTCTGTTTTGTGCTGCTGGCTAAAAGTTTTTTTTTTTTTGTTTTTTATATTTGTATGACTTAAATTTGTAAACAAAATTGATTTTGCTTTGAGAGTTAAAGTAGTGGTTTCAATTTTCCCATCCTTTGAATGCTGGTATAAATTGTTATGAATTTGAAAGGAGGGAATGACACCTTTATTTTATTCGGGACTCGTCCTCCATCTGTCCATCTTTAAAGTTATTCATTCTTTTAAAATTGCTTCCTTTGCACTTGGGAAATGCTGTTATTTAATTGAGGTTTTGTTTTTGACAAATTTGTTTTGGTCACATGAATACAACTCCAGCTTTCTCTCAAGCCGAGGGTTGATTAGTTACATTTTCTGTTAACTTTTTCTTCCTTCTCGCGCTCTCGTACTCTCCCCAACTGTCTTTTTCTACCTATTGAACTGTATTCATGCAGTAGGCTTCTAGGGATAAAGAACTGACATTAAAATTTTATTTTTCACTAATCCAACTTTCTGGTTTGGCTTCTATTATTTCATTCAAAAATAACTTTCATGTGACATTAAATGCCATAATTCTAGTTTATTTTCTTATGGCAGATTCTGATCCCTGCTTTGGCATCTGAGAGATTTAGCTGCAAAGCACTTCTGTTTTGAGGAAAGAAATAAATGGAACTGAACCTTACATTTTTGTTTTTTTTTTGGGCTTAACACAAGTTGCTGTCACATTTTTTTAGGATGGATTTTTACCACCAGGCCCAGAGAGATTCTTGTCTTGTGTTGCCAAATATTTGTTAATGCAATCAGAGCAGATAGGTGGTAATTGAATTAGTCGCATCTGATTCTACCACCTGTTGTTTTGGAACTTCTTGCTACTCGTTGCACATCTGCTAGTAGACCAGTGTAACTGTTGCCTGTGCTGTATTTAAAACGCTGCTGTGCATCTGGTCAAGTGTTGGCATTCTGAAACTGTCCTGCTTGATCAAAGATAGAATGTAAGCATGTCTGAGAATGGCAAGACAATGCTAAGAGTCTGACATGGACAGGAAAGTCCTGGTTGAGCAGTGGTATGAAGGAAAGGAGTCCTCTTGCTGGAGCACTGGCAGAGGAGATCATGCCAGCAGACCCTGACAAGCCAATTAGAGATGACCAATCCAGTCGGTGCTGTCCTAACTGTGGTAGAATGGCTGGCAGTGCTGTAAGAAAGTTACTGATCTTCTCTGCTCTGCCAGGTTAAGTAAGTGACACGACCTTCACTCTGTCACCTCAGGCTCATTCTATCTTTGCCACAGCACACACCTTCTGCCTCAGCTCATGCTCTGCCAGTCGCAGTATCACCAGCATCTTCCCTGACTGGCTGTCAGCCTCAACTTTCCACATCACCAACTTGACTCTGCCTACTCACTTCACCAAAGCACCCTACCGTCTTTCATCTTACTCAATCCAGAACTTGCACTTCTTCCTGAAGAAGACAACCCACAGTAGGGTAAAAAGGGCCCGGACGAGTGGAGGGTTGCCCAATGTTTGGTCTCTCGCCCATAAGTGGAGAGAATCCTGGCTGTCACAGACAGAACTGGGACTGCTGTAGAGATGCCAAAGTGCCAAATGATAAGTGGCATTGTTCATTCCCCTACAACTCTGAACTCCATCTGCCAGGGTTAAATGTAAGCAACAGAACTTACCATTTTAGACTGTAAAAAGATAGATCAGGTTACTTTTGTAGTTTGTATGAAATTTAAATACAGTGGATGTTCAGAGATTTGGGGGTTCAGCTGCATAAATTTTTAAAATGTCAAGAGCCTGTACAGAAAATAATCGAGAACTAATAGAATCCCAGCCTTTACATCTAGAGGACTGAGTACATGGATGGAGAAATGACTAGCTCCCCAGAAGCCATCTCTTCAACCTCCAGGATCGAATGCACTGAGGCCTGAGAAGCATCGGCATGGCTGAATGCTGTGCCCACCACCTTCACCTTGGAGACAGACACCCCAAGGAGGATGTTAGTGTCAGAAATCTTATGATTACAATCTGGCTAGCACCTCACTGAAACCTCTAACTGCCTGAGGGGAGGGAGAATAATGCACTAGGCCACTGGCAAATCTGATGATTACTGATGACCAAGCACTTGTTCAGTCCTAGACAGGAGAGGACCTGGTGGTGTCAGCATGCAGGGACTTCATCCATGTGCACAGGGAAGAGTGACTGACAGATAGGTTGGATGCAATTGACCTTGTCCAGAAACTGCAGCAGCACAGCAACTCATTCAATTGTCTGGCTCCATGGACCCACTAGTAACTGCTACAGCAAGCCAAGTCCAGCACTGAGGGTTTGCTAGAGAAGCCGCACAGCTCACTCCATTGTCCCAGCCGTCGTCACCACATCTTCACTCCTGATAACCAGAGGTCTGGGGAACCTGGTGTTCCACCATGTGACCCTTCCTCACGAGAAGAAAGAATGGTGCCAGGAGGCACCCAACCAGAAGAACAACCAAATGTGGGTCTGTCAGAAATTTTCTCCAGGGACTTGAGTTGGTTGGACCTTTCACCTGCACCCTTGGAAGTTTTTTAGATGAGGGTGGTTCACATGATTCTGTTAAGAGATCTCTGACATATCTGGGCTGCCCAGAACCAAACACCCTGGGGGCTGCCTGACCAAAACTCTGTGGCTAATGGACTGCATTGCAGACTCCCCACATGCAGCTGCAGAAGTAGGAAGTTTGCTAAGATGAAGTGATAGGATGAGGGAGAATTTTTATTGAAGGGGCTTTGGCACAGGTGAACTTCCACGTGTATACATTTCATTGTTTCACCTTTTACAGCTGTGACTGAGTCTCACTCTAGTTCTGAATATGACTATCAGCTTGACACAAACTTTTATGTCCACACAGGGTAGTATCATGGATTGTTAACTGTGTTGAGGCTCTGCGATAGTCATCTGTCTATGACCGTAATGGTAACGGTGACGACTGCAACAGCCTTCATGTTGAGAATACCTAGATTATGTCTTGTAGCACTATTGCTGTGCTAAATGGTCAGACTTTGAATAGATCTAGCAAGTCTAGATTGGACACCCATTAGGTTCTGTGGGCCATCAACAGCGGCAGAATTGTATTCCCATACAATCAGCAACTTCATGGCCCAGTATATCACCTACTCAAACATTGCCATCACGCCAGTGGACCAACCCTGACACAATGGAGAGTACAAGAGGGTATGCCAGGAGCAGCACCAGACATATCTAAAAATGAGGTGCCAACCTTATGAAACTACCAAACAGGACTACTTGCTTGCCAAACTGCATGAGCAGCAAGTGATAGTCAGAATTAAGCAATCTCTCAACCAATGGATCAGACCTAAGCACTGCAGTCCTGTTGTGAATGATGGAAGACAGTTAAACAAGGAGGAGGACCCTGCACAAATATCCCCATCCTCGATGGTGAAAGAGTTCAGCACATCCGTGCAAAAAGTAAGGCTAAAGGATTCGTAGCAATTTTCAGTCGCTAGTACTGAGTGAATGTTCAATCCTGGTCTCCTCCAGTGGTCTACAGATGTCAGTCTGAGCCAATTGTATTCTCTCCACGTGAGATCAAGAAACTATTGCAAGCACTTGATACCGCAAATACTATGGGCCGTGACAAGAGGGGGCATGATTGCATAAAGTTCAGCACCATTTGTTGCTGCTCTGATGCTGTAGCAGTCCAAGTTCAAATGCAACAAGATCTGGACAATATCCAGACTTAGGCTGATAAGTGGCAGTCGCTTCACAAATGCTAAGCAGTGACCATCTCTTAAAGATAATCTAATGACTGCACCTTGACATTCAATGGTGTTACCATCACTGAATCCTCTAGCTAACACCCTAACCACTGACCAGAAATTCAGCTGGACTTGCCACATAAACACAGCAGATGTAACAGCAGGTCAGAGACAATGAATAATACTCTTCTATTGACTCTCCAAAGCCAGTACATTGTTAACCAGGTACAAGTCAGGAATATGATGCAGTGTTCCCCACTTGCCTGGATGTGTGCAGGCCCCAGCAACACTGAAAAAGCTTATCATCCTGGACAAAACAACCTGCATGATTAGCACCATACCGACATGCAGCAACCTCAGAACACACTGCTGCTAGTGAGTGTCAATCTTCAAGATGCACTGTAGAACTTTGGTAAAGTTCCTCAGATGGTATCTTCCAATCCCATGACCGTTTCCATCTGGAAGGATAAGCCTTCATTATTGCTAGGCCAAAATCCTAGAATTCCCTCCATCAGGGGATTGTGGGTCAAAATGCAGGGGTTCAAGATGGCGGGTCATCCCTTTTCTTTATCAAGGAAACTCTGATGGCCAGTGATGCACATGTCCCACAAGTGCATGGAAAAAATTGCATGTTGAGGAAAAGAGGGCCAAAGACTTGATAGTTAAGA
This sequence comes from Stegostoma tigrinum, assembly GCF_030684315.1. NCBI lineage: Eukaryota > Metazoa > Chordata > Chondrichthyes > Orectolobiformes > Stegostomatidae > Stegostoma > Stegostoma tigrinum. The sequence continues at coordinate 57,107,359 of NC_081362.1, forward strand.
TTTGAAAAAAAGTGCAGCAGCAAGCAATGTTCCCTTTAACTGTTTTCTTCATGCATGGTTTCTTTTTTATCAATGGATGGTACCTTTTCAATTTTGCACACAGCGTCTTAAATAGGACATCTTGTAAGAGGCCATGTTATCCTCGGAGTGCAGTTGGATGCATCTGCAGATAACAGGAAACATTGGCGGAAATTTTAGGTTGCCTGATTAGTCGAGTTTAGGGTTGTGGCTGCTAAGAGTAACAAGGAAGCATTTTGAGAGACAATGGAAATGGACACTGGGACATGCTAAGTTTGAGAGGCTGGTAGTGAGAATGAGTAGAACATAGAACAGTACAGCACAGAACAGGCCCTTCAGCCCACAATGTTGTGCCGACCATTGATCCTCATGTATGCACCCTCAAATTTCTGTGACCATATACATGTCCAGCAGTCTCTTAAATGACCCCAATGACCTTGCTTCCACAACTGCTGCTGGCAACGCATTCCATGCTCTCACAACTCTCTACGTAAAGAACATGCCTCTGACATCCCCGCTATACTTTCCACCAACCAGCTTAAAACTATGACCCCTCGTGCTAGCCATTTCTGCCCTGGGAAATAGTCTCTGGCTATCAACTCTATCTATGCCTCTCATTATCTTGTATACCTCAATTAGGTCCCCTCTCCTCCTCCTTTTCTCCAATGAAAAGAGACCGAGCTCAGTCAACCTCTCTTCTTAAGATAAGCCCTCCAGTCCAGGCAGCATCCTGGTAAACCTCCTCTGAACCCTCTCCCAAAGCATCCACATCTTTCCTATAATAGTGCGCCTAGAACTGGACGCAGTATTCCAAGTGCAGTCTAACCAAAGTTTTATAGAGCTGCAACAAGATCTCACGACTCTTAAACTCAATCCCCCTGTTAATGAAAGCCAAAACACCATATGCTTTCTTAACAACCCTGTCCACTTGGGTGGCCATTTTAAGGGATCTATGTATCTGCACACCAAGATCCCTCTGTTCCTCCACGCTGCCAAGAATCCTATCCTTAATCCTGTACTCAGCTTTCAAATTCGACCTTCCAAAATGCATCACCTCGCATTTATCCAGGTTGAACTCCATCTGCCACCTCTCAGCCCATCTCTGCATCCTGTCAATGTCCCGCTGCAGCCTACAACAGCCCTCTACACTGTCAACGACACCTCCGACCTTTGTGTCGTCTGCAAACTTGCTGACCCATCCTTCAATTCCCTCGTCCAAGTCATTAATAAAAATTACAAACAGTAGAGGCGCAAGGACAGAGCCCTGTGGAACTCCACTCACCACTGACTTCCAGGCAGAATATTTTCCTTCTACTACCACTCGCTGTCTTCTGTTGGCCAGCCAATTCTGTATCCAAGCAGCTAAGTTCCCCTGTATCCCATTCCTCCTGACCTTCTGAATGAGCCTACCATGGGGAACCTTATCAAATACCTTACTGAAGTCCATATACACCACATCCACAGCTCGACCCTCATCAACCTTTCTAGTCACATCCTCAAAAAACTCTAAGGTTTGTAAGGCATGACCTACCCCTCACAAAGCCGTGTTGACTGTATTTGATCAAGCCATGCTCTTCCAGATGGTCATAAATCTTATCCCTCAGAATCCTTTCTAACACCTTGCAGACGACAGATGTGAGACTTGCCGGTCTATAATTGCCGGAGATTTCCCTATTTCCTTTCTTGAAGAGAGGAATTACATTTGCCTCTCTCCAGTCCTCAGGTACGACTCCAGTGGAGAGCGAGGATGCAAAGATCTTCGCAAGTGGCGAAGCAATTGCATTCCTCGCTTCCAAAAGCAGCCGAGGACAAATCTGATCCGGGCCTGGCGACTTGTCAATCTTAATGTTTGACAAAATTTTCAGCACATCAGCTTCGTCTATCTCTATCCATTCCAGCATGCACACCTGCTCTTCAAAGGTTTCATTCACTACAAAGTTGGTTTCTTTCGTAAAGACAGAAGCAAAAAACTCATTTAGGGCTTCCCCTACCTCCTCAGGCTCCACACACAAGTTCCCTATGCTATCCCTGATCGGCCCTACTCTTTCTTTGACCATTCTCTTATTCCTCACGTAAGTGTAAAATGCCTTTGTGTTTTCCCGGATTCCTTCTGCCAAGCCTTGCTCGTGCCCCCTCCTGGCTCTCCTCAGACCATTATTGAGCTCCTTCCTTGCCTGCATGTAATCCTCTCTAGCTGAACTTGACCCTAGCTTCCTCCACCTTATGTAAGCTACCTTCTTCCTTTTCACTAGAAGCTCCACCGCTCTCGTCATCCAAGGTTCCTTAATCTTACCCCTTCTTGCCTGTCTCAGAGGGACATATTTACTCATCACTCCCAACAACTGTTCCTTAAACCGTCTCCACATGTCTATAGTTCCCTTACCATGGAACAACTGCTCCCAGTCCATGCTTCCTAAATCATGTCTAATCGCATCATAGTTTCCTCTTCCCCAATTAAATATCCTCCCATTCTGCCTAATCCTCCCCTTCTCCATAGCTATGTAGAATGTGAGGCAGTTATGGTCACTATCACCAAAATGCTCTCCCACCACAAGATCTGATACCTGCCCTGGCTCGTTTCCGAGCACCAAGTCTAGAATGGCCTCTCCCCTCGTCGGCCTGTCAACGTACTGCGTTAGGAAACCCTCCTGAACACACCTTACAAAAACAGCTCCATTCAAATCTTCTGCTCGAAGGAGGTTCCAATCAATATTAGGAAAGTTAAAGTCACCCATTACAACAACCCTACTGCGTACACACTTTTCCAAAATCTGTCGACCTATGCTTTCTTCAATCTCCCTGCTGCTATTGGGGGGCCTGTAGTAAACCCCTAACGAGGTGACTACTCCCTTGCTGTTCCTAATTTCCACCCATACTGACTCAGTAGGCAGATCTTCCTCGACACAGGAAGCTTCTGTAGCTGTGATACCCTCTCTGATTAGTAGTGCTACACCCCCTCCTCTTTTTTCCCCCCCGTCCCTATTCTTTTTAAATGTTCTAAACCCTGGAAGATCCAGCAACCATTCCTGCCCATGAGAAACCCATGTCTCTGTTATGGCCACAACATCATAGCACCAGGTACTGATCCATGCTCTAAGTTCATCACTTTTATTCCTGATACTCCTTGCATTAAAGCAAACACTTTAACCGATCCCTTGGTTCCTTCCCAGGAAAATCCTTCCCACTAGCTGGTCTACCTCTTGCTACTGCCTCACCTGCATCAACGCTCACCTCTGGTATACAGCTCAGGTTCCCACCCCCCTGCCATACTAGTTTAAACCCTCTCGAACTACTCGAGCAAACCTTCCACCCAGGACATTGGTCCCCTTCCAGTTCAGATGCAACCCGTCCCTCTTGTACAGGTCCCACCTTCCCCAGAAGGCATCCCAATTATCAACATATCTGAAGCCCTCCCTCCTACACCAGCTGCGTAGCCACGTGTTCAGCTGCGCCCACTCCCTGTTCCTCACCTCACTATCTCGTGGCACCGGTAGTAAACCAGAGAACACTACTCTGTTCGTCCTGCTCTGCAGCTTCCATCCTAACTCCCTGAAATCACTTTTTATATCCTCAAACCTATTTCTGGCTATATCATTTGTGCCAATATGTAACACGATTTCTGGCTGTTCGCCCTCCCCTTTTAAAACTTTATACACCCGATCGGATACGTCCCGGACCCTGGCACCAGGGAGGCAACATACCTTCCGGGAATCCCGATCTTGCCCACAAAACCTCCTGTCGATTCCCCTAACTAACGAGTCCCCTACCACGAGTACTTTTCTATTCTGCCTCCTTCCCTTCTTTGCCACAGTGTCAGGCTCAGTGCCAGAGAACTGACTACTATGGCTTTCCTCTGGTAGGTCATCCCCCCCGCCCCAGCAGTATCCAAAACGGTATACTTATTGCTGAGGGGAATGCCCACAGGGGATCTCTGCACTGTCCGTCTGTCCCCTTTCCTCCCCCTAACTGTAACCCATCTATCCTCGACCTGAGCCTTAGGAGTGACCAACTCCCGATAACTCCTCTCAATTACCCCCTCTGCCTCCCGAATGATCCGTAGTTCATCCAGCTCCAGCTCCATTTCCCTAACACGGTTTTCAAGGAGCTGTAGCTGGGTGCGCTTCCCGCTGATGTAGCCAGCGGAGACGTGTGCCACATCTCCCAACTGCCACATTCTGCAGGAGGAGCAAGCAACTGCCCTAGCATCCATACCCCACTTATCTGAACACCCACTCAGTACTAAAGCAGAAAGCTTACGTCAAGTAATAATAACAAATTAATAACAAACTTATGTTCAATAGAGAAAGTTTAGAATGAACCTTACCTTTTTAACTAGGTTAGAGGAGGAGGGCGGGTGGGAGACACTACAGTTGTAGAGTCTCGGGTTTAGCCGCCTTGCTGATATATATGGTCACTGCTTTCCTTCCCGGCTGCCCCTCTGGTCCTCGTCACTTCCTCTGGTGCTCCTGCTCCTTCTCTGAAAGAGGAAAAAAAAAACACCGCTGCCCGCTATCGGTAAGTAATTTTAAAAATAAACTGCTTTACCTTAGCTGCTGTCTTCCGGGTCCGTCTTGCCTCCGCTGCTGCTCGCACTCAAAATCCTAGGAGGAGTTATATGAAGGAAAGATTTAATATGGGCTGTGGGTGGGGGAGGGAGTGAATTCAGAGGAGCTAAAGCAAGAGAAGAAATGAGTTCTGAAGATGGAAAGATGCAGTTTGGACGTTTAGGGCGTATAATTTAGTGAGATGCCTATGGTGAGGATTAACGTGAGAGAAGATACCACGGTTTTAAAGGAGAGTTTATAAAGGGAGGAATGGTGAGTAGTTTGACACAGGACAGAGCCAGTGGAGTATAGGAAGTGAGATGAAAGCATAAGTTGGTGGATAAAACCCACACTGACACTGTACAGATTTGGCAAGTGATTTCTCACAAGCCTTGTTTACTGGTGAGGCTTCACTTGGGTAAAATTTTTGGCAGGAAGGGACAGTGATTATTGGTCTAGTGACTAAGTCAAATGGGCACAGATGGCTCAAGTGACTGACTCAACAAAGAGATCAATAAGATTAAGATTACCCCCGCAGGACCAGACATAAATTGCTAAGATTTATAACTTGTTTGTTTGTTCTCCTCTTTCAATCCTTTGTTGCTTAATCTAATGTATTTCTGTAACATACCCTAATCACACAACTGATCTTTCCTCCTGAACTGTTCTTTCTACTAAACCCAGTCTGGTATACCTATCTTTCAGTCCACTGTTGGCAGCTCTGCTTTCAGCTACTTGGTCCCCGTACTCTGTAGTTCTGTCCCTGAGCTCTTGGCCTTTCCATGTCCCTGGGCTCCTTTAGGATCCTTGTTTTTTAAAAAAAAAATCAGTTCTTTAACAATGCTTTACTTCCTCCCACCTAACTTTCTCTGGGTCAGGGTTTTTAATTTAAAGCAATTCGCGATTATAGATTTTAGAAACTTCACATAAATGCTAAGTGTTATTGTGGTATTTCTCAATCATCTCTAAAGTAGCAAGGCACTTTGGTGACCTGGATTGCACAATGAGGCTGTACACTTTCCTGCTTTTGTAATGTGGGTTTATATCTATGCTGTAAATAAAAGTTCATACAGCAATAGTAGTGTTTTCAATTTCAAATTAACAAACATAGTTACAGGAGAATGCTTGTTAGAGAACTCCTTTTCTGAATTGATTTTTTCATTTTTTTGTTTTTTTAGCTGTTTAACCAGACACAGCCTCCAAGCACCGTTAGCCATCGGAATATTGCACATCAACGATCCTCTTTTATATTTCCATGGCAACAAGAACAGACTCCAAGTCACCAAACCTCTCGTTCACTAGAAACCCCTTTGAAGAAAGGTGTTGCCATGAATTTTCAATGGGACCAAGAAGAAACTCCCTTAAAGCATTGTCCCAAATCACTGCAAAAGACTACCCAATCAACAAGCTGGCTTAACAGCACGGACAGCTCTAAGCAGGAGGACCAACTGAAGTTACAAAATCAAGGTATTGTAGTGACCAAAAATAATTGCTCATAACTAACCATTTTGAGGAAAAACTGCTTTCGGGAACCTTTTTGCAATTCTTAAAACCATGAGGATCACAAGCAGCGTTCAAACACATATTATACCCTATTTGACTAAATGTACTTCTCAATTTGTCCTTCTAATTCTAATCTTTGAGGCATCCTGAATGTTCTTCAATTTCTTACTCTTTGTTAACATGCTTTCTTCAACCTAAGTAATGCACCCTGAATTCAATTTTAGAAGTGAATCCTGTACTGCAGAAGGATAAATCTTTTTTTTTGTCTTTCTTACAGCAATATATTAAGTGTCCAGGAAATAAAAGTGAAATCAGCATTCAATGTAGCGTACACTTGTGCCCCATGATCCATAGTGACCACATCTCAAAATCGCCTCTTAGTGGGACTGCTTTATACTTCTGTCATCCATCTAAATTGACATGATGGCTTTTCAACCTTTCCTCATCTTTAAGCCAGCCACAACATGTTGGGTGCAGAAGTTCTAATTTTTTTGCATGAATACTAGCATCGTACCTTGCATGATTTGGTTAATGATTTTCAGCTTCTGGATGATTTAAATTTTCTGTTTCACAATTTACACTCAGTGGAACTGTCATGGTATTGCTATCAGTGTAAGAGTGGATTGTCCCTAATTTCTACAGAGAAAAATGGATTTTAATAATGAAGATTTTGCTGTCTAAGTCCTTAAATCAGTCATGAAGCTGTCATATTATTGGCCAGTTTAAATTTAACTATGCGTTCTTATCAAATGTTATGAATAGGAGCAGGAGTAAGTCATTCTGAAGCCATTATTGTGCTCCATTTAATAAGATCATGACTGATTTTCATTTTTAACCGTAAATCCAAATACTGACCAACCCCTGATACCTTTTCAACCTCTTGCTTGCCACAAATCTATCTACCGAAACCTTAAAATACTCAAGTTGATGTTTCATTACCTTTTTTGGAAAGTAAGTTCCAAAGACTCATGGACATCTGTGAGGAAATATTTTGCCTCCTCTCTCAATTGCCCAATTACTAACTTTTAAACAGTGATTGCTAATTCTACATTCTCCTACATCCCCTCAACATCTATCCTGTCAAGATCCCTCCGGATCTCTTACTTTAACCAAGTGGTCGCTTCCTTTTATAAATTCTCAGAAAACAGCCTAGCCTGTCCAACCTTGCCTCATAAGACAAAAGCCGTTACATGTAATAGTTGAGTAAAGTTCTTCTGAATTGCTTCTAACATGTTTACGTCCTACCTTTAAATTGATCAATACTGTTCACAGAAATCCGATGTCTCATCAGTGCTCCATAATGAAGCATAACCTACTTTTCAAATCAATTCCCCTCACGATAATTAACATTGTTAGTTTTCTTAATTACTTGCTTTCTTCCAGCCTAACTTTGTGACATAAGCAGTAGGATACCCAGAGCCATCTGCAGTCTTTAACCATTTAGACGACATGTCCATATTAGCAAGGAGAATAAAAAAGCAATTTTACATTTTCCCACATTATACTTCCATTTACCATATAGTTGACCACTTATTTTAATAAGACTGAAAGCATAACTGATAAGCCAGCACTTTAAAAAAATTGTTAATATATTTATTTTAAATTTCTATTTCCACATAAGATATAACCTGAAATTAATAAATTCCACAAAGATTCATTTTATTGAATTGCTAAGTTTTTAAAAAAATAAATATTTGAAACAATACATTTGAATAGAAGCTTTGGATCCAACCGCCTGTGATTAAACTGAATTCTGCAATTGCACACCCTACCGGTGCCCTTGTGTTTTTGAAGTATTTCAGTGCTAGCTGTTATATCGCTCTTGCATGAAATAGTTTTAATAGTTGAGATGTTTCAAGCAGAGTAAATGATTAAATGCTGTACTGCAGCAGTACTTAATTTATAAAGCTGAAACGTGTGCACTTTTTTTTCGAAGACCTGCAAAGTAAAGTTTCGGATCTGGAATTTCGACTTAAAGCTCAGGAGAAAGAAATCAAAAATCATCTGAACAAACTTCATGAAATCCAGTTCCAGTTTGATAAAGCTAAAATAGATCTTTCAGAGAAAGAACAAAAACTCAGTAAGTCCAGAGATGAATTGACCAAGGTAACAGCACAGTGTGAGCAAGCCAGTACTAAGGTACAGTAGGAACTATTAATTCACTTATGTTAATTTTTCAGACTAGTAAATTCTATGATAATGTAGCTAGTTGGTTTAATTTTATTCAGTTTTTAAAATCCATAACTGTACAATATTCTTAAATGAAAGGTACTTGCTTGAAATTGAATCATTTTCCAATTTTATTTTGTCTTACCTTGAGCGTTACATTGAATCTCCTGCACAAAACAACCATTGACCCAACTGGCCCATGCCAACATTATGCACACGTGAATCTTGTCTCCACCACCACCACCACCACCACCTCCTCCTCCCCGTGAAATCAGTAAATTCCATTGTTGTTACAAGATTATCTAGCTATCCCCTTTAAATTATATTTCCTTCCAATGTTCTTTGTAATATTGCATTCCACATTTTTGCCATTCTGGATAAAGAAGGGTCTCCTAATTTCCCTGTGGGATTTATTAGTGACTATCTTATATAAATGATCTCTAGTTTTCCACCTCTTCAGAAGTAGAGACACCTTTCTCTATTGTTACCCAATCATAACAAGTACGATCTTAATGATCTCTGTCAGGTCACCGCTCAGCTGCTTTCTTTCAAAAGTTTACTTACCAGTTCTGGTGTTACCTTTTTTAAAATATTTCTTTTTGCACAATATGTCAACTGCTTCTGTATTTTTATAATATGACCTGACCTGTATATATCATTTCAAGTGTGCCCAAATACAATTAAGTTAACTTCCCTGACTTTTTAATTTTGTTCTTCTAGAATTCTTCTTTGTTCCCTGATGCTTGGTTGCTTTACCTCATGAACTTAATAAAGCTGAGTTGCTTCTTTTATTTGCTTATTTGAGTGTATCCAGTTATAAACAGGTGAGAAGGAAAAGACTAGCTTTGCCCTTTTCCCTCCTTTGTCTGACTATAAGAAGTGTTTGAATTCTTTAGAAGTATGTCAATTCAATATGCAGTTGATTTTATACTAGACAATTATCCTTGAGTTAGATCAGTAAAATTAAAGTTTTATTTCTAAAAGGGTGAATTTATACACTTTATACTATTCCCCAGTAATGCAGAAAAGAAATATAATTTTACAGAGAATCAGATATTAAACAGTGCCAAGTTGGGAGTGTAGATTCAAATATTGGAAAGTCAATAAAGATTCATAGATTCCTACAGTGCAGTAACACTAATTCACTAATTATATCTACCTGTTTTAGGTTCTTATTGAGGCAGTTGGCTTACATTAGTGCCTGGTATGTCCCCTTCTCCTCAAGTAATTTTTTTTGGCCAGGATCAAAGTTTTCTTTAAAATTTTAATGTTTGCAGCAAGGTAGTTTTCTGTCTGATTTTTAAAAGTCCCAATTCGGGTGCATTCTTGAGACTTTTCTAAAGGAAAAACGAGACCGATGTAAATGTAGTCAATTCCTGTTGTTCTGCCTGCCAGTAGTTATATATTCAAAGAGCTGGTTCACGTGATCTAACCCTGTGCCAGTTTTCTGTTCCAGTAAATATAGAATATCTTTTACAGCTTTTCTTCAGTCGCCATTATATGGCTGAATGATTTTTAAAAAATATATTTTAAGATCACATGTCCCAATCATTACTCTTGAATGATCCATCCTCCAACCTGACAAGATAAGGAGCTGTTCACATCTTCAAGGGTGCCATTGTCTTTGTTAAAGTTTTTCCATACCACTTGATGCGGGCACAAAGTCTGTCTTCACAGGTGAAAGTTAACAGCTACTTTGAGTCAGACCCCTTTCCCTTTGTTAGTAGTTACATAAACTGTTTTGTTACATACGTAAATTGCAATTTACATTGTTTTAGTTAATGTGCCATATAGGCCATCTTCATGACAATTCCCTGATCCCTTAATTTTCCAATATCAACAGAAATTTATTCATTTGATTTTATTCAAAACCTGTGAAAATTCAGCTGGAAACTGTGTTGCACTTTTCACACTACTACAATTTCTTTTATAGCACGTTGCATTTATTGTTTATTTATATATTTTACTTCGTTTTATTTATAGCAAGGTGCATTTCCAGTTTGCCAAACCAAATTTGAGATATTTCACTTTGTCTTATCATTATTCACCACTTGTATACATGAAGATGTTTCTTCTGCATGTTTATCTAATTTTATTTTTAATCAAAGCCGCAAAATAATGTTAGTGAAGTTTCATTTATCATCCTTTTTCTGAATTTACTTAATGCCTTTTCAAAAGGTACAAATGTCCTATCTGGAGAATGAGTTTGAAACTATTCCATTTGAGACATTGCTTTTTTCAGAACTAATTCTTTAAAGCTGTATGCATGGATTTAAAAGCCGTAGCTGTTTAACTATGAAAATTGTATATGGCTGGATTCTGAAGTTGCAGAAACTAAGACTGGCAATCTCTTCTTGTTTTCACCATTGATAATCACAAGTAAGGATTGAAAAATGGGAGGTTAAGTCTCTCTAAAATAGTGAACTTAATCCAAAAGATAAATAACATTTTGTTTTAGAAAAAAAAAAATACAGCCTTAAAAATCTGAGAAAGCAAGAACTGCAGATGCTGGAATCCAAGATAACCAAGTGTGGAGCTGGAGGAACACAGCAGGCCAGGCAGCATCAGAGGAACAGGAAAGCTGACATTTCAGATCATCAACTTTCCTGTACCTCTGCAGCCTGGCCTGCTGTGTTCCTTCAGCTCTATACTTAGTTATCTTAGCCTTAAAAATCTAATCTTTTGCTATCTCTCAAAAAAATTGAAAGCTGAAAATGTTAATATTGCATTTGGCAAACTTAGCACAAATATGTAAACTGAGGTGTTAATAGAAGTGGATCAGCTTGATAAATTGTTGCGGGTGGGGTGAGTGGTGTTTTTCACCTATACTCGTGAGGTTTTGTTTTTTTTTGCACTGCATTCCCACTCCTGTCAGATCAGTGACAGGAAGATTCCAGCCAAGATCTTCAGCTAAGAATAGAAGATTAATTTGAGCAAAAAAGTAAAAGCATTTTTTCCAAATTTGATGAGGATAGAAGCTATAACTGCGACAACACTTGTGAAACTAACTTGTCTATTGTTTTGGGTATAAATCATTTTAAATCTTAAAAGAAACCTCGATTACACATGTTATGCATTATATTCCACAAACCTAAACTTAAATTATTTCTTTCTTGCATGTATTTGTGGCCAAATTCATCCCAGGGTATAGAAGTCCCATCCATATTTTTTTTGTTTCTGTTTTTGTAGTGTCTGATGGTTGAACAGAAGTTGAAGCAGGTATCTGATGAACTGAGTTGCCACAGACAAAATGCTGAAAGTACACGACGAAACATGGAACACAAGTTAAAAGATAAGGAAAAGGATTTCCAACAGGTGATTAAAAATGCCGTAGTATGCAAAATTAGAGTTATTTGAAATCAAAACCTTCTCTGGTAAAAGCATGCATTGTAGTTTGAAGACAAAAGCAATTGTTGGTTTTTATGCACTTTCCGTGTATCTGGTACTTGTGACTGGGGGTTCAGTCATGATGTGAAGAAAACCTAAAGGAAATTCATCTACTAACCTAACTTGATGAATGTTGCCAAAGATAGGGTGGAAAAGTGAGAAGTAGTACGTCCTTTACCAAAGCAAGAGCGTCACTAACAGAATTTTTAAAAAAGTACTTAAATATTATCAAACATTTGGGGCAAACTTAAAATAATGTGCTACTGAAGAAACTAAATTCTGTTTTTAGTTACATAATTGAGCACTCTAGAATTACTAGAAAAATGACTTTAGAATATTTTTAGATGGTTTTTGCCTGGTGCAGATATGATGGACCAAGGGGTTGTTATAGATCTCTATCAGTTTGATTCTGCATGTTTGGCATCCTAAAAATATGAATGGCTTGGATGCTACACACTTCAGTGGTGGGTTTAAATGCTGCCTGCCTGCCATTTTGAGTGACAAGCGAAGAAGTGGCAGCTAGTGTACCCTTGGAGCTTTTGATGTTCTTAAATGGGCAACTAATAGCGACCATCCTGCCAGTGCAACCATTTTACCTGCACTGGGGGAGGTCCAGCTACGTGATAAGTTTTATAGCCAGCAAAAGCATGGGGGCTGCTGAAGAAAATCTATACTGTTGGGCACCGTGCCCATCAGAGACAACCCCCATATCTCCTCCAGATTATGTTTCCTTCTCTACTTGGTCCATCTGACCTCATGGCCTATGACCTTCCTTACCAGTGATTCTCAGCCTGGCCTAGTAATAGCCTGGATTGACCTGCCAATGCAAGTTTGTCTTTGTTATTAGATAACAAGGTATAGAGATGGATGAACACAGCAGGCCGAGCAGGAAAGCTGACGTTTTGGGCCTAGATCCTTCATCAGAAATGGGGGAGGGGGAGGGGAAGGGGATTCTGAAATAAATAGGGAGAGAGGGGGAGGCGGATAGAAGATGGATAAAGGAGCAGATAGGTGGAGAGGAGACAGATATGTCAAAGAGGTGGGGATGGAGCCAGTGAAGGGGAGTGTAGGTGGGGAGTTAGGATGGGGATAGGTCAGTCAGAGGAGGATGGCCAAGTCAAGGAGGCAGGATGAGGCTGGTAGGTAGGAGATGGGGGTGGGGGCTGAGGTGGGAGAAGTGGATGGACAGGTCAGGGAGGCAGGCTGTTTTTGGGATGCAGTAGAGGGAGGGGAAATTTTGAAGTCCACCTTGATACCATTGGGTTGCAGGGTTCCCAAATGAAATGAGGTGCTGTTCCTGCAACCTTCAGGTGGCATCGTTGGAACGCCTACACTCAGTTTGCAACAAAAGACTGTACCTCCCAGTCTCGCACCATTTCAACTTCCCTTCCCACTCCTTGGGCGACATGTCCATCCTGACCCTCCTCCACTGCCACAACGATACCACCCGAAGGTTGCAGGAACAGCACCTCCACTTCACCTGGGAACCCTGCAACCCAATGTTATCAATGTGGACTTCATAAGCTTCAAAATCTATCCTCCCTCAACCGCACAGCTTTACTGGCTCCATCCCCACCTCTGTGTCCTGTCTGTCTCCTCTCTACCTATCTGCTCCTTCATCCATCTTCCATCTGCCTTCCCCCTGCCCCCAACCCCCCTCTCTATTTATTTCAGGATCCCTTTACCCTCCCCCATTTCTGAAGAAGGGGTCCCGACCCGAAACATCAGCTTTCCTGCTCCATTGATGCTGCTTGGCCTGCTGTGTTCATCCAGCTTTAACCTTTATCTGATTCTCCAGCATTGGCAGTTCCCACAATTTCTCATCTTTGTTATTCCTGCCAGTAATCCCAGCAGTGGACAGTGATTCTTTGTGGTGCTGCTGGGAATACAGAGCTTCCGTCTTTCTCGCTCTCCTAAGACCGGTCTTTCCCTGAAGTTAGGGCAGAAGTCTTGTGATCTAGCAATTAGTGCTGATTCCGATCATAAATTGCAGTGGTGCAGCCAACAGTATGGTGCGCAGAGATAATGGGAACTGCAGATGCTGGAGATTCCAAGATAATAAAATGTGAGGCTGGATGAACACAGCAGGCCCAGCAGCATCTCAGGAGCACAAAAGCTGACGTTTCGGGCCTAGACCCTTCATCAGAGAGGGGGATGGGGGGAGGGAACTGGAATAAATAGGGAGAGAGGGGGAGGCGGACCGAAGATGGAGAGTAAAGAAGATAGGTGGAGAGGGTGTAGGTGGGGAGGTAGGGAGGGGATAGGTCAGTCCAGGGAAGACGGACAGGTCAAGGAGGTGGGATGAGGTTAGTAGGTAGATGGGGGTGCGGCTTGGGGTGGGAGGAAGGGATGGGTGAGAGGAAGAACCGGTTAGGGAGGCAGAGACAGGTTGGACTGGTTTTGGGATGCAGTGGGTGGGGGGGAAGAGCTGGGCTGGTTGTGTGGTGCAGTGGGGGGTGGGGACGAACTGGGCTGGTTTAGGGATGCAGTAGGGGAAGGGGAGATTTTGAAACTGGTGAAGTCCACATTGATACCATATGGCTGCAGGGTTCCCAGGCGGAATATGAGTTGCTGTTCCTGCAACCTTCGGGTGGCATCATTGTGGCATCCCTTCCTCCCACCCCAAGCCGCACCCCCAGCTACCTACTAACCTCATCCCACCTCCTTGACCTGTCCGTCTTCCCTGGACTGACCTATCCCCTCCCTACCTCCCCACCTACACCCTCTCCACCTATCTTCTTTACTCTCCATCTTCGGTCCGCCTCCCCCTCTCTCCCTATTTATTCCAGTTCCCTCCCCCCATCCCCCTCTCTGATGGGTCTAGGCCCGAAACGTCAGCTTTTGTGCTCCTGAGATGCTGCTTGGCCTGCTGTGTTCATCCAGCCTCACATTTTATTATCTTAGTATGGTGCGCATGCTCCTTGCTGGCTTTCTAGCTGTGGAATAGGATAGGACTACAATGATCCTTAAAATCCAGCCATTATGCTGAGATTGAGGATCAAAAAGGGCTCTATTAGCACCTATTTTTATGGACTTGGTCAACTGCCAGCATCATGCCTACATGCATTCAAATTTCTAACAAAAAGTGCACTGGACCGTATATTTACAAAGGGGTATGTACAGGCAAACTAACAACCACTGGGACAACATAGAACAGGCAAATTTGTAACTTCTATCAGTGTGTAATGATGCTTTAATCTCAATGCCATGTTTTAGTTCCACACTGCGATCTCTGAGAACCTTAGCATTGTGTGTTCCTTCATACTGTTGAGTGTATAAAATCTCCCGTTGCAAACCCACTCCATCCAAGTGTTATCCAAAGGGATCAGCAACAACTCAATAGTTAGTTGCTGGATGATTTTCTTCTGGCTGCTCCTGCAATTTCCACATTTTGGGTGCTTTTACATTATTATTTAAAGCTTCAGGTAGCCCACAGAGTGGTTTGTCAAGAACTGAAGTATAAGTTTGACTTGAAGGCTATTGCACAAACCTCTAGGTATGAGTGACCTAGTGGAGCTTCATCTGGCATTGAGCATGACTGGAGAATGCACAGTGCAGGACTAGTTTCTAGGACTGAGCCAAGGTGGGGAAATAATGGTTCTCAGCAATGGCCCTTCTCAAAGTGGCCATCATTATTTCCTCATTGCAGAATCAAACCGGCAGGTGCTGCTGCTGCTTCTCGTCTCCATCCTCCCATGCCGCTCCGTTACTTCCCACTGCTTTCTCTTGAGCGCCACCTTCGCGCTCTCTCGTGTAAAAAGGATATGTATATTTCAGTGACCTGTGATATTTTTAGGTGATTGTTATGGTTTGATAATAGACACTGACCTGACCTTTTTTGAGTGGTGGCTAACATGCAACAAATGCTGGCCTTGGCCTTGACCTTGTCCTTGATAAGGTGCTGGTGAGCTGCCTTCTTGAAATGATGCTCACACTGCTAGAGGGGTTCAGCACTTTGACCCAGTGAGGAATGGGCCAAATCTGAATGGCATGTCCCTTGGATAGAAACTTTCAGATAGTGCTGTTTGTGTATCTGTTCTGTGTCCCTCTCAACAGTACAGATCAAAGGTTTGAGATATACCGTTGAAGGAGTCTTACTGAATTAGTTCACTGCACCTTGAAGATGCTAGACATTTCTGCTAGTTTCAGTGGTGGAGGAAATGAATGTTGAAGGTCTCGGGTGGAGTGTGACTCAAGTAGATTGCCTTGTCCTGAATGGTGCTGACCTTTTTAAAGGTGTGGTTGGAGCTGCACTCAGGCAAGTAGAGAGCATTCAATTACACACCTGACTTGTGCTTGGGCAGGGTTTGTGGTGTCAGGAAGTTAGTTATTCACAGCATAATTTTCAGTCTCTGACCTGCTCTCCTAACCACAATATCAGCATGACCGATCCAGTTTCTAATCTAACTTCTAATCAATGGTGACCCCAAGATATTGATAGCAATGTTAATGCCATTTAATGTTTAGGAGAAATGGTTATATTCTGTATTGTTGAAGATGGTCATTGCTTTGCTTTGCACTTGTGCAGTATGAATATTACCTGCCACTTAAGAGTCCAAGCCCTGGATGTTGTCCAGGTTTGCTGCAGATTGAAGGGTCTAGGCCTGAAACGTCAGCTTTCCTGCTCCTAACATGCTGCTTGGCCTGATGTGTTCATCCAGCTCCACACCTTGTTATCTTGCTGCAGATTGACATGGGCTACTTGAGTATCTGAACATTGTGTGATCATCAAGAAGCATACTCACCTCTGATCTTATGGAGAGCAAATGATTAATGAAGCAACTGAAAATCATTTGGTTGAAGACCACATAGTGAAATAATTGTAGTGTTCCTACTTCTAAGCCGGGAGAGCGAGGTTCAAATTCCACCTGCTCCAGAGATGTGTAGTAATATATCTCTAAAGAGGTTGAATAGAAAATGTCTTGAGGAATTCATTGGGCTCTTGTTGCACAGTTGCAGTGCCCCTACCTTTTGGCTGGAACATCTGTTCAAGTCTCACGCCCCAACTATTGCAGTGATATGTTGTGTTTGAGACAAGTGACCTCCAACAACCACAATCATCTTCCATTGTGCTAGATATGATTCCACTGAGTGGAGAGGTTTCACCCAAGTTCCCATTGACTCCAGCTTTGCCAGGGCTCCTTGTATGGAGATACATCTGTACATTTAATCTCTGAATTTTATTTGTTTCATAGGAGCTTTCTCATCAACAACACTCACTGCACAATCTGGACCAACAATTCAGTCAAATGAAAAATAAGCTGAACCAGGAGTTGCAGCAAGCTAAAAATGATTACAATGCTCTGCAGTTGGAGAGTGATAAAGTATGTAATTTTGGACTCAACTGATTTATCTAATGTGTACAGCTTGCAGTATTGAACTATCTGAATGAATGCACTTACTGGTAAACTTAGACTCCTTTTTTGCTCAAGTTTTTTAAGCAGTAACTGTAAACAGTCTCGTTGAATTTCTGTTATGCTTAAAAGCAATGTGAACTATGATTCAAATAAAATGCAGATTTCCCATTGGTGTACAAGGTGTTTCAGAACTCGACTTACAGTGCATTCATTATAATTTCAATTTAAGTAAGGTTTAATTATTTTCAAGTTAAGAAAACTAATCTTATAAAGTACTTGCATGTTACTTAAGGACAACAAGTCATCGAAAGGTGATTAACGGTTGTTTTTTTTTGGTTGCAGGTAGCAGCACACAAACAAAAACTAGAAAGAGAACTGGACGAAATTAAGCAACAATTATCTTGTTCTAACCAAATGCTAAAGGACAATCAGACAAAGGAAAATGACTTGAAAAAAGAACTTGAAGTAAGATTTAGTAAAGAATTCAAACTTTAGAAGAATGAACAATTCTGCTTGACATTTTGGCACATTAAGTTAGTGTTGACCTCCCTTTTCTCAATATATGTATGTTCTTATTCTCTTGTGTCTACAGGCTAGACAGCAGTCAAAGAATGACACAGACTAACTCATTGTTATTCAATATACCAGTCATATCAACAGTAACTTGCATTTACATAGTCTTTAGTGCAGAAACCACTCTAGTTATATCACTGAGGCTTGAGGAAAAATTACTCTGATCCAAAGAACTTTAGAAAGTCTGAGAAGGAGCTGTTCAGCTGTGAACTTCAGAAGATACTTTAAGATTGGCAGGAAGTTGGAGAAGCTCAAAAAGGCATCTTCAGCTGCTCAGCTGGATTTGAACTGTTAACTGTATTTTCTCTCCACAGACGTTGCCAGAGCTGCTGAGATTCTCCAGCAGCCTTTTTGTTTGTTTGTTTCAGATTTGCAGATCTTTATTATAGTTTTATATCAATGCCTGAGCAGCTGAAGGTATGGTTGCAAAGGTAGGGAGAAAAGGAGAGTCTCTTGAGCAGTAAGTCCAGAACAGAGCATTTGGTTATGCAAGTCGGGGAGTTGTTGGGCTTGGAGGTTGTGTAGAAAGGTAGGGTTAACTGTGTGTAAGATTAACGCTTAAAGTTTTTTGAGCAATGGTGGAGCGAGAGAACTATTTTTTTATAGAGGATTGGAGTAACTGATGAATAATACTTGATCCAAAAAATATGGACAGCATACGGATGAACCAAAAGCCTACAATTGGGGAAGGATGGGTATCTCGTAAGAGTACAGTCGACGAGTCATATAGCATAGATACAGACCCTTTTTTAAGTCCAACCAGTCTGCACCAGCAGTGCTCCCCCACAAAACAGTTCCATCTGCTGCCTTTTGGCTCATCCCTCCAAATCTTTTACTATTCACCAACTTATTCACATGTCTTTTAA
This sequence comes from Stegostoma tigrinum, assembly GCF_030684315.1. Taxonomy (NCBI): domain Eukaryota; kingdom Metazoa; phylum Chordata; class Chondrichthyes; order Orectolobiformes; family Stegostomatidae; genus Stegostoma; species Stegostoma tigrinum. The sequence goes on from NC_081362.1 coordinate 57,125,776, forward strand.
AAGTTATAACTCTACTTGCATCCACCACTTTTTCTGGCAGTTCATTCCACGTATGAACTCTGTCAAAAAAGTTGCCCCTCTTTCCTTTTTAAATCTCTTTCCTCTCACTTTACAAATGTGCCTCCTGCTTTTGAATTCTCCATTCTAGGTCCCTTGCCAAAAGTCTTCTGTGCATTCTACCATGGAACTTCCAAACAACGGAACTCCAAACTACCATATATAGAAAGACTATACATACAGACGAAATACTCAATTACACTAGCAACCACCCCAACTCCCACAAACAGCTGTATCAGGACACTATTTAAATGAGCCACAGCACATTGCAGCAACCAGGAACTACGCAAAGCAGAACAGTGACACTTGTATGGAGTCTTCAAAATAAATGGGTATTCAAAGCATAATCCGCCATTGTCTCTGAGACAGAACACAACAGGAAGACACAACACGACCAGAATCACTTATCACCCTACCATACATCAAGGACATTTCCAAAATGACCACAAGACTACTCAATCCCTAGGTATCAGAGTAGCTCACAAACCGACAACCACTCTACAATAGCTACTGATAAATGTAAAGGATCCAATACCCAAAACCAGCAAAACTGTGGTAGTATACAAAATACCATGCAAGGACCGTGAGAAACACTGCATAGGCAAAACTGGAAGAAAATTGGCTATACAGAGACATAAACACCAACTAGGCATCAGGAGACATGACCAATTCTCACTCCTGTCACTACACACAGTGAGGAGCACAAATTTGACTGGGTCAACACATGGATAATCGCAGAAGTCAAATAGAGACACGCCAGGGAATTCCTGGAGGCCTGGTATTTCAACCGGAACTCCATCAACAAACACAAGATCTAATTCAGTGTATAAACCACTGAAACAAAACTGGAAATAACACAAATGACCCCAGCAAACGGAGGCACGTAAATAATAGACGAGGCAGAACACTGACTCTTCGCTGGAGGTGCACTGATGTTACCTAGCAGGGTGATGAAAAGTTTGCAGATGAAACCCACTGGCTCAGTGAGCATGTCTACAACCTCCCTCTATAGAATGCTGGAAAATGATCACCAATGCACTCATTATTTCTAGGGCCACTTAAGTACCTTGGGATAGAGAGCATCGGGCCTTGGGGATTTATCAGGCTTAAATCCCATTAATTTTCCTAACACTATTCCCTGACTAATAAGGATTTCCTTCAGTTCCTCCTTTATGCTTGACCCTCTGACTCCTAGCATTTCTGGAAGGCTATTGGTGTCCTTTTCAGGGAAGACAGATCTATTATTCATAATCATTGTCCATTTATGAATTTACCTCATTATTAAATGCAAGGGACCTACATTTGTCTTCACCAGTCTTTTTCTCTTCACATATCTATAGAAGTTTAGTCAGTTTTTGTTTTCTGCAAGCTGACTTTCATTCTTTTTTCTCCTTCTGAATTAAACCCTCTGCCCTCCCCTGTTGAATTTTAAATTTCTCCTAGTCCTCAAGTTGGCTGCTTTTTCTGGCCAGTTTTGTGCCTCCTCTTTGGCTGTAACACTGTTCCTGATTTTTCCCTTGTTATCCATGGCTGAGTCACCATCTCCGTTTTACTCTAACACCAGACATGGATGTAGAATTGTTGAAGTTCATCCATGCATTCTTTTTAATGTCTATCATTGCTTATCCACCTTCAACCCCTTAAATATCCTTGGGCCACCTTATCCTAGCCAATGCATGTCTCTCATCAAAAGTTAGCTTTCTTTCAGTTCAGGACCTTAGTCTCCATTTTAACTGTCACTCTATCTTAATGAAGAATTCTATCGTATTATGGTCACTCAACCCAAACAGATCTTGAACCACAATATTGCTAATTAATCCTGCCTCATTACACAATCTCAAAGGTTGCTGGAGAGCATTAGAATAATTGAGTTTGGAAGTGATTTACGCACAGATGGTGGTTTGAGTTGCAAGTGGATTAAGTCATGGTAGAGGCTGGCGGTCTTAAATTTTTTTTTCTTTTATATCCTCTGGGAGAAACTGAATAGTAATAGTTATGTGTAAATTTTTTAATGTGATTCATGTTTTTTAATTAGCTCAATTTATTCACATCAATTCCAGTTTAGAATCAAACTTTTACAAAGACAATTTTCTAATTACAGAGTATTCAAGAAGAAAGAAACTGTCTTAGTAAGCAGATTCAACAGAATTCTACACAAATTCACCAACTGGAGGATGAATTAAAGAAGACCAAACAAGATCTTAACCACTCTTGGAATTTTGGGGAAGAGATGAAAAGTAAACTCTTTAACCAATATCTTTGTAGAATATGCAAATCTTAACAAAACTGAATTAACTGCAAGTATTTCCTGTTCAGTTGATTTTTAAAACCGTTTCTTGAGCTATGTTGTAGGAGATGGATATCACTGGATTAGCAGTCCTAAAAAGAAGCATGACAAACCACGGTGGCTCATTGGTTAGCACTGCGGCGTCACAGCGCCAGGGACCTGGGTTCGATTCCGGCCTCGGGTGACTGTCTGTGTGGAGTTTGCACATTCTCCCCATGTCTGTGTGGGTTTCTGCCAGGTGCTCCAGTTTCCTCACACAGTCCAAAGATTTGTAGGCTAGGTGGATCGACCATGCTAAATTGCCTGTAGTATTCAAGGTTATGGGGCGGGGATCGGTCTGGGTGGGATGCTTCAAGGGGCAGTGTGGACTTGTTGTGCCGAAGGGCCTGTTTCCACACTGTAGGTAATCTAATCTAAATGAAAATGTTGCAAATGAAAATTATTTTCCCCAGAGAAAGCAAATAAGAGTGGGTTCGCTCCTGATCTATCGGTTTTATATGAAAAACCAACAGACTACCTTGAACCTAATTGGCCCCATAATCCTTCTGTCTTTCAGAAGAATTAGTGAAAAGGCAAAGTAAGTAAGGTAACGAAAACTGAGATCAACATATTTAGTGAGAAAGGGGTCTTAAATCTAAAGACCAAGATATAGAATCAATTTGAATGGAGCGAAGAATTGGCAAAAGGCCATTAAAGGTCACCACCAAACAGAAATGATAATATCGGGTATGATATGTCGGCTTATGTGGTAAGGCTGTTGCTGGACATTGCCACTGACCATGAAGCAATCTGCCTGCATATGTCAGGTAACCTCTGGCATCGGTTTCTCTCCCTTTCACTATGGTACCTTAAATCTGGAGTTGCAGCAGTTACATGAGCAGCAGGTAGGCAAACAATCTGATTGAAGTACTTACCTTCTCAAGGCTGGGATATTAAAAAGCAATAGAAATTCTTCACTTAATTCAAATTTTTGTATAGAGAAATTTGACTGTATTAAGATAGTAGATTCTTATGTAAGCACAAATCTTAAAGGAGTTTTTAGTCATTGTGGAGAAATTTGGCATTCCCTAAACATTAAATTAACTTTTCCAGGTCACTAAAAATATTCAGCAATAATTATGAATTTAGTATGACATTAAAAATCTGACTAAACCTCTTCTGACAAGGTTTAACTTTTTGGGTTTTTACAGCAAAATTAATGGTGTTAAGAATGGAAATTTCCATTATGATTGCATGGGGTTTACAAGTTCTTTAAAACCTCTCCACTGAACCCTATGGGCAAGTGTAAAATCATTGACAGTAAGAACCTTTTTTGTTCATTATTCTACTTTTTTTTTATTCATTCATGGAATGTGGGCATTACTGGCTAGCCAGCACTTACTGCCAGTCCCAGGTGGCACTTGAGGTGGTGAACTGCATTCTTAAACTGCTGCATTCCATGTGCTGCAGGTTGAAACAGTGCTGTTGGGGAGGTAGTTCTGGGATCTTGACCAGGGACGATGAAGGAATGGCAATAAGTATCTGAGTCAGGATGGAGAATGGCTTGGAGGGGAAGTTGAAGGTGGTGATATTCCCATTTATATGCTGCCCTGATATCTCTAGATGGCAGTGGTCATGGGTTTGGAAGGTGCTATCTAAGGATCTTTGGTGAATTTCTGCAGTGCAACTTGTAAATGGGGCAGGTTATGTGTGCTGAGTGTTGGTGTGGAGGGAGTGGATACTTGAGGAAGTAGTGCCAATCAAGTGGGCTGCATTGTCCTGGATGGCGAGCAGCTTCTTGAGTGTTGTTGGAGCTGTATCCGTCCAGGCAAGTTTTTAGATTATTTCATCACACTCCGACTTGTGCATTGTAGATGGTGGACAGGCTTTGGGGAGTCAGGAGGTGAGTTAGTCACCACAGTATTCCTAGCTTACAGCCTGCTATTTTAGCTCCTGTGCTTGTGGTGAGTCCAGTTGAATTTCTGCGCAGTGTTAACTCCAAGGATGTTGATAGTGGGAGTTTTAGTGATCATCACACCATTTAAATGTCGAGGGACAGTGGATTAGACTGTTTCTGTCTGCCTGCCTGCCTTTGGAGAAAGTTATTGCCTAGCATTAATGGCATGAATGTTATAGCCACTTGTCAGCCCAAGCCTGGATATTGTCCAGATCGTGTTCCATTTTGAACATGGACTCCTGTAACGGAGGAGTCAGGAATGGTGCTGTCATTTGTAATCATCTGTGAACATTCCCCTTTCTGACCTGATGATGGAGGGAAGCTAATTGACAAAGCAGCTGAAGATGGTAGGACTGAGGATACTACCCTTCGGATCTCCTACAGAAATGTCCTGGAACTTAGATGACTGATCTCCGAAACCATAATCATCTTCCTATGTTATTTATGATTTGAACCAGCAGAGAGTTTGAACCCTGAAGCCCATGGTTTCCAGTTTTGTTAGGGCTCCTTAATGCCACAGTGTCAAGTGCAGTCTCGATGTCAAGAGTTGTCACTCTTGCCTCACCTGCGAAATTCATCTTTTTTTGTCCAAGGCTGTAAAGGCCAGGAGTGGAGTCATTTAGCATAAGCCAAACTGGACATTAGTGAGCAAGTTATCAGCAGGTGCTGTTTGAAAGTGCTATTAATAACACCTTCCATCACTTCACTGATGACTAAGGGTAGACTGAAGAGGTAATCGGCTGGGTTAGACTTGTCCTGCTTTTTGTGTACAAGACATATCTTGGTAATTTTCCACATTGTTGGATTGATGCCAGTGTTAAACTCTACTGGAACAGTTGGACGAGCGGAGCAACCTGTTGTTGAGCACAAATCTTCAGTACTATTGCTGGAATCTTATCAGGGCCCATAGCCTTTGCAGGATCCAGTGCCCTCGGGTGTTTCATGATTTTACATGGAGTGAATCGAATTAGCAGAAGACTGATGCTGGGGACCACCAGAGGAATCTGAATTGGATCATCCACTTGGCACTTCTTCTGGTGAAAAGTTTGCTGCAATTGTTTCAGCCTCATCTTTTGCTCTGTGGGCTTTTTATGGAACTTGTTCCTCCACTAAGTTATTCAGTTTTTCTCCACTATTCACTACTGGATGTGACAGGACTGCAGAGTTTAGATCTGATCCTTAGCTCTGTCTCTCTCTTGCTTTTGCTGTCTGGCATGCAAGTAGTCCTGTTGGTAACTTCATGAGTTGACCCCTTATTTTTAGATATGACTAGTGTTTCTGCACTCCACTGGCTGAAGGAAGGATCAATGGAAAGGTTACTCTCTCCTGGAATGTTACCTCTGCTTTCTCTCCAAATGCTGCTAGAACTGCTGAGGTTTTCCAGCAATTTCTGATTTTGGTTTTTAGCATCAACCAGCTGATCAATGGTTTAGTGTGTGACATGCTGCACTATAAGGTTGCAGGTTGTGATTAGAATATAATGCTGGTGCTGTTGATGGCCTGTAATTCCTCACAGGTGTTCAGTCTTGAGATGCTGGATGTATTCAAAGTCTGTTCTGTTTTAGCACATGGAGGATATTCTCAGTGTGAAGGCAGGAGTTTGTTTGTACAAGGACAGTGCGGTGGTCATGTACAGATGCATTTGCAACTGGCATATTTGTTAGGATGAGGTCTAATGTTTTTCCCTCTTTATTGGTTCTCTTAAAACCTGCCACAATCACAGCCTAGCAGCTTTGTATTTTTGGACCTGACCAGCTCGATCAATAGTGATGCTGCTCAAAGACCCTTGGTGTTAGAAATTGGAATTCTCCATCAATTATACATTTTGCACCCATGCCACCCTCAGTGCTTCCTCGCAAAAGTTGCTAAGCATAGAATACTGACTCATCAGCCAAGGATGAACGATATGCGATTTTCAGCTGGGGGTTTCCTTGCCCATGTTTAACCTGAAGGAATGCAACTTCATGGAATCAGGGCTCAATGTTGAGGACTTCAGGGATACTCCCTTCCACCTGTGTACCACTGAGCTGCCTCCTCTGCCAGTTCTGCCCTGATTGTGAGTCAGGGCATATCTACGGTTGACGATGGTAGTAGCATCTGTAAGGTATGATTCCATGGCTATCTGTGAGTCAGCTCTCCCAGTTATGGCACTAGCCCCTAGATGTTAGTAAGGAGGATTTTGCAGGGTCGACAGGGCTGTTGCTTTGTCTTTCCTGATTCCCGGTAGCCCATTTTGGTTTCATTTCTTTGTGAGTTCGTAAGCACTGGTACAACTGACTGGCTTATTCCGCCATTTCAGATAACAGTTGAGAGCCAACCACATTGCTGTGGCAGACCAAATGTAGGCAGACCAGGTGACGAGCCTGACTGACATTAATAAGCCAGATTGATTGTCAGAAAAACCAAGCATTGTTAAATTCTTAATTCCAGGCTTTTTAAAAAAAAAAAAAAAATTGAATTCCAATTCCACCATCTGGCACGATGGAATTCTAATCTGGGTCCCCAAAACGTTAGCTGGGTTTCTGGATTAATAGTTAGCAATAATACCACTTGGTCACTGCCTTCCCTTGTCTGAGCTCCCTTTGCTAATATTTTCAGTGCAGTACTGATGGCCGAGGTTATGCTGTTTTTGTTTGAGCAGCAAAATCTGAACCACAGTTGACAGGTTTTTTTTGCTTGTTTTATTAAGATATTAGTGCATATGGATGATTTCCCACTCAGCTTGACAGAATATTATTTCAGCGTCCACTTTAGAATAATACTTTGGAACAAGACTTGTGGAATAAAGAAAATAATACGTGTAGGGTTTGGTACAAAATATATGAACTACCTCTCTGTTATAAAGAAATAGGAGGAAATTTGGCCTCATGAGCTGTTTTCTCTCTTCAGTAAGATCATGACTGATTTTTGATCACGGCCTCAACGCCATCTTATTCTCTGCTCCCATATCACAGAATTGCCTTGTAAGTCAAAACTTTAACAAAATTAGCCTTGAATATGTGTAGTGTCAGAGACTCCATTTTGCTTTCGTGATGAAGAGAATTTCCAAATATTCATTACTTTCATTTGGCTGCTTACCATCACATCCTCAATGGCATCTAGGCATGGGCTGGCCCAGCTGGCAATGCCTTACCTTCTGTGAATGAATGGATAGAAGTTGAAACAAAAATACAAAGTGTTGGAGGAAAGTCAGCAGATCTAGCAGCATTTGTGGAAAGAAAAACAGACCTCATTTTGAGTCCTGTGTTTTCGCTCCACTCCCACCAGTTTTATTTTAATGATTAAATGATGTTCAATTTGTTCGCAATCAGTCCATTTCATACAGTGGTAGTGCCACACAATGTCGAGACAGGGCTGTCATCACAAGCACTCTGTAGTATTCATTCCTAGAATTATTGTCATAGACAAAAGCATAGTGCAGATCTTGTTTAGTGAGGACAAAATCAAGACCAGTTATATTGCATGTTTATATCCTCAACACTTGCCACAGTCCCATTCTAGCAACAGTGTCTATTAGGATTTTACCTGTTTTGGTTAGCATTGGTGCTACTTTCTTGGCAGTAGGCATTAGTGTCCCTTGTGGAGTCTTTGCCCTTTTTCCCCTCTGCTGTCTATAAATGGTCCTCAACATGAATCATGAGCTGAGACAAGGTGAGGGTAGGAAGAGTTAAGCATCGACATGAGGTTCTGTTGCACGTTTTTGACCTGGATGCTGTGAAACATTGGTCAGAAGTCCAATGCTAGGTATTCAACAAGAAACTTTCCCAACTCTCTTCTACTGTGCTGTCCCTAGCCAAACTGTTCTAGCAGGGCTACAACACAGGGATAATCTACATTGGTATGTGCAAGGAAAATTGCCTTGCAAACTTCATTAAAAAAAATTCAAATAAAGTAACCAAAAAGATTTGAGGGCAGAGCAGTAGATGCTCTTTACTCTGACTTTCTAAAACCTTTGACATAGTTCTGCATGGTAGATTAATGAGTAAATTTGAATCACATGGGATTCAGGGTGAAGCTTGCCAATTGGGTATAAAATTGGCTTTATGGCAAGAGTCAGGGTGGTTGTGGAGCATTGTTTTCCATATGTTGTTCCACAGGGATTGGTATTGGGTCCACTTTTTTTTTGTCATTCATATAAATCATTTGGATGAGGATATAGGAGACATAGTAAATTGTTGGTATAGTGGTCAGTGAAGATGATTTAAGGTTACAAAGAGATCTTGATCAATTAGGTCAAAGAAACCTACAGCACAGGAATAGGCCCTTTGGCCCTTCAAGCCTGCGCCGATCAAGATCCTCTGTTTAACCAGGGATGCGGAGGCCACTCCCTGTGTGCGGGTCAGGGCTGCAGGGGCCAGTCCCTGTGTGCGGGTCAGGGCTGTGGGGGCCAGTCCCTGTCTATTTTCTAACGGTCTATGTCCATTTTGCTCCCTCCCCATCCATGTACCTGTCCAAATATATCTTAAAAGACGCTAACGTGTCTGCATCTACCACCACCTCTGGCAACGTGTTCCAGGTGCCCACCACCCTCCTGAAAAGAACTTTCCACGCATATCTCCCTTAAACTCTCCTCCTCTCACTTTGAACTCATGACCCCTAGTAATGGAGTCCCCCACTCTTGGTGGGGGGGCGCATTTGCTATCCACAAAGCTGAAGAGTTGCACATAAAGTTTAATTTAGATAAATGTGCAGTATTGCATTTTGTTAATAGAAACAAACACCGGACTGATATAATTAATGGTAGGCCCCAGGTGGTGTTGCAGAACAGATACCCAGGGGTTCAGGTACATATTTCTTTGAAATTTGTGTCAAAAGTAGACAGGATGGTTAAGAAGGCATTTAGCACACTTGCTTTCATTGTTCAAACCTTTGAGCATAGGAGGTGGGACATCATGTTGAGGTTGTACAGAATGTTGGTGAGGCCTGTTCTGGAGTACTGTTGGCAGTTCTAGTCGACCTGTTAGAGGAAAGATCATTAACCTGGAGTGGGCTCAGAAAAGATTCACCAGGATGTTGCCGGACATGGAGGGTTTGAGGTATAAGAACAGACTGGGATGTTTTTCACTAGAGCATGGGAGATTGAGAGGTGACCATATTGAGGTTTATGAAATCCTGAAAGGCATAGATAAGGTGAATTACATCTGTCTACCTAGGATAGGAGAGTTCAAAACTAAGGTGAGAGGACAAATAGATAAAAAGAACACGAGGTGCAAATTTTGAGCAGTTTGTGTGTGGAATGAATTGCCAGAGAAAGCGGTGGATACGGGTGCAGTTACAACATTTAAAGGATGTTTTGGATAAGTTCATGGTTGGAAAAAGTTTGGAGGGATATAGACCAAATGCAGGAAAGTGGGCCTAGCTTATATTGATAACATGATCGGTGTAGTCTATTTGGACAAAGGGTCTGTTTCCACGCTGTGTGACTGACTGTGTGGTTTTTGTTGAGACATTTGTTCTCTTATCCATCTCGATCGGAAAGTCCGTTTTTCTGAAATTGTTCCCCCCTTTAAATTCCCTTACAAGGGAAATGTCGTCTTTGTTTCCATGTTTTGTAAATCTCCTTCAGAATCTAATAGGTTAACTCATTGTAAACTCCCAAATCTATGGACCTAACATGATCACTTCATTCTAACGAGTTCTGAATTGTTCCAGTGTAAGTTTAGCACTCCTTTTAAATGTAAAGTCCAAACTGTTCTCTAGGTCTCTCAACAGATATGGCAACACTCACCTTCCTCTTGTACTTCAGCCCCTTTTACTATGAAGGTCAAAATTCCATTTGTATATCTGATATGCGCTGTACCTGGATTTTGATTTTCCCGTCTTATAATCTTAATGGTCTCCTCCTCCTCCTATGATGAAGAGAACTTAATTGGACAGGAGGGAGGTTGAGAAGGCAGGTACTTGCCACTTAGAAGTTTGAAAAGCAATCTCCATCAGAGTTCAGCAAACTACAGCACTTCCTGCTGTTTGGAGGCATTTAATGTGAAGGCTTTACTGGAAAGAGGTGACAAGGTGTTCTTCAGCCAGTGGACAAGATCTCCATCAATCCCTATATTAAATTCTGTACTTCACCATTTACTTTCCCATTTGTCTTTGCATTGCCAATAAACTTTGGATTCTGGATATTTGTCTTCAAAATGCCCTGTTTTACCATTTTTCCGAACTCCGTTTTCTAATGGTTGGCCAATCCTCTTATTATTATTATTATTAATTCCTGCAACACCCTGAGTCTGTTTTATCAATGCATGCTTTTTCATTCAATTTGATAACATCCTTAGCTTATGTAGTTGTGAATAGTTTGCCCTTCTCAGGATTGATTTCTCAATGGAATACATCTTGGTTGAAAATGCATGCCATAACTTAACTGTCTTAAATCTTAACTTATTTTTCATTGTCTACATGCATGGTCCATCTTTTATACTATTGTAGTTCATTTATTTAAGTTTAATCTGTGAGTTTCAGACCTAAATTTCACATCTGAAACTGAACATGAAATTCTATTATATTATGATCACTCATGCTTTGAGGATCCTTTATATGAACATTAAAAGCTAGCAGCTCAAATAGACAATCAGCCCCTAGATTCAGCTCCACCATTTAATATGATCATGGCTGATCGCATCTTGTCTTCCATTCGACTTTCTTCCCTGCTGTCCATAACCCTTCAACCCATTACTAATTAAAAATCTGTTTATCGCCTTTTTAAATTTACTCGATGCCTAGCATCCACTACACTCTGGGGCAATGAATTCCACAAAGCCACTGCATTTTGAAAGAAAATTTCTCCTCATCTTTTTTAAATCTGCTATCCCTTATACTGAAATTATGACCGCTCGTTCTAGATTGCTCCATGAGAGGAAACGTCGTATCTTTGTCCACCTAGATCCCTCTGCAGCGAAGCACTCTGATCTTTGACTCCACTCGGTTAACAAGTTGCTTTTCTAATCCTCTGAACAAAATGGATAATTTCACACTCATCCATGTTAAACTTATCTGCCAAATTTTGGCTCATATACCTCATTTGTTTATTTGTCATTTCTTAATTGCAATCCACTTTCCCTATTTTTTAGTGTTATCTGCAAATCTTTCAACAGTTCTTTCTATCCCTGCATTCCAGTCATGAATGTAGAGTCTAAATATTTGGGGCTCAAACACTGAATCCTTTGGTACCCCACTAATCACATCTGGCCAACCAGAAAAAGACCCAATTATCCTGACTCTGCTTTCAGTTGATTACTCAATCTTCTATCCAAGTGAATAAATTATCCAAGTCCGTATGACCTTACCTTTTGTATTACTTTTTGTGTGGCACCTTGACATTCCAGATATACCACATCTGCAGTGTCCCCACTATCCACCTTGCTTGTTACATGTTCAAGAACTTAGGTAAATTAGTCAAAACACAACTTATACTTAATAAAACTATGCTGACTCCAATGAAGTGTGTTTTGACTTTCTAAATGTCTTATTATTGCTTTGATTCTGATAATTCCCCGATGACATGTTAAGCTAACTGGTCTGTAATTTCCTATTGTCTGCCTTCCCCTCCGACTTTCCAATTCGTGGGACATTTCCTGCATCCAGGGAAATTTGGAATATTAAAACTGATGGATCCACTATCTCTGTTACTTTTTTTAGTAATTCTTTGTTGATCTTTAAAGTTTCACAGTCTTCCAGCCTGCCACTAGTCTTTGACGTATGGTATTCCTAGTTTTTGACTTTATATAACCTTTATCTTGCTCGTTCAGTCATGGATGTTTCTTCTCCCCTTACAATCTTTCTTCCTTTCTGGAGCCTATTTTGGGAACAATTGAGTATCTACTTAAACAGCTGACACTGCAATCGATTGTTGTACCTTTTGCTCTTCCTGCCTAATCTATTCGACCCAAATCTGTCGTCATGCCTGTTCCAAAACACATTGTTCCAAGAAACAGTTTCTTATACCCTCGATGAACATTCCCTCTCAGGTACCTTTTATCAATTTGCTGAATAAAATCACCCATGATTATTCATTTCTCACAAGTCCCTAGTATTTCCTGGTTTATACCATGGCTCACTGCGTGACTATTTTTGGGGATCTCTCGATTACTTCCACCAGGAACTTCTTTCCTGTGCTATTTCTTATCTCTACCCAGACAGATTCCAGGTCTTCATCACGAATGCTGATTTCATTTTTCATTATGGTACTCATGTAACCCTTTACTAACAAAGCTACACCACCTCCTTTTCCATCCTGCCTGTTCCTCTGAAATACTGAGTACCCTTGGAAATTCAACTCCTTAAAGTGGCTTCCTTGCAACTACATTTCTGTAATTGCCACCAAATCATATTCATTTGTCTCTTTGTGCTGTTAACTTGCTAATTCTACTCCAAATTCCAAATGCTTGCAGATACAAAGCCTTTTGGTTTGATCTATTACCAAATTCCAAACTCTTGTATGATTATTACTATGGATTAATGAAATCTCATTTATACATTAACAGATGTAAAGTAGTTTGTTCCGTGGCTTCCATATGGGGTCAGGTGCAGAGCAGGGGTTGTTTGGGTTAGATCATTAAGGTTGGTGGGGGTGTGAGTAAGCTAAGTATGGGTCCTTTAAATAGCTATTTTTGAGTAAGACCGTACATTCTATATTCTGGATTATCCTGAGTAGTTTATATAATTTCATTGGAAAGTCTGAACTCTCTAATTTATATGAAGACTTTCAGATAGAACCAGGTTTAGAGAAATTGCCCAGCAAAAAAAACCTCAACATCCTCTGCAATTCCTTTGGAGTGTGCTACAAATGGAATCCCTTAATGTTGCCATGTGCAACTTCTACCTGTACTGGAATAAACGCAGTCTGGCTATTTGAAAATACAGGCTTTTGTATTTGCTGGGTAGTGCAAGGGGTGAGGCTTCTCAAATGGGTCACCATATCTGCCTCATTCACAGTTACATTCTCCTGTCCCTTAATTCAAACTAAATGTCTTCCTCTCTGAAACACAATGTCCAAAGCCTGGACTACAGTTCATCGTCTCTAAGTCAAAGTTCCTTTTAAAATACAGAAGCTTGCTGCAGGTATGATTGTTGTGAATCAGACTAGTGTTGCCAGCTCCATGTGCTCCTACAGATACTCATTAAAAATTGTATTTTGGTGAACTAACTCGTGTTTGTAAATTTCATGAAAACTTCCAATTTCATTTAACAATGATGTGGTAGATTTCTTTAGTGTACATACAGCATTTGTAAAATTGTATAAGAGCATATTTATAACTGTAATTATGACATACCGAGGAAATCCTCCTCCTCCAAAATGAGGTCGACATAAATGGTTTTAATATTAGTTAATTCTATTGCAAGATCATTTTCATTTGTGTTGAGTATTGATTTGTGGATAAAGTTGTTGCTTTTGACTTCTGCATTCCTTTTCTCTTTATAGGTAAGAACAGTTCTCAGGAAGCTGAGATTAAAAGTCTACAACACAAATTAGATGAACAGAGCAAGTCCATGTGTATAAATATGGAAGAGCTTGAACAACAAATTTCTCATCTGAAGCAGCAACTTGACTCTGCTTGTAAGGGAATGAAAGAGAAAGAAGAAAGCATGGAACAGCTAAATATCAAAGGTCAAAAAATGACAAATCAAATTGAAGAACTAGAAAAGAATATACAATTAAAAGAAAAGGCATTTCAAGAACTGAAAGAGGAAAGTAATTCCCTGGCTCAGTGGAAGATGGAAAATATGCATGTTCTAAATACTTTTCGATGTGAAAAGGAGGTGATGAATAATAAAATTAAAGAATTAGAAGAAAATCTTGCAATGAGTTTTAAAAAAAATCAAGAACAGGAACAGAGCCTAGAAGTTTATCAGCATATAAATGAAAAGCAATCAGAAAAGCTTAGGTCAGTTGAGGATGAAAAAGAGAATTTGCATCACCAGACTGATAATCTCAAGCAAATTCTAGACAACAAAACTTCAGAGTTAGAAACACAAAAGCAGACCTTTGAAGAATTCATGAGTTCATCAAAGCAGCAAGAGCAAAAGAATGGAAAGGAAATAGAAAACCTGAACTTGAGCATTTCTCAGCTCACAGCACAGAGAGCTGAACTGGAGAAAAAATTGCAACAAGAAATTAACAAAGTTTTGAAACTTGAAGAGTCTCAGCGTGTATTCATTGCTGATTATGAAAATGTCAGTAATCTGGTAAAGTCAAAAGAATGCTTAATTGAACTTAAAGAAATGGAAATTTTGAATTTGAAGGACAACATTTTGCAGATCACAAATAATCTTGAAGGACAGCTCGCTAAAGTTGAAGCAGAGAAAAAACACGTAATGCACGAGTATGAAAAAGTTTTACTTGACAGTCTTGAAATTGAAAATGCAAAGTCAACGTTAGAAATTTACCAACATGATATCGCCCTCCTCAAGGAGCAGATTACTTCTCAAGAATCTTTACTGAAACTTGAAAGACAACAACGATCTGAGATTGAGAACAAGTGTGAAGCTCTGTTAAAACAGACAGAAGAATTTGAAGAAAAAATTGAGAAGAGAGAAAAGAAATGTGTTGACTTGCAAATAGAAATGGAACAAGAAATTCATCAACTGAAACTGCAACATGACGAAGCATTGCAAGTTATCTTGGATGAGAAAAATAAATCTGTTGAAAACATTTCACGAGAACTTGAGACCAATGCAAATAATTTGAAGTGTTTGCAGCTAGCCAATGACGAGTTAGAAGCGAAGCTGGAAGTTTGTCTTTTGTCTGAGAAGTGCATTCAGGAAAAAGACGAATTAATTAGTTTGAAGGAAGAAGAACTCCTACAGCTTTCTAAGAGAATTGAAGAACTGAAAAACTCCAACAACACTTTGATGCAGGAAAATATAGAGTTGAACAAAGTGAATTCTAGTTTCGCTGATGAAATGAAAAGAAATGAAACAATGTTGCAGGAACAGACTAAAAAATTTGAAGAAGAAGCTGCTACCAAAGAAAACTCACTCAAAGATCTTAAAACTCTGTGTGAAGAACTAAGTGTAAATCAAAGATTTCTGCAGAACACAGTAGCAGACAAAGAAAGTGACATGAAGAAATTGCTGGAAAAGATGCATGAGAAGGAAACAAGGGAAGATGGGTTAATGCATCAGTTTGGTGCATTAGAAGAAGAACTGAAACGTCTTCGTGAAAAATGCAGTGCTTTGGAAGAAAACAAAGATTTCTTGCAAATGCAGTTGCATGAAAGCTCACAGGAATTATTGATGAGAAATACAGAAGCTGAGGAGCTGCAAAGAAAACATACTGAGTGTTCTACAGAATATAATGCCAAAATTCTAGACTATGAGGAAAGGATCAAAACAATGCTTGAGGAAATAGATGGTTTCAAGTTACAGCTGCAGAAGATGGAAGAAATTGATCATTTAAAAAAGGAACTTTCTGAATCCTATGCAAGACAAAACAAAATACTGGAAGATCACAATGAATTGCTCCAGGAAAAAGAACAATTAACACTCTTGTTAACAAAGAAAACTGAAAAAGAAACCATTTTTGCAGCAGAATTAGAAAAGCTTGAAAGTGATTTGATAAGACTGCAGTCTGAAAATATTAACCACAGTAAATTAATTACAGAGAAAAATACTATTTCAGAACAATTGAAAGACACAATCAATACAAAAGAAATTGAACTTCAGAAAATTCAAGCTCGACTTCAGCTTCTTCAGATGGACCTTGAAGATAAAGAGGCTTCTTTAGAGTCTTATATTTCCCAAGTAGAACAAATGCAAAGTGAGATTAGCAGTGTGGAGAGTAAGTTTCAAAATAGTGAGGAGAAGAGGATTCTTCTGGAGAAGGAATTAACTTCAATGCAGACAGAGATGGAAAATATGCATTTGAAATTTAATGAAAGTAAGAACCAAGAGTCAGCTTTGCTGGAACAAATAACACTACAAAGACAAACAATTGAAGAGCTGCAGAGTAAATTTGATGAACAAAAAATGGATTTTGATCATCTCCATTCCTTGGAAATCCAGCTTGCTGAAAGCCAAGAATTGGGGAGGCAATGCAGTCTAAAAGAAGAGGAGATAAAGGAACTTCAGAAGAAGCTGTGTCATTCTGAACTTCGTGTAAATGAATTAATGAGTGAAAATAATGATATTGCATCTAAAATGGCTTCTCAAGAGCAGGACCTAAAAGCACAAATGCAAGTTACTTTGAGTAGTATGGAGGTTGCACTGCAGCAGAGTGAGGAGCAAAGAGCTCTTGTGCAGAAAGGCTTGAGTAATGTGCAGTCTGAATTATCGGCTATGAACTTACATGTCATTGAAAGTAAAAGTCATAATAAAACTTTGATGGAAGAAATAACTCTACAAAGGAAAACTGGTGAGGATCTGAAGAGTGAACTTGAAAAACGTAAAGAACAGGAAACACATCTCACCTCAATTGTGTCTGAGTTACAGTCTCTTATTGCAGCTTTGGAAACTGAAAAAGCATTGCTATTGAGTAAAGTAGATTTAATAAACAATGTTGCTATCCATGATCCTCAAGAGTGCAAAGTTGTAAAAGAAGTGATGATTTCATCCCTAGAAACTAGGCATCAAAACATTTCAGAAGAGAAAGAGGTGGCTGATGTTGTTGAAAATGATTCATCAGATGATAAGAAAAATCTTCTGAACACAATTGAAAATTCACCCAACTTGATTGTAAATAACCAAACAACCTTTTCTGTTGAAGATGATCACCTGATAATGAAGCCTGTGGAACTGGAAACTTGGTCTGTGACTTCTGAGCAGTCTTTTACATTGCTCAGAGAAAAATTTCAAAAACACCAAGATGCTGCAGATCAAGAAACCTGGGATTTGCATCAAACCTTAACTGCAACAAGACAAGAACTTGAATTTCTGAAGCAACAACATTCATCAGAAATTGAACAATGGCAGTTGAAGTTGACCAGTTTAACAACTGAGATGGAAATAAAGTTGGCTGCACAGAGGCAGCAAAATGAGTTGCTGTCTACAGAGTTAGAAGGTGCGAGAATCCAACTTCAGTCTCTGGACCTCAGTTCCCAGTCATTGCTGTTTACTAGCTATCATCATGAAGAGAGTACTCCGCATAAGGTGAATAATAAAAAATCAATATCATAGTAATGAAATATTGTAATATATAGTATATGGTTTACTAGTGAATAAATGTTAGTGTTTGGACCTGTTAAATTAAGTAAATGCCATAGCTCTTGAAAAATGTTCTGTTGGTTCATGAAGCAATCTTGAACCAGACACTCTAAACATGTCCTTCCTTGTAGCGGTACTAATCAAATGGCATGCAGAAATAGCAATCATAGTTTTATAAACCTTCCCTCTCAAGCGATCACAGTTAATTAATCCCATTTGTGGTAGTTTTTCCGTCACTCAATCTGAAATCAGTGAATCACAGCCTGTGAACTGTCTTCTGTACAATACAGAATGTGTATCTAACAATCTGAAATTTCATAGAATATTTTTTGTTTTGGCAAGCTGTTGACTGGTTCCATATTTTCTGCTCATCCTGCGCTCAATATTGAAAATCTTCAGAATCGACATTCAACCCAAATAATACTTACATTACTGAACTCATTTTAAAAACTTTTGCCTTGGTTTTGCATGGAATTGGAACATTTTAAACACATTGTACAGGTTTCAAAAGTACTGCCAATGCATGTATTTTAGAAGGAACATGATTACCTTTCATAATTCCCATCAGTCATTCACGACATCTCAAAATTACTTACTGATATTTTAGAACAATTTTTGTCTAAAATGTAATAATATTAAAAAAGCCCGAAATGCCAGGCATAATTTAGTACTGTTGTCTCTTATGGGATCATTTTCTGTCTTTTTTTAATGATTTGTGTATTGCTATATAATTGCAAGGTTTCATTTGTATATCATGTTTGGCATTACATAGTTGAAACCGACAATTGACTGTATTTTGTTTGTAAGGATTGATGTGTTTAACTTACAACTATTTTTATTTTTCAATTAAAGCTTATTGATTCAAAGAAACACCAAACAGAGGTGATGATCATCACTAATCAATTGGGATCTGTTAGCAGACAAAATGTGTCCCCTGATTCTAATGTACAAAGGGTGAAACAACCCACTTTACAATCTGGAACAACAAGTGAAAGCCCTGTATTTTCCAAGGACTCCACCATTTACTTTGATAATATTAAGAATGTAAGCAAGGACGTTGATAATGAACTGAATGAAAGCAATGCAAAAGAACAGTGCATAGTGCAATCAACACATTTAGGTAATGATGAAGTTAGTGGCCCAGTGGAATGCCAATCAATCCATGAAACTATTGTTGGATCTCTGTTACAATTCGACCAGGCGTCTGGCCAAATACTTCATCTGCTTCCAAATGAAGAAAATAAGAAAATAACTGAAGAGCTACTCAGTCAGATGGAGAATTTGCATAGCAAGCTAGATATCAATAAAAAAGAACTATTTAACAAAACTGCTGCTTATGCTGAGTTAGAAAAGAAAATGCTCATTCTTGAAGAAAAGAAGCTCCAACTATGTAATGAATTGAAGTCTTCTGTGCTTGAAAATCAAAATCTTCGAGACAAAGTAAATGATTTGGAAGAGCAGCTCAAAAATATTACTTTACAGTTGAAAATTGATAAAGGTAAATTGCTTGACATGACAAAGGTGTTGGAAAGCCCAGAGATGAATAAAACAGACAGGAATGAGCAATTCCTTCAACTAGAAAATGAACTGAAGCGAGCAAAATCGGATAAAGCTAACCTGGAAAAACACATTCTTGAAATGGAAGTTGATCTGGATGAGTTGCAGATCAGAAAGCAGTTGTTAGAAAAAGAACATGAATCAAGTCAAAGGACCATTTCCATTCAGGCAGAAAAGCTGAATGAGCTTGAAACAGAAAATAATGGAGTCATTCAGGAGATTAGTACTCTAGCTGAGACAAATAATGAATTGGAACAAACTAGTAAAAAGTTGAAGGAAAAAGTTCAAGATCTTGAAGCAGAGAAAATCTACAATGTTAATACAATCCGGATGCTTGAAGCTGAAGTAAAGAAACTAACCAGTCAACGACAAGTTCTTGCTGAACAAATGGAGAAAAATTCAAAGGAAAAGGAAAGCATAATCCCGGAAATTGATTGTTTGGAAAATAATTCAGTGTTGGATAGAGAAGGAAAGGAGCAATTAGAACAAGAACTAAATCTGCTGAAGAAGGAAAACTTATCTATCCTAGAGCAAACTGAAGTTCTGCGGAGCAAGTTTAATGCGGTAGAGCTTGAAAAGTTGAAACTACTCCAGTCTTTGGAGTTCTCTAAATCAGAAAAAAGTGAAATTGCAGCAAGGTTGAATTCTACCAAGGCAGAAGTGGCTGAAATGCGGCATGCTATTGAGAAACTTAAAGTACGCATTGAAGCAGATCATAGCAAACAGCAACAAATGGCTGAAAAACTTAAAATCAGTGAACGAAAAACAGACTCCCTTCAAGACAAGGTTGAGGCAGTTGAACGGGAGCTTCAGGCCTCTGAAGAAAATATGGAGCAAATGGTATTAGAAGCTGAAACTGCAAAGGAACAGGTTGAAATATTAAAGGAAGAGAAGGAAATGATTACTGAAAATCTGAAGCGATTGAAAATGGACCTCAATTCCCTCAACTCTGAGAAACAAACTTTAGAGAAGCAACTGCAACAAAGTCAGGAAAAATTAGAAACTCAGTGCATACATTCGGCAAGAAATGCTGAAGCAGCTGAAAATGAAAAAGTCAAAATGATAGAAGCCCATGAAAATTCTGTTAGTGAACTACAGTCTCACGTTTGCCATTTAAAAGAAAAGATGAAAATCTGCCAAGAAGAGTTGGAAAAATTGAGAGAAAGTGAGAAAAAATACCTCAGTCAAAATTCACATTTGGAATGTGAAAATATTCAGCTATCCAACCACGTTTGTAAAACTGATGAGCTAAATGTGGAGCTAAAATCCACAAATACAATACTAAGTAAAGATCTTCAAATAATTCAACAGCAGTTGAATTTGCATACAGAAGACAAAGAGAAACTTCAGCAACAGATTACAGATCTGGAGCAATTGAAGCAGAAAAATTCTATGGCTTTGAGTAATTTGCATATTGAAGTGGAGAATTTAAAAAGAGAAAGGAACAATTTGCAGACTGCACTAGTGGAATCTCAGGAAGAAGCGCAAGATTTGACATCCAGGTTAACGATAATGCAAAACATGAAGGAAATTTCTGAGAATCAACTACAAAATGAACTACAGGTTGCACAGTTGCAAACAACTACACTTCTTGATCAGGTAAAATGTTCTCAACAAAATATTAGCTCTTTCGTTTAAATGATTTTGTTGTTGATCACAAACATTACATCCACATTTAATGTTCTTTCCCAAATTCTCTTCAAAATCCTTTTGAATGAACATGTCCACTTAAAGCTAAAGTTAGACTTTGTCTTCACTGCATCCTGTCATTTGAATACCAATTTTGACTCCATGTTAGCATTATGGAGTAATGGAAGCAGATTCGTTGGAACTGTGGAAGCATGGAAACGGACTCTTTTGGCCCTAATCATCCATACTGATCAGGTTTCCTAAATTGAACTAGTTCCATTTGCCCTATTCCAACTAAAACCTTTCCTATCCATCCACTTGTACAAAAGTCTTTTAAATGGTTCCACATATGCATTACCCCCTGCGTGAAAAAGTTATTAATCCAGAGCTCTTCTACATCTCTCCCCTCTCACCTTAAACCTATGCTGTCTAGTTTTGGACTTTCCTACCCGGAGGTAAAGATTTTGGCTATATCTGTGCCATATCTATGCTCTTCATGATTTTGTAAACTTCCGTTATGTCACCCTTCAGCCTGTTGTGCTTCAGGGAAAAAAGTCCTAGCCTATCCAGCCTCTCCTTATAACTCAACAAATCTTCCAGTCTCGGGAACATCCCGTAAATCTTTTTTGCACAATTTCCAGTTTAATAAAATCCTTCCTATTGGCAGCTTGACCACAATTGTACCCAGTACTCCAAATGTAGCCTTACAAATGTCTTGTACAGCCGTAACATGATGCCCCAACTACCGTACTCAGTGCTGTGACCGATGAAGGCTAGCCTGCCAAATGCCTTCTTCACCACCCTGTCTACATATGAAGCCACTTTCAAGCTACTATATACCCGCACCCTAGGTCTCTGTGTGCCAACATTCCCCAGGGCCCTACCATTAAGTGTGTAAATCCTGCCCTGATTTGTCTTGCCAAACTGCAACACCTCACATTTATTTAAATTATACCAGCTCACTGACCCAGTTGATCAAGATTGTTCTTTTCAGAATTTATATTGTCTTAATTTCTTCAACTACCCTGGAACTTTCAACCTAGATTTATCAATTTAAATGGAGTTTAATTTTTAAATCTTTGTGTTTTAGTTTATATTTTATTTGATAATGTTAATTTACTGCATCCCTGAAAAAATGTTGCTGTAAATATTATGACAAATATCTCCTAGTGTGTCTATTAACTAAGATGTTTTCATTTACATTTTTGCATATTGAATGGCTTGCAATGCTTTCAGTGTTATTTGGTTATCATTGCCAAATTCTGGAGTCGCAATTTTTCTTTAACAAAAATGCTTACAAATTAAGGAAATCACCATTAAGTGAATCAAGAATTATTGTAATCAACATCAATACAAATATTAATAATCATATTCAAACAACATCAGCATTTTGAGCTAAGTATTGGTTTGCCGTATACTTTTAAAGCACCTTTGAACATGATTGCTACTTACTTCCTAACTTCCCGGTTTTTGCACATCACCTGCAAGTTATGTGTCAGGAGTGTAATGGAATACTTGCACAGATGAGTGCAGCTCAAACAACTCAAAAGGGGGTGCAAATTAAACAAAGCAGCTTGTTTGAATTGCACCCCCACGAGTGACCTTCGATATTCACTGTCCACCACTGATACAGGGTGGCAGCAGTATGTACCATCTACAAGATATACTACACTGACTCACCAAGTCTCCTGTAACAGCATCTTCCAGACCTGCATCCTCTATCACCTAGACAGGCACAAACAGCCAGTGCATTGGAATGCCATCATCTGCAAATTCCCTTTAAATCCACACATCATTTTGATTTGGAATTAGATCGCGTTCCTTCATTGTGCTGGGTCACAATCTTGTAACCATCTCCCTAACAACATAGTTGATGCACCTATTCCCAAAGCTCTGCAACAGTTCAAGAAAGATCATTACCACCTTTGTAAGGTCGCTTAAGGATTGGCAATAAATGCTAACCTAGCCAACCACACCCACGTTCTATCATTGAAGAAATAATTAAAAAATGAGAATTTATGTTTTGATAGACGAGGATGTAATAACATTGCTTGGAGAGAATATTCTTAAGGGGTCAAAAGGTGAGGCCATACAGTTAGAACTTAGAAGCAAGAAGAGGATGCTCACACTGTTGGGACTGTATTATAGACCCCTAAATAGCTAGTGGATACAAGAGGAGCAGATGTGTAGAGAGATTGCAGATACCTGTAGGAATAATGGAGTAGTATTGGTTGGAGATTTTAATTTTCCCCGTACAGACTGGGCCACCCAGAGTGTAAAAGGCTCGGATTGGGTAGATTTGTCAAATGTGTCCAAGAAAGTTTCTTAAAGCAACATGTAGAGGGCCCTACTAAATCCAGTGTTGCACCTTCCCTCCTCTTAGGAAATGAGTTTGGGCAAATGATTGAAGTGCCAGTCGGAGAGCACTTTGGGTCCAGTGACCGTAATTTTCTCAGTTTTAACATAGTTAGGGAAAAAGATAGGACAGGTCCACAGATTAAGCTGGGCCAATTTTGGGGCCATTAGACAGGATTTAGCAGAGGTCGATTGGGTGAGTCTGTTTGAAGGAAAAGGAACGACTAACAAAAGGAAGAAAAGTGTGATATCAAGAGTCCAGGGACAGTATGTCCCTGTGATGGTAAAGGGAAAAGCTGGTAGGTTTAGGGATCCCTAACTGACGAGTGAGATTGAGGCTGTGATCAGGAAAAATAAGGCATACATTGGGTTTAAGCTATTGTGCTCAAGTGAATCCCTAGGTGACTGTAAATAGTGTAGGTGTACACTTAAAAGGGAAATCCAAAGAGCAAAAAGAGGGCATGAGATGGATAAAGACAGATAAAGTTAAAGATAATTCCAAGAGGTTCTGTAGCTACACTAGAGTAAGAGGGTGGTCAGGGAGAGAATAGGTCCCCTTACAGATCAGCGTGGCTGCCTATGAATGGAGCCACAGGAGATAGGGGTAGATTTTTAATGAATATTTCTCCTCTGTGTTTATTGAGGAGAGAATCATGGATGCTAAGGAAATAAGGGAAACAAGTAGGGATGTTTTGGACTGCATACATATTACCAGAGCGTAGATATTTGCGTGGGAAGTCATTTCTGACCAATTTTTTGCAGTTTTTCGAAGATGAAACCAAGAGGATAGATGAGGGTAGCACAGTGGATGTTGTCTTTATGGACTTTAGCAAAGCATTTGACAAGGCCCCACATGGCAGACTAGTCATGAAGGTTAGGTTGCATGGCATCCAGGAAGACCTAGCTAATTGAAGTCAAAATTGGCTTGGTGGTAGGAAGCAGAGGACGATGATTGAAGGTTGTTTCTCGGACTGGAGGCCTGTGACTGTTGACTGTGACTAGTGGTGTGCCATATTGGTGGGTGCTGCGACCTTTGTAATTTGTTAATACATAAACAATATGAATGTGGATATACAAAGTATGATTATTAAGTTTGCAGATGATACAAAATTAGGAAACATTAATAGCAAGGAAGGCTATCAAAAATTTCAGAGGGTTCTTGCTCAGATGGGGAAGTTGGCCAAGGATTGGCAAATGCAATTCAGTACAGATAAATGTGAGATGTTGCACTTTGGCAAGTCAAACCAAGGTAGGACTTGTACATTAAATGGTAAGGTCCTAAGGAGTGTTGTGGAACAGAGGGACTTAGGAGCACAAGCGCATAGTTCATTTAAAGTGGCATCAAAGGTGGACAGGGTGGTGAAGAAGGCACCGAGCATGCTGGCCTTCATCAGTTGAGGCATTGAATATTGGAGTTGGGACATTATATTACAGTTGTATAAGTTGTTGGTGTGGTCGTACTTGGAGTATTGTACACAGTTTTGGTCACCCTGTTACAGGAAACACATAGTTAGACTGGAAAGTATGCAAAGACAATTTACGAGGATGTTGCCAGGACAAGTAGGCCTGAGGTATAGGGAGAGGTTGGCCTGGATAGGACTTTACTCCTTGGAACGTAGGAGAATGAGAGGTGATATTATTGAGGTGTATAAAATCATGAGGGGCATAATAGGATGAATGCATGTAGTCTTTTAAGAATTAAGAAGGACAAGAGAGGCAATTTCTTCACGCAGACAGTGGTGCATTTTTGGACTAGACTGCCAGACAAAGTTGTTGAAGCAGGCACAATAGCGACATATAAAAAACATTTGGATAGGTACAGAGGGTGGGAAGGGTTTAGAGAGCTGTGGATCAAATGTGGGCACTTGGAACTAGCTGAGTGGGCACTATGGTCAGCATTGATCAGTTTGGGCCGAAGGGTCTGTTTCCATGCTGTATTACTCTGATTCTGTGTGCAAAGGGGCTTTAAAACTAGAATGAAAACCAATACTGTGCACAAAAGGGAGAGATTAAGAGGGTGATCAATCAGACAGATGGAGAAATTGGTCATCGTAACAAGGCTGTAGACCCCGTAATCTGGGATACAACTGACTATATCATTTAGACACAAAGGAATATACTGTGTACCCCTATGGCCATGAATTTATTCGGGTAGTTTTGAA
This sequence comes from Stegostoma tigrinum, assembly GCF_030684315.1. Taxonomy (NCBI): domain Eukaryota; kingdom Metazoa; phylum Chordata; class Chondrichthyes; order Orectolobiformes; family Stegostomatidae; genus Stegostoma; species Stegostoma tigrinum. The sequence goes on from NC_081362.1 coordinate 57,150,899, forward strand.
AAGGGGAGAATGGGAAAGAAAATTGGTTAGAGGTGGAAATTTAGAGAGGGAATGTGGGCAGCTGAATACTTAATGAGCAGATTTTTCCCTTGCTAGAGGCGGTGAGAAGCGGAGATAATTGTTCAACTGTGCCCTGCAAACCCACCTCTTCTAACCACCTCTGCAATTAAGTGATCAAAAAAAGGTCTGTTGCTGGTTTTCAGGACTTGCTGACAATTAAGAGCTTCAACTTGCCACCTCCATCAGCTGCCTTCCCAACTGAGAAATCATGGCAATTTGCCTACTGATTTGGTGAGGGGCCTCCCGTGGACCTGATCTGGGGTCAATTGGAGACAGGATGGCGGTCAAGGGGGTAGTTTCTGAAAGCCACTTGCCTTTCCTTGCTCAAAGTCTCCCCCCTCTCCATACCCCATCCCACAAGAAGAAAACTTACCTTCTCACTGCTAGTCAATAGTGTAGAGGCCTGTGATTGAGTGAGATACTCAACTTCATTTGCTTTGGTGAGTTGAATCGCAGGTAGTTTGAGTTATCTCACCAGTTTGGGTTGGCATCTCAGTCACCTCTTCACATGTTACCCCTTACTTCAAAAGAAAATGGAAACTTCCAACCAGTGCTATAATAACCAACTAAAATAATTTTGAGAGATGCATGAGAGCATTTGTTGTTCCCTGAATATGTGAAAACAGAATTTACAGTTTGTAACATAGTTTACTTTTTGGACGTGCGTGAGCATTAAAAAATGCCATTATTGGCCTCCTGCAAAACAGACCCATAATATCAATGTTCCTATTAACTGTTTTGCAAAATATAAAAGCAGCTCTTTTATCCTTGTTTTCACCCCTTTTAAAGTCTTAATTTTCTCTGCATGACAGGCAAAAATTAAGGAATTAGTTTTATAAATATTCTGATTTGCTAGTTTTTAGAATGGGAATGGCAATTTATTAGCCCAGATATTACATTTGTATTGACTGCAAAAAAAAAACTGTTGCCATTCGCCATTATTGCATTGTAAAACTTACAGTTGCTTCTGCTGTCCACATGTGCAGTTAAATGAAATCAAAAAAATGTTTGACCGTTTTACCCGTCCTCTTTCGCAGGATACCCTATTAAAGTGTGGCTGTTGAGGCATAGTGATTGTGTTTTTACCTCTGGACCAGGAGGTCCGGGTTCAAGTTCCACCTGCTCCAGAGGTGTGTAATAACATCCCTAAACAGGTTAATTAAATTAATTACTAACCTATAACAGGTGCTGGATATCCTGTTTTCCCTAATTTTATAATGTGTAATGCCAAATCTTTCGATTAGATTTATTCCATAATTTTCAATATTATCACATCACTGGAGTAGCATACTGGAACTCGAGCTCTGAAATTCCTGCAGAAATAAAAATCTTATAAAAATGTCCAAAATTTCTCAATTTACATATATTTAGACCCAAGTTGGCAAAAAGTACAGGCAGGATTTTGTACTTAACATGAATTACTAGTTATTGAAATAGATTCTAGGTATAGGTGAACAATTCACTGTTGATACATAACTCTTTATAGGTAAAAGTTTAATTGCTATATAAAACTCCCCTTGTATGCACACTACAGGCACACACACAAAATAAATTGGTGTTATGGGTGAGGGAAAATCTGGGAAGGCAATTCAATCATCCCTGTCTACAGTGATAATGGGAACTGCAGATGCTGGAGAATCCAAGATAATAAAGTGTGAAGCTGGATGAACAAAGCAGGCCAGCAGCATCTCGAGAGTGGTCCTGAGATGCTGCTTGGCCTGCCGTGTTCATCCAGCTTCACACTTTATTATTCCTGTCCACAGTGTTTGCTGAGGTGATCCTTTTGGCTTGCTAAAACACGCTGCTCCATGATCTCCGTTTTCTAGGCACTTGCTTACAGGAGGCATAAATGGCTGATTAATAACTTTATAAAGTTTTGACTTATTGCTTAAATGGAACAGCAAACAGCAACTGGCTAAGGAGAATAAACTGGCTTTCCTCAGGTTTAAGGTGTTTTTACTGCTGAGAAAAAGGCACTACTTCCCGTACGGGTGGTCCAAAGGATTCTGGGCATACTATTAATTCCCATAAGTTGTTCAGCTACTTTGGAGCCAATTGCACAGTTATGGGCAGGCAGAAGGCCTTTGTCATAAACAATTGATCGCAATACCAAAAACCAATCAGCTGTATGTTGCTGGCCGAATCTCACTTTGTATGCATTCTCTGGGGCCAGTTTGCTAGCAAAATAAAAGATGCTGTATTTACAACATTTTAAAATTTATGATATTTCAGTCTCTGAGATGAAGTACTCTTGGTTTGGCTTCTTTAAAATTGATGTAAATTAAAGGTTGTTTGCTCCATTATATTTCCTGTGTGATAATTCTCCAGTCTTATTGGTAATATTGATGTTGGTAGATGCCTAGTGATTTGAAATTTGATCAACGGTGAAGTTAACTTTTTCACACCACCACCAGGCAGGAGCAACATAAGAGGTGTTCACAACTAACAGAATGGTGCTGTCAAGCCAAAATAACGTTTTGGCTATCACTTATTTAAGTACCATATCGAAAAGCATGTCTTTAACATAATAAAATGTGAGGCTGGATGAACACAGCAGGCCAAGCAGCATCTCAGGAGCACAAAAGCTGACGTTTCGGGCCTAGACCCTTCATCAGAGAGGGGGATGGGGAGAGGGAACTGGAATAAATAGGGAGCGAGGGGGAGGCGGACCGAAGATGGAGAGTAAAGAAGATAGGTGGAGAGAGTAGAGGTAGGGAGGGGATAGGTCAGTCCAGGGAAGACGGACAGGTCAAGGAGGTGGGATGAGGTTAGTAGGTAGATGGGGGTGCGGCTTGGGGTGGGAGGAAGGGATGGGTGAGAGGAAGAACCGGTTAGGGAGGCAGAGACAGGTTGGACTGGTTTTGGGATGCAGTGGGTGGGGGGGAAGAGCTGGGCTGGTTGTGTGGTGCAGTGGGGGGAGGGGACGAACTGCGCTGGTTTAGGGATGCAGTCGGGGAAGGGGAGATTTTGAAACTGGTGAAGTCCACATTAATACCATATGGCTGCAGGGTTCCCAGGTGGAATATGAGTTGCTGTTCCTGCAACCTTCGGGTGACATCATTGTGGCAGTGCAGGAGGCCCATGATGGACATGTCATCTAGAGAATGGGAGGGGGAGTGGAAATGGTTTGCGACTGGGAGGTGCAGTTGTTTGTTGCGAACTGAGCGGAGGTGTTCTGCAAAGCGGTCCCCAAGCCTCCGCTTGGTTTCCCCAATGTAGAGGACATTGGGGAAACCAAGCGGAGGCTTGGGGACCGCTTTGCAGAACACCTCCGCTCAGTTCGCAACAAACCACTGCACCTCCCAGTGGCAAACCATTTCCACTCCCCCTCCCATTCTCTAGATGACGTGTCCATCATGGGACTCCTGCATTGCCACAATGATGCCACCCGAAGGTTGCAGGAACAGCAACTCCTATTCCGCCTGGGAACCCTGCAGCCATATGGTTTCAATGTGGACTTCACCAGTTTCAAAATCTCCCCTTCCCCAACTGCATCCCTAAACCAGCCCAGTTCGTCCCCTCCCCCCACTGCACCACACAACCAGCCCAGCTGTCCCCCCACCCCCCCCTCCCCCCTCCACCCACTGCATCCCAAAACCAGTCCAACCTGTCTCTGCCTCCCTAACCGGTTCTTCCTCTCACCCCAAGCCGCACCCCCATCTACCTACTAACCTCATCCCACCTCCTTGACCTGTCCGTCTTCCCTGGACTGACCTATCCCCTCCCTACCTCTACTCTCTCCACCTATCTTCTTTACTCTCCATCTTCGGTCCGCCTCCCCCCCCTCTCCCTATTTATTCCAGTTCCCTCTCCCCATCCCCCTCTCTGATGAAGGGTCTAGGCCCGAAACGTCAGCTTTTGTGCTCCTGAGATGCTGCTTGGCCTGCTGTGTTCATCCAGCCTCACATTTTATTATCTTGGAATTCTCCAGCATCTGCAGTTCCCATTATCTTTAACATAGGATATCCTTTCTCAACAATTTTGATATTAGTGCAAATTGTGTATCATTGGTTTTCCAATTGATAATACATTAATGTGTAATCATCCACAAATGTTATAACATTTAGTTTAATAACCAACCATGACGTCTTGTAGGTTCGTGATCTTACAGAGAATAACCGTAAGCTGCAGGATGATTTGTCTGTGGCCAGTGAAAAGATTCAGAAAATGCAGCAGGAATTTGATGCAGAGAAGAATTTGATCTCAGCACAACTTGAAGAATTCAGGAATCAGACAGAAAACATTAAGGTTCAGTATAAGAAAAAGTCCAAGAATTCGTCATTTGCCAGAGATCAATATTTTCATAATTTTTTAATCAGCAAAACGTGTAAGAAGCCTCACTATTCTTTTGTGAAGCTATTTAGCTACATTGTTGCAGATAGGATGAGAGAAAATTATTGAAACCCCTATTCCTTTCCAAACTGTCTGCAATCAATAATCTTTTGAAAGGAGGGTGCGTGTGTTTTTAACCAGTGTGTGTGGATAATTTGTGAACCGGCAGCAAGTTTTTTTTTACGTGTTTAGAGTTATAAGTTTGTTTTATTTGTTTGTAAGTTCATTCTGGCATCTAACGCTACAACACTCACTCAAAATCACACACACAAGGAGAGTACAGTCGATGAGAATAGTGCACTTTTACAGGTTATAAGCAAAAGAATAGTTAATTATTCACATGATTGTCTTGTTCTGGAAAACACACATTGCAGGCCTGATGAAGAAGACGTCTTCATTCCTAAAGCGTAGTTTAGGTGAATTCAACAGCCGAAGCCACGTGCCAAACTCGTTTCAGGATTCTGTCGAAGGGATGGACTTACTGCAGGTCTCGAAATTAGTTGCTTGTAGTCTTGTTATTGGGGTCAGTTTACTGGATTGGTGGACCCATAAAGGATGCACAGATGTTCTTGCCCTTTCTGCTGCTGCCGTATCTTACGTTCTGCAGTCAGCATTTAAAGATTGAAAAGGGATAAACGTAGCTGCCTTATTACGACAATCTCTCAACTTCAGTTACTTTTCCAAATATAGTGTGCCTTTGATTGATTAGCCACATTGTTTGTTTAAAGATGCTCACCCTGAGGAGATTATGTTGATCAGCACCTTTGTTTTGAAGAAGACGCAATCAATTTGGGAATGTTTTTTCATGTTTTCAGAATTTTGTGTGATTATTTCTGTTCTCTGTTGGACAGTGAGTCAGTTTTTAAATACACAAGTCAGGTGATCCGATCTTCAGTGACCATAGAAACAGAGTAGGAGGAAGCCATTCGGTTCTTCAAGCTTGCCCCGCCATTCGGTATGATCATAGCCGATTATTCACTTTAGTACGCTGTTCCCACTTTCTCCCCATTTGCTTTGATCACAGTAGCCCTAAGAACTATATCTAATTTCTTCTTGAAAATATCCAAAGTTTTGGCTTAGGCTGCTTTCTGTGTTGAGAATTCCCCAGGCTTACTACTCTCTGTGTGAAGAAGTTTCAAATCTCACTCCATCTTTGCATCTCATTGTCCACTTGTTAAAGGAAAAGTCAATTTCAAATTTCAAAAAAATCCACATTGATAAAGTTTGTTCATTGTAAGTTAGGAGTATGACATCTTTTTTGGGCATAAGACCAAAGATAATTTTGGCTCGAGAGGTTCTTCAATTTAGTCAAAGTTGTCCAATTTCAGAAGTCCCACCCCCAAACTCATATCCACTAATTTCTGTGTAGAAGGGAGGGGGAGAATGTGATCGAGTTGTACTTTGCATATCCATGGTTCACAGAAGCTGCTACCTGTGGGGGGAAAAGTCTTCACTGAGGTATAATCTTTGCCACCCAGGTTTCTGTGATGCAACTTAAGTGTTATACTTTTCAGGAGAAGATCTAAGCTTACTGGAGTTCTTCGGGAGGTAGAGTAATCTTTTAAAGAGATGAGAGACCTTATGTATAGGTCCAGGGAAACTTTTGGAAAGGTCACTTTCCCCTTTTGAATTGTTAAAAGTTGGTATGAAAATTTGTGAAAAGTAGGTAAAGCTATTTAAGCTGTCAAGCCATTGAGGCATTAAAGTCTCTTGTCCTTTAAATTGAAACATCTGCAATTTTAAAATAAAAATGAATGCTTTAACACTGTGTGTCTGTTGACATAAATCTGAGGGATACTTTTATAGGTTTTATGCTTCAACTAATTCCACAACCTACCATTAAACTTTGCTACCTGTCAGTTCACAGTTTGATTGGTCAAATGTGTTTATATGCAGGGTTATGAGTACAGATGTTTTTATACATTTTTATGTTCTGGTAAAAGATGATGTACTTGAATGAAATGTGAGATTTTTGGAAGGGACTAGATAGTTTAAATAATTTGCACGTGGTGAATGAGATTTTGTCACTGTCTGTAAGGAAAGCTTGGAACGTGCCAGATTCAGCATGAGTCCTGAATTCTGCCTGTGGTGGATGTTGGGTTGGCATGGGCGATGTCAGGGTAAATGTGTTTATGATTGTCTATAAATTGATATAAGTGGGCAGAGGGACATAGGTTGGCATAGGGAGTGTGAGGGGTCATTCTGGGGTGGGTAGGGACGTATGTTTGCATCAGGAGTGCATCAGGCAGTGAGGTGGTTGCGGCATGAGTTGTTTTAAGATGGAGAGTGTGGAGACATGTGAAAAGTGTGCAGGCTGTTTTTGTTTTTTGTTTCATCTTCTCTTACAACTGGATTTTTTCCATGCACCTAGAAGTCACGTTGCTATGGCTGCCTGTGTACTATTTTCGGGGGAGGTTTGTTTGAGTTCTGTTAATCATCTGCCCACCGAGAGTGAAATTCAGAGCATCAAGGTCATTTTCTCCTGAGTCGGGTTTGTGGAATCAGGAATTTTTCCAACTTTAGGTGTAAAAATTGAGCCTTCTTTGCAAATTCATTTTTCTCTATTCAAAAGAGATAAATGAGCATGAGTATGATCCTATTACAATACAGAATGTGGCTTGAAATGTACAAAAGCAATATTTTTGTGATAAATTAGCCATGCGTATATTTAGGGGAGCAGGAAAGCTTTGAGTCCAAAGTCTTTAACGTGAACAACATTCGTTTTTTGTGACAGGAGAAAAATCTTTGCTTTTTTGTATCTTGAAAAATCAATTAAAGTATGGGATGTAATTATGGACAATAATGTAGACATTAGTTTTGGATGTGATGCTTTAATTGTAATTGTTTCTATTTTAAAATTGGTTTTATCTCTAGTTGCAGCTAGAAATCTGTGAATCAGAAAAATACAAGTTAGAAAAGGAGGTTGAATGTTCTCAGAATGAACTACAGATCACTGATGTCCTGAAAAAGGAACTGGATGAACATAAACTAAAACTAAAATGCATTCAAGGAGAACATGAAGTGGTGTTTAAAGATTTACAGGATCAGGTAATTTTTTTGCACCAAATCAGTTTTGATAGAAAGGTTTCGTGCTAAGACCAAGATCAAAATATTAATTTTGTGTTTAGTATTTGAAATCTTTCAAAATATAACCCTTTGTCCGATCATCCCAGTGCTTAACATCTCAAATTGCCTTGAGAACATAAATACTGTCAGATTCAAAATTAGAACTATTTTGTATGAGCAAAGTCCTATAAAATGTGACGAGAGGAACGAACCTACCATATCTGGTTGCTATCAAATATAATTATGATGTAAGGAAACCCCAAATATCATAATACATGGAATCTATCCTTCTCCAGAACAATGAAGTTGGTCAATGCTAATGAATTTCTTCCTCTTTCTGTTTACATTCAGAGTCTTCCAGTCTTTAATTGTCCTTCCTCTCAAGCCCTCTGACATTTAGTTTTCTTTTTATGTCTCAATGATCATCCCCAAACCAAAGTGTTTTTGTGGAACACTGAGCACATAATCCAGGCTGGCACCTCAGTCGAGTATAGAGGAAATGGTGCACAGATAAGTTCATTCAGAGTCCTAGTCAGTATTTCATTGGAGAAGATGAAATCTCTAAGCACTATTCGGGGAAGTGCGTGGGAGCTTTCCCTGTTTTCAGTCAAATATTGATTCTCATTGACCCTTTGGTCCATCCAGTCCATATCGACCATAATCCCAAACTAAACCATCCCTACTCACCTGCACTTGACTGATGTCCCTCCAAACATTTCTTAATAACTGAAAAATCTAGAAGTAAATCTAGAAATAAGCCTGAATCTCAGGAGCAACTGCATGATCCTTGCTACTCTGTCCACCATTTGTGTTCATATATATCGCTCTAATTTGTGGGCACCTTTCTGTGTGACCATGTAAGAAACTGCAAGATGCAATTGCATGGGTGATGGTTGGAAGTAGAATATGGTCTGGATTTTATGCCAAAAAAGGTTTTAACGGTAGGGGTATCAACCAACAGCAGAAGAGGCCCCCACTAAAAGCTGGCAGTCAGTAGTGGATTATGCTGCTTAAATGGGCCCCTTAGTTCCATCAGAGTGCCCCTCCCAAAGTTTTTATCTCCCCACACAAGACCTTCCGTCAATGGCATCTCAAACTTTAAATCCTCTCTACCATCCTGAGACGATCCTGCCATCTTGACAACTGACAAGATACTGCAGGTTTCTGATAAAAATTCTGGGGAGTTGCTGATTTCTAATTGACTGCCAACTCTGCTTTAGACAGGATTTGCTCTCACTAGGTAGAAGCTGTCCACCTCAAATCTATTAATACCCGATTAGCAATCATCTTGGCATTCTTCACCCCAATCCTTTTGCTAGGGTCGGGGTGCCAGGGAATCTAGTACATTGTGAAGAGACTATGCTTATCGCTGTGCTTGTTGAATGTGGACTTCAGGCATAAGATTGTAATCTGTTTCTAGAATGCAAAACTATCTGTTTGAATACACTGAGTATGAATTTGCGTTCCACACTCTCTGGAATGAATTGGCAAAGTAGTGAATCATTTGCTGCACCTGAAACTTTGAATGCAATTGACTGATGTCGAGGTTGCCTCTTGAACTTGGCAGGGTCAGGAATAAGCTTACCTTCTGTTTGTCAAATGAATACACTAATTTCATAGTTGTTCTTCATTAGACATTCAGGCTGGAAGTTTCTTGTTTGCCTCCTTGCTTGTGATACATTGAGCATGCTACAGGAGTTTTTAGTTCCTGCTTACACCTGACCACTTAGTTAACCATGAATAATCTGAATTAAATGCTGCTTCAGATTGACTGGATTTTAAGTATTTATTTAAGAAATTCTTTGATATAATTTTGCTTCTGCATACAGTTTTGCTGGTTCCCAGTATGATGTATCATTTTTCGTTCTTTGAAATGAAGTGGATAAGCTCCTTCCTCATAGAAGATGTGAATTCTGAGTTGTCTAAGAAAATAAATAAGCTTTTGATTGGTGAGGATACTGAAAGCCCAAAGAAAAATATTTTTCTTATTATTTTATTCAATGTTCTATTTACATGAGATATAAATAGTTATGCTTAGTTAATTAGCAATCAAAATTAGACTGGTGTAAATCATTTATTGAAATTTGTTGAGATTAAATTGTAATAATCATTTAAAATATTCTGCCTGGAAGTCAGTAGTGAGTGGTGTTCCACAGGGCTCTGTCCTTGGGCCTCTACTGTTTGTAATTTTTATTAATGACTTGGATGAGGGGATTGAAGGATGGGTCAGCAAGTTTGCAGATGACACGAAGGTTGGAGGTGTCGTTGACAGTATAGAGGGCTGTTGTAGGCTGCAGCGGGACATTGACAGGATGCAGAGATGGGCTGAGAGGTGGCAGATGGAGTTCAACCTGGATAAATGCGATGTGATGCATTTTGGAAGGTCGAATTTGAAAGCTGAGTACAGGATTAAGGATAGGATTCTTGGCAGTGTGGAGGAACAGAGGGATCTTGGTGTGCAGATACATCCCTTAAAATGGCCACCCAAGTGGACAGGGTTATTAAGAAAGCATATGGTGTTTTGGCTTTCATTAACAGGGGGATTGAGTTTAAGAGTCGTGAGATCTTGTTGCAGCTCTATAAAACTTTGGTTAGACCGCACTTGGAATACTGCGTCCAGTTCTGGTCGCCCTATTATAGGAAAGATGTGGATGCTTTGGAGAGGGTTCAGAGGAGGTTTACCAGGATGCTGCCTGGACTGGATTGCTTATCTTAAGAAGAGAGGTTGACTGAGCTCGGACTCTTTTCATTGGAGAAAAGGAGGAGGAGAGGGGACCTAATTGAGGTATACAAGATAATGAGAGGCATAGATAGAGTTGATAGCCAGAGACTATTTCCCAGGGCAGAAAAGGCTAACACGAGGGGTCATAGTTTTAAGCTGGTTGGAGGAAAGTATAGAGGGGATGTCAGAGGCGGGTTCTTTACGCAGAGAGTTGTGAGAGCATGGAAAGCGTTGCCAGCAGCAGTTGTGGAAGCGAGGTCATTGGGGACATTTAAGAGACTGCTGGACATGCATATGGTCACAGAAATTTGAGGGTGCATACATGAGGATCAATGGTCGGCACAACATCATGGGCTGAAGGGCCTGTTCTGTGCTGTACTGTTCTATGTTCTATGTTTTGGACTTTTCCAAGATAAATGCTTGTTTTCTATTATTTTTGATTTATTTTACTTTAACAGCATTAGTATTAATGTCAGAGTATTTTGTACATGCTTAGACTAAACCATTTGATGGATATTTCCTTACCAAATGCTGTCTCTAATTTGTTAGCATGAAGTTCAAGTGCAGTTGTACCAAAAGAAAATAATCGAAATGGAATTACAGCTCAGTGCACAAGACCTGGAAATCAACAAAATAAAGGCTGCAAAAGAAGAAATCAATGTTGCCTTTAAAGATGCTACCTGCAAGGTAAAACAGTGAAATCTGACCACATGCAACATACCTCTGTTAATGTAAACTGATCTCTGTTCGAAGTGGTTAAATTGACCAGGGTTTTTTAGTGCACAAATTCTGAATTTCTTGCATTTGTGCACATGTCCATATCAAACTCTGATAGCTAACCAAAGAGTACAATGTTAACTAGACATTCTTGTCAATTTTTGGGAAATTAAATTATAAATTTAGCATATTGGTTTCAAACCACATTCAGCTCAGTCCTTTAGAAAATTGTGTAAATATATTTAGTGTATTAAAGAAAACCTTAAATGCACACACACCTGGTGCTTCCACTGTCGTGCATCAAATCTGGCTAAGTATTTCTTAGATTCCTAGTACACTGCAACATTTAAAGTGCACATTCAACAGATTTGTGTTAATTACATATTGAACTAGACCATTAATAGGTTGGCAGCGGCTCAGGTACAATCATTTCAGCAAAACCGTTACACTAGCTCTTGATTTAGATGGTTCTTTTGTTAATCATAGCCATTATATTTACATTTAATGCTCTTCACCATTACATGCATAAGTCTACATTTCAGTTTTCAATTTTAGTTTAGATAAAACAGAACCTTTTCCGATCTTTGCTTCCTCCAGTTCAGCAGATCTCGGCATCACACCTTGGGAAAGATACCTTCACCTTAGAGGGAGACAATGTAGGTTTACAAGAATGATACTTGAATTTAAGGGATTAATTTATAAAGAGAGATTATGTAAATCAAGCCTCTAGAATTTAGAAGATTTGCAGGTGATCTGATTGAAGTCTTTAAAATATTAGTCGGAAAAGTCAAGGTAAACTATTTACACTAGCTAGAGATTCTCGAACTAGGGGACTTAGTCTCCAAATTAGGGCAGGATCATTCAGGACAGATGTTAGAAAGCATACACATTCTGCATACACAGTGGTAGGAGTCTGGAACTTTCTCTCATATTCGACTCTTGGTGTTAGATCAGATGTTAATTTTAAATCCGAGATAAATAATTTTTTTGTTAAGCAAAGGTATTAAGGGATATGGGCCAAAGATGGGTAGTTGGCCAGAGGTTAGCTATGATCTCATTGAATGGTGGAACAGGCTGGATGGGCTGAATGATCTGTTCCTATGTGCGTTTAGCTCCCAAACTTGGATCAGTGCGATCCTTACTTCGTGATTTACCCTCTTTGTTTTGATCTCATTATTATTATTGTCATATGTACCAAGGTACAGGTGAATAGTATTGTTTTGCATGGAAGGCAGAGTAACTGGCATGGGAAGGGTTTTTGATTTTGTCAGCTGCTTTCCTGACGAAGTGAGAAATGTAGACAAAGTCATTGGAAGGAAGGGTGGTTTGCATGATTCACTGGTGTACATTTACAACTCTTTGTAATTTCTTGCAGTCTTGAGCAGAGTAGTTGCCATACCAAGCTGTGATGCATCCAGATAGGATGCTTTCTATGGTGTATTTATGAAAATTAGTAACAGTTGTTGTGGACATGCCAAATTGCCTTAGCCTTCTGAGGAAGCAGAGGTGTTGGTGTGCTTTCTTGACTGTAGCATTGATATAGATGGACCAGGACAGATTGTTGGTAATAGTTTATCCCTAGCAACTCTAAACTGTCAACTACCTCCAGCACATCACCATTGATATGGATGGCCGTATCCTCCACTCTGCTTCCTGAAATCAACAACCACCTCCTTCATTTTATGGACATTTGAGGGCGAGATTTTTGTTTTTGCACCATTCCACTAAGCTTTCTATCTCAATCCTGCACTGTGTCTCGTCATTGTTTGAGATCCAACCCACCTCGGTGGTGTCACCAGCAAACGTGTAAATGGAGTTAGGCTGAATTTGACAACACAGCTGTGGGTGTATTAGGAGGTATAGCAAGGGGATAAATATACAGCCTATATGATTATTCTGGCCCTATCGTACTAGGTTTGTCAATTTACAAGGAAGTTTGTTTTGTAGACCTTTGATGCAATTACTCTGTGTGGAATCTTTCTAGCCGTGAATGATGTGGGATTTGGCGAGAAACTTGAAAAAATCTTGAGGTGATTTTTATTTTGAGACCAATAAGTCAGATTTTCTAACCAATTGTTGAATGTTGAGGTAAGATTCTGGCTAGTAAAGAGGCAAGAGTGGATTATTATCACTCATTATCACCGTCCTTACTATTTAATCATGTCTCATTAGTATGCAGTCTCTTATTCTCCCATCTGGTGTATAGACAATAGACACTAGACAATAATGAATGTTGGAGCAGGTATGGTTTTTCCTCTGGACATCAATCCCCAACTTCTCAGGCTATGTACCGTGAGTATTCCATGTCCATGGAAACTTGAATCCATCAAGTACCAGTTTCTCCATACTGTACTGTAAAATGGGTTGTGACTAAGGAGAGGTAAGTTGTGTGACCTGATACTCAAACACCAACAAGAGTAGGAACGTACAGGTGTTTATGCAGTGAACTGTCAGCTGTGCCATGCATGTGCAATAAGAAACATTGGATTGTGGATTCAGACTCACAGTATGTATGGTGAAGGGCAAATCTAGACTGCCAGCATTTGACTGGGTACATGGCTGAGGTTCAAAGATGGCACCAGTACGAGAGATCACAAGTAGCCAGTACTTGTGCCTATGGCGAGTGAGGGAGTTGGGCTGGCATGGATAAATATCTTAATAATGGAGTGAATTTATAGGCGAAAGTATTCCTTTCATGATGTTTGAAAAATTACTTGGCACCTTGTTGACTTTAAATCTGGCTGTCCTGCGACAAGAATGCTGTGGTGGTGACCTTAATGACTTGAGATTGTATCCTCTTGAGGGTGCGGGGATGTCCCTGCTGGCCATGGAGTCTGACCAAAAGAGGTAGCATTTCCCCTTCCTATCTGCTGTTAGACTGGCTGAATGTCCGCTAGGTGCATATTTTACAGCCACTGAGGTGAATGACGTTTTGAATTGGCCAGTTCCCCATCCACGGTTATATGGGAATCAAGAGTAGATGGGAAGGTGGTGCATTGACCGTCTGCTTTATTGCATGTGACTTCACTCTGAAACCTTCACATGTGCTGGGGAGGGGGCATAAAATTTACCCCAATATTTCAGCTTCCAGTGTGTATTTTTGCTTTTGTAAACTTAAAGAGAGAACAGTATAAATAAACTTTAGTGTCTCCTTTATCATTCATGAAAATTTTCATGTGGTTGACTACTCATATTGTTCAATTGACATCTGTGTCATCTAGAGCTGTCCCTGACTTGGCATTAGATTTGCATTAACATGAAATTCATTATTGGCTGTGGGGTCAAGAGATGTATTTAGTAGAACTTCTTCTAGTACATCCAGCAGTGGTCACTTCTGTGTTCTGGCACTGTTGGAACAATAGAGTCTTTAGCCAACCAGCTCATGATTTGAATTCACAATGTTGCTGGCTGCAAAATCTGACTGGTTTTAACAAAGGCTTCCTAAACCAATTATGTCAATATTAAAACATGACATGTTTTTTCCCAGGGTAACCTTTGGTATTGTCACATCAAACGCGTGACAAGATTTTGACACTTTGTAAAATGATCGAACTACTGTAGTGTTTAGTAACCAACCAAATGGCTATCTTTTAGGTAAATGATCAGACAGAGAATTATCATAAACTGCAGGATGACTTAACCATAGCCAATGAAAAGATTCTGAAAATGCAGCAGGACTTTGATGTGGAGAAGAATTTGATTTCAGCGCAACTTGAAGAGTTCAGACGTCAGTCAGAAAGTTTTAAGGTTCAGTATCATAAATTTCCAACATTCTGTCATTTGCAAAAGTCAAAGTTTTTTTTCCTATCACGACCAACAACAAAGTTTAAGTATGGATGTATTTTTAAAGTTAAAAAAATTATTATAAATTAGCAAACTACACTTCTTAGTATCAAGAAATTAGTTGTGACTGCAGTCTTGTATCTAACAAGAACAGCATTTCTATTTTTTTTAACAGGCAAGTGGAGGATAATTATTCATTGATTCCTTGAAAAATTAGTTAAAGATACAAGAATAAAACATAGTAATGGAAGTAATATTTTAGATATGGTTGTCTCCATTTTTAAAGTTGCCTTTAACTTTAGTTACAGCTAGAAATTTCTCAATCAGAAAAAAACAAGTTAGAAAAGGATGTTGGATATTTTCAAAACGAACTTCAGATCACTGATGTCCTCAAAAAGGATCTAGATGAACATAAACACAGACTAATGTGCATCCAAGAAGAGCATCAAGCTGTGCTTAAAGGTTTACAAGATCAGGTAATATACTCTACCAAATCAAGGCTGATAATAGATTCATCCAGAGCTAAGACAGAAACTAAATAATTAATTTTTTGTTTAATATTAGAAATCTTGCAGAAGCCAAGAACTGTCAATAACCCTGTTTCACAGCATTACAGTACATAATATGGTGAATTAACTTTAGAAAGTAATGACTGTAACACAACAAAATGGAACCATTTTGTGCAAGTAAATGCCTATTGTATGTAATGGGATGAATGGCAAGTAGTTCCTGTTTTTAGATAACTGGATGAAGCTGGAAGAATGCAGCAGGCCAGGCAGCATCAGAGGTGCAGGAAAGTTGGTCTAAACTATGGCACTCACCTATCACCATTCCATCTACCTTCCACAGCCCCACTGCTCCTGTCTCTAATTATTTCTAAGCTCCCTTACCCCTCCCTATTTCTGAAAAAGTCTCCTGACCCGAAACGTCAACTTTCCTGCTCCTCTGATTCTGCCTGGCCTGCTGTTTTTCCCTCCATCTTCACTGTGTTATCTTCGACCCCAGCATCTGCAGTTCTTGCTATCTGAGTTCCTGTTTTTAGTTATGTTTAAGATGATCTCAAGCATATTACAACTTCCTTTTATATCCAAATAATTGCACTACTTTCTGCTGAGATGAGAGTCAACGTTGTGAAACCCTTTTCTCTTTTTTTCCCTGCTTTCTGACTGTTGAGTATTTAATTGCTCTGTTTTCAAGCACCCAGATTATGTAGGTTGCTTGTCATGCTTCAACTGTAGCCGTCTCACTTCAGAGACAGAAGTTGGTAAATTTAAAATCAATTTAGAGGAGTACATAATCCATTTTAGCACCTCAGTAGTGTATGGACTGAATGCTTTCATTTTGGAGGAGCCATATTTTTGAAGAGACGTTAAATCGAGGCCCATTTGCTCAGTACGTAGAAATAAACAACATTGAGAATTATTTGCAGGAGAGAATGCAAGCTGTCGCTGTCTCTGTTTCTTTGCCGCTATTTATCCAGCAAACAACATTGCTAAAATCGGTAACCTCATTGCTGTGTGATGGTGGGAAGGAAATTAACCTTTAGCTTATATCTGAATTTGCCTATTCCTTAAGGTTGTTCTAGTTGGCAGTAACTATTAGTGATGGTCTTGGCAATAACTGCTCATAAACATACAATTTCAATCGTTTCCCAGGGTAGAGTTATGTTTCCTATTCTTTGATAGAAAGTAAGCTTTCCCATAGGGAAGATGGGCATTTTGAATTTTAAATGTTTTTAGGATTTAAGCTGCATGTTAGTGAGATTTTGTTGAAAGGTACAAAAAACACACTTTAAAGTCATGGCCAAAAAAAAAATCTTCCTTAAATAGCACATTAAAGCATTTGTTAAATGACAATATAAATATTCACAGATGATTATCAAAATTAAATCGCTATAATAATTGATTCATTGATTGCATTACTGATTTGAAATGCATTGCATTGTCAATAAAGATTAGTGCCCAAATTCCACACATTAAGATAGTAATCATGAGTCAAGCCATTTTTGAACAAAGTGATTCTGCATCCAGCAGACAATACTGCCTACACAATTTTTGTGATTCAGGAGGCAGGCTGGACTCAGGGACTCCGTATCATAAAGCAATCCTGAGGAAGAAAGTGTATCAGTGATAATGGGAACTGCAGATGCTGGAGAATCCAAGATAATAAAATGTGAGGCTGGATGAACACAGCAGGCCAAGCAGCATCTCAGGAGTGCTCCTGAGATGCTGCTTGGCCTGCTGTGTTCATCCAGCTTCACACTTTATTACCTGAGGAAGAAATGTCAGGTTTGACCTACCTCAGTTCCCTGTGACATCTATCGAGATTGGTAGATGAGTGTGAAGCCACCAACCTTGCTTCCCCTGACATCCTGCCCATACCACTCAAACGCATCCTCCCACCCATAAACCATCATTTTGACAACCACTCACTCTGTGTCCACTATATACGGAACCTTTGAGCTCAACAGTGCCATTAGAAAGTCTTTGTAATATTCTTAAACTACGAAAACAAAATCATTCAGTAATATGTGGTGCTAAAATTGTTGAGGTAAACAAATGGTGTTCCATAAACTATCCCAAGACACAGAATCCTATAAAGTAGACTTAAACCTATCAAGCTGAATAAACTTGCTGAATAAACCTTAAGAGCTGTGACAACAACCCTAATGAGCTGAATCCTTTTCTGATATTTAGAATCCAGCCGACTACTCATAATAAGATTGCATAGCTCATATTTATAAACAAAACTTCTAGAGCTGAATACACTAAGCCTTTCAAATTCATTTACAGAATTGAACCATCTGGTCAAAGTACAAAGTAGGCGAAACAGATGACTGGAAGAGCTCAGTCAGCTGCTAACAGTTTAAAGCAGAAGCAGGGATGTCAGAGCTGTCAAATAACAAAAACTTTAAATCACAGGGAACAGTTGATAGTCAAATCTGAATATCACCACTGTCCAATATACTTTTATATAATAAATAATGTAATCTAAAGCATTGTTTTTTTTTCTACTCTCATCATGCAGATCAGTTTAATGGTCATTTATCTTTTAAGAGCATCATCAATTGCTGCATTCTATACAGATACAACATACAAAATTATGACATGTGAAATGTGCAATACTTTTGGAATTTACTTGATAAAGGAGGCCATGCACCAGACTGAATATTCTTTAGCATTCACAACTTCTCTGAGCTGTCATGACGACATCTTCAAGAGTTGGCATGACTTCCATTAAAATTTAGGGTCTGAAACCCCTACACTCTCAATGCAGCTGCCAAGCTCAGGAACGCTATGTCTAGGGTTTATTCCTGTGCCCTTATTCTTTGTAGCTAATAATTGTTGATGTGGGGAAAAAACACGATGAAATGGGTCCTTACTGCCATTTTTAAAGCTCACCGGTATCCATTCTGCCATGGACAGAGTCATGAAAATCTTGTTATAAGTACCTGTTTTCTAGTATTTTTGCTTTTACTTTTATCAATGTTTTATTTCAGAAATTTTTTGTTAAAATTTACCCCAAAATCTTAATACTGCTTTGATAATTGTAAACATTGCATTTAATTTGTTAGCATAATGTTCAAGTACAGCTGGACCAAGCAAAATTGGCTGGGATGCAGAAACAGCTAACTGAACAAGAAATGGAAATTAACAACCTAAAGACTGCAAAAGAAGAAGTAAATGTTACCTTAAAAGAAGCTATCTGCAAGGTAAAACTCAGGTGAAATCTCAATAGCAGCTAATTTCTACACTTAACACTCCTCCTGTTTAATGTAAACAAATTACTGATATGAGTGTTCAAATTGTTCAGGGCTTTAGTACAAATTCTGAGAGATATATCTGTAGTTTAATTTGCATGCTGCCAAATAAAAACAAATTATACAATAGTCTAACTCAAGGGTATGACTTAAACTGGATTTTCTCGTTAGTATGCTGTTTATTTAGTAAACAGGAACAGAAAAGAAACACAAAAGAGTTTAATTTTAATATTTGCAACAGTAAAGAGCAGACAGTATTATCAGATTTACTAGATGATTAGAATGATATGTGATAGTACAAAGGAATGTAAATTCTGCCTTCCACCAATCACAGAACTGTCCTGCTTTGTCAAGATTTTTTTTCCTAGTTGCATTCTATTTTGAAGCCTATGGAAGCTCACATTTGCAGGGATTTTTAGAAATAAAAATCTGACTGCCTATCTGTCACTTTAATTTTCCTCTGTTCACAGTTAGAGGAAATGGCTTATGCTAAGTAATCCTTCTTAGTGCCCATGATCATGCATATACCGACAGTGAATATGACATGTTTACAAATGAGCATACAGGCTAATTAATTGCAATTTTTGGACAAAGAACTTAAGAGCTTAGCACATTAGCTTTTGAGCCAATGCTCATGTAGTATTTCCTTTGTAAACTTGTAGAAATGTTAAACCATGAATTGTAGCACTTCATAATCATCATCGTAGCACCCCATTGTGTGGAAACAGGACATTTGGCCCTACAAGTCCACACTGACCCTCTGAAGAGCATTCCACCAAGACCCATTTCCCCAAGTCTGCATTTCCCATAGCAGTGGACCCAACCTGCACATCTTTGAACACTATGGATAATTTAGCCTGGCCAATCCACCTATCTTGACCATCTTTGGACTGTGGGAGGAAGCTGGAGCACCCAGCAGAAATCCAGTGACGCTGGGAGAATGTGCAAACTCCATACAGAGAGTTGACCAAGGCTGAAATTGAACCTGGGTCCCTAGTGCTGAGAGGCAGCAGTGCTAGCCACTGAGCCACCGTAATGCCCTATGTCCCACATCACCATGAACTAATTGTAATTAATTGTATACAGTTGTATGCAATAGTGTGCAATAACTGGAGACTACTTTACACTTCCATGAACAGGAAAAGATTGAAAGAAACTGATAGTAGGATGGAAGTCATGTTGAGACACACAAATGGAACCAGCTGCATTGAGACATTGAAGTTTTAGGAACAAAGTTTACATGGGGAAAGAGTTCTATCCAGATGCCTTTTAAAGTGTGTTAAAATTAGTTCTACTTCTATCCTTCAACACCTGACTTCCATGATTCAGGAAGGAGAGAAATTTTTAAAAATCGAAGAGGACGTTAAAATGGTTTACAAACTTGAATGAGTGCATTTATTTGGAAAATAAAAGTATCTAAACAATTATTGAAGAATTTTTTATCAACAAAACCTTTTTTTAGGCAGAAGAACTGCAAAAATCTATGGCTAAGCTAAAAGGAGACAAGGATTGTGCTCAAAATAAACTGTTACTTTGGATGAAAAACTGTAAACAACTTGAACATGAAAAGGAGTCACTGAAAAAACACATTCAGCAACAAGAGGAGCTACTTGCACAGCTCCAGAAAAACCCAAAACTGGGTAAGTAGTCAGTAGATTAATCTACCACTTAAATAAAAGAAACATGTCAAATTTAAAAGTAATGCAGATGGTTTGGTTAGTCCTTTGAACTAGTTAACCTATTTTGGACTTATTAAAACATCTATTAATTTTGGCCTGATTCCTTTCTAGTCTTAACTTGTAAATCTTTTCTGTTGTTATTTGCTTTAATGAACAATATTTTTCATAATTGGGAAAACTTCTAATAGTTCACAATGATATCCATTTTTCCAAAGAAACTTTAAGCTTAAAAGTTAAATTATATATTATATTACGTAACAGCAGAAAACTAGCCAAAATTTGTCACACGTTGACACTACAAGGACTATTCTAGTAGCAAGCACTCCTAGCTGATTATGAGAATCAAAAACTTACACTGCTGCAATTTGAAAAGCTTTTCCGACATTGCATTCGAGGAACAAAAGGTGTGTTATTCCTTCAAATGTTTTCTTTAAAAAAAAGCTTTTAAAAAGTTGTACTGCATTCTTTTCCTTTAGCACCTTTCCCACTAAGGTGCCTTTTGAACTATGTCAGTATTTCTATCCTTAGTAACAAAAAAATTGTAAAATGAATCAGTTTTGAAGTCCTTCATCTTGCTGCTTGAAAATTCATTAATCTATACCTTAACCATTGTTAGATACATTCTCAACAGCAATTTTTAATAGCTTATAATTATTTGAATTTCAAGTTTGATTAGTGACAACTGCACCATACTGACAAATTTTCTTCCTGTTTCCTATATGAACATAAGTTTTTAAAATAGAAATATTTAGTTGTGTTCACCATCGCAAGTATGTTTTCCTGAACCAGCACTGTACCAAATGATTAAAATGAGATTATAACAGGGCCTGACCTGTTTATGGAGGAGTGGTATGAATGGTAAAATTTAAGCATATCAGATTTAACAGTAGTTATAAAATCCACTTAGCTTGTCATAACCCTGAATTTATCCAACCTTTGCGAGGCTTTCATAGATTAATAATTTTAATGTCTTGTCCAGATTCAAAGATGGATGAACTAACTGCTGAGTTGGAGGATCTAAAGGAGGCACTGGAGGAAAAAACAAAAGAAGCTGATGAAAATATGGAGAAATATTGGAACCTGATTAAAAGCAGCCATAAATTGGAGGAGGAAAATGAAATGTTAAAGAGCAGGGTGGTCTTCTTGAGCAATAAATTACAACAGTCAAATGCTCAAGAAGAGAATGGTATTGCAGAACAAGTTGCTACACCAAGATCAGTTGTACACAAGGGTGAAAAGAAGTCACCTGGTCAGTCCAACAATCAACAAAAATATCTGAAGTCTCCAGGTGTGAACCGTATTGCAGAACAGCCTGTGAATGCTTCACTGGAATTAGCTGGAAAGAAAAGTCACCAAAAGCACCCAGCTGCTCAATCAAACCTTATTGCAAAGAGAGTAAGGGGAGTTGAATCTAAGGAGGAACGAGATAAATTGAAGTCAGAAGCTTTGCAGAATTCTGCAAAGAGGACAAAAAATGATAAAGAGCATGAGATTGTTTTAAGGCCTGCTGCAAAAACTGAAACTCCATCTGAACCAGAGGGTCTTCCACATATTGTTAAAAAAGGTGAGTTTATTCAATCTCACACCTATAGAATAAATGAAAAGATTGAGATTATTACAAATGCAAACTTGCTTCTGTGGTTTTATCAGCCACTGAAACCTGGAAAATAGTTTCCTGACTTAACTTTTGCATTGATGGTACAGCTTACTAATGTCCAAAGACAAGAATTGCAAAAAAATCAGCCAAGTTTCCAGCTTGATTATAAGTGAAAAGATTTGCCTCGCTCCCTCTCTACACCACTACCACTGACATCACACAAACACCTCCTTGCCCAATCAAATGATAAAGCTTACTTAAGACTAATTTAAAAATGAATTGGCTATTTAGCTTAGGTAGGACACCAGAGTTTGCCAGGACTGAAACAATAAGCCTAATTCAAACTTTTAGCAGCAACAATAGATATGCTATACCTGATTGATCATCCATTTTTATGCTGTGCCAGGTATTCATCTATGTTGACTTTAATAGAGAGGAGAATTTTTTTATATTCTCTTATGGGACGTAGGTGTCACTGGCTCGCTGGTATTTATTGTCCATCCCTAGATGCCTTTCAGAAGTTGGTGGTGACCTGTCTTCTTGAACCAGTGTGGTAAGTAAACCCACAGTGTGTTAGGGAGGAAAGTCCAGGTTTTTGACCCAGTGACTGTGATGCATTTCTAAGTCAGAATGGTGAGTGGCATGGAGGGGAACTTGCAGATGGTGGTGTTCCCATGTATCTGTTGCCCTTGACCTTCTGCTGGAAGTGGTTGCAACTTTGGAAGGTGCTGTCTAAAGATCTCTGGTGAATTTCTGCAGTGTATCTTGTAAGTGGTACATGCTGCTGCTGCTGCTACTGAGCGTCATTGGTGGAGAAAGTGAATGTTTGATGGGCGAGTCCAGGACCGGATGATGGGTGAGTCCAGGACCAGAGGACACAGTTTAAAAATAAGGGGTAGGCCATTTAGAACAGAGTTGAGGAAAAACTTATTCACCCAGAGAGTGGTGGATATATGGAATGCTGTGCCGCAGAAGGCAGTGGAGGCCAACTCTCTGGATGCTTTCAAGAAAGAGATAGACAGAGCTCTTAAAGATAGTGGAATCAAGGGTTATGGGGATAAGGCAGGAACAGGATACTGATTGTGGATGATCAGCCATGATCATAATGAACGGTGGTGCTGGCTCGAAGGGCCGAATGGCCTACTCCAGCACCTATTGTCTGTTGTCTATTGTTTGTGGATGTGGTGCCAATCAAGCGGGCTACTTTTGTCCTGGATGGTGTCAAGCTTCTTGAATGCTGTTGGAGCTGCACTCATCCAGGCAAGTGGAGAGTATTCCATCACTGACTTGTGCCTCGGATATGGTGTGCAGGCTTCGGGCAGTTAGGTGAGCAGGTTGTTGCTAAGCAGATGCTGCTTAATACCCCTGTTGATAAAACCTTCTATCACTTTTAGTGATGATTGAGAGGGGGGCAGTAATTAGCCAAGTTTGATCTGCTTTTTATTGACGGGATATACTTGATTAATTTTCCATATTGTTGGATAGATGCTAGTGTTGCATACTAACTAATTATCATTGGTTCCTTTCCACACATATTGCATCCCCTACCTGCCACCGCCATTGTAAAGGTTAGAGTCAGCCCATATCAAGTTATTTCTTTTCGAGGTAAAATGGAGATGGATGATGAGGTTGGGTTTGTAAAATATGCTAATAATGAGACTTTTACTAATGAGACCTTTTCAGCAGAGAGCGGTGGGAGCAGGGCGGAAGTGAGGTCGGAGCAGAGAGGCTGTTGGGAAGCTAAGTGATTGCTATTTAAGCACTTGTCTCAAAGCCAGCAGTCCTCAGCCCTTGACCTTGTCCAACAGGTAAGAGATTCTTGCTCCCTGTACGGATGAAGGATAGGGCTGTGGACAGGATGAGCCAGCTGACCACAACACCATGGTGTAGAAGGCCATTCAAGATGGTGAAGCAAAAAGACAAGCAGTTGTTGTAGGGGATTCTGTAATTAGGGGAACAGATAGTATCCAATGCAAGCTGGACCAGGAGTCCCGCGTGGTGTGTTGCCTGCCCGGTGCCAGGGTGCAAGACATCTCTGACCGGCTTGAAAGGATATTGGAGCGGGAGGGGGGAGTATCCAGTTGTTGTGGTCCACGTTGGGACTAACAACATCGGCAAAGCTAGGGTAGAGGACCTGTTCGGGGATTATCAAGCACTAGGAAGGAAATTGAAGTACAGGTCCTTAAGCGTCATAATTTCCAGATTATTGCCTGAGCCACATGCCAATTGGCATAGGGATAAGAAAGTTAGGGAAATAAACACGTGGCTAAGGGATTGGTGTGGGAAAGAGGGATTCCATTTCATGGGGCATTGGCATCAGTTTTGGAATCGGGAGGATCTGTACCGTTGGGACGGTCTCCACCTGAACCGATCTGGAACCAGTGTTCTAGTGAAAAGGATAAATAGGGTGGTCAGTAGGACTTTAAACTTCTCAGTCGGGGAAGGGAAGGCGAAAGCAACAGGGAGTATGGAGTTAAATGGAAGGATAAGCAGCAGGATATTATGTGTACAAGTGGGTTTAAGCTCGAGGCAGACTAGGAATGCAGCAAAAAGGAAGGATAAACTTAAGACATCTTAGGATTTCCAATATCTCTAATAATGATAAGATAGCATTAAGGCACTTAAATGCTCGTAGTATTCGTAACAAAGTAGATGAGTTAACGAAACAAATCATCTTGAATGATTATGATGTGGTAGGCATTACAGAGACATGGTTGCAGTGAGTTCAGGACTGGCAGTTAAACATCCAAGGATTTACAACTTATCGAAAAGGCAGAGGGGTGGGGTTGGCCTGTTAGTTAAGAATGAAACTAAATCTATGGCACTGAATGACATAGGGTCAGATGATGTAGCGTCTGTGTGGGTGGAGTTGAGGAACCACAATGGCAAAAAAACCATAATGCGAGTTATGTACAGACCTCCTAAAAGTGGTCAGGACCAGGGGTGCAAGATGCACCGGGAAATAGATAGGGCATGTCAGAAAGGCATGGTCACGGTGATCGTGGGGGACTTCAATATGCAGGTGGATAGGGTGAATAATGTTGCCGGTGGATCCAAAGAAAGGGAATTCATGGAATGCTTACAGGATGGCTTTTTGGAACAGCTTGTGATGGAGCCCACAAGGGAGCAGGCTATTCTGGACTTAGTGCTATGTAATGAGCCAGACTTCATTAAAGATCTTAAAGTAAGGGAACATTTAGGAGGCAACGATCATAACATGGTAGAGTTCAGTCTGCAGTTTGAAAGAGAGAAGGCAAAATCAGATATAATCTTTTTACAGTTAAATAAAGATAATTACAGGGGCATGATAGGAACTGACGAAAATTGACTGCAAGCAGAGCCTAGCGGGGAAAACAGTAGAGCAACAATGGCAGGAGTTTCTGGTGTAATTGGGGACACAGTACAGAGGTTCATCGCAAAGAAAAGATTATCCAGGGGGAGATTAGACAGCCATGGCTGACAAAGGAAGTCAGGAAATGTGTCAAAGAAAAAGAGAGAGTCTATAAAGTGGCCAAGAACACTGGGAAATCAGAAGATTGGGAAGGCTACAAAAACAAACAGAGGATAACAAAGAGAAAAATAAGGAAGGAGAGGATCGAATATGAAGGTAGGCTAGCCGGTAATATTAGAAATGATAGTAAAAGTTTCTTTCAATACACAAGAAACAAACGAGAGGCAAAAGTAGACATTAGGCTGCTCCAAATTGATGTTGGAAGGCGAGTGATGGGAGAGAAGGAAATAGCTGAAGAACTTAATAAGTACTTTGCGTCAGTCTTCACAATGGAAGACATGAGTAGTATCCCAACAATTAAGGAGAGTCAGGGGGCAGAGTTGACTATGGTAGCATTACAAAAGAGAGTGCTAGAAAAGCTAAAAGGTCTAAAAGTTGATAAATCTCCTGGCCCCGAATGGTCTACATCCTCGAGTTCTGAGGGAGGTGGCTGAGGAAATAGTGGAGACTTTGGTTGTGCTCTTTCAAAAGTCACTGGAGTCAGGGAAAGTCCCAGATGACTAGAAAATCGCTGTTGTAATCCCCTTGTTTAAGAAAGGATCAAGACAGAAGATGGAAAATTATAGGCCGATTAGCTTGACCTCGGTTGCTGGTCAAATTCCTGAATCTATCATTAAGGATGAGATTTCTAAATTCTCGGAAGTGCAGGGTCGGATTAGAACAAGTCAGCATGGATTTAGTAGGGGGAGGTCATGCCTGACAAACCTGTTAGAATTCTTTGAAGAGGTAACAAGTAGCTTAGACCAGGGAAACCCATTGGATGTTATCTATCTAGACTTCCAAAAGGCCTTTGATAAGGTCCCTCATGGGAGGTTGCTCAGTAAGGTGAGGGCCCATGGTGTTTGAGGTGAGCTACTGGCATGGATTGAGGATTGGCTGTCTGTCAGAAGGCAGAGAGTTGGGTTAAAACCAGTAACGAGTGGTGTCCCGCAGGGTTCAGTGTTGGGGCCGCAGCTGTTCACTTTATATATTAATGATCTGGACGAAGGGACTAGGGGCATTCTGGTGAAGTTTGCCGATGATACGATGTTAGGTGGACAGGCAGGTAGTACTGAGGCGGTGGGGAGCCTGCAGAAAGATTTAGACAGTTTAGGAGAGTGGTCCAGGAAATGGCTGCTGAAATTCAATGTGAGGTTTTGCACTTTGGAAAAAAGAATACAGGTGTGGACTATTTTCTAAACGGTGAGAAAATTCATAAAGCCAAGGTACAAAGGGATCTGAGAGTGTTGGTCCAGGATTCTCTAAAGGTTAACTTGCAGGTTGAGTCTCTGATTAAGAAAGCGAATGTAATGTTGTCACTTATCTCAAGAAGGTTGGAATATAAAAGCAGCGATGTGCTTCTGAGACTTTATAAAGCTCTAGTTAGGCCCCACACCTCAGGAAGGACATACTGGCACTGGAGCGTGTCCAGCGGAGATTCACACGGATGATCCCTGGGATGGTAGGCCTAACATACGATGAACGGCTGAGGATCCTGGGATTGTATTCATTAGAGTTTAGAAGGTTGAGGGGAGACCTAAGAGAAACTTACAAGATAATGCATGGCTTAGAAAGGGTGGATGCTGGGAAGTTGTTTCCATTAGCCGGGAGACTAAGAACTGTGGGCACAGCCTTACAATTAGAGGGGGTAAATTTAGAACAGAAATGAGGAGACATTTCTTCAGCCAGAGAGTGGTGAGCCTGTGGAATTCATTGCCACGGAGCACAGAGGAGGCTGGGACATTAAATGTCTTCAAGGCAGAGATTGATCATTTCTTGATCTCACAAGGAATTAAGGGCTACAGGGAGAGTGTGGGTAAGTGGAGTTGAAATGCCCATCAGCCATGATTAAATGGCAGAGTGGACTTGATGGGTCGAATGGCCTTACTTACACTCCTATGTCTTATGGTCTGTGGAGATTATGAATAACAGCAGCTGAAGGATTTATTTTTAAAAAAATACATTTTACTACTCCAAATAGAGTATTAATTGCTGATCAGTAATGTTATCATTTTGAGATTAAAAGGTTGAACTGAAAAGAATGGACAAGCTATCTAGATTGCCTCTGAACAGATATGTAATGGCAGATGTGGAAAATACAGAATTCCTTCCACTCCAGTCAAATCTAACAGAGATTTTTGCTAACTTTTTTTGTTTCTTCATTTTCAAGCTGCAGATAGACTAAGGAACTAGCTGATGGGCTAGTGGGCTCTTTGCACTAGGATGTAGCTGAGAAGCAGAGAGATAGGAGACCTCACTGCGATAATGATTATCAGTTCAGTAATGATTTCACTGAACTGCAGAGCAGACTCTGTCTATTGCTGCTCCCTACCTCTTTTTGTCTTGGGAATGTGAGCGTGTTGGGGAGATTGGAAGTGTTAGTGGAGGGAGAGATTGGAGTTCTGCTGGTCGCAGTGAGGTATGGGCATGGACACTGGAAGGTTGGGCAGATCGAAGAGATTGGAAGGGTTGGGGGTGCCTGATCATGGGTGCAGTTGCATGAAGCAGGTATAATAGTAAATGAAAAGGCACTTAAAGACTTCCGTACTCAGGACGTTTTCTTTTGGTATGAGTCTCCCAATGTCTAAAATTTAAGTCTCTATATTTGTAGTCAATGCCATTGCAAGGTGGAGCCAATCATGCATACATATGCAATAGCTCCTTTGGCTCAATATTTATTTATTTCTGATTCATAGAATCACAGAATGTCTACAGTGCAGAACGGTGCAGTTTGACCCATTGCCTCTGCAGTCTGCACTGACCCTCCAAAGAGGAGCAGTACCGTGCACCCCCCACCCCCCCCCCCCCCCCCCCCAACCGCCAAACCACCATCCCTGTAATCCTGCATTTACCATGGCTAATCTACCTAACCTGCACGTCTTGTGCAAAGGAATAAATGAGATTCTGTATCTTTGCATAAAGCTGAAACACGATAAGGTAAATAGCTGAGAACTCCAATCATGTTGGTGATTATTCATGAATAAACTTATGCTGCTTCTTATGTACGGAGTCATCTTGATATAGCTGGTAAATTTGTCTTTTTCACTTGCTAAATTGAAATTAATGAGTTAAACGTTTTGAGTAAAAAGCTTAACTGGCCAGAAAGAAAGGAATTATCGTGACTATGTGAGTGCAAACGCACACGCACAGGTTGAGCAATATATCATATTTGCGTTGGGAACATATCCTCTGTAAATTTAAAATGGTAATTTATTCTGAAGCAGACACATTCATTGTAGTTATAAATTATTAATTTGTGTTCGGCAAGCAGTTTAATTGTGTGACCTCTGAGACCTTTAGGCTTTTATGGTGTACCCGACCCATGGTTAAAATTCCCACAGCATCCCTGTAAGAAGAGTACAAGTCAGGCGGTTCCAGAAGCTAGTGCCCAGTGCTGTTTTCAACTAAATGAAATATCTGGCAGTGTCTGTAATCCTTTTGCCTGAGGGTCCTAATAATCCTGCAAGTCAGTGTCTTTAATGAGAACAGTGAATTTGAATGCAAAATGTTGCATCTGTTGAAGCATATTTTCAAAAGCTAATTGATTAATTGATTTAGGGTCTTTTATTCACGAGCAGGTTGAACAACTGTTGACTCAATACATATTTATGTAATTCTGGAATTTATGCAGTGGTTGTGTCTAATGATAATCTTTTTCTTTTTCTTCAGGTTTTGCAGACATACCTACTGTATCACATAGTCCCTGCATACTGCGAAGGACAACCTTACTAAACAGGGCAAGTTCCACCCTTGCAGTTCAGAGCAGGATATCTCCCCAGAGACAGATGCAAGATAAGGGATTTGTGCAAACCTGCAGCAAGTCAGAGACAACAGCAGGAAGCAGTCCTGTCCAGCAGGTAACTTTATTCAGCAGGCGCATTTCTTCCTGTGATGATATAATTGATATAGAGTCATACAGCATGAAAAATACCATTTGATCCTGATAAAGAAGTGTTGGCCCATTTGTAGACTGTGAAGAAATAAACGTGGCAAAAATTTATTGAGACTGTATCCTTCAGAAGTTATGCTATCTTTAAGAAGTAGTTTTGTCTAGTGAGTGGGGGTCATAAATTACCTTGGCCTAGACATTGAGGCTAATGAAGAAAGGCTTGGTCTTTAGTTCAGGGGTCTTTGTATGGCACAAGGATGGGCATGGGGCTTTGATAGTGGGGAGCTTAGAGGAGTGAAGAAAAGAATTTTGCATCACTTTGCTCACATATAGTGTCATAAAGTTACTTGCTTCCTCTCCAAAGGTCTCTTCGAAGTGCTTCACCTGCAAGGTTTAATAATTGGCTCCTAAATTAGAGGCTGCTCAGCTTTCTTTAAATATTTAACTTAACCAGTTCAGTGCCTGGGGTTTGCTTTCCATCCCTTGTTTCACATCCATTCAATCTGGCATGTTGAGGAAGAATTGAGATTTTTAGGCTAACTTCTTACCAAATCCGATCTCAACCACTGTAATCACTAATCTTCATCCCTTTGTCTCTATATAAAAATTGATAAAGTATTTGTTTTGTTTTTCTCATTTCATTGTGTTTCAATTCAGTTAGGCTGTGTTTAGTTTATTTAGTTTCAAATTATATTTTTATCTTGAATTTTCTCCACTCTTCCTTTGTGGACTAATTATTCTTGAACTTTAACAAAACATTTTATTTGTTCATGGAAGATTGGCATTGCTGGCTAGGCCAGCATTTATGCCTATCCCTTATTACCCTTGAACTTTTTAGGCTATTAGAGAGGGCAGCTAAGAGTCAAACAAGTTGCTATGGGTCTTGAGTCCCATATCGGCCAGATCAGAGAAGGTTGAATATTTACAACAGTGTATTGCAGCCATATGGTCATCACTAACTCATTTCTAATTACAGAATTTACTGAATTCAAATTTTACCATTTGCCATAGAAGTATTCAAATCCAAGTCCTCAAAATATTAATTTTGAATTCCAGATAACTGACATTACCAGTATACTAGAGCCTTGGTGCAGAATGTTTAAAAAAAATCATGACCAAAGCTTTTCTTAAGAGTACATTTAAAAATTATTAAATCCTTTAATGGAAGGAACAGCACAACAACAAAGCAAATATGGATATGGAATATTCTCCTGTCTGTTGGACTATAGTTTCCTATTCATGTTTGTACCTGTTTGATTGCATTCCCTCATAATAAACAGAAAATAATTCATGATATTTGCTCATCATATGACATAATTTCACGTTTTGACATCTATCTTCATTGTGTTCCTTAGCACTCAGCTGAATTTCCAGTATTACATCCGGATTCAGTACCAAATGTGACAGAGCCACCACTATCATCTTTAACAAACAGTGCAAATAAAATGGGCTTTAATACATCTGATGGGAAGCAATCAGAAAAAAGTAGGTGCCCATTGAATACAAAGAAATTTGTGGAACAAAAGAAACACTACACCAAACAGATTACTGTGACAGGCGAAAATGAAAATTGCAAAGTACAGTAAACAAATATTAGTAGAAATAGCACACTATTAACAGGAGTACTCCATTGTAAATTCTTCTGCAGAAGTTCTCGGTGCAAAAAGGAAGTACCAAAGTTGACTGTAAAGTGTGCAAAGTACAGTGATTTACAGAGTAAATGATTGTAAGTTTCTAGTAATAATGCCAACTATCATATGTCAAACAGCTTTAAAGTAGTAAAGTATCCTCTGTAAAGGAGGATAGTAATATTACAAAATGGTTAAGATTACTGTTTGCAGAAAACTGCCACTTTTGTACATTATTTCTTTTCTAAACTATTAACCCTAAATTACAATTTTCTGTAAAATATTGGCAGCATCCTGAACATCTCAAGTGATTTTTTTTTAGTTGAGGGGCCTTATTGTCATAAAGCACCATCCCAAAAGCCATTAATTTGAATAATTCAGAAAAATCTTTAAATGTGCTGTGATTTTGTAACAAGTCCAGTTTTTTCATAAGCTTAAATTTGAGTTCTAAGCTGCTAGAAGTTTCAGATCTGTTTGTGGGGTAAGGTTTCATAACTAGTAACAACCTTTATGCAGTACATGGCAAATAAACTTGTGCTTTCTTAAAAAAATGTATAATATTTTACTCCTATTAGAGTAGGAATGTAATACTTATGTGCTTGTTTTGTCTTTTCTAGCATTTTGTATATAATTGTACAGAAATTGATTAAAATTAATCAAATTTCAATTAAGATTGTGACTGTGACTGGTTTTAACTAAGCTTTAGTTTCAAATTTTCCTAATGGCATTGTCATCCACGTGCTGGCAAATAAATTATATTACTGGATTATTAATCCAAAAACCTGGAAGAAGACTTTGGGGCTAGATCCTAGTGAGATATTCAGTTGTATCAAATTGCTGCTATAAAATATCGTCAAACAAAGTGGACCACCTTGCATCAACCAAGACAGCAGACACAAAGGCACATTCAGCTCAATCAACTCTGAAGTGTCCTTGTCTTGAACATTTTGGAGGCTTGAGCCAAAATTGGGAGAGGAAAACGGGGACATGTTAACATGTGACTCACAGAATCATACATTTCAGGTAACCTACCAAATTCTTCCTCTACCAACTCTGGGGTAAGACCTGACCCACTACAGATGGTGTCCCAATGGTATAAAGCTCAACAGTCTTTAACACTGACTTAGAGCCAACTTCCACAAGGTTGCATGGTATCAAACATGAGCCAGGAAACTTGCTGATTAGTGGTGAGACAGCAGCATGTTCTAATGTATCAGTATTCCTCTGTGTTGATTACAACATTGAATTGGTATTAAGGGCAGAAAGGGCACTAAATTTCCCAACCAGAATACATTCTATGTCCATTAGCTAGAGTGACTCGTTAGCATTATTATTGTTCTAATGCTGAGATGTAGCTCAATTGACCTTATCCTCCTCAAATGTCTGTGTCAAAGACATCTTTCCATAACGGTATTTATAGAATTAGCTGTTGTGGTCCTTGAGGAGCCATGCCCTGTCTTCACAATGTGGATACCTTTTATTGTGTGTGTAGGACTGCCACATATTTAGAACTTGAAACTGGGCATCTACAAGTCATTTGGATAAACAGCTGCAATTGTATTCTGTCCAATGCTATAACCTCATGGCCGAGCATATCTTTCAGTGTCGCATTGCCATCAAGGCTGTAATAACTTCAAAGCTTTGCTTTCATTTGTAATGATTTAATACAACCAAAACACTTTAATTACAAAATATACTGTACGTTCAAATGCTGGGCAAGTCCCCATACAAAGGGGAACAGACCTAGTTCAATAAGGAGTGTCAAATATATGCCATAGCCAGGCATGCCTAAAAATGAGGTGTCAATCTGGTGAATCTAAAACACAGGTTGAACAACAAAAGCAGCATGCTATGGACAATTGAACAGCCTCAGTATCAAAGTATCATAGAATCCTTACAGTATGGAAGCAGGCCATTCAGCCCATCAGACTGACCCTCCCCCAAACAGCATTCCACCCAATTATCCCCTACCATATTCCTGTAACCCTGCATTTCCTATGGCTAATCCACCTAGACTGCAGATCTTTGTCAGATCAAAACTTTGAAATCTTGCCACATCCAGTTGTGAATCATAGTGGAAAATCAAATAACTAACAAGAGGAGGAGGTTTTATTGACATCTTAATCCTCAGAGACGGTACAGCCTGGTACCTGAGCATTTAAACATAAAGCTGAAGCATTCATAATCATCATCAGCCAGGTGAAGTCAATCTTCACCTCTTCTAAAGGTTGTCAAAATCACAAGCTAAACTTACAAATGGATTTACTGCATTTGGTATCGAAATGAGTCTGAACATAGTGATACAGCAAAGATCATGGGTCACAGCAACAGCCTGGCTGTATTACTGAAGACTTGTGTTTTATGTCTAATCCTACTGTCTCCACCTAAGTATTACACGACTGTCTACTGTATTATGTGGAAAATTGCCTGGATTACATACTGTCCTGTCTGCCAGAAAGAAGCAGAAAATATTTCATCTTGTCTGTCAGCCTATTCTCAATCATTAGCAATGTAAATAAACGTGTTGGCAATAGAGGTATCAAACAGTACTTATAACTAAGTTGTTCACTAAAGCTTAGTTTGGGATCTGCCAGAACCCCTCGGTTCCACACCTCAGTCTTGATCAAAACAGAAGAGCTGAATTTCAAAGCTGAGAAGACTTCAGCAAAACATTCACTTGAGTGCAGCATCAAGAAACTCTAGTAAAATTGAAGGGAATGAGAATTAGAGTAAAACTTCCCCTCAACATATAATCAGAAATGAGACTGTTGACTTGGAGTTTCAGCCTTCCGTTCCCATCACAATCCCTTGGATAATGAAGCAGCCTTCACCCGTATGCATGCAGCAGGACGTACATAATATTCAATCCAAAAAATAAATGGGCTGATAAGTGACAGGTTATGTGCTTACAACAAAGATATTAAGCATTGATCATTTCCAACAAAACAGTCTGATCACACCCCTGACATTCAACAGTATGAACATCCTTTGTGATGGGTAATAACTATGACCAGGAACTTAACTGCATCAGCTAAAAAAATCGTTGTGACTAATAGTAGGTTAGAGGCTGTGTAAGATGGGAAAATAGGCTAGGAAAGTTAATGACAATATTCGACAGCTGCATGACCTAGACGGAGTCCTATGAACAGTCTTTTATGGGCCAAAGACCCAGCAGCTTGTTTTCTGAACCTGCAAGCAGTTTTGTCTTCTATATCTGCATTCTCTGTGCTGGCTGTGTTATACTGTAAATGAGAGAGAGAGCTTTGTTCTGAGAGTTGGATTTTGCTTCGGACCGGGATCATGAATAAAACCAGGAACAAACCTAAGCCTCCAGAACAGCCATCAATCAAGGGGTCCCTGATGGGCAAAAGGGCATGAGGCTTGTTGGGTGTTTTTTCCCTTTCCTTTCCAATTTTTAATCATTATTATCATTATTACTACTCAGCAGACATCCACATTTAAGCAAATTGCTGTTGCTGAGTCTTCTCTTAACTATATTTAAAGGAATCCAAAATAACCGCTTGGTTACACCCTGCGATCCAAGACACATTTTGGCAACAAGGATGGGATTCAGGAAAATATTTAAGAGACGGGAAAGGCAAGCTGATGATCTGGAGACCTTCACTATTCCGGGATGGAATGCAGCAAACTCTGGATTCGGGTCTGTAGATAACTTGTTAGCACAATTAGGACCCCTGCAAGTTATAACTGGAAAAAGAAAGGAGGATTATTCATACAGACTGCCAAATGCAAGTGCTTGTGGGAAGCAGGCTTCCCCAAAAGCAACAACAGTGTACTGCAGATGGGATGGATATTGTAAACAGCTTTGCGTTTTACATGTGGAGAATTAGAAGAGTACTAGGCCAAGGACAGGCATCTTGAGGCCTCATTGACGACGGTAGAACAACATAACATCACCCTAGCAGAAGCAATTAAAACAGTGCAGGAGAGAGCTAAGAATGCAGAGGAGAAACAGAATCAAATTAAATGCTGTCTGGCAATGGCACAATAGAAAAAGAGCAAAACGGCACAATTGGAAAGTTAAAGTGCACACGTTATTAACCTCACAATGGGACCCCAACCATTCAGATGGGGACATGTGGTATTCGTCTCATTCGGCATATGAATGGACAGACATGTATGGGAATGCTCCGCCTCTGCAGCCGTCCTCAGAAAAGGTATTCATGGCATGACCCTTAATAACAAATCAGGCAAAAAAAAAATAGGAGGACAAAACCCACAAAATTTGAGAATAGTGAGCGATCACTCTATATCGGAATTGCAGAACTTGGGGTCGCACTTTAAGCAGAAATCGGGTGAACTCTTGGCGGTCATCGGACCAAGGTGCTGCCCATATTATGCTGAGTGCGACAGAGAGCACTATGTGTTGATCTACATGTGAAAAGCATTGTAAAAACATAGGGCAAACTGGATCATTGTGGAATGCACTGACATTAGCAGTAGGAAACAAATAGCCCTTCCCGATAGATCGGAAAGGAGATGTTGAAGAATGGGAGAGCATACCAGAAGGTATAAAACACTTCAGGGATGTGGCTATACAAGCGGATATGTATTCTCCACAGTTTCAGAATCCAGACCAGAAAGCTTTCACAGCAGGAATGAGGAGCCAGCTAACACAAAGTGGTTCTGGCTGGATAAGAGGTGTTTGCCTTATCAGGGCCAACACCTAGGAACAGGCAGTGGGACAGGTATGTTTGTTGTGAGGACAGGGGATGTGGAGGCTGGTAAGTGAAGAATGACACCCACCCGAGTGAGTGACAAACAGGGATATCAAGGTGGAGATGTGGTGGTTTAGAACTATGGAAACAAATATGGGTGAAGGCACAGCACATAAAAATTACCATGTACCATGTTGATGCCCATATGAAGGATGGTTTGAAATCTGCTGAACACAACAATACTGTGGATGGTAGTAAAAACCAGATGGTTGAAGATGCATCTGAAGAGTACCACACTGGAAAACGGACTGATGAAAAATCAGGACCCTTAGGGTATCACGGCACTGCGCAATAGGTAATTTACCCACCAATCTGGTGAAAAATTGGCAAGTGTGAGAAATGTTAAAAGGTAAAACGTCTTATTGTCGAAAAAGCCAATGGTACATATCAAGTGAGGAGATCGGCCTGTTCAAATCTGTCAGGTTGACAATGATGGCCCATTACCGTTACAATAATGATATCAATATCTGCTACCATGGTGGGCAATTACTCTGGGCTAATACTAGCAAATTAGAGTAACACTGTCAATAGCCCAGAACAGTTGATATCCTACTGTGGTGAACCATCAGAAATACAATCAGATAATGGCTCACACTTTACAAATCAGCAGGTGCAGCAATGGGATACATTGGATGTTCCACATTCCCTATTACCCGTAAGCAGCTGGCCTTGTAGAATGAATGAATGGGCTATTAAAGCAACAAATTAAGTTTCTGACTGCTGATCACACATTACAGGGGTGGCTCAAAGTTCTGTCACAGGCATTGTATAATCTGAATAACCGCCCCTGAAAGGAGGGACACCCATGAGTAGTATGTTTAAAGAAGGTGGCCAGTTACATCCTCCCAATAAACCTACAATGTCGGACAACCTTTGTAAAGGGGGAAAAGTGTGGGTACGCCATCCACAACACCACCTAAGCCTGGTGAGATACTAGCCCACGGACAAGGTGATTCCAATAGGATATTAATAATGGAACAGGAAGCATCACAGTGTATAGACAGAGGGGGGAAATTAACAGAAAGAGTGATTTGTCAAAGATGATAAACTGATAAGATATGATTTCTTCTCAGAACCTTCCACCAGTTGTCAACTTGACTTGGTTGAAGCGATTTCTCTGTGAAAGTGCTCATATTAGTCAGGAACTGGTGACAAGGGGGCAAAATATATGATGAATGAAAAGTCATCAAAGTCATGTGCGGTAGACACTTAACATGACTTGCTGATTCCATCACAGCCTTGACCATACATCACTGGTGGGATATATTTAAGGATCAATCCCCAAAGGCCACCGTGGTCACTGATTTGATGATACACCCTATTGTTGTTTTATTCATATTGATGATGGTTATTTTCATTGTAGTTTTAATTTTCTGATGTAGGTTACGTACCCTTATTATATATGCTTGGGTAGCTATCACTAATCTGCGTCTGCATTTGCAATTGTAACATGCGGTGTCAAATATCATTGGGGTGGATTGTATAGGCTGGGAAAGTTAATGATGACATTCGACAACTGCATGACCTTAAATGAGTCCTGTGAGCATGCTTTTATGGGCCGAAACGGCACCAGCAGCTTGTTTTCTGTAGCTGTGTCTTCTGTACTAGCAAGCAGTTTTGTCTTCTGTATCTGCATTCTTTGTCCTGGCTGTGTTACACTGTATACAAGAGAGAGAGTTTTGCTCTGAGAGTTGGACTTTGCCTTGGTACCAGGGACGAACCTAAGCCTCCAGAACGGCATTCAATTGCGGGGTCCTTGACAGGCAGAAGGGCATGAGGCTTATTGTTTTTTCTTTCCTTTCCATTTTTTACTCATTATTATCATTGTTATTGCTTAACAAACAGCCATATTTAGGCAAATTGCTGTTGTCGACTCTTCTCTTAATTATATTTAACTGAATCCGAGAGAACCGCTTGGATTCACCTTGTGATCCATGGCATAAATTGGGTATTCTGCAACAAATAACTCACATCCTGACTGTCCCAAGATTTTGCACTTTTTACAGGGTACATATCCAAAGTGTGATGTAATATCTTTGCTCGATATCTGCAACTCATTACAACACTTCATGACAAAGCAAACTGCTTGAATGGGAGAAAAAAAACAGAAAATGTTGGAAAATCTCAGCATTTGTGGAATGTTTCAAATCCAATGCTTTTAAAGTGTTATTGGACTTAAAATATTAGCTCTAGCTTTCTCCACAGATGCAGCCAAACTTGCTGAGATTTTCCAGCACTTTCTGTCTTTATTTCGGATCTCCTGTGTTTACAATATTTTACTCATTATTTTACCGTTGGATTGGCACCCCATCGATCAACTTAAAATTTAACTCTTCGCACCATCTGTTCACAGTGTGTACCATCTGTAAGATGCACTGCAGCAACTCATCATGTTTTCTTTGACAGTAATTTCTAAATCCTCAACCTCCACATCATTAGATTATGCTTTCTTGCAATGCACTAGTGGATTATAAGTAAAGGAATTCATGGAGTGTCTATGAGATGGCTTTTTGGAGCAGCTAGCGGTGGAACACACTGGGGAAAAAGTAATACTG
Source organism: Stegostoma tigrinum (assembly GCF_030684315.1). Taxonomy (NCBI): domain Eukaryota; kingdom Metazoa; phylum Chordata; class Chondrichthyes; order Orectolobiformes; family Stegostomatidae; genus Stegostoma; species Stegostoma tigrinum. The sequence goes on from NC_081362.1 coordinate 57,188,916, forward strand.
GATTTAGTGTTGTGCAATGAGGCAGACTTGATAAGGGAGCTTAAGGTGAAGGAATCCTTAGCAGGCAGTGATCATAGTATGATTGAATTTTCTCTGCAATTTTGAGAGGGAGAAGATAGAACATAGAAGAACATAGAGCAGTACAGCACATTACAGGCCCTTCTCCCCACGATGTTGTGCCGACCTATAATACAACTAAGATCAATCTACACTACCCTACATTTTTATATCCTCCATGTGCCTATCTAAGAGTCGCTTAAAAGGCTCTAATGTGTCTGACTCCACTACCACTGCCGGCAGCATATTCTATATGCTCACCATGCTTTGTCTAAAGAACCTACCTCTGACATCTCCCCTATACCTTCCTTCAATCACCTTAAAATGATGACCCCTCGTCATTGTCATTTCCGGCCTGGGAAGAAGTCTCTGACTATCCACTCTATCTATGCCTCTCATCATCCTGTACACATCTATCAAGTCACCTCTCATCCTCTTCACTCCAATGAAAAAAGCCCTAGCTCCCTCAACCTTCCCTCATAAGATTTGCCCTCCAGTTCAGGCAGCATCTGGTAAATCTTCTCTGCACCCTCTCTAAAGCTTCCACATCTTTCCAATAATGAGGTGACCAGCGCTGAACACAATATTTCAAATGTAGTGTAACCGGAGTTTTATAGAGCTGCAGCATAACCTCACGGCTCTTAAGCTCAATTCCCCTGCCAATGAAAGCCAACACACCATATGCCTTCTTTACAGCCCTCTCAAATTGGGTAGGAACTTTGAGGGATCTATGGATGAGGGCACCAAGATCCTTCCGTTCCTCTACACTGCCGAGAATCCTACCATTAACCATGTACTCTGTATTCAAATTCAACTCTCCAAAATGAATCACTTCACACTTTTCTGGGTTCAATTCCATCTGCCACTTCTTTGCCCAGCTCTGCATCCTGTTAATGTCCCTTTGTAACCTACAACAGCCCTCCATGCTGTCCACAACTCCATCAACCTTCAAGTCATTGGCAAACTTACTAACCCATGCCTCCACTTCCTCATCCAAGTCATTTATAAAGATCACAAAAAGCAGAAGTCCCAGAACAGGTCCCTGCGGAACACTACTGTTCACCAAGCTCCAAGCTGAATACTTTCCATCTTCTGCTGCCCTCTGTCTTCTATTGGACAGCCAATTTTGTATCCAAACAGCCAAATTTCCCTGAATCCCATGCCTCCTTATTTTCTGAATGAGTCTACCATGTGGAACCTTATCAAGATAGAATCAGAGGGAATGGTATTACAGCTGAATAAGGGCAACTACAGAGGCATAAGGGAGGAGCTGGGTGGAATTGACTGGGAGAGGAACCTAGCAGGGAAGGCAGTAGGAACAGCAATGCCAGGAGTTTCTAAGAGTAATTCAGGAGACGCAGCAAAATTTCACCCTTAGGAAAAAGAAGCATAGTACAGGGACAATGAGGCAACCATAGCTGACTAGGGAAGTCAGGGATAGCATTAAAGCAAAAGAGAAAGCATATAATGTGGTGAAGGGCAGTGAGAAACGAGGGGATTGGGAAGCTTACAAAGACCAACAGGGGACACAAGAAAGAAATAAGGAGGGAGAAGGTTAAATATGAGGGTAAGCTAGCCAGTAATATAAAGGAGGACTGTAAAAGTTTTGTTAGATATATAAAGGGCAAAAGAGAGGCAAAAGTGGACATTGGACTGCTAGAAAATGACGCTGGAGTGATAGTAGTGGGGAACAAGGAAATGGCTGAGCAACTGAATCATTACTTTGCATCAGTCTTCAGAGTGGAAGACATGAGTAATATCCCAAAAGTTCGACAGTCAGGGGGCAGAGTTGCGTATGGTAGCCACCACCAAGGAGAAGGTGCTAGAAAAACTGAAGGAACTGAAGGTGGATAAATCACCAGGACCACGGAATCTAATCTAATCTAATCAGATGAACTACACCACAGAGTTCTTAAGGAGAGAACCAATGGATGTTATCTACCTCGACTTCATGAAGACCTTTGACAAGGTGCTGCACAGGAGGCTGCTGAGTAAGATAAGGGCCCATGGTGTTAGAGGCAAGGTGCTAGCTGGGGGTAGCATGATGGGGCTCAGTGGTTAGCATGGCTGCCTAACAGCACCAGGGGCCTGGGTTTGATTCCATCCTCAGACGACCATCTGTGCAGAGTTTGCACATTCTCCCCATGTCTACATGGGTTTTCTCTGTGTGCTCCAGTTTCCTCCCACAGTCCCAAGATGTGCAGGTTAGGTGGATTGGCTATATGAAATTGTCCATCATATTCAGGAATGTGTACATTAGGTGGGTCATAGAAGGATGGGTCTAGGTGGGATGCTCTGAGAGTCAGTGTGGACTGGTTGGGCCAAAGGGCCTGTTTCCACACTGTTGGGATTCTATGAAAAGATTAATCGTCTGGCAGAAAGCAGAGAGGGGTTAAAAGGATCTGTCTCAGGATGGCAGCCAGGACAAGTGGTGTTCCACAAGGGTTAGTGTTGAGTCCATAATTTCTCACTTTATACATTAATGATCCAGATGAAGGAGATGAGGGCATTCTGGCTAAGTTTGCAGACGATACAAAGATAGGTAGAGGGACAGGTAGTATTAAGGAGGCAGAGAGGCTGCAGAAGGATTTGGACAGGTTAGAAGAGTGGGCAAAGAAGTGGCAGATGGAGTACAACATGGGAAAGGGAGAGGTCATGCACTTTGATAAGAAGAATGAAAGCATGGGCTATTTTCTAAATGGGGAGAAAATTCAGAAATCTTAAGTGCAGAGAGGCTTGGGGGTTCTAGTCCAGGATTCTCTCAGGGTAAACTTGCAGGTTGAGTCAGTAGTCAAGGAGGCAAATGCAATTTTGGTATTTATTTTGAGAGGATTTGAATATAAAAGCAGGGATATACTTCTGAGGCTCTGGTCAGGCCAAGTTTGAAGTATTGTGCACAGTTTTGTGTACCATATCTCAGGCAAAATGTACTGGCCCTCGAGCGGGTTCAGAGGAGGTTCACAAGAATGGTCCTAGGAATGAAAAGCTTAACATATGAGGAACGTTTGAGGACTCTGGGTCTGTATTCGATGAAGTTTTGAAGGACGAGGGGGGAATCTAATTGAAACTTACAGCATACTGAATGACCTGAACGAAGTGGATGTTGGGAAGATGCTTTCATTGGTAGGAGAGATTAGGACCGGAGGGCACAGCCTTAGAGTAAAGGGAAGGCCTTTTAGAATGGAGATAAGGAGAAACTTCTTCAGCCCAAGGTCAATGAATCTATGGAATCCACGGCTACAGAAGGCTGTGGAGGCCAGGTCTTGGAGTATATTTAAGATGGAGATAGATAGATTCTTGATTGTCAAGGGGATCAAGGGTTACAGGGAGAAAGTGGGAGAATGGAGTTGAGAAACATATCAGCCATGATTGAATAGCGGAGCAGACTAAATGGGCAGAATGGCCTAATTTCTGCTCCTATGTCTTATGGTCTTTCCCCTCATAAAGCTTATCTCAATCAAGAAGGCTAGGTT